>NW_026706830.1:3980000-5180000 GCF_024137745.1 Phymastichus coffea
GACCGATGAGAATCGATCCGCAAATAAGTTAACAATATCCTGGCCATGATGAGCAGCAACATCATTAAAATACATATTATCAGGATAACCAGAGCGACCATCCTTACAATTTGCAAACTTCCAAAATTCTCCCGGATCAGACTGCAACGACTCTTCAACATCTTCAATAAACAGGGCATAATCACGTAACGCAAGGCGCTTACAAGCCGTCCTGAAGATCCTGAAATCGTGCAATGCACCACCATCCCCCGTAGCCTTAAATGTCCGATGGGCCAACTTCTTCTGAGAGACTGCAGATCTCAATTCCGCAGACATCCAATTCGGGAATTTAGCAACAAAAGAGCCCATTAGAGGTACATTGCAGCCAATAATTTCCGACAACTTTCTGTAGAAACCACCAACCACCATGTCGACATCCTCTGGTGGCCATCAAAAAGATCATCCCAATCAGTAGATATCAGAGATGAATTAATATCACAATAGTTGGCCTTTTTGAAATTGAAGGAGGTAAGAGCACTATGAGGTAAAGAATCAGGCGAAGTGGTTACAACGAAGTTGACAACAATGACCAAAGGCTCATGGTATCTGTCGGACGGCGCAAGCGGATCCACTGGTGCACAAAGGAACGCCAGAATACTGCAAAAGGTCAAGTCAAGAGTATTTCCCGAACTATTCTGAGACTGGACGAGCTGAGCACACTTAAGAGAGCCCATACAATCCTGTAATCGTAATGCTGAATTACGAATGGCCCCACTCACAGTAGCATCAGCCGAAAGCACACCATCAACAGCAGTCCACGAGCAACGAGGCAGATTAAAATCACCAATAACAAGAATGGCAGAACCCGGAAATCTGGTAGCCGACTCCACCAAGGAACAACAAAAGGAGTCCATCGATGATTCGAAAGTCGCAGTCGAGAGAGAAGAAACAGGTGGCAAATAGGCAACAGACAAAATGATGGGTGCTCCGTAATCAAGCTTAAGAATGACATGCTCCAAATTAAAGTTAACGACTTGAAGTGATTGAAAAGAGCATGCATCCTCCAGCCAAACAAGAATTCCGCCTCCTCTCGACTTGCCACTCCGAACGTCACAACGATCCAGTCTCACGAACGAATAGCCAGGAATACTCAGCAAAGCATCCTCCACAGTGTCATCCAACCAAGATTCGGTCAGGGCAATAATGTTAAATTTCTGTGTACAAGTAATAACGTTATGAACAAAGCCAGTAATTGATGATTTGATGCTGCCGATATTTTGGTAGTAAATAGACAGTTGTTTTGAAATCCTGGCTGCATCTACGCGTTTTTTGACGATGAAATACCGGGGATGCCATTCATAAACTTAAGTTTAAGATCATTTTCTCCCGCCCGCGTTCTGGCATTAATCTCAGCAAGTGTCTCCCGTAACTGCTGTCGCTGGTGCATGGTACAATCAGGTCCGCACTTCACGCCAGGAACTGATTTAAAAATATCCGGAGAGTGCCGCATGATCCATTGGGCGTCAGCAGCAGAAAGAAGGACAATCTTTAATGGTCTAATTCTATCATCGACCTTCTTTCCAAGGCGCAAGGTAGTCATACCAGAGGTGTCGAAATTCACGCCAACAAGAAGCGCAGACAAAGCCATTGTATCCTGTGACGAAGAGACATTCTCCGGGAAATTGTAGAGAATACAATTACGCTCTCTTCTTCTCTGCTCATACATTTCCGCAAGAGTGGCGTCATCGATCCTGGAAGAAGAATCATCGAGTCTACTCTCCAACGCAGAGACTCTATCCTCAATACCATCAATGCGGGCAGTCTGAATGGGGATGGATGATAACTCCTACCGCATCAAAACAATTTAGGCCTCCATGGCATCCGACCGAGCAATCAAGCTGTCAGCAACACGCTGCAGACCATCACATCTTTCCGTGAGCAGACCAAACATGACCTCCAACTTGCCTTCAAAGTAATCACGGACATCATCTCAAGAGCTGCACGAAGCACGTTGATTTGACTGAGAGCCATTTAGAGACTTAGGCGAAGACAGATTAGCTACTAATCCGGTAAGCACAGTGTTAACAGATGACACCGATGCCACTGATGCTCTGGTCAGAACATCCAAACCGCCACAGCATTTTTTGAAAGAGCCGTTAGAAAGCTTTACGGCCTTACTCGCACAACTCTTATGGAAGAGTTGTGCGATCTGCATCCCGGACAATGCACCGCGTCATTCACATTAATCGGGCCCTTAGATGGGCAGGAAAAACATTTATTTTCCGACATAATAATGTACCAGGTACAACAGTTCGGCACACTATTTAATAAAAGTCACAGTCACAAGCACGGTTAAACAACAATTGATTGATAATTAGACCATTAAACGAAATAAATATCATAAATAGAGAGAAATTTTAGAGATTAAACTGAGTCAAAAATAACAAAATGGCTTAAGCCAGACACAAACTAGAGCACAGACTGATTTCGTATTTTAATTTTTTTTTGTTTAGAAATTTCGGCTTTTTAATAACTGTAACGGGAGTTTCGGGGGGAAGATTTTTTTTTGTTCCTTCTCACTTATTATGACTTTAAGAGGATCGACTATTGGTTTGAATGTCTTATTCAAGACTTCGTCGGTATACTCTCGGTTATGCTTCAATAAACTATATTTTCGTCTTATCGCGTCTTGCGCTTTTAGGAGTTGAGAAAGCACATGTTTTTCCCTTTGATGATCAGCCATGTTAACGCTTCGACGATCATCGAGAGACTGTGTACCGCATTACTATCGTGATATATTTATAACAAAACAATCAAAGCCCTTTCGATATCTTCCACAGTTTATAGCTCTGTTTTTGTCGATCACTAAAAACCCATATTTATCATCCAACCAGCATTTTGCACAAAGTTCTTTAAATTGATTGTAAGTCATATCTGAATTCACATGATCGTCGTATATATGTTTCATATTTGCTTCGTCTTGTCGAAAAATTGCCAATAAATTAACGTTATCTCTCACGAGATGCTTAGGAATACGCGCGTACGTTTGCGAGAGATAGAAACAGTCGACGCTCCTATGTCTGCCCATACAAAAGAAAGCGCGTACATTGTCCTGTTTCTCACAGGCGATGTCGTCCAATATCATAATTGAATTAGGCAATGCATGGTCGGGATCGATCACGGATTCGTGCTCCTTGAACGGAAAATACTTCACTCCGTCTATCGGCTTTAACATCTCTTCCAATAATTTATACTTTGGCTGATCGAGCGATTTCGAGTACACGTAAACATTTTCGAATCTAACGCCATTGGGGTGAGTGATAAGCGCCAAAAGACTGTTGGTCTTGCCACAGTTGGACGGACCAAAAAAATAGCTCTGATGCTATTCGGCAGTAAATCTCCGTGACGCTTTGGTTGCTTATCCTCCCGCACGATGACGTCAAAATTTTCTACGGGAAGTTTCACAGTTTGTTTCTTGAAATTCATACTCACGAGACAGAGTTCGAACGATAACTGACCACATGGCTATATATATACCTGTTTTTATAGTTTAAAACGTTAGTCGTGTGTTGGACTTGGTCGAGGGATGATCATATGCAAACGTCAAAGAGCAAAGAAAGGACAATGATTCGTCAATAATATCATTAATAAACTTCCATTTGAACTCCATATTCCAGGCTATCAATATTGCGGACCAGGAACTAAGTTACAGACACGTTTAGCTCGCGGCGATCCAGGAATCAATCCTCTCGACGCAGCTTGCAAGCAACACGATATAGCGTACTCGAAAAATCGAGAAAATATCCAGGCTAGAAATATCGCAGACAAAATTTTAGCTAAAAAAGCGATCAAAAGAGTCTTCGCTAAGGATTCTAGTTTTGGTGAGAAAGCAGCTGCTTACGCTATATCTAACGCCATGAAATTAAAATCAAAGTTTGGTATGGGTCTCGCAAAGAGAAGAAAGAAAACCAAGACGAAAGGACGCAAGTAAACGAAAAAGTTAGTTAATTTGAAAAGCGTGATCAAAGCGGCCACATTCAAATGGTCCAAGGGTAAATGTGCGCGCAAAGTCATCGGTTCTGCTTTGAAAAAAGCTCGTACAACCGTTAAAAAAGCTGGTGGAAAAGCAAACATCAATGTTCCACGAATTCTGCCAATATCAACTAAGATGGGTGGAGCTTTGCCCTTCCTCATATCACTTTTTGCAGGCTTGAGTGCAACTGGCGCTCTAGCTGGTGGCGCCGCGGGAATCGCAAAAGCCGTGAACGATGCAAAGTCTGCAAAACAGCAATTGGAAGAGAACAAGAGACACAACAAAACGATGGAGACCATTACTCTGGGAAAAGATCTGTATCTCAAACCTTATAAAAAAGGCTATGGACTTTATCTCAAACCTTATCTGGGTTCAGGTTTGAAAAAAAAAAAAGTTCGAAATAAATTTACCGGATAGAGCCCTCACAAATACCGACTTGATGAAGTATGCAAATGTTTTGAGTATACCAAATTTTCGCGGAGTCTTCATGAGAAATGACTTACCGAGTTCTGGACCATATTATCACGAATCAGCTATAGTCAATCTTGACGGCGTCGAAGGAACAGGAACGCACTGGGTGGCTTATCGCAAAATCGGAAATAACGTCACATATTTCGATAGCTTTGGAGATCTTAGACCACCTATTGATTTAATGATGTATCTTGGCGATATCGAGATCAAATATAATACGAAAATATATCAAGATTTCAATTCTCACGTATGCGGTCATCTTTGCTTACAGTTTTTGTGCGAGGGTATAAAAGTAAAGGCAACGTGAAAATATCGGTAGTCATGTTCACACAGTCATGGAGGATTCGTTATCTCTGACGCTCTCGGGTAATTCTTCACTGTTGGAAGCGCACTATTTCCCACCAATCGAACTATCACAGCATAAACATTACACGTTGGGCTTAGTCGAGTTTCTAACGTTCAACTCGATACATAATATTGACGTACATAATAATAAATTTTACGTCGCAAATCAAATTATCGACATACCTGTCGGGACCTACGAGATCGACGATATTGATAAATTTCTTCGCAAAGCTGTGCAGCCTCTCCGTACTGATAATAATAATAATATAATATTTAGTTTGAAACCAAACAACAACACCTTGCATTGTACAATCAAGTGTTCCGAACCTATCGATTTTCGTCCGCAGAATTCTATCGGACGATTGTTGGGTTTTTCACAACGTACATTAGAGGCAAACGTTTCTCACAACTCCGATCTTCCCGTCAGTATTCTCAGAGTGAACGCTGTGAGAGTCGAGTGTAATATAACCGCTGGAGCTTACTTGAACGGAAACACCGTTCACGATATTCACGAATTTTTTCCAGCAGTACCGCCTGGATATAAAATTATTGAAATTCCCTCTCGCGTGATTTATCTTCCAGTTACGAAAAAGTCTATAGATTATTTACAATTACGCATCGTCGATCAAGACGGAAATTTAATTAATTTTCGCGGTGAAGTCATAACCATCAGATTACACCTCAAAAGCGTATAATGGGAATTGTTTACGATTGAAAGAGTGGTAGGGACTATATAAGCATTGAAAAATGCAAACCCATCATCAGTCGTCGACTGAAATTGAAAACGTCAACACGATGAACTCCAGTCATCAATCGTCATCGGAAAGCGAAAGCTTTAACACGTCAAAGCATAAAGTTCCTAAAAAGTCTTGGGTTAAAAGTAGTTCCAGGTGGAAAATAAATTGCCTAATTTTTTCTTTTTACTGCTGCTTTCAACGAAACAATGGAGAACATTCTCGAAATACAGTCACCTGTCGTCTTCGATGAATCTTTGGCTCATTACGAGATCCACGCTCATCAACCTTACACCAATTCATCGTTCAAAAATAGTGACGAGATACGTATATCAATTCAACATCAAGACTTGTGCCTTTTACCATCTCGCAGCTCGTTACACATTTGTGGACGATTACGCAGCAACAATAACACTTTGTTAACGAATACTGATTTTGTTAATAATGCCATTTCTCACATGTTTGAAGAAATTAGGTATGAGCTGAATGCTATAGAAATAGATAAATGTAAGAACGTTGGTCTCACAACCGTTATGAAGAACTGGTTATCTCTCACTCCAAGTCAAACCTTGATTGCCGAAAATGCCGGATGGATAAATACCTTAGAACAAGAGGACCGTAAAATAACTAATGCGAATGGCGACTTTGACATTTTGATTCCTCTGAGCTTCATACTTGAATTCGCTGAGGACTATCGCAAAGTGCTAGTGAATATGAAACATGAATTAATTCTCGTAAGATCGAGTACTGATTTAAATGCAGTTTATCAAACGAAGAAGACCGTGGCCAACGTTGAAGCTTACGAAGAATTCAAGATTAATGTAACACGTCTCGAATGGCTTATGCCCTATGTGACTGCATCGAATGCTAAGAAAATACGTCTACTCGACTTTCTAAAAAGCGAACGAAGTATTTCAATGAGTTTTCGTAGTTGGGAACTGTACGAATATCCAGCGCTGCCTGCAAACACAAATCACGTCTGGACAGTTAAAACGACAAATCAGTTGGAGAAACCACGCTACGTCATCTTAGCCTTCCAAATCAATCGAAAAAATGAACCAAACTCTAATGCTAGTATATTTGATCATTGTAACATCAGAAATGTAAAACTGTACCTCAACTCTCAGTGCTATCCATACGGTAATCTCAACATTGATTTCAGTAAAAACCAGTACGCAATGTTGTACGATATGTATGCCAATTTTCAAAACGTATACTACGGTAAGGATGCCGAACCGATGCTCAAAAAACTCGAATATAAAAATTACATGCCACTCGTAGTGATTGACTGTTCGAAACAAAACGAATCATTAAAGACTGCTCCAGTAGATGTGCGCTTGGAGTTCGAAACCAGAGAAAATATTCCCGAAGGAACTACAGCGTATTGTCTTATTCTACACGATCGCATCGTTCAGTATAATCCGATAAATGGAGATGTGAAGAAACTTATTTAGGAGAGGGGTGGGGGGTATTAAAGAATTGACTCTTTCCTTAAGCAGCTCATTTGTAGCTTTCTATCGCAATGGAGTACGTAGTGGATATGCAAGGCTTCATGATGCCTGGCAAAACTTATGCCGTGAAAGAGTTAGCGATACTTCCACTTAACTACAACGAAGAACCACTCATACGCTTATTCAAACCTCTCTTTCCATGGCGAAGACTAACGGAGAAATATAAGCGAGAAAATCTATGGTTAGAACTCTACTATCATGGATTAACATGGAACTCTGGCGATTATAAATACGAAGAGCATAAATTCATCATCACAGATACACTCAAGGATGCCACAAAAATTTTCGTTTCCGGAGATTTGAAAAAAGAGTGGTTAGAACGATATGGCCTCAAAGTTTTCGATTTGAATGATTGGGGCTATTCGCCTTTCGAAAAATTAAAATCAGTTACCGTGTGCCCTAATCATAACGGCAAATACGTAACGACATGTGCACATCAAAACGTTAAAATAATGAAAAAGTTTTATATCGATAGCTGTTGTATGGATTGGGAAGAGAGCGATGAAGTCGTTGAAGGATTTCTATAGTGATTTTGTTTTTAAGTAAATACTTTGTAGAATAATATGTATTTTCTTTAAGAACATGTAGAATAAGATATATTTTTTATCTATAAAAAAATTTTTGTTTCAATTGATACAAAAAAATATTCTTTTATTTTTTATTAAACCATCCAACAAAAAAAGCGAAATTCTTCGCTCACTCTGACGATGACAGCAACAGCAGCAGCATGTAAATATTATATTTAAATATTATTGTATTCAAATCAGTAGTTACATACTTAAGATTAGGAATGCAAGAAACACTAAAGCCAATGTCAAATCTCAACACTGACCATCTCAGTATTTATTTACCGATAGAACAATGAGACATAAATGATCAAATCCAATATAAAATTAATATAAAATCCAATCTAAAATTATACTTAATCTAATCCGCTTATGATTTTCCGCATCGTATATGAATATATTACATTCATCGCACACTCACTTATTGTTCTACTCATTATTTCACTCATTTCAAATTTAAACATTTTCGCAACTCATTCATTTCACACTCACATACTAAGTTAAATACACCTTATTCTTCATAAAAATTCAAATGTTCGTTATAAGTCACATCATAAAATAATATCAATTGGCTTAATTCTCGTTAATCTTTTCTTTCACATAACTAAATGAAATACGCGTTGCAGCTATAATCTTATCTATCGTTATATTTTACATTCTAAATAATCTGTCATTTGTCATTTCTGTTTGTTCTCTTTTTCGCGCGAACGGCCCTTTCGTTTCCAATCAAATATTTTTCATTTCAAATAATTCGAAATTAACGGTTCGTGTTCTCAGGCGGCCGACGTAAATCAGGTTACTTATCTCTAAATTCGTCGAATCCGCGCCAATAGCGATCATGGAGAATTCTTCATTGATGATGCAATGCTCCAATTATCCATTTGTCCTTGATCCAAGAGACTGCAACATACACTATTTGAGGACTCTCCTTCTTCTTATACTATGCCAATAGTACGGAGCCCTCTGCAGCTGTTGTTGCTTCGGCGGCGGGAAACAGAGTCTGCCGCGCTCCGCGGCCCGAGCAGCTCCTTCAGCCAGCCTTGGCATGAAGTCGCTCGCGAGACCGCATCGAGCGAGCCATCGATTATATCGATTCGTCACAAGCAGTTCATCTTTTTTATAATAAATTTTGTATTTTTTATCAACAAAAAAAATTTATACAACATAGAATTTAGACAAAAAAAATGTTTATTTATTAGTTGAGGTGGTGTACAATGATGACATGTATAAATATGATTATTTCTTCTTTTCGTTATTGAACTGCAGATAGCCTTTTTGTGCAGGAAAATTTTTAGTATTGCTCGAAAATTTGGAAATACTTTGTTTCCATGTCGATGATTCTTTGTTCTTCTTTTCGTCCGGATCTTCCTGTGGAAGACGAGAGTACTTTACTTTAGAGTAGCGATCCATTTTATAGGAATGCTGGTTGATGAAAGATTCGATAATTCTTACACTGTGCTATTTATAGTAGCTTACAACCACGAAGTCTACAAATAAAAGAAAGTAAGCAGGTACTTGCACATTTTTTTCTATTAAACCATCTTCGGTAGATGAGACACGCATGCACGCACAGACGCGCGCCCGCGCGCACACATCGAACATAAAAAAATTATTCTTCGTTATATACCAATTATAATAAATATTTATGTATAATATTTATTATAATTAGTATATTTATTAAAATTTATTATCATTTGTATGTATTAGCGCTTGGGCCCTCCCCAGCAGCAGCAGTAGCCGCCGCCGCCGCCCCCCCCCACATATCAATCGTGTGTGTAGCCAGTATACACAATACGGTATTGCCCGTGGTAACAGTGGCTGTAGCTCTAGCGGTAGAGCATCGGCCTGCGGATCCGGAGGACGCGCGTATTCCCCCGATCCGTCCGTTTTTTTTCAGATAAATCTAAAAATTTTTAACACACGCGCGCACACGCACACACGCGCACAATAAAAGAATCGAAACGTGTAACACAGAACGCGCGCGTAGTGCATAGGAATCAAATCAGTGGGAGAGGGGGGAAGTGCTGCAGAGAACGCGCACGCCACATCAGATTAAGCCACATCAGATCAACTCAGTAGGGGAGGGGGGAGTGCGTAGAACGCACCGGTCTAACTCAGTACGAGGAGGGGGAGGTGACGTGCGCATAGGAATCAAATCAGTAGGCGAGGGGGAAGAACGCACACCACATCAGATCAACTTAATAGGGGAGGGGGGAGTGCGTAGAACGCACCGGTATAACTCAGCAGGAGGGGGGGGGAGTCGACAGCGCATGGGTCGATCGGGGGGGGGGAGGTGAGGTGAACATGCACACGCTTCAACTCAGTGAGCTGATACCCCTCTGAGTTGAGGCCCCTCTAGTTTACCTACTAACGGCGGAATTGTTTATCGGAGATTGATTGTAATAAGTAGATTCAAAAGGGAATCGGCAGGCTGATCGGCCACTGATTTGCCTTCGTACCCGCTTTTTGTTATTGTGCCGCTCGCAGAGTTTATCGGCCTTAGATCGCCATCTTATAAGTTGTTATTAACGAGAAAAGGATTAGTGAATTAATTCGCTGTTCTGCTTATTCGCTGCTGTGTTGCTCCTCATCCCGAATCCTAATCCGTGCGTTTAACGTGGTTTTGCTTAACGCGTTATTCAGTCGTGGGAACGTCTTTTGCTTTCCGAATTCTAGAAATAAATAACTTATGCGGGCGGTTGCGAGCTATCCAGGCGGAAATGGCCGATTCACTGTTATAAATTAACAAAATTACAATTTGCAAATTAATAATTAATAAAATGATAATTTGAAAATTAAAAATTAATAAAATAATAATTTGAAAATTTTTATTTTTTACTACAACATTTTCGCACTAATACTAGGAGTAGTATAGCAACAGTGATGGTAAAACGATCGGCAGTTTTATTCCCGCCCGAAAACAATTTTTTTCGACAAGGACCATACACTTTTCGCCGGTTGTCTTCATGACTATATTTATTCGTAGGCATATTTTTCTTTATGAATAAAAATATATCCACAAAGTTAATATATAAATTTTCACATCACTGCCGCGTAAGGCATTCATTTTTTGATTTACCAACATCCCCCGTACTGATTACTAATCGACACTGTGGCTCAGTTTATAGCCTTTGTTTATTGTGATCGATCAGAGTTAGCGAACTTATAGAGTACAGATAAGTAATATAAACATAAATACAAGATATTCCTGCTATTTAAAAAAATCTTATACCATTGGATTCAAAACTATTAATCATTTGCCTATTGCTTACTTATTAATAGTACGAAAAAATCTCAGTATATACACTGCCCGTCAATCACTTTTGCCATGCTTACCTCAAAATTAGGCAAACTTGAAAGTTTTGTATCTCGGTCGGAAATCATCGTATCACAAAAAACCGCAGGGTATTTTAAAGGTAATTGCAAAAGCTTCCATTTAAGACGTGCAGAGTCTTAAAAATGAAAATATGTATTTTTTACAGTAAAAAAACTGATTAAAAAAATTTCAATTTTTTTAACCTCGACTTAAATCAATACCAATTTAGAACCAGGCGGTGGAGGGCAAATCGACCTGAGAGATTCGGAGGGTAATGTCTTACCCTTTAAAATGAGCTCCCGCGGGGTTCTATCCGATGTTTTTTAACTGAGTTACGGCGTTTTTTGTAACAAGCAACCTTTTTTTCCAATCCTCAATTACTTCGACTTGCGTACGTTTTGGAAAAAAATGCCAAAGAGAAAAAAGTATCATTTCGTGTCCAAGAATACGAAAATAAAGTCAAAATAAAGAAATAGAGAAAAAAATTTTTTTCGGTTTTTTAGCGCATTAAAAAAATAAAGGAATTTAACTTTTTTTTTACGTTTAGTTTTAAAATGTCTAGGGACGTAGTAAATCACAAAAAAACTAAAATTTTTTCTCTTTGGCATTTTTTTCCAAAACGTACGCAAGTCGAAGTAATTGAGGATTGGAAAAAAAGGTTGCTTGATACAAAAAACGCCGTAACTCGGTTAAAAAGCATCGGATAGAACCCCGCGGGAGCTCATTTTAAAGGGAAAGACATTACCCTCCGAACCCCTTAGGTGGATTTGCCTTCCACCGCCTGGTTCTAAATTGGCATTGATTTAAGTCGAGGTTAAAAAAATTGAAATTTTTTTAATCAGCTTTTTTACTGTAAAAAGCACATATTTTCATTTTTAAGTCTCTGCACATCTTAAATGGAAGCTTTTGCAATTACCTTTAAAATGCCCTGCGGTTTTTTGTGATACGATGATTTCCGACCGAGATACAAAACTTTCAAGTTTGCCTAATTTTGAGGTAAGCATGGCAAAAGTGATTGATGGGCAGTGTAATTCTTATCATAAAAGGATCATTTAATAAAACTAATATATATGTAATATTATATTTTGAATCACTTTTTGTGTTTATATGCGAATTTATTTCGTTAAATAAAGTTCTATAATTTAAGACATAAAATAATATATTCTTTTCCCATATCTTGCAAAGAAGATCTGATACGATTTTTGGACCTACTTTTTTGGATTCTGCAGATCCAAAATAGGGTTGAATCATAATCTATTTCTTGACTCAGTTTCGTGACATGTTCAAACCTCAGACGATTACCATGTTTGTTTTTTCATTCTCTTATTCGGTTGCTATCGAATGGCGTTCTCTTTTATGTTACATTATTTTCTCGGGCTTGGAAAGATGGAAACGAAAGACAAATAGTGTTCCGGTTTGGACGTGAGTTGAATATAACTAATTCATCGGTTACGGGGTGAAAAAGGGCGACAATGACTTTTTTAAGGTGTTGCATGAATTGTGACACTCCCAGGTCAAGCCTCACAACATTACCATTCCCAACATACGAGTATGTCACAATAATTCTGTATTTTTTAGTACATTACGATACACGTGTCTGAAACGATGGATTCTGGCACCCGTATCGTATACTATTTTGTAGCATGAATGTCTTAAATGCGCCAGATGAGTCTGTACCAAAATGAGTTCTATAAAAAATGATATTTTTTTAAATCAAATCTGAAATTTAATAATTAGGAATTAAAAATCATTGTCAACTTCCAGTGCGTTCTGACAGTCATTTTTTAGTATCTAGCGGCCGATCAGTCTTTGTGAATAAAAATACAAAGTGTAGCAAACAATAAAATAATAATGAAAAACTGCACTATTACTTATGAAAAGTGATGAAAGAACTTAAATTATTAATTCTAAGTTTCAATTAGACATAGTTTCATCAAATAAGTGATTTTTCCATTTTGGGCCTCACTGGTCAATTTTCAGATAATATGCTTTATCTTCAGATGTAATCAACGAATAGAGCTGAAATTTGATTCCATATTTCAAACCATTGAAAGAAGGTAAAAAAACCTTCAAAAAGTAGAATTTTCATAAAATTTCTTATGTCGCTAAGAAAAAAGTTATTTTGAAATCAACTTTTTTTTCAGTGACATAAGAAATTTTATGAAAATTCTACTTTTTGAAGGTTTTTTTACCTTCTTTCAATGGTTTGAAATATGAAATCAAATTTCAACTCTATTCGTTGATTAGAAGATAGAGCATATTATCTGAAAATTGACCAGTGAGGCCCAAAATGGAAAAACCACTTATTCGATGGAACTATTGATTAGGTTTATTAATAAGTTTCTATAACGCTGTTAAAAAAAATATTCTATTTAAATGGTTTTTTATTTTAAATAGTTTTATCAATGTTTTTTGTGTACTTTTTATTTTTATTAGAAATTTTTTCAATGTCCAAGATATGTTTTAAATTATTTTTTTATAAGTATCATTCTATGAATAAATTAATTTTATCATATTATGAATATATTTTATTTATTTTAATTATTTCAATAATAACTAAAAACAAATGTCAAGTGTGCGTAGAGAACCGGTGTGAAGTTAGGCTTATATAACATGCCAGAATCAGCCACTGAAGACACGAAAACGCGTGCGCTGGACGCGCATTTAAGACACGGCGTGCTATAAAATTATTTATTTCTATATTTGTGTATAAATAAGTTTAAATCAATTAAAATAATGTATATACTATAATTACTTTTATATAATGCTTCTTTTCCTTTTTTCCTTTTTTAGACTGGAAAACACTTTCATCGGACATCACTTCTTATTAAGGCTTTCAATCATAGATTTCGATTAGATTTGGAATTGAATACGTAAGTAATTTTTACAATATTTCTTAAAATTATTTATATACATACTGTTATGTGACGAACCATTTTATTTTCTTTGTTATGATATGTCTGATTAGAATTTCACTTTCGGGAGTCCCATTCGTGTCGCGCCAAGGCCAAGAACATAGCCATAAAACACTATAGCCAGCAGTATATATGGGACGATCCATGTCAACCGGATCACTGCTGTGTCCAAAATTTGATGTAACCAAAAAAATCGTGCAACGACTTATTTTAAAGCTTAGGATATCTACTTTCTGATGCTGTGTGCGCCTTTGCAAAATCCAACATGGCGGCTCCAATATGGTGGCTACAAGAGACAAACTCGTAAACAAAAAATTTTATTTTTCAAATTTTTAGTAATAAATGTTAAAAAAATTAATATTTCATATTTTTTTATGAAAATCTGGCTCATCTCCTACAAAAAAGTAACAGAGACCATTTTCGCTAAAATGAAAAATAAAAAAGTTATAATTTTTTGAAAATTTTCAAAAATAAAAAACTTTGCGATTTTTTTACTCAGAAGGAAATGACTTTGGAAAAAAAATTTAAGGAACAAAATTGTTTGAAATTCCTCAAAACACAAGTGTGAATTTTTTCGAAATCCTTTGAGCGATTTTTTTGAATTTTTGTAAAAGATCTTGGGAAGTTTTTTAATTTTTCAAACAATCCGATACATCCAAAAAGCAAAAAATCGCTCAAAGGAATTCGAAAATTGAGTCGTTGCACGATTTTTTTGGTCACATCAAATTTTGGACACAGCAGTGATCCGGTTGACATGGATCGTTCCATATATACCCGTGTGCGCGCCTTAGCGAAAATGAGTGGGAGAAACTGAGCATTCTGCACTCAGCGTGTTAGGCTAAGTAATATAAAGCGATTAGAAACGCGTAAATCAGAGAGAGACAGAGTGTCAGGAATGAGAAAGGGAAACAAAAATGCAGAGACGAACTGTGAGAGTGAAACCAGGCAGTTAGTAGTGAGCGCCCGAGTAAGTAGGTTGCAATTCTTTCGCTACGACATAATAATTAAATTTGTTGGAATTATTAACTTTATAAGAGAGTCTGGCTAAATTGAAGTTCAGTTTTATTAAAGTTTCCATTTACTAGAATATTAAAGTCTAAATTTATCAAAGATCAAATTGATTGAAAATATTAGCAAGGTGCTGAGTGCGATTATTTGAAGCTGCAAAATTGAACAAAATCAGAAATCTACATTGGACCATTAAAATTATTAAAAACGAAGGAAGATCATAATTGCGTATCAATATAATAATACTAAAGGACCAAATCATATCAATATCATAATTACGAAGTGAGTACCACTTATGTTTATGTACTAAAAAATAATAGACTACGCGAGGCGAAACTCACGCGTCTGTATCTTTGCATATATATATATATATATATATATATGTCTCCACTTGGTTACCTCATTTTATTGTAATAATAATTAAAATAAAAATTATAAATACACACAAAAGCCTAAGTATATCCATATATTTCCCAGTTATAGGTAAACATTCAATTAATTAGTTTACAATCGAGATATCGAAGTCCGAGATCCGAATAACAGTAATATTATTATTGACGTGCGAACGGGGCCGGGGTACCTGATAGTCTGAGAACCGCTCGAGTCAAAGGCCGCTCGGCTATTAGAAAGGCCTAAATACGGGGCAAGTTCGCCTCCTGCGAATTGCCACTTATCACATACATATGTACTAAGAGTTACGTTGTATGTTCCGGATGTCTACTCCCCATCAACCAATATCACAAATATTATTATATTTCACTTACAAAAATAAATTAATCTTTCTGAATAATAATAGGAAATTCAGTTTTAGTACAATAAATTAATAATTGCATCTAATTTATTTACAATATAATTTGTTGATTGAAATTACAGCAGTGGCTTGTTGCTCGCATTATTTACAGTTAATTACTTGCTATCACATTTCCATGCAGGGACATGTTCCATTCATTACTAGCAATGAAATGTAAAAATCATGTTAATTCATGCATGTTATAATACAATATAAATAAACTTTTGACTGTGTAACACTTCAAAAAGTCGAGTTCGTAGGATCCCGATATGAATTAATGTACGACTGAGTAAAGGAAACAACACATCGTTTCATATGGTACACACGCCTTGTGTGCGTGCTTCAAAGCAGAACGTGTCGTCTAAGAGATGGATAATTCGTAGATGTTTGGTGAACAGCTCGTTAGTAGCATGCACGTATTAGCACATAGCGCGGAGCACCGTTCGCCAAACTGACTCGGTTGTAATAGAGTTGGTCTGAAATATCCTCTATCATTAATTATTTAAGGGGAGGGCAAGGGAGGCGGTGTGTCGCTCCTAGCAAAGCAGAAAGGAGAAGGTGTACATTCAATGATTTCACACTCTCAACTTCGTTAATTGACCTTTTATTACACTTGCACTTCCCTAAGTGCCGATGAGAATACAAAACCACTTATCACTAATAATACGCAAAACTTACACTAAATGAGATGACCGGCACGTTAGCGCCATGTCGTCTCATTAACCGGCTCAAACGACTAAATGACAAAGATACGTTGCGCCGGCTCGTGAAAGCCTGGCGCCGCACACAAAACCGTAAGACAATGCCGAGGAAAATAGAGAGAGAGAGAAACGAGAGGAGAGAAAACTAAACCTGACCAAAAGTGATGGCTGCTTGGCAGGTAGGCTGCAGGTGAGGCGGCTAACGCAAGACGTGGCCCAGTTTTCTTTATCGTCACGGCTTCACACTCTTTTCGTCACGGCACTCACACTCTCTCTCTGGTTCGAGGTAAGAAAAAGATGGCAATCCTCCCAGTGCGGCCGATCTCCTTCGCGTGCGACGATCTAGTAGTGCGTGCGAGTCGGCTTCTCACGCCTTCCCCACCACTGTCCTCCTAATCGGCGGCACGTGGCACTGCCCAGCGCGACAAGTGCCGCGCGCCGAGCCTCACCGAACTACATATATTTTCTCTCTCTCTCTCTCTCTCTCTCTCCTACTCTTGATATTTCCTTCCCATTTCTCTTGCTCGCTGCCTTCTCTCTCTCTAGCTACAATACTGAAAAAAATAAAGGCAGGCATCAGACACGTAAAATAACGTGCGTCCGATGCCAGCCGTGCGCCTTTGCCTAGGAAGGAGAGGGAAACAAGTACACGGTGCAGGCCATGACCAGCCTACACCGTCACACGGTATAGCCAGGAAAATGGAATTTATTCGGGATCATGAGCTCGTTAATATCTTGCACGTAATGGTGAAGGTCGTGAAGCATCTACCGATCCGAACAGTTGGGATAACTATATCAGAGTGGGATATCAAGCCCGTAACTTACATTTTAAATAATCGCTGGGTGTGCTAACTGTCATACTACTTAATGAGATAATCCGTCAAGCTTCACATTTAATTATCTTTGAGCTTGGCGGATTATTTAATTGCGACCGTTACAACTGTCATAGTCCATAGAATAAATACTCTGCGTTAAAGTTATACCATTCATTTGCATCATGAATTTTATAATACTTAAAATATATTCTTGCAATTAGTAACGAGAAAGTAAATTTGAAAATCAACATAAATAGGGTTAAATTATGCGTATTCTAATATTATATAACCATAAATCTTAATTTCATAGAGTGAAAATATATCTTTTTTATTAACCACTAAATGATAACATTGAAAAAAACCAATTTAAACAATCGTCGTAGTTAATTTACATATCAAAGATCTTGGTCGGAAGCCATAAGTAAGTTGACATAGAGTACGCAACACTATACGATAACATGGCAATCTAGGCTCCTTCCAAAACTTTTTATTTGTTTCCATCTCTATTTATTTCATACTCTGATATTTCTATTACAGGGATCGACAGCTCTAATTTTCATCTCTCGCTATAAAATTTTAATTAATTTTTAAGTAAAAGGGGACCTCTGCCTTGGGTATCAATTGGCTTGTCGTTTCCTTTCTAGTGCAAACCCTGTATGAAGGAAATAAACTCTGAGTTTGCTCCAGAGATAAGTTTCATTTATTCAGTGGATAGTCTTATTACCTTTATCATTTATTATATGGTTGACTTACAAATAGACCTCATCTCTCTTATGAGAAAAAAATAGCTTAAGATAATCTTATTTTTGAATGAAATTTATACAAGCCTAGCAATTTTTCGAAGTTTTTGTTGCTGCGCTGTCTAACTATTCTCCGATATATGCTAAGAGAAAAAAAGAATTATATTCTTTGTTTCGTCGATGACTATTTCGATACTCGCTAACCTTGTAGTGGAAAGATGCTCTGCGTAAGGATGCAAAACAACAAAAAAAGGGGAAAATGCACCTATAAATCATCCTTTTCTCACATTTTGGCACGTGGAAACAACCAAATATTGTCGCCAGATGTTTGACATGATGACGGAGTATGACCATAAAAAAAGGTGAGAGAGGTCGGTCTGCGTTGATTCGGCGTATTCTCTAGAGTGTCTCCAGATAAAGCGGTATTGCATCCAAACCCGTTTCCCTCTCTGGCAAAAACGATAGCGAGAGCTGTTCCCATTGGAGCTATGTTCCCGTCCTATACTGAAGACACTTCCCTCATCTTATTTATTACATACGAGGCGAGCGTCCTGGTAAGCAATAGATTATTAATTGGCTATTCAACTATCAGATAATAAGAGTTGATCAAGCCCATTCCACCAAGACTTCAAAGATATGAAAAAGGGATATCGCGGTTATTGGGATGTAAATATGATGGCAGATTACTGTTGGTCTCTTAAGAGAGATACTATTTCTTAACACAAACGAAACTCTCTTTGCAGATCTTTTGCAAATAAAAGAACGCGTTACTCATAACTGTTCTTTGAATGAGATCAAATCAATTCAAATACATGCAGAAATGAAACTTTCTATCATTGAACGGTGTTTATCCCGATGTGCTTGGGTCATAGGGACCCCAAAATTTGATGCAGGACACGAAAATATATGAAAATATATAATTCAAGTGCATAAAATATCTCAGATTTTCGTTTATATGAGTTCAAAGCCATTCAGGTCTATTGGTCCATTGCTTGACTCCCAGATGACCCTCAAGAATCAGGGGAAAAAAACCAGAAATACGTATTCGAAAATAAACTTTCGAATCCATGGTCAGATTTGAGGTTCCACGGCAATTAACAATTCTGACCTTCAAATGACCTTGATTCCGATATACTGGGACCACAAGTACCCCGGATTCTGAATCAGCGCGCCGAAGAAACTATTAGGTGTGATTTTATGAGGACTTTTTCTATTCATTTTGTGATCCAGTGTTATTATATATAAATGGCTTTTCATCCATTTAAGATTGAAGTTTTATATGCTGGCTAGATTTTGTAGTTTTCTTTGATTGAAATTATAAAATTCCATATTAATATAATATATCTTATCATTGATTTGTGTGTACAAGACATGCACTCCTTGTAATCCTTTATTCGCGCTTTTCATTGTAACCATTACATTTATTTTAAATCAAATAAATTTCGTAAAATTTCGAACAACGCATCTTTATAACGAACTGTATCGGCTTAGAATAAGTTCGTAACTGGATATATAACATTTTTATTTACTATTGAAATTAGTTTTACCCTCACGGTTCCAACTCTAAGTAACGAATTTCCGAAGGTTTTGATATAGATTGTTAACGTTTGCAGAAGAGCGTGTCCATCTACAGTTGCGTGAAAAAATATCCGGGCAATGATAATTTGATGTTTCACTAATGTATAAAGAATGCAAAGTAGACACTCAAATATACGTTCGTACAGTAATATGTGACAGGGTTATAGCGATGTTCGCTAGCCGTGTGTGCGGCACTCTCCTCGCGTGAACGCAGCGACCAAGTGTACGCTATATAGCGACTACATACTTGTGTCGTTGCAGGATCTGGATAGAGGAGCGCGACGATCGGCGAGGTGTCGCCGTGAGTGCGAGTGAGAGCGAGAAGAGCGAGAGAGAGAGAGAGAGCGATTTTGACTGATTTTTGACGGCGGGAGAAGTGGGAGCGCGGCGGTGTGAGGCTTAGCAATTAAGAGAGAGGAAGGGCAGTTAGGCGTGAGCTCTCAAGTAATTAGGGCCGCCTAGAGAGAAGACTGGACGAGACGATATTTCGGCCGGAAAGGAACGACTGCCATCGGTGCGACTGCCACATTTGTCAGGAAGCCAGTAGTCCGAAGCCGAGTCAGTACATGCAGCGACCATTCGCCGTCTACGAGGCAAAGGCCGTGCTGCGGCCCTTCCTGCAGCAGCTTCCATCGTCGCCAGGGCGCCGTTTCCTGCGGGACTACGCTTTCGCCGGCGTCGCCTCTCTGTCGACGGACCGTCGGCATCCGATGGGTCCAAAGCCAGTTTATCTCTCTCGTGCCAGATCTCGCTCGATTACGGACATTAGCATATTTTGATTTTATCGCGCACGCTGAGCGATCTCGCTCGCGTGATCCCGCGAACTCTGGTCGCGGAAAGGTTGAGCGAGCGCGCTCACCGCGGCGAAATTAATCTTGTAGCGATATTTGTGAAAAAGCGTCAATAAATGAGATCGCTATATGTAGTATAATTGAATTAAAGTGTTCGATTATTTGTATCAACCTCCCCCAACCAGAGCGAACTTCGGCCTGTGAAAGTCAGCGCCGGCTTTCTTTACTGAGAAAGTACCCAGAAAAATTAGCAGAGACCAGCCCAAGGCGCACGGAGACTGACCATTCTTGCAAATATATTATACTATTAAATCATGTAATCCAAATATTTATTTCAACAATTTTAACTATTTACAAAATTTTATAACTAAATTAACAAATTTTGGTTATTCATAAGTATCTAGCTAAACACTAAGTAGATACAATTCGCTTTGCATTGTTGACATTACCGGTTGTAAAGGTATGTAACTGATGAAACTGTGATTCTGCTACAGTCTATAATTAGTATCAATCAATTATAACGAACTATTTTATTATCAAATTGAATCTAAATAAATTTCGCAGCGCAGTTCTAAAGGCCAGCGATCAGCTGTCCGTACTCCGAATTGCACAAGCATAGTATCCCATAAAATTAATACTAACAAATTATGTTTTTTTCATACACCGCTTTGTTACGTGATGAGCACCAGCAATACTAACACATATCTTAATTACTTTGCCAGCTATTTCTTAGACGCTCATGACTTGTAAGCATAAAGAAAAATTCTATGCAAAAAGATCACGAAGCATGGGAAATTTATCACTACGCTGCAAGATGGCGAACACATGAACATTAAAAGAAAAGAGCATAAAATGTATATTTTAATACTATAATCTCTCGCTAACTATATGCACTATACCGTCTATAATTCTGCTGCTTATATCTGTTAATATGATGGTAGATACGCCTACCCGTATCTTGGTCTACATTATGATGCGAATTAGAAAAAGAAAATTCTATAAATAGAAAAGAATGGCATATCGCACTGGTTACGCTGAGACTTGATCGAGATGAAAGAGAGAAACGGCGCTCAATGGTAAAAATCAAATTGTTACACTACCTGCGAATTGATACTTGCGGCTAAAAGAGAGATACTTTCTCCTAATGGAGGAAGAAGGAAAAGCCAATATCTTATATATATAATAGCCAATCAATATGAAAAAGAAAATATTTATCATATTGATTTGCAGATTTTTGTTCCTACGATTTACATAGCTTAGTGCATATGTATAAAAGTACTATAGCTTGATTGTGCTTACTTTACCTCAGTTTTGATAATCTTGTATTGCGTCAAATTTGTTTGAAAGATTTATAACTGACAGCGTATATGATAAAAATTGTTGATCATTTCCACACTTAAAATGAGTACTGCATAACTAGTTTCTTAACCAGTATTTTTTATTTGTCTACTCATTTAATCATTCCACGTAAATGTACTCGCCTAGATTAGTTACGTTTAATTAATGCACAATGGGGGGTACAAAATAGAGCGTTTACGTTTGTGACTCAAATATATTTGCTTTGCGTTTATTATATTCTTTGTAACTAACTTTCTAGCGATCACCTTTCCTTTTTTCTGAAGTATGTTTGTTTATTTTGATTTTTTTATTAGTTATAAGTGTCGAGCCTATACATCACATGATTTTGAGTTGTATTTTTACTCTAACACAATTGCACGTTATTTTTTACTTAATAAAGGGCCTCGCTTGTTATTCAACATAGACTTTATTATACCACTGAGATACTGTATGATTGATATGCACAAGCATCCATCAAAACACAATGCTGACGTTTACGGAGAGAGCAGAGAGGATCCTGATCCGAACGGAGAGATGCCGATGTCTATTGCTCTCGGATGATCTTTGCTGAATAATGACAGACTTCCTCTGGTCGTTATGAGCTTAAGGCTAATTCTACCTTTGTAGTGCCCATAAGCTACTGCCTTGAATACTGGATGATGCCACTGATTGTTGCCACCAATATCGAAGGCCAATCTAGATGATTCTTTTTAGCCTGCTGAGTGTATGCGGGTCAAGAAGGGCTAGCTGTTATTTTCGAGCTAAGCCACGCCAGTCTTCTCGCTCAAGTATCGCCAGTTACGCACTATAGATGCAGCTTTCTCGCAATACTATACCTCCCTTTCTTTCTTCCTCTCTCTCTCTCTCTCTTTCTCTCTCTCTCTCTCTCTTTCTCTCTCTTTCTCTTCCGTTTCAATCTCTCTCGGTTCCCTTCTATAGTTATTAGTCGCTGACCCCCGTCCGATATAAGAACACAGCCTGAAATAAAGCACATCGGGCATCGGTAATCGGTTCGCATGACTCTAACGCTCGGTGCTAACAGCAGTATGGGAAAGGCCTAAAGGAACAAGAAAGAGAAGCACACAGGGCGGGGTATGAAACATCCATAGTTCTGTCACAGATGGACTGTTGAAAAGTAGGAGAAGGTGTAGTTTTCGAACGAAACTGCAGTTAGTTTATTTGGAAATGGTGTTAGAAAATATGTACAGCAACCAGAAGGTAGTAATTATCATTTATAATATCAAATACCGACTGTGAAAAAAGTTGGGTGTAGTAATATGTTATGAGATGCATTTTCTTGGAAAGGCTTAGGTTCAATATTTAAGATAGGAAGAACTATGGATTTTGCGGTGTACAGAGATATTTTATTGCAGCAAATATCAGCTTATGGTCATTATAACGTGCCTAAAGGATATTACAGTAAGATACTGATCTAAAACATCTATTATAGCACCTTCAGCAATTATTTATCAAGAATAAAATTCGAGGTTCAAAGTAACTAAGTTAGTTTCCGGATTTGAATTCTATAGAAAATTTATGGCAACAGTTGAAATTAAAATTAAGAAGTCAAAATTTACTTATAAAGCTGCTTTATAGAAAAAAGGTAGGAAAGTCAAATGTTACGTTTAACACCATTTTCAATTATTTTCATTCATGTTACTATATTTTTTCTGCGTATAACTGTCAAACTTGTAGTTCGCCGAATTAATTATGAAAGAGGAAAATATGTTATTTCAAGACTTAAATTTTGTTAATAGTTAAAATAAATGTTTGCATCACATGAGTATATTAAGTATTGTTTCCATTCTGTTCATAAGCTGAACCATTATATTTTCTGATTGTACATGTTTGTTATTATTTTTTATTTACGTCTTAGTGTCAGTTTATTTGGGTTCTTTTTTGATTTTGCAAACACTGCTGTTTGGTGTCTGTGTATATGTAATATTTGGTTAAAATTTTTAAGGACCGGACAGGTCGATATTTCGACCACTTAAGTATCATAATATTTTTGAGTAATTTTGGAGATAATTTTATGTTTTGAATATAGAAAATACAGCGTAAAAATTTTGGGTAACATGATTTCAAGGTCAAATTTTTTATCCGGTATTTCGACATATAAATTGGTATAAGCTCGTATTTTGATGCACTGAGTATAAAAACAATAAAATAATAGTATTGCGTATAGCAAAATAACCATTTTAGAAAGCATATTTGATCTTTTGATTAGAAAATTGGTATACTGTAAGCAGAAAGATTTGTATAATAATTTACCCTCAACGAATCAAATTTTCTGCACATCCATGCTGTTGATCTTAAGATATACCGAGAGTGGAAACTAAAATATTTCTTACAAAGAATGTTCATAATAAACGTTACTATTTTCCTGCATCCAACGTATACAAAAACGTACGGATATCATTTCGGACAGAAAATAACGGATTTAATCTTGAAATGCAATTTTCAAGTTCAGAGATGTCTTCTGGATATTTTTTATAATCTTTTTTGTATTCAGCGCATCCATTTACTAAGTAATGCACTGTTAATTTTACAAATAAAACTTTTAACATGGGACTCGACGTCCTAGACGAAACTGGTCGACATTCCGATCACGAAATTTGTCGGGCACTTAACGTGATAGATTCTTGGATTTTATGTACAAATATTGTGTTAAAAAAGTCCAATTTTAACGTAAAAATCCTCATGTTCAAAGGGTTACTAATATTTTCAGTTTTCAGTGATTGTTTTGATCTACGTGCCTTGAATAATATTGCTGAAGAAAATTTCTTCCGTTGCAACTTGTATAATTGGTTACGTGATTTACATGTATTATATCTTTCATTATAGTTTGTTATGAGTTGTTATTAAATTAATAATAATCAACGCGTACCAATATATATCTAATGAGGTAACGCTTACTTTATTTCTGAATATAAGGGCAAATAAATCCTGATTGTTTGTTATTTCTTATAATTCTTTGTTATTCTCATTAGTTTATATTTCCACAGAAATAAATTAATAATAGTTATATTGTATTTTATATTAGAAATTTTTATTACTTGCAACGGTTATCGATTATTATTATCGATACGTTCGCGATTCGACGGCACTAAAGGTGCGAGAGCGAATGATTAAGAGAGAGAGATGGGGGCGCGAGCGATGAATTTGAGTAGATGTGGGCGTGGGACAGTTACGACCGAACCGGCAATAAGTGAGGTGATTCTCCTGAGTAGTGCGTCAAGTAAGATAGTTCTGTTCTTGTCAGTGGGAGTAACTTCTGAGTCTACAACAGCGATTTGCACCGTTACAAAATATAATTAAGCGAGATAAAACCTAATTAGTAAATAAGAATTTATTATTAAAATATTGGAAATTCTAATATATGTATTTATTATATTTATGTATATATATTTATATATTATATAATAAATATATATATATATATATATATATATTTATTATTTTTATTATATATATGTATTTATTTATTTATCTAATATAATTTATTATTTATAATTTATAATTTATTTTTGTTTACGTATCCAGTCTATGTACAGGTAACTTATTTACCTCTTTAGGCAGTTACAAATGTACATGGAATAATCCATGAACTTTGTATTTCTTGGCTCAATAAATTCAAAAATTTTTTTAAATTCAAAAATTCAAAATTTGCGACAACTGAAAAATACATGTTTTTGAAAATGACAGAATGGTTTTTCAATCTATCTTTTTTATTTATTTATTTATTTTTTTTTTGAAAGCGTGAAAATCAGTAATTCCGTTCTAAGTTAGCTATTGTATCGTCAAATAATTCTATATTATCAATTTTAATTTCTATTTCGTTATTATTTAGAACTTTTATTGTATGTTCATTTTTGGCGATTTTATTAAGAAAATCTTTTAACAAGTAGATATTTGAAACGCCATTTACAAATTTTGGTAGTGATTTGGTAAATTCAGAGCTATAAGTATTGCTGGTTTTGAATTTACATCATCTCTTCTGTTTTCCTCTTCACTTCCAATACTTTAAATTTATTGCTTACTTCAACAGCTATTAGTAAAAATTCCTAGCCAGTAGTTTTTAATATTGCTTTAACTTTCTTGTTATTTCTGGATAGTTTTTTGCACTGTGTTATATTCGTATTCAGTTTTCATCCGTGATTTTTATTATTGATAAATTCGGTACTGTTTGATTTTTCGTAGCCATGATGGCTGATTTCAATAATAAACTTTGATTAGAACTGTTAAGATTACGTTGAACCACGGAATCACACAAAAACCTGCGAGAGGTACACGTAGGGAAAATAAAAAACATTTTATTTTTTTATAAATATAAATGTATAGAAACGTAACACAAACCATTTTCGACAATTATTTAGATTCAAACTATAATTCGAATTACATTCAATTGCATATACTCGTATATAAAGTATCGGTACGACAGTACTGCAATACGCATACCTCGCATTACGTTCAACGCGCACAACTGCACCATTGCAGCGTACCGTAATATCAAAGCAATCGAACTGCCGATCCTACAGCTCATACCCCATATAACTCATGTACTGATAAAGGTCGTCGAAATTCGGTACATGCTGTATTTTTCGCTAGCTATCACTGTTACCTCGACGATGTCTCTGTATGCTCGAGGAATTGCTGCTTTGGTTGCGTTGACCTCTAGCTATAACTCTCGCTATTCTACTGCTGCGTTGTATTTTGTTATTAAATAATGTTTAATGGTAGTTCCATTATTGTAAAAATATCCCCATCTCTCACTGCCATAGCGCTGCTAACCGGTATCTTACGCACCATGACTTCTCTAGCTCCGTCTCTGTCTCTGTCTCTTTCTCTCTCTCTCTCTCTCTCTCTCTCTCTCTCTCTCTCTCTCTCTCTCAGGCACGTTTAAAGACTGAGCAAAGCTAACGTGCGCTCACTATCGGCGCTCCTTTTCCCTCCGGCCAGGATGCCAAAATGTTTACCTCATCTTAAAAGAAAATCAAGCGGCACATGTAAACTCACTCAGAGACTAATAATAGTCACGGAACAGCGATCGAGAGCAGATAATGATCGAATCTACTAAAACACCAATCCGCCGTTATAAAACACTTGCTACGAATTGCTATAATCTTCGAGGAGCGTTCAGTCGCACGTGTTTTTCCGACAAAGGCTGCAAACGCTACAAGACTGAGAGGTTTCCAATAATAATCAAAAAACAATTTAAATTAACCTCTGATATTTATTTATAAACGATTTTTTACTTATGGATGGTACTGAGTAATAAGTAAATTGTTTAATTTATCTTAATAGATTGTAAAGAAGTAGAAAAAATGGTACATTTATTGATATAATTGTAAAAGATATAATCTAACAATACTAATAACAATAAATTTTCACTATCCCATTTGTTGTATATGCAAGAATGAAAACATGTAGATCTATAGAACTTCGTTTGTCTTCCTTTAACTGATAAATTAAAATTGAATAAATAAACGACGAATAGAGCAATATCAATTCTAACATGATATTACAAAAATTGATCAATTTTAAGAGCTCATCGAATAAGTTGAAATGAGACAATCATTATCACTCATTTAGATCGCTGTGGTTTACGAGATTCTAAATAGAATTTTTACAAATTATAAGACAATTTGTCCTCAGTATCGGATTGGACTCTTTAGTAAGGATCCAACAGTATTTCTTAGATGCTTAGTTGCTAGATATTAAACACAGCCAAGTATATAAGAGTAATTATTTATTTCTTATAAAGATAACACAGGCCGACAAAATTTTAAAATGGAAAAAAACTTGAAACCGTGACTAGGTGTACCCGAGGCTTTTGATTCGCTGAATCCGAATCTAGTATCCTAGTCGCATTTTTGTTGAAATATAATTCTAATGGTGTAAAGTTCGTTTTCATGATACGTTTCGTTTATTATTTGCGAAATTATGTCAGTATAATTTGCACACTCATTAAAAGAATTTTGCATGTAAAAACGAAAGAAATAACTCAATTCACGGTAAATCTGGTCAACAATATTTGGCTAAGGATGACAAAGAGAAGAAAATATAGCTTAAATGTTGTGTTTCTTTAATTTATTTCTTTAATTAGTCTTTCGACTTGGTCTCTGGTGTATACCAGTGGATCCATGTTTCGTCGACTATCACGAAACGACGCAGAAACTCCTTCGGATTGCGCTTAAACAGCTTCAGATATTGCTCTAAAGTTATCTCACGGTTGCGCTTGTTGTCCGGTGTGAGCAAACGCGGCACCCATCGCGCCGGCAGCTTTCTCATGCCCAAAATTTCATGCAGGATATGACCCACGGAGTCTTTTGAAATACTTATGATCTCAGTTATCTCGCGCAACTTCAATCGTCAATCTGCCAATACGACATCGTGAATTTTTGTCACGTTATCCTCCGTGGTAGCAGTTTTTGGAGCACCTAGGCGTGGCTCATCAAAAATCGTTTAGAAGGAGAAGAAACACCGTACACAGCATCCAAGCGCTTTTTCACTTAGCTGCGCGATTTCCCTTCCAAAAACAAGAATCGAATCACCGACCGATACAGCTCTTTTTCCATTTTTTTAACAAGCTCGCTTCCACACATGGTCACGACAGAACTATGAGTCCGATTCGACTGAAATTTTGACAGTAACCATCGACACGGTTGTACTACATGGTAGTATATTTCCCTTGCGAGAGTGGCGCCATCGGGCGGCGAGGCTAAGTACTTATAAGACCATCCTCGTGTTACAAAGCGTACACAGGCGTTTTAAGCTACTTATAGGTTTGATGTATGCTCTCCATCAAGCTGAATGCAGACTACTCAGAGGTAGTTGAAGTGACAAAAGACGAGATGCTCGACAAGCATCTTTCTAAAATCAGTAGATAAAGATTTTCTGTGGAAACGGAGCGAAGGCAGTGAATTATATACCCTCCTCGTCATGCTTCTATCATACACATGATCAATCCAGTTGAACGTGGGAGTCAGTATCATACCCAGGTTGCAAGCGGTGGTGACATAATCGATTGGAATCTCGTTAATGGTGATCTAAGTAATGTCATTTAAATTGATAGACCTTACGTATTGTTCGCTACCCAATATCGTGACCTTGGTCTTACTTAGGTTAAGATAGATGCCGTTTCTTAGAGCCCAGTCAGCTATAGTCTGAATATCGAACTGTACCCTCTCCAGTGCCACCGCAAAGTCACCGGAATAACAGTGGAGGTAGACCTGTGTGTCGTCGGTATAGAGCATGTAGTTCATGAAGAAGAGAATAGAGGGCAGGTCTGAGATATAAACTACGAATAGTAATGGTCTCAGGATACCACCCTGCGGCACCCTGGTCGCCGCTCCGAAGCAGTCCGATACTCTGCCATCCTTTTTCACAATGGTCTGAAATCTGTTAGCCAAGTAGCTGAAAAACCAGCTCAAGATAGTGTCAGACAGGCACAAGTCCCAGAGCTAGACCATGAGATGAACACGAGAGATAACATCATAGGCCTTGGAAAAGTCCAGTAGGACGAGGATCAAGATTATACATTCCTTAATGACCCTGCGGATGTCGTCAAGGACACTCAAGAAGGCGGTCTGAGTGCTATGAAACCTCACTAAGCCGGTCTACCGTGGGTAACATAGCTTAAAGCAGTCGACATATGAAGATAATTGGGCGTGAATGAGCTTCTCAAGCACCTTCGACACCTCGGATAATCTTACGATCGGTCTGATATCCAATAAAAGAGCAGGCATAGGTACCTTGACAAGAGGGGTGCTAAGAGATTGTTTCCAGGAGGTTGGAAAAACACCACATGTGGTATTGACAAGATGCGTTAGAGACGAGAGACAAGTGAAAGATATGAGCTTAAGCATCCTGACAGACAATCGATCTGAACCGAATGTTCTTGATGAGAACGAGATTGGGGCGTCGAAAACCTCCCGGTTGGAAACTTCACGAAATTCGAATGGAGTGTTGGCATGGGGAGCATTTGGAGGAAGGGTAAACAGTATCATAGGGGGAGAAAAACTCACCTGGTTGGCAAAGTGAGTGTTTAATATGGCCGGAGAAAAGAATTGAAATGGAGACAGACAAGCACGTTTGGTGACTGACAAGTTACGCAAATCGTCCCATCTAATCTTACTGTTTCTTGCGGAGGACACCTTACTTGAGATGCAGGAGTTTTTGGCTGAGACGAGGACGTTAGAGAGGTCATTTCGAAGACTTCGATACTTAGTGACGTCACTCTCAGAGTGAGAAGAGGATGCCAGTTTATAAGCAGCATCACGCCTTCTCATGAGACCGCGAATGTTCGGAGTCACCCAAGCTTTACGCCTGAAAGTTAACTTAATAGTTTTAAGAGGGACTGATAGCCTTTTTTGGTACATCAAAGGACTTAATGAGAATTTAAGTCAGAGAGCGTACCGAGTCATTAAGGAATAACAGGACAGCAACAGCAGATGAGTCCGAAAAGCGGTCCGATTGTACTGCAAACGCGTCGACCAGACGCGAGAGGTCTCATTTAAGGCTGCCTCATCCATATGATTCAACCCACTTAATACATTAAGACTTAAAATATCTGGAAACGTGCTTGTTCGAGTTATGACGGAAGGTGAGCGTAATAAAATCATAGCCCGCAATAAAAGGAGCATTGGATTTCCTAAAGCCCTGAATGGCATTTGAATCCTTGACAGTGAAGAGGTTGAGCGTGGTATGGGAATAGAAATTATGTAAAGACAGTGGTGTATGAGATCAGTGGATACGATATGGAGATTGTGTGAGTCAACGAGGGATCTCAAGCCTCTAGTATCAGGCAGTAAGCTACTAAAGAGGTCGGCGTTAAAATTGTCGGCGATAATTACATTTTCGTATAGGGGAAGGTAAGAACTACTAGATAATTTAAGAAATATTTGGGAGAACATTCTGAAGGACTCCTGTAAGTCACCGCGATCAAAAGCTTGGTCTTGTCAGACTTTATTTGAATGAATTCGGGTGTATTGTCAAAGACTAAATCGGAAGTGGTTAGAAAGCTAAAGTTAAGACGCGATTTGACGTACAGGCGTAACCCTGCCACCCTGCTTTTCAATTCGGTCAAGTTTAAAAAGTTGAAGTCAGAAAGAGAAAGGTGTGAATCAGGGATATCAGGTTAAAGAAAAGTTTCTGTAATGGCTATGACGTCAAAATAAGTAGAATGGACCTGTGCTTTAAGAAGAGTAAATTAGCAGGGAAATTTAATCTATTTATATTCATGTGACCGACAACGAAGAAAGCAGAGAATGGATTGTGATACTGAAATGGCTGGCCTCATGAGACGGAAGGTGGATGACGTGGATTTGGCACTGCTTCTGATAATTGGACACTGTCGGTCTGAAGCAACCGTCGCTAGTATTAAGTTTCGGAGCGAAGTTTTTGGAATGATGGCAGTGGATCGTTGTTAGGGGCCCTAGGACGCGTAATTGAAGTTAAGCGGTGCATCTCTTCGAGTGTCAATCGGGGTACTCGCTAATATCATGGCGCTAGAACGTTGGATAGATGGAACAGTGTGCCGGCCGGAAAGCAAAGGCATTTAGCCATCAAGGTCACTCTCCGACATAATGAGAATATGGGTGGAATGGATGTTTTCCCGCATGTGAATGACCATACGAGGGACAAAAGGATGCGCAAAACCTAGTTCGTGACGCTTTCACAAATATATTGCGAAGTGGCTGGGGTACTAACTGGCGGAGAAAGACGGAATTTCCGGAACCACATTTAAAGATATCCCTTGCGGTCTTTCCAGCGAGCTTTCCAGAGCGCTCCCAAATCCTGTCACACGACACCTGTCCACGTGCACGACGAAAGTGGATGTAGTAGGGTATGTTTGACCTTGCTCAATATTTTCGGTCATATTTAGACGTGAGCGAGCGGCAGTCCATTTTCTGGTGGACGCTATGCGGCCCCGAGCACTTAGAGAGCCAATCGCCTCAAAGAGCTTACCGGCAGCATCCTCCAACGAATCCTGGAACTCCTGCAGAATCCCTAGAATAAGAAGGTCGGAGGAATCTCTAAGACCAACCACAGATTTCAGACTCTTCATCTCATTGGCAACAAGATCAACCTTGGCCAGGATGAAAGTCTGGCTGGCTCTAATTTCGTTATGGAACTCAGTGAATTCGTTATTAACGAAACCAGAATACCATGCTAGCAGTTGTTCGCCCATGGTGGAGGTCGCACTGTCTAACATGTGGGGTAGATCCGCAGAAACGGAGAAACAGTAGAAAGATCGATTCGCGAACAGAGAATTACTCGGCTATTCAATCTTTGACGCCTTCGATGGAAATAGTTTCTAAAGTAACGCTTGTTTCTTTTGCCCTGACGTAGTAACGAAAGAAAATGTACCAGCAAAAGTGGAATTTGAGTGGGGGGCAGGGGAGGATTAATCCACGCCGCCGGTTCGGCAACAGTTAGCCGAGAGCGCAGTCTCAAAAGAATAGGTATCGTAGGTATAGATCTCGAGGACAGAGTTTGAGGTTATGTCAGTACAGTGCTGATGGAAAAACCTAGCACAAGCTTCACACTGCAAGATACGGTCACCCCGGCGAATAAATTCGGGACATAGAGACAGAACCATTTGATAAAGAAAAGCCATTTTCAAATTATGTCAGTAATTACCCAATTTCCCCTCAAAGCTCAAACTTCACGAAAAACTGTGATGGGATACATAATTTGTAAAGGACAGACAGGTAATGTGATTTCAAAAATTCGAATTTCGCGCGGAACGTGAGTCACTGACCAGTCATATACAGGAGGTAAGGAAAGGCTAGAATTAATTGAATTTGAAACTTGAAACCTCAGTAACACTAACTCTATTGGTTCACATTTAAATTTAAATGAAAATTGGAAAATAAAATGGAGCTATTTACAGATAAATAGAATGACAAACTAAGAATATGAACTAACAGCGAATTCACCTAAACAATTAAATACGCAAAACAATAAAAAGTACATGCATAATTGCAAATAAGAAAATGTAAAAGAAAATATGATTAATGAATAACAAGCGCAAATTGACATTAAGACAAAATGAAATTAAATATAAAACATACAACAGAGAGAGAAAGAGAGAGAGAGAGAGAGAGAGAAAGAAATGCAACACCGACCTCATCCGCCGGTTTCTAGCTCCGTCGCCGTCGTTGGTCCCCGTTGGTGTACTTTTTTTTTATAAGGAGTTGCGGAATCCTTTTTGCGAATTCCTCTTAGTCTTGCTAACTAAGGGGTTATGTGGGACTTCCAAAAAAAACAGGCCTACCCACTAAACCGCCACCTCCTAGTGTCCTTCCCCCAGCCAGGGACTATATTGATATTACTTCTAACTGGAAGTTCTGTCTGTGTTCATCCGTTCGTGTCGTTCCTCCGTATCTCGTTACGTCGCGTCACTCCTTCCGTTCAGTCATTTGTCAGGTAGTCCTCAGCGTTCTTGCGTCTGAGTATAGTTTCCGTATAGGTAGCGATTAAGCGCCACCATGCGGGTTCATGCAGCATCATTACCACAATGTTAGCGGGGGTGATGCTACCGACCGTTATTTCTATTTTCTGTCTGAGTCTTGTTCAGCGGTCACACGCGAAAAACGTATGTTTCGCGTCGTCTCGTTCGTGTCCACAGTACTTACATTCAGGTGTTCGTACTCTGTTCATATTGTGAAGGTACCGTCGGAAGTACCCATGACCCGTCAAAAGCTGGGTGACGTAAAAATTCACATCGCTAAATTTCCTTCTGAGCCACAGCCTCAATTCCCCTATCAGTCGTCTCGTCCAGTTACCACGTCGTTCTTCTATCCATCGGTCTTGCCACATGTTAATTGTTCTGTCACGCTCGGTGATTGCCGCGTTCTTTCGTCCTACGAGGGTGGTCCGATAAGTACTTAGCCTCACCGCTCGATGGCGCCACTTTCGAAAAAGAAATATTCTATCACGTAATATAACCTTCTCGATGGTTACTGTCAAGATTTCAGCCGGATCGGAGTTGTAATTTATTTTTAAGAACGTGTGAAAGCAAGTGTGTCCGTTGATTTTTGAAAAATGGAAAAAGAGCAGTATCGGTCGGTGATTCGATTCTTGTTTTTGGAAGGGAAATCGCGCAGCGAAATCAAAAAGCGCTTGGATGCTGTGTACGGTGACTCTTCTCCTTCGATGGCGACCGTCAAAAATTGGTTTAACGAGTTTCAACGTGGTCGCACGTCGATTTTTGAAGAGCCACGTCCAGGTGCTCCGAAAACGGCTACCGCGGAGGATAACGTGACAAAAATTCACGATCTCGTATTGGCAGATCGACGATTGAAGGTGCGCGAGATAGCTAAGATCGTAGGCATCTCAAAAGACCGCGTGGGTCATGTCCTGCATAAAATTTTGGGCATGAGAAAGCTGTCGGCGCGATGGGTGCCGCGTTTGCTCACACCGGACAACAAGCGCAACCGTGAGACAACTTTAGAGCAATGTCTTAAGCTGTTTAAGCGTAATCCGAAGGAGTTTCTGCGTCGTTTCGTGATAGTCGACGAAACATGGATCCACTGGTATACACCAGAGACCAAGGAACAGTCGAAACAGTGGACTTTAACCGGCGAAAGTGCTCCGAAGAAGGCGTAGACTGCCCCATCGGCCAGAAAGGAAGGCCACCGTTTTCTGGGATTCACAAGGTATGATCTACATCGACTACCTGGAGAGGAGCAAAACAGTCATAGGGCCGAACTATGCCGAATTATTGGGCCGATTCGATGTCAAATTGCAGAAAAAACGACCCCATTTGGCGAAGAAAAAAGTGCTCTTCCACCATGACAACGCACCGGCTCACACCTCCGCCGTCGCCATAGCCAAATTGGTCGAATTAGGCTACGAACTGTTGCCCCATCCACTGTATTCTCCAGATTTAGCCCCGTGCGACTTCTCTTTGTTTCCAAACTTGAAAAAGTCACTCGCCGGGCAAAAATTTTAGACGAATGAGGAGGTAATCGCTGTCACGGAAGCCTACTTTTCAGACCTCGAGGAAACATATTTTTCAGACGGGTTAAAGAAGTTGAAGCATCGCTGGGCCAAGTGTATCGAACTAAAAGGAGACTATGTTGAAAAATAAAACGCCACTTTTCCAAAATTTTCGTTTTTCTTTTGTAGGCTAAGTACTTAACGGACCACCCTCGTATGTCCACGCTGCTTCCATAGATCCTTGTCCGTTCAAAGGCCAGGAGATCAACGACTATTACGCCAGCTATCACCAAAACAGCGTGCCCAAAAACCGTTCGACAGGAGCAAGCGATTTGCAGTGCGCCCTGTCTCTGTACCATCATCATCGACTTACAGTATTTCTTTGTCTTCAGGGAGTCTGCCCATATTTCCGCGCCGTATAGAAGGATCAAGTGAATTGTTGCCATTAACAGTCGTCATTTTTCCGATCTCGGTTCCGTTGTATTTGCCATCAGGCGACTCAAGGATACTATCCTCTCTGCCGCTTTCCGGGTTGTTTTCTGTATATGAGGCTAGAAGTTCATCTTCGTATCGAGGGTTACCCCAAGGTACTTGACTTCCCTCTTGGTCTCCATCTCGCATGTCCTCACCCTTATGTGCAGTATCGTCTGTATGTGTGTGAGAAACATCAGTTCCATTTTTTCCGTTGCGAGTTGTAGTCCGTGGTCTGTCATCCATCGTCCGACTCGTCTCATGGTCTGGTTCAACGCAAGCTGCGCCAGCTCGGGGGACCTCTTCGTAATCACCACCGCCACGTCATCAGCGTAGGCGACAAGGGTCACTCCGAGCGGCATCCCAAGCCTAAGCAGGCTATCGTATAAACCATTCCAGAAGTTAGGTCCCAGTATCGACCCCTGTGCTACCCCAGCGGTGACCTGTCTCGTTACTTGTCCTTCGATCTTCTCGTTCGTTGTCCGTCTGTTTTTTAGGTAATCCTCCAAAACCCGAAGTAGGTATGGTGGGATCCCGAAGTTGTCTTTCAGCGCCTTCAATATATCCCCCCACATGGCCTAGTTAAAAGCATTCGTAATGTCGAGCGTCGCCAGTAACACTATAGGTCACGCCGCTTGGCAGAGTCTGTCTAGTTCCAGGAAAGAGTCGATCACCTTTTGGATCGCTCCAATCGTCGATCGACCCCTCCTAAAACCGAACTACAAGTTTAAGAAACCCCCTCCGGTCTGTATCGTCTCCCTCAGTCTCAGTCTCAGTAATTGTTCAAAGAGTTTACTAGTCGTGTTAAGTAAACTCAACGGTCGTTAGACCGAAGGCGTGCCAGGATCGCTCCTACCTTTTGGGAGACTTGAGATATTGCTGTTGGTGCAAATAAAATTTGTTTTCAAAATAACACAATTGGTATATTATTTGTATGTTCTTTCAATGTAGAATCTGTTTGTGACATTTCAAATTTGTTGCTCAAGTTTTTTTACAATGAAAACGTATGAAAGAAATGTCACATCAATGTGATTACTGGATTACCGGATGTGACTACCGTAAGACAATTATGAAAGAAGTTTAAGATAAACGTAATTGTTAGTATTATAGCCGGTTAAAATTACGAAAGCTAGTTTTATTAATATTTTTCTATGAGATTTTCCATTTATTATCAATATTAAGTGAATAATCAATATTAAGATCAATACAAGTAATGCAACCTGAATTGCTAAATGACTAGTGCTAGTTTAACTATTTTCGTTCTGTGAACTTCGTAATCCTAAGAATGGTTTAATGAATTTAAGATAATTGTCTTTATAAAAGTTCATTTGACATAAAGAATTATATTTGTATACAAATTCCACGAATAACATTATATCCATACCATACATAAAAGAAATGTCTACATAACCATATTAACTACAGACAAATAAGGATGTACAGAAATTACTCATTTTTTAAATTAAAAAAAAATTATAATGAAATCTAATGATAATAAATATATATCATTAGATATAATAAATATATCTAATGATAATAAATAGTGCTTCGACATCCAATATGTTTATGCAAACTTTCAGTTGTATCATTTAAAAAAATTAAATTTATTATTGTTAATTTTTTAATTTAAAAAATATGCATCTTTTCCACAGGATCATTGTTCTTAGTGGTCAATATATCCATGCAAACGATGTTCATGTTGTATGGTATCAATATCATGAATCAGAACAGTGTCCTGTATAGAGATATTAAATTTAAAATATAGTTAAACTAAATTACTTAAAAAATAAAGATAATTCATTAATACAATTTGGGTGGGATTTAATTCACGTTCAATAAATGGAAATTATAAGTAACAATGCATTCAATAAGTACAATACGTTAACATCAATTTTCTTTTCACTGCAATTTCTCATTAGGTATTATTGGTCTTGAAAAATTGATTGTTCCTTATCAAGAATTGTCCAGCATAAAAAGAAATTATATCAAAATTGACTAATTTTTTAATGAAATATTTTATTTATAATTGTAAATATATAGAAGCTTATATCAACTAAAGTCCCAAATAAATGTAGCTTCTTTACTTATTTTTAATATTTATAAAAGTTTACTCAATTGGTTGAACAGGTAAGAAAAGATTCAAGACACAACTGTCATAAATATATTTGAGCAAACGTAACGCAGTTGTGATCTTTCTAAAACATAAAAAAGATTTTTTTAATAATATACACTGATGTAACAACCATTTTCATCAAAAATTAAAATGGTGGGTATTTGAAAACATAGAAGAACTACATCTCTCTCGATATGTGATACATACCTATAGACAGAAACACACACTTACACTCACACATACAAATACACAAACACACACAAAACACTCATCATTTACAATTATGTTGGAAATGATTCTTAAATGAAAATACGTAATAAAACATGAGCCATCAACAATATATTTATTATTTTTCGTACATCAAGAAGTTGCGGTGCACATAGAACCATAACAAACTATAATAAATATTCCCTATTTAAACAAAACAACCAGTTTAACAAAATTTATAATAGCCGTATCCTTTTAGTAATAAGTTTAATCGAGTTAGAATTTTCTTATGAACTTTCATTGGTGATATTGAATAGAGCACAGTGATTATTGACGGTTTTAATATGTTATTATTTTTGTGCTACTAAAATATGATGACAGTGGAAAAAAGTTTCGCGAGATATTTCGTTTTTTGACATCGATGTGAAAGCTAGTTTAACGAACACGTGTTTTTTTGGCACATAAATAACTTTTCTTAAGAGTCAATTAAACATAAAAATTGGGTATATGGTTCATTGAATGCTCCAACCGCTATAAGCAAAAATCGACAATAATCAAATTCACTAAAAAACTAGTAACAATGTTTGTAGAAACTTCTATTTGTTTTTTATTATGGACACATCAAAAAACGAAGATTTTTCTCCAAGGACATTTTAAATACAACAACTCCTGAAAGTTTCATAAAAATTCAAACAATGTTCCACATTTTATAGCAATTCGAAATTTTTCTTTTTGAAAGTAACATGCAACATTCATCGATATTACGCCTTTTTGTCTATTTAACTTTTAGAACTGATAATAATTTTTTCCCTGATATATATACGTTGGACGTCTTTGAATTTAAGCCAATACAACGTGACCAAACTCATGTCTACACAGCTGTAGAAGCGAGTAACACAAAAATCACAAGTTTCTGGGATTTGCCCATATGAGGCTGTCATTTCCCCATATGAGGCTGTCATTTCCCCTACCGAGACGGTTTGTTGGCGGGGCGGACATGCCCATATCTAAGGTGGGAGAAGACACCGTGACTGCTAAGATCTCCAGCGCTTCGCTGCTGCCCTCAGCCCCGATCTCGGCAAGCCTTTCCCATTTCCATTAATAGGGCTAAGGACGTCCAGGATCCCTCACATACGGGGCTTCCTCTTCTGTCGTCCCCTGATAGGGGTGCTCAACCCCTCTAAACGGGTCTATTTTCACGCTTAATCAGCGAACAGAATCCTCCTATCGGGAAGTTGATTCCGTCACCGATATAGTGGAACTCTACGTCTCTGATGAAGTCGAGTAGTGTCCCGGTCTTCTTCTTACGGAACGACTTGGGAACTTCTTTTTCGTCATACCCCACAGGAGGTTAAATACTCCGGCCTCTCAGGTACTCCCCACGCTGGATGGAAACCTCTACCTCCAAGGGAAGCTCATTACTTCTTGAGAGGCCGCTGGATGGACGTGACTTGTCCCGGATCGTAGAAAGTACCTCCTGGGCCTTCGGATGGACCAAAATCACAAAACTCGTGTAGGTGCTTGTCTCAGTTACAATGCTGATGCTCCACAAAAATGAAGATTATGATCTTCAACATCTTGATCGTACCTTCGTAAAAATGGGCCTGCTGCTGGTAGGGTGAACAGGGCACATGTTCAATCTCAATCTTCCTAAGTATGTTCTTGAAGTCCACCCAGCAATAGTTCTTAAAACTGTCGCTCACCAGGTACTCTGAAACCTGAACCCAACGGAACAAAATCAGATTCTTCAGAGCATACCTTAGTCTTGCCGGTCGTGACAGCCATTGGCTTAAACTCCTTCCACTTCGAAAAACAAGTCTTTGAAAATCACCAGGTACATGTAACGTTTCTTGCAGCGGGGTAACTCAATGATATCCACTGCAATAACTGCCCACGGGCGTTTAACCACCCGTTGCTCATTAGGTCTTTTGGCACACGTTGCTCCACCTTGTACTTGTAACATTCAGGACACAAGTGCAAAAAATACTGCATGCCCAACCATATGCTAGGTCAGAAGTACTCGCGTACTATATGATCATATGTCTTCTCGCGTACGAAATGATCGATCGAGGGCTCCGAATGAGCATCCCCTACAACACGCTCTCGATGCTCACTCGCAACCACGCCATCACTGTTCCTTATGCATTACTGGGTCCAGGAGTTCACTCGTGTCGTACTCGTACAGCATTCCATCTTCAACTTTTCACCCACGATACTTGAGTTAACGTATTCCCACGTCCTTCAGCCGCCGGAGGTAACACAGGTCGTTGATGACTTCAAATGTTACCACACTCACAGCGTTCCTGAGCTCACTAGACAACACGTCAAGGACATGGTGGAGTGCTTCCTTACGATACACCAGCTTGAAATCCTAGTTGCTGCAACTCAATGATCCCCGGGTTAGATGCCCTGTCGGATCCTTCTTATTTTTCAACCAGGTTATTACCATATGATCTGTGACTGCAACAACTTTAGGATGCTGAACAGCAGCCCCGGTATTCAAGATCTGACACGGTGTAGTTCTTCTTGTGCTCATTTACCATGCGTCTTACGTAACACACCGGGTGATCATACCGCCTGTCGTCCTTTTATATTGAACATTGCCGAGTACATAGGATGATGCGTCGTAGTGCACGTAGAATGGCCAATAGCAATCCGAATGCACTAGCACGGAAGTTTTCATCAAAGCTCACTTGAGCGCTTTAAACGCTCATTGCTACTCGGAGTCCCAATGTCATATCTCGTTCTTGTGCATCAGCTTAATTAAGGGTAATATTAGGATGCAAATCATATTCGATGTACCAGAAGTACCACCTATACATATCTGTGAATTGACATAGTTGTTTGCTGTTCTGCGGTACTGGAAAATCCAGAACAACTGAACACGATTAAAGTCATGCTGCCGCCAACTCTCGTCGAGAAGGTATTCTAGAAACGTGATCCTCGAATGTTTCGGTGAATACTACCACATCGTCGAGGTACTTGAATACGTGCAATTTAAAATCTGGTTCGAACAGCGCGTCTATTAAACTCATGAAGGTTGTGAGAGTATTCATCAGACCAAAAGGTAGACAGCAATTGACTTATCCTCACCCAGCATCCTGCGGTCCAGTAGAGTTCTTCACGGTCCAACGTCCAACAGTACTGATGGCGGAAATCTGAGGCGAAATCATGGAAGATGCGCCACTCTCCAAGGTTATTCGCCAGTCTCACCTTCGCGTGATCGAAGAAGATTGCGTCCAGCGCTCAGAGCTCCTCACGATCAAGGAGACTGTGCAATCTCACACAAGAAGCGCTCCTTCTCATCGCACACTTCGATGGCTTAAGTGCACTCTTGTACCACGACACCGATGATGGCGTCATTAGTCGCATACCCTTAATCTTCGCTGGTAGAGCTTTTAGTGACTGATTTGTTGGACCCAGATAATCTCATAGCTCTCCGACTGAATGTTCTCTGCACCCTCTCCTGAGCCTTTGTCCCGCTACACTTGCCTCACTCGATGAGTCTGACGACGAGATGGGAAAGGCTGGAGCTTCAACCAACGTGAGCTGAAGTTCCTTTTCAAACCCAATCGAAGCGGTGAAATGCTGCCGCCATTCACAAGCGTGCTTTCGAGAACATTTGCATTTGAAGGAGGTGGAATTCGATAACCGCAACTTTTGCTGAGGGTCCGTTTCGGCACGCACTTCCGTGGGGAGTTGGGCTATATAGAGCAAGGTTGTTCCGTTGCTACCACACCTATCGACGACGCTGCGTAGGGCCATAGCTGAGAAACTGCAGCGCCACTATCACCTGCTGTAAAACCGACGGGTCAAGTGACAGTTGGGCCTGGGATGCCCGCAGTCTCTTCTTGTAACTCTTCTAGGGGATCCCGTGTAACTCTTCTAGGGTAACTCAGCAGCCATTACGGAATCCTTCGCGGTCTCACCCGAGTCAGAGTTAGTGGAGGTGCTCTCATTGCCTTCTGTAATGAAGATACGCTTGGCATTGTCCATGCTAAGTACCCGCCCAATCTTAGCGGAGAGTCCTTTACCCTGCCCTGGACAGTCAAGCGCAAGGATTATAAAAGTCCGATACCGAAATTAAATTAATGTCAAAATCTGAAAAAACATTCTCTGAAAAAAATTTTTTTTTTATAATTATGGTACGAAAAATGTTAGAGAAGACTTGGGGCTAACGACCTTAGCTTAAAAGGCTTAATGAATAATGAACATAATTAATGGTACTAGGAAGTACGAATACATACGAGGGTCGTTCAATATGTACGTGACTTGAAATAAAAAAAACACTATTTATTTAAATAATTTCAATTTATTTTTAAAAATAGTTTCTTTTTAATTCGATATATTTATTATAGCGGCGCTCAAGCTTTTTCATACCATCTGAAAAGTAATTTTTATCAACCTCCTCAAAATCCTGATTTGTCGCATCAGTTACTTCACCGTTGAATGAAAATCTTTTATCCGCAAACCAAATTGTTATGTCAGGAAACAAAAAATTATTGAAAGGGGCCAAATCTGGCGAATAAGATAGATGAGTATATATTTCGTAATGTAAATAAAATAATTTGGCCGTTAAAATGAAACTTGTGTGAGATGGTACATCGTTGTAGTGAAAAAGAACTTTTTTTTTCACCAGATGGAATCATTTTTCGTTCAATATGGCATCAAATCGGTCTAATAATGTGGTGTATTATTTTCCTGTAATAATTCTACCACTCTATAGGTAATCGATTAATATTATACTACTTGATACCAAAAAACTGTAGCCATGACTTTTTGGGCTGATCGTACTGTCTTCACTTTTTTGGGCGCAGATTCACCCTGCTGAGTCCACATTTTGGACTGATTTTTCACTTTTAGCGTGTAATAATAAATCTATGTTATCATCATTAGTAATGTAGCATCGCAAAAACTCCTTTGGATTATGTTGAAACATGCTCAAACATTGCTCAGACGCAACCACATGAGTTTGCTATTTATCAACTTTCTCATGTCCAAACATTCATATAAAATGTTTCATGTGCATCTTACCAAAATGTAAAGATACTCAATAATCTCACGAATTATCAATCAATGATCGACGAATACAATCTCATGAATTTTATCGATCATGTCTTAAGGAGTTACCTCTTTTGAACGGCCAGGATGATCAGCATCGCTTGTGCTCTTACGGCCACAACAAAATTCAGTAAATCACTTTTGAACCATGCCATGAGATGGAGTGGAATCTCCATAATATTTTCTGAGCATTTCTTCAGTTTCTTTGTTTGATTTTCCCTACAGGAAATAGTGTTTAATAAAAAAATGAAACTGATTTTTTTTCATGATTTTGCTTACATAATGAAAATCTAAATTCTAATGACTGTCAAAAATTTACAAACCAATGTACTGACTTGAAACTTTGTGTACGCACTTATACTACATGGGACTCTATAAAATACGTTACGATAATACCACCACCTTTAGAGAAATCACAGACTTATTGAACGACCCTCGTAACTCATATTAACTCATTAATTAATAGAAATAAAATTGACTGATAGTGATAAATTTAATAAATGAGAAAATTCTTAAAACAATAAATAATCGAAGTGTTGTCTACTATTTTCAAAGCATAAGTTGATTCTACGTTGTAAACTTCTTACAGTTAACAACAAAACCTTTCATGGAATATTTTCAAGCCAACCTTATGCGCTCTTTCATATCTTTTTTCGTTGTTGATAGTTGAGTTTTAACAACGTTTCCTAAGTATCCCCAAAGAAAAAAATCTAGACTTGTCAAATCTAGAGATCTAAGGTATCATTCAACAGAATCACTTCATCCTATCTATCTATTTGGAAATATTATATAAAAATATTCGCATACTCGCCTACTCCAGTGTACTAGTGCTTTATCCTACTAGAACAACATACGTGCTTTAGTTACCAATGTAATGTTTTCAAACAGTTTAGGTAATTCATTTTGTAAGAGCTGTAAGTAGTTTGTACCATTTACATGATCATCAAAAAAGTATAGTACAATTAAAATAGCATAAACAATGCCACAGCACACATTCAAGCTCCAACGATGTTGGCGATCAATTTGTTGAAACCAATACGGATTTTCAAGAGCCCTGTAATGACAGTTATGCCGAATTAGGTGTTCGATGTTATGAAATGTTACTTCATCACAAAATAAAACAGCAGAAAAAATCAGAATCCAGTATATCATCTCTTGTGCTCATCGACATATTATTATTTTCCATTGGAAATCATCCATCGTTAATGGATCACGGATTTGGTACGGATAAAAGTTATGAAGAAACAATCTTTTTTGAGCAGTAGATTTAGAGATACGATATTCTTTCTCAATTTGTCATAAACTAGCATACGGATTTATATTTGCGTAACCTAATACTGCTAATATTTGCGCATCATCTCTTTCAAGCACAAGAAAACATAAATAATAATTTTACTCAAGGTGGAATCCACAGATGAAGAATAGTGGCATGGAGTCCATCTTTTCTTCCTCCTATTCTCCTATAATCTAGAGCTATGATAATTTTCTATTTCGGCCTTTCAAGTGCAGTTACTCATATGGATTATTCCAAATTGGATTACATACCTTAAAATGACTTTGAATTACATAACAAATCATACTGTAAAATTACCAAAGTTAAAATGCGAAAAATTAGTTAGGAACATGTATTTAGATGAAAAAGAAAAAAAAATCAACACATACCGAATAAAATAGAAAAAAATAATGTCAAATGCAAAATTAAACCAGCTAGACGTAATGCAAATGTAGAATTCAAAATTAAATAACTAGAAATCACATAAGTTCATTGATAAATGTTTTTTTGGATTTCGAATGGAATTGGCCTTGGATTTAGTATCTGATCTTAATATCGTTTCGATCGTAACGTTTCCCGCTCTTTCGAATCTGATGTTATATATAGGTGTTACCATTTCAAAAATCATTTTGACCTTCAAATGACCTACACATTGAAGTTCAAAGTTAACACGGACATGACACATAGACGATCTCCATTGTCCTGAGTAACTTTCGTCTAAACAATTTTTTCGTACGACGTCAACTTTTCGAGATATCCAGGTCCGTCAATTAAGATAGGACTCCCTGTATATAACAATATATATATATGATATATATGTATACAAAAATATGTGTGTGTGTGTGTATATGTGTGGTTCATTATATGTCAAACGGATAATGGCCTTTTCCAAAACTGTAAATCACCAAAAAAAAATGGGCTCAGCATTTTCACTTTCTACTCTATTTTCTTCTGTAATATAGTGACTTTGAAAAATCCAAAATAGCGGGTCCAATATGTTGGTACAATCCTAGAGATTTCAAAAAAATTTTCAAAAATTGATTGTAAATTATTCAATTGTGATTCTACATATCTTTTATGCCAGAAAATAATTCACCATTCCATTCTCCATAGGAATATAGTATTGTACTCAACATAAAAACATTTTATAATGTCATCTGAAGGTCAAATCGAAAAACAATAGTTATTTCTGGAATTACTAATTTGTGAATGTTGATTAGTGAGGGAATAAAGATACTCATAGGTATTTTGGGTCAATGAATCCAAATCTTTTAACTCTACCAGATTTCGATCAAGGTAATTTTAAAGTCGAATCACGAATACTTTTTTATTTTTTGATAAGATTAGGACACCCACAAGTTTTACGTGTCGCTGAATTCGAATTCACCTACTGTTGGAGTATCCAACAACGTAGTTACGAAAAAATTGATTTTCGGATAAATGAGATATCGTTACATAATATTAATAATGCATGTTGAAGTGTACTGTCAAATAATATTAGCTGTAAGAGCACATTTTAATTAATTGCATTTTTTATTGACAATTTTATATTTTATATTATAATAGTAACAACAATTTTTCATTTTTGTTCATCAAGAAATCACAGTCTGGAACAAATTTTTTTCATAACTACGTCGTTTGACACTCCAACGGACCCCGGATTCGGATTTAGCGATACATGTGGATTTCTTAATCTTATCAAAAAATTAAAAGTATTTTGATTTAACCTTCAAATGATCTTAATTGAAACCTTGTTAAACGGACATCAAATTTGCATTCAGTGACTCAAAATACCGATGAGTATCTTCATTTCCTCACTATAATCAATATTGATCAATTAGTAATTCGAGAAGTAACCATTGTTTTCCGCTTTAACTTTCAGATGACATTGTAAAATATTTTTACTTTGAGTACAATAATATACGAGATCTCGTATTCCTATGTAAAAGTGAACGGTGAATTAATTTCTGGCATAAAAAATATGTATAATTACAATTGAATGATTTACAATCGATTTTTAAAAATTTTACGAAATCCCTAAATTTGGCCCGTTATATTAAAGCCGCCATGTTGGATTTTTCAAAGTCGCCACATTACAAAAAAAATTAGTATAAGACGAAAATGCTGAGCCTATCACGATTTTTATGGTAATGTACAATTTTGGATATTATCCGTTTGGCAGAGAGTAAGCTTCACCCTCACAATATCGTCTTATTCATTTCTCATTAGCTACCGTTCTACATGATCGTCTGTACGTTTAAAATAATTATCCAATGCTTATAGCGTTACGTTATTTCTGTTGCGATTTCTTATTCAAATTATTTTTGTCATTGGTCGAATTTACTTAGAGAATCGCCTTCATATTTTGTCTGTCATTTTTAGTGAACATCTTATATTCATTGTTGCTACAAGATCGTAGATTAGAGATAAAATGTAATATGAATCACTCCGCTGGAAAAGCACATATTTACACAATTTAATATACAGTAAATTTGTAAATAAAATATACAAATCTTTTATAAATTATATTTATAATCAATGATTAACAAACAATTTATTCATCCGATTTCGTACATAATCTTCCCTTTGTGATAGACATTAATCAGTTCTATGATAATTTGTACAATTTATGCATTTCAGTTAATTTAATTATGTTATAAATATGTAAGCTCATTAAAATGACAACTTCTATGTCTAGTGCTGGCTTACTCTAATGATATAGATTAATAAAGAACAATTACAATTATGTATTGAAATGTTTTATTTGAATCTAGAAATGAATCATATAATTTTTTTTTGTTTCAGACAATTACTCGCTCCAAATTTGGTACAAAAAGATTATTTAATTAATGGAGCAGAACAAATTTCAAAGCAAGTATGTCAGTAGTTAATTATATTAATTTAGGTAAATTTATCTTATGATTAAATAATATTTTCAAGTAACATAATTTTTAGGAAATTGAACATTGTTATTATCACGGCACTGTTAAAGATTACCCAGGTGCGAGTGCAGCATTTCATACGTGTAATGGTGTTAGCGGAGTTATTCATTTGGGCAATGAAACTTTTGTGATCCATCCATTTTATGGCGGAGATATGTCGGTCAGTTTTAAACTATTATATATAATTCATTTTTTTTATTTATTAAATTTTTATGCCATATCTCGGATAATAAAATTACTTATATAGTTCGTTTAATATTTTAGATTAAATTTTAAATTTCAGTCGCGATGTCGCCGTCGAGCGGTGCGGAAGTGCAACCGCCTGACGTATCATCGCTACATAAGCATTTCAAGTGTCATCCAAATACAAAAGTAGGAGCAGTTGTGTGTTTAGTATGTGGAAATTTCTATCATACGAGTGAAATAGTAGCAAACATCAATGCAGGAAATGCAATCAAACTAATAAACAGCTCATTCATAATATGCCAGGAGCATCGAAATTTTGCACTAACATCAAACTTGCCATATGGGGACTTAAGTGAACAAGCTAGTGCTTTCATAACACAATTCAAACTTGTAAGTAGAAAACAAATAAAACAGGAAATATTAAATGAGCTTGTGAATGAAAAGCAAATTTTAAATGAAAAAGATGATCATATGGATGTAACACAGATCAATGATTTGGATGAATTACAACAATTAAAAGCCGAAAATAACCTATTGAAAGAACTATACAAAGAAACAAAAGAAAAAAATCAATTGCTCAATGAACTACTAATTAAAGAAAAACAAAATAATAATGCAAATACTAACATTATGAGAAAAACATATGCTGAAACAATTGCACTACCAAAACCTAAGCCCAAAAGAATACCAAGATTAATAATAAAGAAAAAGAGTAATGATAACATAAACTTAGAAAATCAAGTAGCACATTACTTAATTAAAGACAAAAACATACAAACAAAAAGTGTACAAGTTAAAAATACTGACACAATAATTATCAACTGCATGACCGAAGAAAATGTCACAGTGTTAGAAAAAACTTTACAAAAAAAACTACCGGCACTTACTGTTCTAAAAGAAGAAATACGTAAACCAATAGTTAAAGTAGTAGGAATTTCTAAAGCTTTCACAACAAATGTAAAAGATATAGAAACTGATATTAATGCAAGAAATTTTAGTCAATGCGAAGAAAAATACAAAGTAAATCATGTATTTACAAATGAAAAAAATAAAACAGTAACTGCAATAATAGAAGTTCCATCTATTCTATATAAACATATAAAAAACAATAGTAACAAATTATTTATTGGATGTCAAAACTGTAGAGTCTTTGACGTCATCAACACATATCCGTGTTACAAATGCTAAGGTTTTGGCCACGGCGGCGGAAAGTGTGAAAAAGCAAAAAAAGAGCCAACGTGTTATAAATGTGCTGGCAAGCACCAAGCAAAAATGTGTAGTAGCAGCATACTCCAATGTCCAAACTGCATTTTCCACAATGAAACATATAGTAAAAACTACAACGTAAACCATAGTGCAATCGACAGCGAAATGTGTGAAGTTTTAAAAATGAAAATAAAAAGGTATATTGAAATGACAGATTATCCATTTCAACCAACCTATCAAAGATATTTTGGTAGAATAAACTTTGAAACAAACACCCGCAAGATATATAACCGTCCGAGAATAAATAACAGTTTATCGTTATCATCATTATCTACTTCAAGTCCAACAGGTAATAAAACCAGGAATACTAAATAGTTTTCTGCAATATTACAATATGGATAACAGCTTATATGATATTATATTTGAAAAAGAACATAAAACAGATAATATTGATGATCTAAACAAATATATATGTAAAAAAAATAATATCATTCTTTGTATAAACATCAGAAGCCTAAAAAAAAATTACAATAAATTACTAGTATTTCTGAAGAACCTCGAAAAAAACCATGTATAATAGTATGCACAGAAACATGGAATTTAGACAATCATGAAATGTTCAATATTCCAGACTATAAAATATATTACAATGAAAGTAAAATAAACAAATCAGATGGAGTTGTTTTGTATATGAAAGAAGAAATCACCGAAATTACAGAATTTCTTGAAATAGATAAATTAAAAATAATTAACTCTAATATTACACTAGAAAACAACAGAAATTTGGTGCTGTCTGCAATTTACAGATCTCATGATTTATCTAAATCTGAATTCCTATTTAATCTCAAAGAATTATTGAAAATAAACAAAAAATATAAAAACAATATTTTAATGGGAGACTTTAATTTTGATATATTGAGTGAAGAAATACTAGATCAAGATTTTTTACAAGTACTGCTAGAAAATGGATATTGCCCTGGACTACATACCATAACAAGACCATCCAATATTGATATTAACAAAGGTACATGTATAGATAATTTCTATGTTAGGCTAGGAAAAGTCAACTATAAAACTTACGTCCTCAACGTACCCTTCAATGATCACTACCCAATAATGATGAGTTTAAGGAATAATTATAAATGTACACAAAAAACCAATTTCAAAATAATAAACTATTTTAAACTAAAAAATAAAGCCAAAAGAACTGTTTGGACTGACATACAAATTATAAAAGACCCTAATCTAGCTACGAACAAATTAATAGAAAAAATTCAAACATGTATTACGGCATCATCTAATAACAATAAACACAATAAGAATAAAATGAACCCAAGGAGTAATTGGATAACTAAAGCAATAATGATATCATGTGCACACAAAGAAAAACTTTATAATAATTGGAAAAAAGATCCCAATAATGCAACAAAAAGAGAAAAATATAAAAACTATGTAGAAACTTTAAAAAAGACCATAGATCTAGCTAAAGAAAAATATGAAAAAAATCAAATCAAAACAAATCAACACAATCCACGAAAACTGTTAAGTGACAACTTTTAAAATTCACTTAATCCTGATATATGTATTAATGTAATGTAAAACTTACATGTATTAGTATTATGTATAATTGCGCCGCGCGTATTAATTGTACACGTTAAGCACGCGTGGGCGGTTCGGCGGCCGCGTAGTAATGCGGTGACGGCGTAGTAACACTCTCGCGCGGTATGACTGTATCGTCCACGCCTAACAAAGCCACAGTCTCGTGCCAGAGCTAATCACGACCAGTCGTACACACCATAATTCTCTTCAGATTTACGTACAGTTTTATTCAGTTCTTTTCATACAGTTTTGATCTCAGTTTTTTTTTATCAATTAGTTTTTATTTATCGTTGAATTCCTAAAATCAGTATATTCATATCCTTGCTATCAGCGATTAACGTATACGCGCCACGAAAGTAACGGCGTTCATTAACGCATCATTATTAAATATATATATACACGTATACGGCGTACGTTCAGACCAATTCCAGCATAATTACTTGTTACAAGGATAACAGTTATTATAAGGACCAGCAAAAATAAAAGGATTATATTTCTTGGACGAATATTTTGACAATATACACATTTATACTATATAACTATATAATTTCAAGGACAAGTCTACTAATAATAATAATAAATAAACTTCTAACAAGAAAGTAACTCAAGGTTCATTAGTGTAAACTTATTTTCTTCTTACCTATTTTTCTATAATAATAATAATACTTGGATTAATTACCATTTGGCAAATTTCCACATATTCATTTTGTGTATAACTACATATACAGGGTGAGTCATTTTAATTTCCCCAGTCTAATAACTTTTGAAACAAGCAAATTACGCAAAAATGTTTCAGACCAAAGTTGTAGGGGTTCAAGGGGGACATCTAGGGGTGACTTTGAAATTGACCTTGAGCTTGACCTTGACGGTTTTCTCAAGGTCATTTCTATTTTTTTAATGGAAACCCCTATTTCTGATTTCAGGATCAGAAAGAGCGGGAAATTTTACGTTCAAGTATCTATTTAGTTTTTTTTCATAAGAACATAAACAATATTTCAGTTTTTACTTAAGAAATTGAAGCCGCTTTCAAACATCAAAAGGTTTAACGAGCATCGAAGACCTTTGTCGTACTTCTATTCTCAATGTGAAGCAAAGGTCAAATTCTTGAAAATTCTCTTATTTTTGTTACATTTCGAGGCGAAGCTTTTATCGCATATGACCGTTGTTAAATAAACTTCCAAAGAATAAGGGACTGGCCATGTACTAACGATGCTGATGTTTAAGATCATAAACTTCCTATCTTTAGCACTACCCAGGAACAACGACGTGGACGTAATAGGATTATGTTCCCTCTGGGGTGCTTTATTAACGTGAGTCCCCTTGCCTCTCACGATTCGGGGTGCTTTATTAACGTGAATCCCCTTGCCTCTCACGATTTGGGGTGCTTTATTAATGTGAGTCCCCTTGCCTCTCACAATTCGTGATGAAACTAGAATAAACTTATTTCCTATCGGTTTTGCTCGAAATTATTACCATTTACGTCGATGCATTGCCTGAGCCTCTGTTCGAAGCTTTCAATAGTGCGCAGTAAGATATCTCTAGAGATTTGTCTACATGCAACTCTAATCCTTTCTATCATATTCTCTCTTGTTGTGGGCGCTTCGGCGAACACAGTATTTTTTAAGTATCCCCAAAGGAAGAAATCTGGGGAAGTTAAGTCCGGTGATCGTGCAGGCCAAGCAACTGGACCACCTCTTCCAATCCACCTTTGTTGGAAATTTCTATTTAAAAACTCTCGTACAATTAAAGCGAAATGCGGTCCTGCACCATCCAGTTGTATCTACATTCGACGTCTAGTCTCAAGATCTACGTCTTCAAGTAAAAGTGGGAGATGATCCCTTAAAAGTTCTAAAATAGCATTGCCGTTGACGTTTTCTTCAAAAAAGAATGGCCCGATGAGATGACCATTAACTATTCCACACCATACATTTACACTCCAACGATGTTGATTATCGACTGGTCTGTACCAGTGAGGATTCTGATCAGACCAATAATGACTGTTGTGACGATTCAATTGGCCAGTACTATGAAACGTAGCTTCATCAGAAAAAAGGACATAATTAAAAAAATTCGGATCCTGCAAAATCATCTGTAGAGCCCACCAACAGAAATTTACTCTGTTTCTCATATCATTAGCGTTTAATGCTTGCGTTAAGGTAATATGATACGGATGATATCTATTACTTCTTAAAATTCTAATAACGGTTCTCTGAGGTATTCCTGTTTCTCTCTCTATTTGTCGGCTGCTGATATGAGGATTTAGGTGAACCAATCCTAAGACAACCAAAACCCTAGCATCTCTATCATCATACTCATGTCTTGGTCGACTTCTTCGTAGATACCCTTGTCGAGCTCTTTCTTCAAGACGATGAATGGTACGGTGATCATGATGGCGCCTTTGTGGGTATCGAATTCGATACAACCTTGACGCTTCACGGTAATTACCTCTACATTCTCCTAAAATCCAAATCATATCAACTATCTCTGTTGGGGTAAAATCAGCCATATTTAAAAGATTTTTTCAAAAAACCTCAATACAAATCAACAAAGGCAAAGATCATAGAAAGATGATACAAATTAAATATTACTGAAAACAGAGGCAATATTGTCCAAATTAGATTTCATATGATCGATGGCAATAAGAAAGGTCTCTTATTCAAATATGAAGAAATAATGATAGTGATACAATGAACACAAGCATGGTTAAAACAAAAGTAATATTTAAAGCTTTTTCAAAATTGAAATCACGACTGAACGTATTGCGATTACTTTCTAAACGACTTCCAAATGTAATAGATTCTTCATTGAACATGAAATTTATCCTTATGTATTTAACTTTTACTCTTATTTCTTTGCAGAACATCAGATTGATACTGAAATAGTTTCATTAATTTAATAGACTTGTAATAGCAAATTATTAGCAACAACTTCCAATATTTGAAATTTATTAATAATAATCATACAGTCCGGTGAAAAATAAAAAAGGATAGGGAACGGAAACAAGAATAGTCCCGTAAAATTAAAAAAAATTAAATTAAAAAAATTTTTAAATTTAAAAAATTTAAATCCTGTAAAATTTCCTGCTCTTTCCGATTCCGAGGTCAGAAATAAGGATTCCCAATAAAAAAATAGACTTGACCTTGAGAAAGCCGTCAAGGTCAAGCTCAAGGTCAATTTCAAAGTCACCCCTAGACGTCCCCCTTGAACTCCTACAACTTTTTTCTGAGTCATTTTTTCGTATTTTGCTTACATTGTTCGATTCTTGTTCCAGGATAGTTTTGACCTTAGCATGACCTTAAGGGTTTATTTTGACCCATGTTAAAAGATGTTATCTGGATGTAAAATTTCCCGCTCTTTCCGATTCCGAGGTCAGAAATAGGGGTTCCCAATAAAAAAATAGACTTGACCTTGAGAAAGCCGTCAAGGTCAAGCTCAAGGTCAATTTCAAAGTCACCCCTAGATGTCCCCCTTGAACCCCTACAACTTTGGTCTGAAACATTTTTGCGTAATTTGCTTGTTTCAAAAGTTATTAGACTGGGGAAATTAAAATGACTCACCCTGTATATATATATATATATATATATGTAGACGTGTATGCGTTCGTTAAATTTTTAATTATTTTGGCTTTGGTATTTTGCTCTCGCGACTCTTTCCATTTATTATCATAAATACCAGTCGTGCCAGCGTAATACGATCTTCTCAATTACATAGCATAATAGCCTACGCTGACGAAGTATTTAAAAATTAAGCACGTCCCCAGATAACATGATATGCATGTGTACGGGATAAATAGTACGTCTACAATATCTCGACAAGCTCGGTTACAAGCTGCTAAAATTCCTGAGTAAGCTTTAATTCGAACTTTATAGAGAACCTCTATATACAAGGTGTCAAATAAGTAACGGAACAAGGTTGTAGCTTTTTAGGTACAGATTATTAGACCAAGGTCAAGGTCATTCTTTTAGTAACTTTCAACGCGGAATCCGATGGTGACCTTGGATTTGACCTTGAGATTGACCTTCAAGGTTATTTCAAGGTCAACTTTGTTTTTTTAAATGGGAACCCCTATTTTTGACAACGGCAATCGAAAGAGCGGAAAATTTTACGTCCAAAACGGTATTTTTAAATTTTTTTTTATGGCCTTGAGAAGGTCGATTTAAGGTCAAATGCTTGAAAAAGTGCCTAAAAGCGTTTTGTTAATTTTTAAGATATCGAAAAATGACCTCTACAAAATTTGTTCAGAACAGAGTGGGCCACCCGATGCGCCAAAAACCTTTGACCTTTAACCTCATTTTGAAGGTCATTTCAAGGTCGAAGTGTTTTTTGTAATGGAAACCCCTATTTTTGACCCCGGATTCGCATATAGCGCGAAATCAGAAAGAAACATTCAAAACGCAGTGAGTGGAAAAAACTTATCCGGCAAAAAAACTGTACCTATGTCTCTGCTTGCTCCTCATTTAAAACAACTTGACTTTCGGTTTGGATAACCCGTTACTTTATTATTCAAACAATCAAAGGTCAAAGATAAGGTCACTGTAACATGCTCTCAGTAGAATTTAATAAATTTAGCCCGAAACATTTTGTAAATGTTTCGCGAATAATATTGGATCTAAATTTCACATGACCTTAGCGATGAACGTCGTGGATCAATCGAAACTCAACGGCCAATTCCATCTCAGATCATGCAGAGCTCCCCACACACGTGTCACCAAGCTACTCCAAAGTATTTTTTTATTGTTCTAGGTCAAAAATAAGAGGACTCGTATTTTTTCTTTTTTCTCTCAGATGCATAGTTCCGTCAATAATGCAATCGGAAAATGCACTGCTGAAAAGGGAAAATTGAGAAAATTTTTCCAATTAAATTTGGTTTCCTCAATATTTTTTTTATTTTTCGATACAATTAAATAATTTTTATGTCATCTATAGTAGAAACGAAGTTCTTCAAGTCTAATTTATCAAAAATATGAATGTATGCATTTTTTGGGAGAAAATGCATGTTTTCGAAAAAGTGCATCTTGGAGAAAAAATTGTGTATCTCAAAAAGGCCATAATTTTTTGCACTCAAATTTTTTTTTATATATTCTTAGTACCAATACCTTCAAATCCATTCGATCAAAATTTGCTGTTTTTTCGTTATATCGCTTAAAAAAATTTAAAAAAAAAGTTTTACATTTTCAAGTCAAACGCGATAAATACATAGTTACAGCGAATGGAAATCAAAGCTGAGAAAGAAAGGGTGACGTTAAATTATCAACATTTGTTGATGCATATAGATTTTGCTGAGAATTGGTCTGTAATTTTGAAAAATCCAGTTCAAGGGAATCATTGGGTGAATAAACAGATTTCAATTTTCACTGCTGTTTGCTACATAGGCGGAATTACAAAGAGTTATACTGTAATTAGTGAAGACTTAAAACATGATTATTCTCATGCATTGGCAGCAATACAAATAATTCTTGAACAAATAACTAGATACAGACAAGAAACGTATGGAAATTCGATTGATTCTATAACTTTAGTATCTGATGGCGCTGCAAGTCATTTCAAAAATAGATTCCAGTTAAATGAATTTTTAAATGCAAGTATGAGTAAAAAATGAATATTCTCTGCTACTGGTCATGGAAAGGGTGCTGTAGATGGTATAGGTGGTTTGGTAAAGCATTATGCAACAGTGCATAATTTACGCAGTACTGAATCTGATGCTATTCAAACTGCTAAAAGTTTTGTTGAAAATGTATCAAAATACACAACTTCTATAGAGCTGATTTTGATGGAAACTGCAGAGATAAACAATTTTCGTAGTAGTCAAATGGAGCAAAGACACAAATGCCAGAAATATCAGGGTATTCAATGTTGCCACATGTGGAAATCTGCTGTCTCGGAAGGGAGGAGCGAATGTATTATAGCTCGAACGGCTGCGCATCCATGGATTGAAGTGAAAAAAGATGAAAAAAAAAAAGAAAAGTACTCATAAGAAGAAAAACGAAAATGTAAACAAGGGCAAGAAAGTGAAAGTTGTATCTAAAAAAGTGAAGAGAGTTGTAAAAGTAATCAACTCAAACAGAAAAAAATGATCGTGTAATTTTACATTTCTTGCAGACATGATTGAATAAAAGTGAGCTTTTTCTTTGAGTTATATGTTATTGTAGTTCAGTTATTAACCTACATAGTCGCTAACATGAATTCCTGAATGTATTTATCGCGTTTGACTTGAAAATGTAAAACTTTTTTTTTTAATTTTTTTAAGCGATATAACGAAAAAACAGCAAATTTTGATCGAATGGATTTGAAGGTATTGGTACTAAGAATATATAAAAAAAATTTGAGGGCAAAAAATTATGGCCTTTTTGAGATACACAATTTTTTCTCCAAGATGCACTTTTTCGAAAACATGCATTTTCTCCCGAAAAATGCATACATTCATATTTTTGATAAATTAGACTTGAAGAACTTCGTTTCTACTATAGATGACATAAAAATTATTTAATTGTATCGAAAAATAAAAAAAATATTGAGGAAACCAAATTTAATTGGAAAAATTTTCTCAATTTTCCCTTTTCAGCAGTGCATTTTCCGATTGCATTATTGACGGAACTATGCATCTGAGAGAAAAAAGAAAAAATACGGGTCCTCTTATTTTTGACCTAGAACAATAAAAAAATACTTTGGAGTAGCTTGGTGACAGGTGTGTGGGGAGCTCTGCATGATCTGAGATGGAATTGGCCCAACATAATACCTTATCCAAACGTCGGATTTCGCGCTATGTGCTAATCCGGGGTCGAAAAGAGGGGTTTCCATTACAAAAAACACTTCGACCTTGAAATGACCTTCAAAATGAGGTTAAAGGTCAAAGGTTTTTGGTGCATTGGGTGGCCCACTCTGTTCTGAACAAATTTTGTAGAGGTCATTTTTCGATATCTTAAAAATTAACAAAACGCTTTTAGGCAGTTTTTCAAGCATTTGACCTTAAATCGACCTTCTCAAGGCCATGAAAAAAAATTTAAAAATACCGTTTTGGACGTAAAATTTTCCGCTCTTTCGATTGCCGTTGTCAAAAATAGGGGTTCCCATTTAAAAAAACAAAGTTGACCTTGAAATAACCTTGAATGTCAATCTCAAGGTCAAATCCAAGGTCACCATCGGATTCCGCGTTAAAAGTTACTAAATGAATGACCTTGACCTTGGTCTAATAATCTGTACCTAAAAAGCTACAGCCTTGTTCCGTTACTTATTTGACACCTTGTATATATATATATATATATATTCCAGTTATTTGATTTTTCCCATAAATATACTTATACGTAAAATATATTTAATAATTAACTAGCGAGCGTTAAGTGAGCGGGGCCTCATATATGCAGCAATACACCACATCGAGTTATAGTGTCGCTCGTTTGCTAAAAAGACACTAACGACGTATGTGTCTATTAGAAAACTCGTAACAAAAGTTGCAGAGCGTGGTTTTTGCTGTTTTAACGCTCCCAATTAATTAATTATTAACATTTAATGTCAAAAAAAAAATATATTATAAAAATATTATTTACCAAATAGGGTGTATGATTATAATTATAATATATTTATACTATAATAAAAAAAAAAAAATATTTAATTTTAATAAAGTGAATAATTTAATTAATTAAAATTAATTTTAATTAATTGAGATAATTATTAATTGATTTAATTAATTAAAAATTTATTATTCTAATTTAATTGATTAATTTAATTATACTTTAATTTTTAATATTTAATTTTATTATTTTAAATTTTATAATATACCCACTATACCGTCCCCGAAATAAGTAGTAATATTAAATAACGCGTAATAAATTACGTTACGTTAACGATCTATAAGGACACACGTTCGGAATATTAAGTTTAACTAATTAAGCATATATATCCTAAATTATATATATATACATATATGTGTTTAACTATATATGTATCTTAAATCGGTAAGCGATCCCTATGATAACGTTTTGAATACATTAAAATAAGAGGATAATATTATGCGATTAGTGTAGAAATCAGGAATAAGACTGATAGCACGCATTCGCATTACTTAACAAAACAAAATGGACCCTGCAGCGGTAGCAGCAGCGCAACAGCAGGCGCAAGAACAGCAACAAGCAACTCTAGTTATGCTGCAATCGGCATCAGCGAGTTTTGCTTTACAAAATTCCTTGTTAGGAATCCCAGAGTTCGACGGAAAGAATCTTCCATTAAAAGATTTTATTCTAAATATAAAAAATGGATCTGCCACAGTACCTGTCGCCCAAAGACCGAATTATGTAAAGGCCGTCATAGCAAAATTAAGGGGACCGGCTAGGGACTGTTTGTATGGCAAAACCGTTAATACTGCGGAAGAATTAACGAAAGCTTTAAAGGAAAGATTTGCACCGTGTAAGGATTTTGCTTATTATGATGCAAGATTACATGCGTTAAGAATGAAACAGGGCGACACTGTCGGAGATTTCCATGACCGAATAAATATATTGTTGAATTGTGCAGAACACGCATTAAAAGACGAATTGGGAGCACAATTTAACGAGATTATGTTGACACCATTGAAGTCAGCCGTAGTAAAAATATTTGTAAACGGTTTACCTAAAGAAATAGGAGACTTAGTGGATGTCAAATGCCCTACTTGTTTGAGCGATGCTTATAAAGAAGCCTTGAGAATTGAGGCTCGAAATAATATGAAACCTAAATTTGAAGCTAACAAATGGACTGGTTTCAACAAAAATTTGGACGTTGCTTACGTGCAAGAGCAGGGATTGGAATCAGAAGAACAGTTGCCCATTGAATTCGAAGAATTGCCCGCTGAATTTCAGCAACTCTATATTCAAAAGAACCAGTACCAACAGAGGCAATTTCACCAAAATCCAGAGAACGGTAATAACTACCAAAACAATAATAATCAGTACTTCAATAACGGAGGCTACTCTGGAAATAACTCTCAGCATAATAGATTTCAAGGACAGAGGCAATATCAGCCTAGGACTGGAAATTGGATTCCGAGATTCCAAGACTCGCAAGGCCGCTCGTATGAACAAAATAACGGAAGACTATACAATCCGGATACAGACACTTATCTGTATCCTACAGGAAGACGGTATGGCATGATTAGTTATGATCAACCAAGACTTGGATCGCCCCAATGACAAAACGGCCAGTTGAAACAAATTGGACAATATCAACGAGAATTAAGACCGAATCCGCCATATAACCAACCGACGAATGCTGAGCCTTTAAACTCGCAAACGGCTCGTCCCGACATCAAGGTGACGAGCCTCGCAAAACCAACACAAACAATGATCGAGGAAGCCAAGGCAGTTCTGGCACGACTGGCAGACCAGCCGAGTCAGAAAGAGGGAATGCCACCGGCACCTGTAATGACAGTGTTACAGAAACCCCTGGCTACCAGTATGGAGGACCAGGCGTCTGCATTGCCGCGAATCGGGGATCTGGCGATGGAGATTGTGAGGTCCATGAGCCGACGAGAGTAAGGTTTTGTATACCTGAAACTAATCAAAAATGGACAGTATTTATGGTAGACAATGGCGCTTCAGTAAATATAATTAAATTTAAGACTCTGAGGTGGACAACGACTTTTAATCCGAGGGAAGCTACTTCGCTTAGTGGCATTACAGCTCATACAGTACCGACGTTGGGGACTGTTATGCTAAGCATAAATGGACGAAGTACTAAATTTCATATTGTTTGGGACAATTTTCCAATTCAAGAAGACGGAATGTTGGGAAGAGCATTTCTGAAAACTACAAGGGCTGTGATATCTTATCACAACGATGCCTTAATGTTAAACAGCGATGTGATGAACCCAGTGCCGTTCCTGCCAGGGAATGTTCCAATAAACAATCTACGTAACGATCTTATCGCTATGTACCCCATCAAGTACCAAGAAATGCTGAAAGAAGGTAAAATACCTCCTTATGAAGGGGAGACCGATTCTTCTGAAATTAATGTAAATGATGCGAACATCAACCATAGCAAGGTAAAATATAAGATACCTGCAAGGTCGCGCCAAGTTATCCAAATAAACTTAGTACGGACAAATCTAGTGGAAGGTTATCTCCCCCGAATCAACGTAGGAGACGATCGAGTATACATGGGACAAGGAGTAGTAACAAACCAAAATGGAACTTGTAAAATTATGGCTGTTAATACTCATTTTGATAAAGACGTGACAATAGAAGTGGACCCGAGGATCATACTGCCATTCGAGCATATGAACCCCGAGGGTAGTTCGCCTTCGGAAAGTGAAAGCGAATGCACTAGTCCACGGAATGCTGAAATACAGCTCAAACAAAAATATAAGAGGCTACTTAAACTATTGAGAACAGGACATTTGGCACCAAACGAATACAGAAGTATTAAACGTTTCATAAAACAATACCCAAATGTATTTTTACTGCCAGGTGAGCCGCTACCATGTACAAGTATTATTGAACATGAAATTCACCTGGAAAACAATGTGCCCATTAACACTAAACAATATCGACACCCACCGGCTCATAAGCAGTTTATAGAAGAACAAATTACGAAACGACTTAAGGATGGAATTATAGAGGAGTCAAATTCCCCTTATAATTCTCCTCTATGGATTGTACCGAAGAAAGCCGGAAGCGATGGCAAACCGCGTTGGCGAATTGTGATAGACTTCCGTGAATTGAACAGTAGAACTATTGGAGACGCTTACCCTCTCCCTAACATTGCAGATATTTTAGACCAGCTAGGAGACTGTACCTATTTTTCAACTTTCGATCTTGCAAATGGCTTTCAACAAATTCCTTTGAAGGCCGAGGACAGAGCTAAAACTGCATATTCTACTTTACGTGGACATTTTCAGTATATACGTATGCCCGAGGGTTTGGTGAACGCCCCGGCTACGTTTCAACGAATGATGGACCATTTACTAAGAGGATTGCTAAACGTCGAGATGCTAGTTTACCTCGATGATATAATAGTTTATGCAAAGAACTTGGACGACCACGAGAGAAAGGTCAGAAAACTATTCGAAAGATTGTCTAATGCAGGATTGGTCCTACAGCCAGACAAAGTAGAATTCTTGCATAGAGAAGTCAAATTCCTGGGACATATAATTAGCAAACGAGGCGTGGAACCGGACCCAAAACTGGTCTCTGCGGTCATGGCCTTTCCACGCCCAACCGGTGTAAAAAGTATCCGATCCTTTTGGGACTATCAGGCTACTATCGACGTTTTATTAAAGATTACTCGAAAATAGCAAAACCACTGAGTGATCTAACTAAAAAGGACAGAGAATACGAATGGGGATCCGAACAAGAAGAAGCTTTCAATACACTAAAAGAACTCCTATGTAAAGCTCCCACACTGACGTTCCCCGATTTCGAGAAACCTTTCACTTTGACTACCGATGCTTCGGACTATGCAGTAGGAGCTATCCTATCGCAGGAAGTAGATGGTGTGGAGCGCCCGGTGGCATATTTATCGAGATTATTAAACAAATCAGAAAGAAATTATACGACGACAGAAAAGGAATGCATTTCGTGTCTATATGCCATGAATCAATTCCGCCCATACCTGATGTGCAAGAAATTCACCCTAATAGCCGATCACGAGCCATTGAATTATATGCACAACCGTAAAGACCCAGGACAAAGATTGATGAGGTGGATGTTCAAGTTCACCGATTTTCAATACACCTTCAAATTTAAACCCGGTAAATTGAACTGCAATGCCGATTCACTTTCCCGCAATCCAGTAGACCTGAACGAGTATTTAAAAGAGAAAGAAAAGTGTGAACAGGATCTCAATGACAATATACCTAATATACAGGTAATGATGTTCAAGAAGTGGAAAGACAAATCAAAAGAACAAGAAGCCGCTAAAGAAAAGTCAGAGGAAGAAAAGAAAAGAATGCGCAGACGAGCAAACTCGATTGCTGGCGAACCTAGACCGATAGGTAGACCTTTAGGCTCTAAAACCAACAAACAAAGGCCGGAGTTGGAACATAGTGTGATAGCTGGGAGAACGAGGAGTAAGAATCCTGCTCCATTGACGACTGCCGATGACCCACAGCCTAGTACATCCGGTCAAAGGTCAAAGGCAGGGACTAGATTGCCTACGGATAAAAGGGATCTTACGACACGAGCTTCGGGAACTAGACCGAAGGTACCGCAAGGTCAAAACTCGAGTAATATCTCGACTAACCGAGAAAGCGGAATTAGGACTGACATTTCCCGGAGGCCGCTGGTGCGGAAAGATACGCCTCTAACGACGTCTGAAATAAAAAAACATCCGAGAGTCCAAGAAATCCAGAGTCAGGTTGACACCGCAAGATCTTATGAGGCTCTAACTGACGAATCTAGTGTAGAAACCGATAGGATCACTACTAAAAGCCCGCCATTTTTTCAGATGATGTCGTCGACGGGTATAGAGGAAACGGACGTTAACACACGCAAACAAGGGAGTTCTGAAAGCGAACCGCCGATTCCGGATTTTACTCGTACTGGATTAAGGGAACAGGAGAAAACCGAAAAGTTAGAAGATTCAGCTCAAAATATACAGGACAAAACATTGGTTGAAAACACTAGTAGATAAGCAATGTATGTTCTGGGACACAAAGGAGCCGACAAAGGATGCCGCCAATGTATAAGGATACGTGTATGTTCTGGGACACAAAGGAGCCGCCCGATGAAGGTGTGAAGGTAGTGACACCTTTTGATTTATGGTCAGACCCCATGGTGAGTGCCTAAAAGGGATTTGATGTACCTTTGACACCTTCCGCGTGCCAGTGGGCCCCATGCTGAGTGTTAAGGGGCATTTGATGTTGGTTGACACCTCGCGCGCGCCGCCAATGTATAAGGATACGTGTATGTTCTGGGACAGAAAGGAGCCGCCCGATGAAGGTGTGAAGGTAGTGACACCTTTTAATCGCGATAAGATGAGACCCCACGCCGAGTGTTGCATTTGATGTTCGTTCGACACCTCCCGCGTGCCAGTGGGCCCTTCGAGGGGGCCAGTCTCCCCCCCCCCCCCCCCCCAATAGTAGGACGCTTCACCCACCCACCCACCCACCCACCAACCCACCCACAGAGGTTGTTAAGGTAGGACGCTGTAGAAGTCGGTAGGGCGTTTGGTAAACTATATGCTTATGCTGGCTGAGTGAAGGACCCTCGGAGAGGGGGTAGCGTCTCTAGCTTGCTAGACGCGTACGCCGTATAGTGAGGATGCTGTTTTCACTCTCTCTCTCTCTCTCTCTCTCTCTCGCTCTATCCCTCTCTCTCGCTCTTCTTCAATAGTAGGGCGCTTCACCCACCCGCCCACCCACCCGCAGAGGTTGTTAAGGTAGGATGCTGTAGAAGTCGGTAGGGTGTTTAGTAAACTATATGCTTATGCTGGCTGAGTGAAGGACCCTCGGAGAGGGGGTAGCGTCTCTAGCTTGCTAGGCGCGTACGCCGTATAGTGAGGATGCTGTTTTCTCTCTCTCTCTCTCTCTCTCTCTCTCTCTCTCTCTCTTACTCTCCTTCGATAGTAGGGCGCTATGGGACCCCTTCGACAGAGTGAGACCCCATGCTGAGTGTCTAAAAGGCATTTGATGTACCTTTGACTTCACCCACTCTCCCACCCACCCACAGAGGTTGTTAAGGTAGGTTGCTGTAGAAGTCGTTACTAAGAGTCTAAAGCATAACCGATGTTCCTTTTTTTTTTTTAAATGAAGATGCGTTCTAGCAGCGTGCACTATCCTTTTTCAGGACCACACATATAATTTAGGAAACTTTCGACCACCCACACCAGCTTGCACTTTCTCCAATAACGCTTTACCTCATGCTGAGGGTTAAAACGCATTCGATGTTCCTTTTTCAACGAAGATGCGTTCGAAAGTATGTAAGCAGCAGGTGATTGGAGATAGAGTAATCTTAATGACGTCTGTTAGTCATTTTATTGCTTTTTTTGCCTTAGAGATAAGGTTTTTGAGTTAGCCTTGTTTAGATGCGCTAACATCCTCCAACATGCTGAGCGTCTAAAGCGAAATCAATGTTCTTCTTCCTTTAAAGATTTTTATCAATTTTACTAGAGTTTCTTTTGGAGAGTAGGAATCATCCTGATTTTTCCGAAAATCTTTTCCGGAGTCAATCGTTCGGTAGTGCTCAAGAAGTATACATCGACGAAGCATTTAATATTTTTAGTAACTATTCTTTGCTTTTCATAAAAAATTAAAATGGATAGTGTACAAATAATAAGTACAATAAATGCCATGATTATTTTCATGGTGAATGTAAGTATTTTTATCTATATATTCTATTAATTATTTAAGACAGTTTTTATAATAAATTTTTTATTTTTTCAGACTCCTCCAATCCTGCTAGCTAGTTTACCAACTAGCATATTTTATTGCTTAATTATTGCCATTTTAAGAGTGGTAAGTATTTTTTATATAATATTAAATATATTTATTTTTAATCTTTTTATTTTTGCTTTTCAGCTAAATATAATCGTGACGGAGCCGTCGCATAGGCGACATATTCAACAGATATTAACAGTAGTCATAAAGGTATGTATAATTATATTTAAATAAGTATTTTTAAATAAGTATATATATATATATATTGTTTTCTTAGTTACAGAGCGATGTTCAGAGATTAGAAAGGGCTGCAGTCGAGAGAGCTGTGGCTGAAAGAGCTGCGGCCGAAAGAGCTGCAGCCGAAAAAGCTGCAGCCGAAAAAGCTGCAGCCGAAAAAGCTGCAGCCGAAAAAGCTGCAGCCGAAACAGCTGCAACTGAAAGGGCCGCAAGCGAGAGGGCCGCTGAGCTCGAAAGGGCCGCGGCTGAAAGAACAGCAAAGGCTGCAAAGTATGCAGCTGAAAGGGCTGAAAGGGCTGCTAAAGCTGCGGCTGAGAAGACGGCGAGGGCTGCACAGTCTGCAGCCGAAAAGGCTGCGAGGGCTGCGAACGAAACGACAGCCGTAAAAGCAGCCAAGAAAAGATGTCTAAACGCTGTTCCGTTAGCAGCGTTTACATCTCTTCCGCCAAAGAAGAAATTTCTTAGGGTAAGATTATTTTTTATAGATAAATACTTTTTTTTTTATTTAATAACTAAATTTTTTTTAAAATAAATATTATTTTTTAGATGAATGTTGCTACTGATGCTGTGGATCGAAATGAACGATCGAGATGTCCCATGAGTAGCATTGAAAATGCCCTAACACCAGCAGTCATCGCTACCAGCAGTAGCAGCAGCAGCAGCAGCAGCACCAACAACAGTATAATTTTACCTACCACGAGCAAGGAGAAAGTGGTGCCAAAGGTAAAATGTATCAAAATAATCGAGGACCCTAGTCTATTTTCCTGTTTTAGCAGGAAACCAACACGACCTACCAAACCATGTGGTAGGAAAAATAATTGAAAATTAAAAAAATTTTTGTAATCTAATTAAATTTAATGTAATGTAATAAAATTAAATAAATTGATTTAAATTTAAAAAAATATCTCTCTCTCTCTCTCTCTCTCTCTCTCTCCCTTCCTCTCTCACTCTCCTTCAACGGTAAACATGCTGACTAGATGCATGTCCTAGGAGAGGGGGTAGCATCTCTAGCTGCTTGCTAGCAGCGTACCTCGTATAGCCCTTGGAGAGGGGGTAGCGTCTCTAGCTGCTTGCTAGGAGCATGCTCCGTATAGCCCTTGAAGAGGGGGATAGCGTCTTTAGCTTGCTAGACGCATACGCTGTATAGTGTAGATGCTGCTCTCTCTCTCTCTCTCTCTCTCTCTCGCTCTCCTTTAATAGTAGGGTATTTGGGCCCTTGGAGAGAGGGTAGCATATAGCTTGGTAAGCTATATGCTGCTCTCTTTCTCTTTCTCTAAGCAAGCGCTATAGTATTTTCATTAGATTTCGGGAACCTTTCAACCTCGATTATTATTTTATTCGAATATTAATTAATTAATAAAACTTATAGAATTTTCGTTTAATTATTAATTTATTGTTCATTCAACTATACATTGAATATAATACAGTCTGTCTATAATCTTTATTTTCAGTAGTTGACATCGCTATATTGAAATATTGAATTGAATTTTTATAGGTAATATTGTCCACTTCATCAATACCTTCCATTTCAGATTGCTTCAGTCTAGCTTTTATCCATGAAAACAATCTTTGTGCATTTGTAACGGCACATACAAAGTTAGCTGGTTTATTATAATGATATGTACATATTGTTTCTAATGGGTAAGGTAATGCGCTCATTGGCGGACATCTCATCTCGCTTTCAAGTTCTAAAATTTTTCTAAAAAAGGAAAAAATTTTTAATTAATAATGATTTTAATTTCTTACAAAAAAATAAATAAATAAAAATACTTACTTTTCAGGTAAAATTTTTTGTAACCATTGTTTCTTTGTTAATCCTTTTACATAAATAGTTCTAGAATTATTTAAATGATTGTTTAGTACACGTGCTAAATTTTTATATGGAATAAGACCGGATCTCCATAATAAACCATGATGACACGTTTCTAAGAAATGATTCACTTTTCGATACTTGATAGGAAGTTGAAACCAATGATATGGTGGTTCGAAGAAAAACACAGTTGGAACAGTATCTATATCTAATGGTAGATATGCTAGTTCTTTACAAACAAAAGTCTCGTTAAAACTTTGAAAACCTTGAAAATCTATTACGAAATCCATTTTAAAAGATGCTGAAGTTAATGTGAACTCTACTAGTTCCCAAAACCGTTATGAGAGTAGAGGCACGTGTTTGTTCTATATAAAGCCTATACCTTACTATTCGAAAATAGAGGGCGCCATAGTCAGCATACCTCACCAATCGAAAGTATAGGGCGTCATAGACACTATATAGTATGGTTATAGGTAGTTTTATTAAATTCCAACAATATATATAATTTATTTTCTTTTTTTATTGAAAAGCATCGTATACATTGATTACATAATGTCTTGTTAATTTCAAACTAATTTTTTAACATCACCACTAATCGGGTTATATTGTACAATACGATCGTGTAATATTAAGCAGTAGGCTGCAGTATCTTCAGGAAAATCAGTCCGAGTTTCAAATTCTAGGCGAACATCGACTGGCGCGCTTTTTAATGTTTCATTTTGTTTGGAGCAGTCTATAACTATTAGCGGTACTTTATTAATGAAATCTTTTTTATTGAGTAACGGCTCGTTTTCTTTACCATAATAAGAGTTTTGAAAATTAGTATACATATCGTAGAGAACAGCATACTGATTTTGATTGATATTCAAATTGAGATTTCCATACGGATAGCATTGTGAATTAAGGAATAGCTTCACATTACTAATATTACAATGATCAAAATTACTAGAATTAACACTCGCCGAACTTTTACGTTTAGTTTGAAAAGCTAAAATAACAAAGCGAGGCTTTTCCAATTGATTGGAAGTCTTAACACTCCAAACATGCTTTGATGTACGTGGTAATTTTGGATACTCATACATTTCCCAAGTACGATAACTCATTGTAATTGCACGATCTCGTCCGATCTGATTGAGTAATTTGATTTTTTCTTTGTCTGCAACCATCACATATGGCATCAGCCATTCAACCTTAGTTAAAGTAATTTTTGTTTTTTCTGAAGCAGCAGGATTCCCAATTGGAGCAGACAAAATAGCATTCAAATCATCTCTTGATCTTGTGAGAATAAGTTCATGCTTGACATTGACTACAATTTTCCGATAATCTTCAGCAAAGCCCATCAACATACTGAGAGGTATAGTCACATCAAAAAAACCTTGAGCGTTACATATTAAAACTTCATTGTTATCACCATTCCATCCGGCATTTTCAGCGATAGAGCTCTGACATGGATTGAGTGAAAGCCAATTTTTCATGAGAGTTGTTAAGCCTACATTTTTCACTTTATCAATTTCAATAGCATTTATTTCATATCGTATTTCCTCGAACAAATGACAGAGGGCGTTGTTGACTAATAAAGTGTTCTCCACTGGCGTAGTACCGTCCGGCTTGGTTAACCTACCACAAATATGAATCATACTGCGCGATGGAAGCAGAGATAAATCTTGATGTTGAATTGCTATATGAATTTCATCGCTATTATTGAAATATGATAATGAATAAGGCTGATGCGCATGAACTTCATAATGAGCTATAGACTCATCGAAAGTGACAGCTGAATGAATGTCTAGAATTCCCTCCATATTGTTGTTGTTGTTTTATACAACACACTAATATGCACAATATTTTCTTCCACGATTTTCGACGACTTCTAGTCTCAAGCTTTTCAGGAATTGAATGTTCTGAGGTGTGAGCGGTCTGATAGCTCGCTGTTGACTGATTGCTGTTCGACATTTTTGTCTTTTAATATAGCCTCGGCCGCTCTTTATATTGTAAATGATACCCATTACTAAGATATGGTCTTTATATGCACTCGCACTGTGATGACTTCTCCTCGAAAGTTAACTAGGTTTCCGTCTTGATCAACTATACGAATTTGAAAATGATCAATGCTCCTCACAGCGACTGGAAGGTAAATGACGTGAGAGGGAACTTCTATAATCTTATATCCAGGTGGGACTGCTGGGAAAAATTCATGTATAGTATGTACTTTGCGATCGTTTATGTAAGAGCCTGTAGTAATATTACACTCTACACGTAAAGCATTGACTTTGAGTATAGTGACGGGTAAGTCAGAACTATGTGTTTCGTTTTCAACGAGCGTGCGTTTAGTGAAGCCTAAAATTGATCCAATAGAATCTTCTGGTTCAAAATGTATTTTTTGACTGCAGCGAATGACACTACGTAAAGTATTATTATTTGGTTTTAGGCTAAACGATATACCTTTAGGTGCTAATTCGTCTATGAGAAAGTTTTCAATATCTTCTATTTCGTAGCTACCAGTCGGTAAAGTGATAGCTTCTTGACCTTCAATGTAAAATTTATTACAACCAACGTCAATGTTTGGTATTGAATTAAATGTCAATAGCTCAACTAGACCAAGAACGTATTTTTTGTTTGCTATCAATTCGATCGGTGGAAAATAATATGATTCGAGTACGGATGATGTTCCCGAGAGACTCAATGTTAGTGTATTCTCCATGACAGATTCAAATCAAATGACAGTCATTCTTTGCATGAGTATTTTATATACTAGTCGTCTTTTCTATAGTTTGTTTAAAAGAAATTTGAGACAAAGATGGCCGCAATTATATGTATTAAAATCTTGATATCTAATATAATTATACATGATTCTATTAACTTTGAGATAAAGCAATAGATCTATAGGCGGCTGTAGATTACCAAAACTATCAAAATACATAACCTCATCGCCTTTCTTTTTATATGCTACCCAATGAGTACCTGGCCCCCGTTTATTATCCAAATTTACAATAGCTGTCTCTTGATATCGAGGCCCATCGGTCGGTAGAGCATCACGCATAAAAACACCTCGAAAATTTGCAATTTTTAGTATTTTAGCATATTTTCTTATATCATGATCTGTCAGTGCTCGATTAGGTAAAGTTATTTCGAGCTTTTTTTTTTTAAACCTTTTCCACTTGAATATGGTTTCAGATGAAGACCATAACCTTTACGATGTGGTTTCAAATAAAGTCCTTTACCAATAGCAATAGCTTCCATAGTTTTATTGTGTCTATGAGCCTCTTTCAATTCATTTTGAGCGGCCTTAGCACTGTTAACGGCTTTTGCTATTGAAGCAGCTCCTCCAGCTAAAGCTCCAGTGGCGCTCAAAGCGGCAAATAATGGAATTAAAAAAGGAAGAGCTCCACCCACTTTACTAGGAATTGGTAGAATACGAGGAATATTTATTTTTCTTCTTCCTCCAGCCTTCTTCACAGCTTCTTTAGCGCCTTTTATAGCCGAACGAATGACAAAGAGTGATTTATTACTAGGAACAACACTTCTCGAGGCAGCGTTAATAATTTTTTTCAATGCAATTGATAGATTTTTCCTTTTTACATGTGTCTTTCGTCGCTGTCGTCGTTGTTGGCGATTTTTTAATCCCTTACCTCGTTTCTTTCCTCGTTTTAAAATTTTAATACCCATACCAAGTTTACTTTTAACTTTCATTATGTTGGCTACGGCAAATGCAGCAACTTTCTCACCAAAACTACTATCTTTCGCTTGCACTCTATCCCAGGCTTGTTTAGCTAGAATTTTGTCGGCTTCGTTTCTCGCCTCAATGTTCTCTCGATTTTGAGAATAAGCAATATCGTGATCTTTACAAGCAGCGTCTAGCGGATTTTTTCCAGGATCACCACGAGCAAGTCGTTTTTTCAATTTAGTTCCCGGTCCGCAATACTGATAACCAGGCAAATGAGCTTCGAATGGTAAGTTATTAATGATCTTATTCACTAAGCCAGCACCACCAGTCTTTCTTTTGTAACAAATGATCATACCTCATCAGAAGACAAAGTCTTAATGAAACTAAAAATATATAAACAGTCTTTTTATAGTTAGTAGTCTCATTCGTCCTTCGATCGCTGATTAGAAAACAATATGGACTTCAAAGAGCAACCACTTAAGTTGCAAGTCATAAATTTTGATAATGTGGTTGAGACGGAAAAACGAGAAAAAAGACATGGTGACCTACTGCCTGACAGTATACGAGCAGTTTTCTGTGGTCCTAGTAACTGTGGGAAAACTAACTGTTTGCTAACACTAATCACACATCCTAATGGACTTAGATTTGAAAACATTTATGTTTATTCAAAGTCTCTCAATCAACCAAAGTATAAGTTTTTAAAAGATTTATTGGAACCGATTGATGGTATACAGTATTATGCCTTCAGCGAGCATGAGGCAGTTGTTTCACCGGATAAAGCTAATCCAAATTCCATCATGATTTTTGACGATATAGCCACTGAAAAACAGGACAACGTGAGAGCATTCTTCTGTATGGGAAGACATAAAAAGGTAGATAGTTTCTATCTCTGTCAATCATACGCTCGCATACCGAAGCATCTCATTCGAGATAATGTGAATTTACTAGTTTTGTTTCGACAAGATGACGTGAATATTAAACATATTTATAACGATCATGTTAACTCAGATATGACTTTTGAGAAGTTTAAAGTAATTTGTTCAAAATGTTGGAGAGACGATAATCATGGATTTATAGTTATTGATAGAGATAGACCAATCAATCATGGACGGTATAGAAAAGGATTCGATTCTTTTGCTATAAATATAACGGAGTGAACGAATGAAGATTATTTAACTTTAGAAACTGCAAGCGTCAACATGGCTAATTTTGAAAAAGAAAAGAAGATGCTCGAGCAATTATCTGAGGCTCGTGATGCCATCAGACGTAAGTATCAACTAATAAAACGTGACAAAGCTGATTTAGAAAATACATTGAATGAAACTTTTAAACCTATGGTTGATCCATTGAAGAAACTTGTGGAGGTAGCTATTGATAAAACTAACGATAATACTGAACAGGAAACGAACAAGGAGAAGAAAATTACGTTCGATAAAGTTTTCAAGTCAAAAACAACAGCTGACACTCCCTATAAATCTCGATATTTCAATAGTACTGTTAATGACTTCAATTCTACATTACATCCGCTTGATTCTACATTTGAATCCGCTATGTCTATTACTGATGATGGTGATGAAGATGAATTTAGTAAGACTAGTGAATCAACACTTGATAGAACCGCAATAAATTTAGACAATGTTAGTTCAAAACAACAAAAACAGCTATTGGATGACTCGATTGTAGGAAACTATATTCGACTATTGCATGAACCGCAACAGAAAAGTAATTTAGACAAGACATTTGGCGTTCGCTTGCATGAAAATACATATGTCATAGGCAATTCTCCAATTTCTTTCCAAAACGATAATGTGACTGTGAATGATAAAGCATTCAGCAAGACGTCTGGATTAATGGAACTTCTCTTTCGTAAAGAACCTAATTCTAAATTAATCAGTTCATCAGATATTGAAAATTATATAAAAATTCTTGAAATCACTAACGCTCATCGTAAGAGATATGAAACAAATGGAGAATATCGCAATAAGCGTGTAAATAAATTTAAAAAGTATATTGGTCCAAATTTATCTTTAAGTGGTAGTGCTAAGAAGCGAAAATTGACTATTGATGGAAGAGGTCTTTTTCCTAACTATAAAATAGCAAGAAAAGGAACATTATTTGATTATGTATATTGGGATGATCCAAACGAGCTCGTTGATCGATTGAGATTGCTTATCGCCGAACAAACCGCTGGTAATCCTAGTCATATTAATGAAATTCATTCAATCATTGAAGAATTACGTGAAGCTGGCTATATATATTAAGACAATTCTAAATATTCCTCAGTAATAAAATGAGTGTTGATGTGTTTGGACGTACATTGAAAAAAAAGGAGGGTAATCAAGGTCCTCCTGGTATAGGGTATAATATCACTAAAGACGGACAATACGACGCGAATGACAAAAGAATTTGTTATATAGCCGATCCTCAGGAGAGTAACGATGCTGTAAACTTACAAACGTTGCAAAAAATTATTGTAGCTAACGTTACTACGCTTACGAGTATGATAAATGATCTCTCAAAATCATTGGATACAATAAGATTAGAATTAGTAAAGCATCAAGTAATTATTGCTAAGTTAGAAGAAGATAATATTAGTAATAATAAAGAGAAACAGAAAGAGAAAGTGATAGAAAAAACTATTGGACCGTTAGACATTTTTAGAAATATTGGACCGTTTGAAATTTTAAAAAAAAAACTTTAAAATGAAACATCAAAGAGTGGTGGATGAGTTACACAAACCAGCACGTCGAAACTATCCTCGTCGAAAAGTCGATATACGCGGAATAGATGAGACGTGGCAAGCTGATCTTGTTGAGATGCAAAACTATTCTAGAGAGAATAAAGGTTTTCGCTATCTGTTAACTATTATAGATACGTTCTCTAAATATGCTTGGGGAGTTCCAGTAAAACAGAAAACTGCTACAGATGTCACTAACGCAATGGAGTCTGTATTAAAAAAGGGACGCATTCCTAAAAATCTCCAAGTGGATAGAGGCAAAGAGTTCTACAATACAAATTTTCAAAGTTTAATGAAAAAATATAAAATAAACCTTTATTCTACTTATAGCAATCTTAAAGCATCAATTTGTGAACGTTTCAATCGAACACTAAAAAATATTATGTGGAAAAAATTCAGTTTAATAGGAAATTATAAGTGGATTGACTTTCTCCCCAGTTTAATAGAATCTTATAATAATCAAAAACACCGTACAATAAATATGAAGCCTAAAGACGTGACTAAAGAAAATCAAATGCAGGTCTTGACACGATTCTCTTACGATCAACGTCTTTTCAAAAAACCGAAATTCCAGGTAGGAGATAAAGTGCGAGTAAGCAAGTCTAAACACGTTTTTGAAAAAGGATATACGCCTAATTGGTCTACAGAAATTTTTACTATTCAACGTATTTCGAGAACTAAACCTGTAACATATCACCTACTAGATTATCAAGAAAATCCCATTGTTGGAGGTTTTTATGAGCAAGAACTACAGAAAGCTATGTATCCTGATATTTATCTTGTAGAAAAAATTCTCAGAAGACGGGGTAATGAAGTCTATGTAAAATGGCTTGGCTTTGATAATACTCACAATTCTTGGATAAATAAGGAGACTATACAACAATGAATTATAAATATAAATTTATATGTATCTAGCTTGTATTTAAATAAACAATTGTTTTCATTTATAAATATTACATTGTTTTTTTTTTATTTTAAGGATAAGAGCCCCAACCTTCGCTCTTACCTGTGAGGTACTTCCATTTTATATATTCGACACTAGTGAGTCCATTAAGACAAGTCGAAACCTGCTTTAATAGAAACACTAATGACTCATTTACCTCTCCAGAAAATAAATTTATATAATACAATCTTTATTGAGAACTAATAAGATATACAAATACATTTACTTAATATTAAATTGAAATCGATCACATCCATAATATTGAATAAATAATGCATATTTTTGTACTCTATCAGAAAGATAAATAAAAAGATCCAAATGATGAATTATCGCTCTTGACATTCGGTCCGGTAGAACAATTTCGAACTCACAATCGAGTTCAAGAATAATTCGAGATTCATCTTGTCTCATGAATGTTATTAGATAATTCTCATCTTCATGCAATTCATAATGACTTTTTTCAGGAAGTATATCGAAAAGCTTCATTCCAATGTTATTCAACATTTCAAAATTCATCTTGCTGTAGGTAAAGAAATCTAGAATGTTACGTATTCTTCTTCTAATACTACTTCTACTACTACTTCTACTACTACTGCTCTCACTGCTGTTTGTACTGTTACTGCTGCTGCTGCTGCTGCTGCTGCTGCTGCTGCTGCTGCTGCTACTACTGCTGCTGCTGCTACTACTGCTGCTGCTGCTGCTACTACTGCTACTACTGCTACTACTGCTACTACTGCTACTACTCGATTCTTGAGGCAGAATGAAGCTCTTCGAGGCTCACAGCTCTTTTAAAACCTTTCCCCACTACTTTGGTTTTCGAGCCGCCACAACCGCCTCCCTCTACTTTAAATTAGATTTCCATTTTATTTAACATATATATAGTGTGATGATTTTCTAATATAGGACCAAGCATTCTATTCATCATCAATATACGTTTCTTGAGTAATACTCGTGATATAACTTTATTCAATTCAGCAATACGTCTTTGGAAACGTTCGTGATCTCGTGCTATTTGCTCCCAAATACCTTTTCTAGAGTCTTTTTCTTCGTATGGAAGATGATGTATTTTAACATTCTTCGCAAACCATACATGCTTAGAAGAGGGGTGAGATCTCCTGTTGTCTCTTATAGCTGGCATGGCTAAGCTTCTACTATTACTACTACTTCTTCTTCTTACCAATGCTTCGAACAGAATGGTATTCCTATTAACATCTTATCGATATTTTAGAATATAACCCCACTACTTCGCTTTTCGAGCCGCCGAAATCACCCCCCCCCTCTCTTTCTTATTTTTTATTAGGGAATGGTGAGAGCCCCAACCATCGCTCTCACCTGTGAGGTGCTTCCACTACTAACATTGCTTATGAGACCTTTACACTAAGTCGAAACTCAGCAGAAAGAACGCATAAGGAATTACTTCAACCTCTCCAAAAAAAAGGATTTGAAGGAAAATTAAATTTGGATTAAAGAGATAATTAAAATTTTAAATATAAATTTATTTACTATTTATACATTTACATATTATGCTAGATTAATTTTTAAATTCAAAATTCGAGCCTTCTCGATGGTAAATAAACAACTCCTTTCTTTCCGCGGTCTCGAATAATTTTTTTAGCATAGCTTCATCTTTTTCTAATGCTAAGCTTACTCGCTTAGGTAAAAATACTTCAAATTCATCATCTACTGTAATCACTACGCTAAATCCATAACGAGTATTAAGCCATCTTAATCTCGTTATCATATAGGTGCAATTGTTCTCTAATTGGGTCATTGTTTTTCTTGGTAAAAATGATGATTTGGCTATTCTATTAATTGATGAAAAGTCCATTCTACAATAACAAAAAATCAATCAATAATTAATACTACTAGGATATATAGTTAGAGAGCTACTAGTATACAAGAAACTTACTTTTAAGAGAAAATCTAGAAGTCTAATAGGAGAACTAGGAAGAGAGACTACTGCTGTTGCTTCAACCTACTGCTGAATAACTGCGCCGGACTGAGGTGTGTTCTCCGTTTTGTACCATGCGTCCCCTCTCAGAGAACTCGAGCCGCCGTAATTTCCCTCTCTTTTCGCCTTATCCCCACTTGAGTAATTTCTCATATGATTCCATTGCCCATACTCCTCAGACTTCAGTCGCCATGTTTGCCGTTGTCCCCCACTCTACCGTTGTCCCCACTCTCTCACTATTCTATCCTTAGTCTTTTCCTAACTGAGCCTTCTTCCTCCCCACTATTACTACTCTGTTCTGAGCGACTTCTGTCGGAGGTTGGAAGAAGCTTACAACTTTCTTTCATACTACTCTGTTCTGAGAGACTTCTGTCGGAGGTTAGAGGAAGCTTACAACTTTCTTGAGGATTTTCTTCCATTTCTATGATCTTTCTTTTCCTGCGTTCTTCCGCACTCTTGATTTTAAGCTTTGACGTTTCAATAGTTTTGTAATGACCCCATGGAAGTGTATCAGGATTTTTATCGAATATACATCGTTTATCATCATATGGACTTAGTGCTACTTTCTGCACTCTTTCTGTTCTTACTTGATGTAATACACTTCGTATATTACATTGCTCACGCCTAATAATTTCTAAATCCAATAAACAGTTTCGAAAATCTTCATGATCTATTGTTTTTATGACAGTATGTGTTTTTACGCCTTTTGCTTTCTTTATTGCTTGTTGGTTTTCTATTAGTATACTATACATTTTACTTCGAAGTCCAATGAATTCTCTCATAATATTACCATTGCATTCATCTTTCATAATACCGAGAACCTTTTTATTAACTAACGGCATATTAAACTGATTATTTTCTGAGTAATCTGATGTATCAAATTTATTGATATCTTCTTTCATTATTTCATATATATCAACATCTTTAAATTCATATACGAGGCTATCTGTATCAGTATAAAGTAATTTTGCTTTATGAGGTAGTCTTTCTTTTATGTAGCCATAGTGGAAGTCATATACTAATGTTTTTGAGAGATCTAGCACACAAAGTCCAATATATATTGGTTTTTTAATACTAATAGACGTCCATGATAACTGTATTGCTACTAAATTTTCATCAAAGATTGAACTACTATGAAAGTTGGGTTGCGCGATCCGTGCTTCTGCTCCATATCTACCACTCCATGTACTAATTAATTTAACGTCTTTTCGTTTCCTTTCATCCTCCATAGTCTTTCCGTATACTGCATTAATCATGAGTTTATAGAATAACTTTTCAAATTCATTTCTAGCTTGTTTTCTTTTTTCTGTATTCAAATCTACATAAGTTTTAAGCCAAGGCTTTTGATTAAACTGAAGTGCTCTGTGTATTTGTTTTATTTTGAGTCCGTATTTAATAGCCTGCTTTAGCGCTCTATAATGAATGACATATCGTTCTTTATCATACAGTGTTGTTAAAAGTTTTTTTTGTTTTGACCCAGGTGGTGTGTTGTGTTCAGGACAAAGTGGAAGGTCCTTATGTTCGTCGTGTAGTTCTTTTGGATACTCTAGATCAACTTCTAAAATATATCCAACCTCATTGTTATCGGAAACATTGAAAAAATGAGGCTCATCGATGTTAGAGACCCACTTAAAATTTTTATATGGTAATGATTGTGTCATTGCCCATCCATATAAATTGTTAACGTCAAAGTACATCAAAGTCTTGCTAGGTTCTTTTTCATTATATTCGGAGCCCATATATCGATTATTAGCTTTTGAGTATCTATTACAGCATTGACTAATACCTCCTCGAATGCCTTTTTGGATGAATAAAACCATGTCTATATCGGTTAAAAGTTCTAGCTCAATTTTTGTACACTTTAACATAGCATCCCATGTTAATCCAGAAGTAGTATAATAGTGTGCTGGGTCGAGTTGATACGCGTCCATACACGTTTTACGAAAATTTTCAAAAATATCGGCCAAGAGTAATACGTCAGTTTTTAAATATAAATCAGAATACTGTCCTAAATCAATGATGTTAAATGCATTCCACACTTTTTGAGCATGCTCATAGTCAGCTTCAGAGATGTTGCTATCTATCAATTGACTATGAAAATCTTCGATAGGTGGTAATTGAGTCTGTTTTAATCTTTCAAAACTGTTAACATACTCATATGGAAAAACGCCTTTTCTCTTCAATAATTCTATTTGTGTTTTTGTATATTTATCTATCTTGAATTCATGCTCTACGATATTTAGTTTGGTTAAGTATGAGGACAGTTTTTCGAGAGATGATGGCATAAAACGAAACGAATCAATAAATCGAAAATTTATAGTACTACCGTCCACATGTTTTGTGAAAGCTATATATCTTTCCTTGTTTTCAGCTAAAACAGTCACATTTCCCTCAAGATCAGAGCTAGTAGCTATTTCTTTTATTATAAAATGAGAATCATATCCAGTAAGGTTATGGAAGACAACTGGTATAAAATAAGGATTCTTATAATTTAAATTACAGGATGCGTGAGCAGCACCTCTAAATCGACCCGTCAAATGACAATGATCTCTGACTCTTGTTTCATCAGGTTGAAAATATTTTCTACAAATATGACACATTTTGCTCATCTTGAAATCCATTTGATTACGCCATGAAAGATTCATTTCTATTGCATTCTTATATATTTGATTCATTTCATCTAACAAAATCTGAAATTGTTTGATAATCCATTGTGCGGGTGATTGTTCTTCATTCAGTTTTTTTCTATACATCTTAAAGACTGATTTGGAATCATCATAACTACATTTTATATAAAGCCCCACACTAAAGGCTTCATGGTCTTGGAAGGATCGTCCGTTATTTACTGGTTTCAATAAGCACTCTAAATCAGCATAGATAATAAACGGAACCATTTCTTTTCGATCATAATGATTAAATTTCAGAAGAGGAAAATTAGGTAGATTAACTCTATATTTATTTAATTTTGAACAATCAGTCTCATGAATATTCAATTTTTCTTTATTATTAAAATAGTGGAGACAGCGTTCACAGAGATAAATTTGTGCAGTATGTTTCGTTACTTGACTTCTAACGAGAGCAGATAAGTTTTTAATCCATACATAGTGGAATTTTAATTTGAAATTATCACTGTTATTTGATCTATTAGATTTTTCTGTTTCATTCTCATCAATATAATCGCTTTGTAGTAACAAAAGATTTACATGCTTATCTTGTTTTAAAGTTGATATATAATATGGTGAGACTTCGAATTTCAAACCGTATTTTTTTATTATGTATAGATTTATTGAAATACTATTTAATTTTTCAAATTTAGGAATATTCTTTACCTCAACAGGAAAGTTTATATCATCGAATTTCAATTCATTCGCAAAGGGCATATAATTTTGAACTCTTTCGCTATGAAATCTAGCTGGATGAAGACAGGCAAGCACAGCCCATTTAAAACATTCATTATCTGTATTTTGAACGTTGATAATTGCTTTTTTATCTGCTATTTGCTTTGGTAGTTGAATATATGAGCCAGGTTTGAAAGGATTAAATTTATTTATATTAACAGTAATACCGATGATAGTTTTTAATGTCCAACCGGAATCTTTTTCTTGAAATTCTTCTAAATTTTTAAGTATAACATCTTCAATATTTTCTGTAAACCATAATTTAAGATCTGTCGTTTTATAAATAGAAACATTTTCGGTGTTGAAATACTTTACTTGAATGTCCTCTACATTATCTTTTATTACGGTAAATTGAGCTGACATTTCTATATTTATTTTTAGAGCATTATGAATTGAAAGATATTTTGGTATTTGTAGTTGTAATAATTTATTTGCTGCTTTTAAGAATGACTTTATATCTCTATGTTCTTGATTGGCTATGAATGCAGTAATGATACGTTTTTCAAATGCTGAATTTATTTCACGCCAAATAACTCCATCCCCTTCAATTTGGTTTGGAAGGACTCGTAATGAATTAATATTTCCTCCGACTTTTATGGAATTATTTAAATTAATTTCGATTGAATTTAAATGAGTAGCGCATGTTTGACATCTCTGTCGTATTGCTCTACTTAAGTTAGGCCGTAACATATATTCTTCAAGAGAATGCAAAGCGGTAATTATTATATTTTTCCATCTAATAAAATCATCCTTATTAGCGTCTGAGTTGTAATAGGCTTTCCATAAATCGCGTACTGTATTTTCAAAATAAGCAATAGAAGCCATTGTAATGAAAATGCACGTAGGTCAACTAGTAATACTACTACTACTACTACTAGTACTACTACTACTACTACTACTACTACTACTGCTTGTCACTGCTAAGAAAGCTAGTGAAGCGGGCTGTCTCGAAAGACTGCGCTCTTTTCCCATCGAGCACGGCTTTTAAGCACTATGGTGGCGCTGAAAGCAGCGGTTTCGGCGCTGTAGGTTGAAGAGGGAGTAGTCAGACAAAAGGTAGGAGGTGGGTGGGTGGGTGGTGGCTGCGCCTAGCAAGCTAGAGACGCTACCCCCTCTCCGAGGGCCCACACTCAGCTAGCATAAGCTTACTAAGCACTATGGTGGCGCTGAAAGCAGCGGTTTCGGCGCTGTAGGTTGAAGAGGGAGTAGTCAGACAAAAGGTAGGAGGTGGGTGGGTGGGTGGTGGCTGCGCCTAGCAAGCTAGAGACGCTACCCCCTCTCCGAGGGCCCACACTCAGCTAGCATAAGCTTACTAAGCACTATGGTGGCGCTGAAAGCAGCGGTTTCGGCGCTGTAGGTTGAAGAGGGAGTAGTCAGACAAAAGGTAGGAGGTGGGTGGGTGGGTGGTGGCTGCGCCTAGCAAGCTAGAGACGCTACCCCCTCTCCGAGGGCCCACACTCAGCTAGCATAAGCTTACTAAGCGCCCTACTATCGAAGGAGAGCGAGAGAGAGAGAGAGAGAACGGCATCCACACTATACGACGTACGCGTCTAGCAAGCTAGAGACGCTACCCCCTCTCCGAGGGCTCACACTCAGCCAGCATAAGCGCCCTACTATCGAAGGAGAGTGAGAGAGAGGGATAGAGAGAGAGAGAGAGAGAGAGAGAAAACAGCATCCTCACTGTACGGCGTACGCGCCTAGCAAGCTAGAGACGCTACCCCCTCTCCAAGGGTCCACACTCAGCTAGTATAAGCACCCTACTATCGAAGGAGAGCGAGAGAGAAAGAGAGAGAGAACGGCATCCACACTATACGACGTACGCGTCTAGCAAGCTAGAGACGCTACCCCCTCTCCGAGGGCTCACACTCAGCCAGCATAAGCGCCCTACTATCGAAGGAGAGTGAGAGAGAGGGATAGAGAGAGAGAGAGAGAGAGAGAGAAAACAGCATCCTCACTGTACGGCGTACGCGCCTAGCAAGCTAGAGACGCTACCCCCTCTCCGAGGGTCCTTCACTCAGCCAGCATAAGCATATAGTTTACCAAACGCCCTACCGACTTCTACAGCGTCCTACCTTAACAACCTCTGTGGGTGGGTGGGTGGGTGGGTGGGTGGGTGAAGCGTCCTACTATTGGGGGGGGGGGAGACTGGCCCCCTCGAAGGGCCCACTGGCACGCGGGAGGTGTCGAACGAACATCAAATGCAACACTCGGCGTGGGGTCTCATCTTATCGCGATTAAAAGGTGTCACTACCTTCACACCTTCATCGGGCGGCTCCTTTCTGTCCCAGAACATACACGTATCCTTATACATTGGCGGCGCGCGCGAGGTGTCAACCAACATCAAATGCCCCTTAACACTCAGCATGGGGCCCACTGGCACGCGGAAGGTGTCAAAGGTACATCAAATCCCTTTTAGGCACTCACCATGGGGTCTGACCATAAATCAAAAGGTGTCACTACCTTCACACCTTCATCGGGCGGCTCCTTTGTGTCCCAGAACATACACGTATCCTTATACATTGGCGGCATCCTTTGTCGGCTCCTTTGTGTCCCAGAACATACATTGCTTATCTACTAACACTGAATCGAGTTCACAACAAACGTCGCAATCTGACGAAAGTGATGGATCATAACTCCATTCATTCATATACTCTCTTTAAAACTTTTACTAATGTCTCTCTCTTGTATATCCTTATCCTACTATTATTTTCTTATACATGGACATAATCTTACAGGACATAATCATGTCAACGCCCAATAGGATGAACGCCTTAACGAAAGGGGTCACAGTAGCACCCTACCATCAAGAAGAAAACATCTTGGTGGTTACTTTCCCTTGGACTACCGCGGAATCTGATGTAGTCCAAAACCTCCTAACTTATGGACCTATCGAACAACTGCATCAATTAGAGTCTCGACTGGATGGACACAAGTCCCTCCGTATACGCTACTGCGCCCACGTGGACTATCATTCGGCCTTAAACAACTACCTGAATGATAGTATCCAGTCCTTAAATCCCGACTCTCCCAGAGTTGTGATCAGAGAACACGAATTTGGACATCGGGTATTCCTCCGAATCCCGATGTACTGTTCGCGGGAACAAGTATTTAAGGACTTGGCAACCTGTGGGACTCTGGACTATATGTATTTCACGCCTATCACGACATATGGTTCGCACTTCCATTTGACCTGCAGTGTGCGATTTGTGTCCAAGGGTTCTGCTGCTGAGGCTGTCCGACTATACCATAGGGTATATGGAGCCAAATTGAACGAACTAGAAAGGATTGTCCCCCTGTCCCTGCACAACAAGAATCAGTACATTTTTCATGCACAATGCAAAAGCATTGTCATGAAGAGGGATTTCGAAGCCCATAAAAACCTATGTAACAAGCAAATAGGTAAAAATTGGAAGAAACATTGGCTATGTGACAAATCCTTCGAAAAACGAAGCTTCCACCTCCATCTACGCCAATGTCAATATAAGGACTGGGTGGAACCAGAGCAGTCCGAAGAATCTGTGGGACAAAACCTGGTATTCACCACCATCCTGGAAAACATTTTGGACAAGTTGGCAGCAATGCCCATAAACGCTACCAACCTTTAACTTTATCAATCCTTCGAAACCTTTTTTTTTCTCCTCTTCTTTTCTCTTATCTTTATAAAAAAAAAAAAATAAATAAAAATAAAAAAAAAATAATAATATAACATGTATAGTAACCATTTTAATAGTACATATATTACCCGTTTTCGTCATCCTTAATCATTCATGTTTATTCATTCTCATTGGACATATAATTCCCGAGGACGGTAATCATTCTAAGGGGGGGAGGATGTTAAGTGACAACTTTTAAAATTCACTTAATCCTGATATATGTATTAATGTAATGTAAAACTTATATGTATTAGTATTATGTATAATTGCGCCGCGCGTATTAATTGTACACGTTAAGCACGCGTGGGCGGTTCGGCGGCCGCGTAGTAATGCGGTGACGGCTTAGTAACACTCTCGCGCGGCATGACTGTATCGCCCACGCCTAACAAAGCCCCAGTCTCGTGCCAGAGCTAATCACGACCAGTCGTACACACCATAATTCTCTTCAGATTTACGTACAGTTTTATTCAGTTCTTTTCATACAGTTTTGATCTCAGTTTTTTTTTGTCAATTAGTTTTTATTTATCGTTGAATTCCTAAAATCAGTATATTCATATCCTTGCTATCAGCGATTAACGTATACGCGTCACGAAAGTAACGGCGTTCATTAACGCATTATTAAAAATTAAATTATTAAAAATATTAAAAACGCATTATTATTAAATATATATATATATATATATATATATATATATATATATATATACACACGTATACGGCGTACGTTCAGACCAATTCCAGCATAATTACTTGTTACAAGGATAACAGTTATTATAAGGACCAGCAAAAATAAAAGGATTATATTTCTTGGACGAATATTTTGACAATATACACATTTATACTATATAACTATATAATTTCAAGGACAAGTCTACTAATAATAATAATAAATAAACTTCTAACAAGTAAGTAACTCAAGGTTCATTAGTGTAAACTTATTTTCTTCTTACCTATTTTTCTATAATAATAATAATACTTGGATTAATTACCATTTGGCAAATTTCCACATATTCATTTTGTGTATAACTACATATATATATATATACATATATATATATGTAGACGTGAATGCGTTCGTTAAATTTTAATTATTTTGGCTTTGGTATTTTGCTTTCGCGACTCTTTTCATTTATTATCATAAATACCGGTCGCGCCAGCGTAATACGATCTTCTCAATTACATAGCATTATAGCCTACGCTGACGAAGTATTTAAAAATTAAGCACGTCCCCAGATAACATGATATGCATGTGTACGGGATAAATAGTACGTCTACAATATTTCGACAAGCTCGGTTCCAAGCTGCTAAAATTCCTGAGTAAGCTTTAATTCGAACTTTATAGAGACCCTCTATATATATATATATATATATATATATATATATATTCCAGTTATTTGATTTTTCCCATAAATATACTTATACGTAAAATATATTTAATAATTAACTAGCGAGCGTTAAGTGAGCGGGGCCTCATATATGCAGCAATACACCACATCGAGTTATAGTGTCGCTTGTTTGCTAAAAAGACACTAACGACGTATGTGTCTATTAGAAAACACGTAACAAAAACTATGGAAAATAATCAACAACAAAATTGGGAAGAAAACCAAAAAAAACAATAACATAAATCATCTATTAATAAGTAATAATAAAATTACAAACTCAAACGACATTGCAGAACAAATGAATACATTTTTCAGTACAGTAGGCAAACAGATATGTGATAATATTAGACAACCAATAAATAGTAACATTACTCTACCATCTATGAACAACAACAGTATTTTCCTACATTTAACAAATAGAATAGAAATTCAACAAACAATAAGGAAAATGGGCAACAAAAATGGAGGATCTGACGGCATCAACACTCAGGTACTAAAGGTGATAATAAACCATATAAGTGATTCGTTGACCTATATCTTTAATTTATGCTTACAAAAAGAAATATGGCCTGACGAATTAAAAAGTGCTGAAACTATTCCTATCCATAAAACTAAAGAGAAGTATCAACCAACAAACTATAGACCTATATCTTTAATATCAAATATCGCCAAAATTTTTGAAAAATTAATACAAATCAGGATTACAAGTTTTTTCAACAAACATGATTTATTTTCTAATAAACAATTTGGTTTTAGAAAAGGTCTTAGCACCAAAAATGCCCTATACTACCTAACCAACTCAATATACAATCAACTAGACAAAAGTAAATCAATAGCAGCAACTTTCTTAGATCTAGCGAAAGCTTTTGACACTGTGGACCACAAAATTCTACTCAAAAAACTCTATAGATATGGAATTAGAGGTAGTGAGTATGAACTTATCAAAAGCTATCTAAGTAATAGGAAACAAAGAGTTAAAATTAATGGTGAATATAGTCAATATCAACACGTCAACATTGGCGTACCACAAGGTACAATATTGGGACCTTTATTTTTCATAATCTACATTAATGATATGTTATAATTGCTACCAAATGATAATGTGTTGGCTTTTGCTGATGACACGGTAATTATCGTGAAAGGTGAAACATGGCATGAAGTCGAAAGAAATATGAACTTCTACTTAAACAAAATATCCATTTGGCTAGCATTGAATAAACTGTCACTAAACATTGACAAAACAGTATACATGGCATTTGGAAATAACTGCAATAGCAACTCAACATATCTACATATAAATATAAAGGGTGCATCCATTCGAAAAGTTGATAACACTAAGTACCTTGGAGTGCATTTCGATAGCCATATGAGATGGGACATGCATACAAACATGCTATACAATAGACTAAAATATCTAACTTATATTTTCTACAAATTATCTAGGATAATGAGCACAGATAATCTACGTATGATTTACTATGCACTTTTCCATAGCATAACAACATACGGTATTATAGCATGGGGTGGAGCATACATTGGAAGACTCAAATATATACAACTCTACAAACACGACTATTACAAATAATAAATAAAAACAAGTTTATAAATGAAAAAAATCCACTAAATATAGATCAAACATTCACCATGGAATCTCTAGTGTATCACTATGTCAACCTGCAAGATATGTTCCTGAAGAAAAATTCCGTAACAAGGAAAAAAACTATACAGCCCCTTAAAAGAAAATTAACAATCAGCATTAAAGATAGCTATACAAGAGCTTTAGCCACCTTCAATCAACTACCTTCTCACCTCAAAACTTTAAATAGCAATACAAAAACAATAAAGGACAAAATAAAAAAATGGATAAAAGGCCATCCATTCTAGATACAGAAATATAATAAACCACAGAATACATTGCAACAATTTACAACAAATATATTACAAACTAAAGCAACAAGGGAACTTTGATAATAGTCTAAATTCAGCATTGGAAGTCCACATGGATATGGATAAGGATAAGTTTCTCTTGGATGTAAGGACATATTTGTGTTCACAAGGCACTTGTACACTTCATCACAATCGTTCTCATCGTCGAATGTCTGAATATAACATGAAAAAAATTAATGTATCAGATAGCTACAGAAAAATAATAGAAACAATTGCAAATGTGATTAACATAGCATGGAACTCACAACGGATAACTATTAATACCAAAACAAAAAACGGACTTAAAGAGGGAAAAAGAAACGAAACTTACATTCTAACAAAAACAGATACAACCAATACAAATTTCATTAATAAATGTGAATATTGCACATACAAACAATTAATTGGTAAAAAACATATACATTTCACAAAAGAAGAAAACAAAGAAGATCACAAAGAACCAAATACAGATAAAGTAAGATATAAACCCATAGAAACAGTATTTAAACAAATAGATGACATTGCAGACAATAATAGTATGCAAATAGAAACAAGTAAACCAAAAAATACACCAGGAAAACCGATTCTACAAACAAATAATATTCGAATGACCTATGGAGACATCAATTATCTTGGAAACAATAAAGTATTATTATACTTTTATAGAGGTATCAGAGGATATCAAACTTTCACTAATTCATTGTACTCACTTGAACAATAACCTAAATATAAAGATTTGATAGTCTTAGATGACATAGTATTCACAGCAACATGTAAATGTGATTCACATAGACAGCATATTGAAATGTTCCCTCACTATAGAGTCACGTGTGCTACAGGACTTACTTGTCCTGTTAGACTAAATACATACGAAAGAATATCATACGCAAGAAAAATGAAAGCATCAATGACGACAATCGTAACGGCCAGACAAATGTTAATCAGATATTGGAGATAGAAGAACAAAATCGAAGATATTTGGTGAAGTAAGCTTTTATAGGAAGCATTCTTGCTACCAATATTAAGCCATACTTCATCTGTGAAATATTATAATATTATACAAACCAACTCTTAGTTTTAAGTTTTTTGTTTTTTTTTATTATTTTTTTTTCTTAATTTTCTTTGTTTTTTTTAATTTTTTTCTTAATTTTCTTTAAGTGTTTAGTAGTTTTAAAATACCAGACCAGCGAACAAGTTTATCCTCTGCCGGGTTACAAATTTGTAATGTAAAATTGTATAATTATTACTACTTGTTGTAATATTTTGTACTATACTCTGGTTAATAATAATAATAATTTGCAGACACCTTTTGAGGTCTGTATTTGAAAGTATTAAATTTCTATATACGTTTATTAACATATTTAAATGGAAACATTGTAACGGAGTAATTCGGCCGATACTGATAAGGCTGCCCACGTCCGTTCGCACAAATTATTTAAAGTGGGAATTCGATAGGTGCGAACACTTTCACGACTGAATAGTGCATCGGATGTACGGAACAAGCGCGTACGAACCTAAATTCGGTATACGGAGGAACTCGAATTTTAAATCACTCTGACACACACTTAAGATTAAAGCGCTTATTCGTCCGATGCATACATTAGAAATAATTACAAAATTATACGTTTTTTCCGAAATAATATCTAATTGTAAGTAGCCTTGTGCTACTCGCATAAGAAAAAAAAACAATATTTACAACATTTATTTACACACATATAAGTGCAGGAAGAGATCGGCGGCAATTCCGCCGGTCTATCCTCCACTGATCGCCCGATATCTGGCACTGAATAACTATTGACATTGGTTGGGGTGGCAGTATTACGTAGCCGTACGATTGACGTAATAGCGCCCGAAAATGCTAGAGAGATATAAAATGATAAAACAGAACCAACCTAGCCTGGTGCTGCTGGTGTTTGTGACACTGCTTATCGCCTTCCATCGTGCTCAGCTGTTTGCTGGTCACTCGCCTCTCGCTCTACTGCTCACTTACCTCCGAATCGCCTCACCTATACTGCTCGCTCACCACTTTATCAATTCTCTACACATAACGTTGTCAGGAATAGACGTTAGCAGGGCATCAGACAGAAATTTTTTTTAGAAAACAGGTGCACTTGACTATAAAGCAGATTGCCGGTTTCCAACTAACTGCTATCGATCCCCATCCTAATCAGTTATAGGCACAACATGCTTCTCTCTCGCTCTCTCTCTCTCTCCTCGTTCCTTGATTTACATTACTCCTTTTGGCTTCACTGTTCCTTTTTGTTTCGTCGCTCCACTTGGCTCCTTTAATAAACTCGCGTCGCTTATCAAACATAAAAGAAGAAAAATGAGAGTATGATATATATTTCAGCAGTAATATAGCAATGTATGTTCCAGCACACCTACGGGGGGTCTCTGGTGTGCTGAAACATACGTATGTTCCAGCACAACTGCGGGGGGTCCGTAACCCTTTGGTCCCCCCTGGCTTAACCCTTTCATGTTAATAATAATTATTATTGTTAAGAATTATTATTAACAATATTCGTGGGGGTCCCTGGTTTAACCCTTCCATGTTAATTATTATTGTTAATAATTGTTTATAATTTTTTGAGGAAGGTTTCTATGGCTCCAAGTCCCTAGGGATCCTATACCTAGTGCTTTCTGTCTAATTTAATTTAAATGTATTTTTAAAAAAGTTATAAATATATTATTGACAATTTACTTGCTACATTGAAAATGAAACGAATAGAAAATAGCGACGATTTTTGAAAAAAATGAAACGACAGACCGGAGAATCAAAACGGAGTCCTCTGGGTTGGCAGGCTAGCGCTGTACCACTAGAGCCAATGCCACATGTACCTTAGAGGATGTACATTGTGTATATTAGCTACACGCGCATACATTTGGTATAGGGCCCAAGTGTACGGAGGAGGGGGAGCGTATGCTGTCTATAGTTCTAACTTGAGGATGCATGCTCTCTCTCTCTCCCTCTCTCTAGCTCTAACTCAGCGTGGACCACAGCGTGCGAATGAGGAGGGGAGCGCATGATGCCTATAGTTCTGGCCTGACTCTTCTCTCTTACTCTCTCTCTTTCTCCTACGCTCTAGCTAAGCGTGGACGACGGTGCGCGGAGGAGAGCGTATGCTGTCTATAGTCAATGCATGCTCTCTCCACGAAGGAAACTTCACTTAATACCATAGCTGTTTTCGTGAGAATGCTAGAGACTACGAGTGCAGTCGCTCGACTGACACCTCCTTGAGATGTTCCTCCTAAACATCTCTGCTGGGAGAGAACCTTATTCCCATCCGTTCACCCTTTCTTGCAATCGTTATGATTATTTCATTATTTAAATAAGTTCACATTTTATTATTTATTTAATATTTATTATTTTTAATTATACATTGAGTAGAGTACACTTTGTCTATAATCTTTCTGTTTAGTGTCCGACATAGCTATTTTTAAATATTCAGTTGAATTTTTCTATGAATTATAGTCGTCTGTAAATCGTTCGACTGTCTCGATCCCTTTTGATTTTGCTTGTTTTTGTCTTTCCATCATCCGATCGTGTATCTTTTGTGTATTTACCGTAGCACATACTATATTCTCGCGATTTTGACTATGATATATGCATGATGATTTAAATTTAAGACTTAAATCTTCCAATCGCGGACATCTCATTTCAGTTTTGATATCTAAAATATTTCTGTAATTAAAAAAAAATCTAATTAAATTCGAATTTAGAATTTTGTACTATTGTATATTATTTGAACCTGCGTTTCAGGAATAATCTTTTTGAGCCATCACTTCTTTTGTAATCTTTACATATAAATATTTCTACAATTATATAAATAACTGCGAATAGTATAATTTAAAAAATTATATGGTAAAATACCGTTTCTCCATAATATACCTATAAAATTGATTATATTAAATATTTCAAATAAAATCAATGTTAATTAACGATAATAAAAAATAAATACCATGATGATGTAATTCCAACCACTTATTAACACTTTGATATTCAATAGGCAGTTTGAGCCAATGATATGGAGCTTTAAAAAGTAGTACTGTAGGTGAAGTATTAGAACATACTGGTAAATAGGCAAACTCCTTACAAATAAAAATATTATTAGGACTCTGAAAGCCTTGAATATCTAAAATGTAGTCCATCTTAGAGTATAAATCCTATTATTCTCTATGATATATGAGCTAAATCGTATTTCAAAGCAATAATGACTATTTTTTTATTCTGAAGATCTGTATATAAACCCTTTAATACTAAATTAATAAGTTAGAGGGTGCTACAGTCGGTTCACCCCTACTCTTTCGTTTTAGCTATCTCTTCCATATACTACCTACAGCGCCCTCACTTTATAGACAAGGCCCTCAGTTTGCTGGCAGCACCCTCACTTAACCTTTAAAAACCGCTTCGACCTAGCAAAAGAGCGCAGTCTCTCGAGACAGCCTGCGAGCTAAGCTTGTCTTACCTTACTCCAATTGCAAGTAGTTCCTCAGTAGTTAGTTGAATCCTTATTGATTTGTAAAAAATCAATACTAATTACCAACTGAGAACAAGTTCATTTTAGAGCTGTTCACTACCTTTTCCATCTTTTCATCGTAATAATCCTTTATACAACTATAGACAAGTGACTCTACAAGACAATAAAAACCAGATAACTAACAACATGACTTCTATCGCCTATTTTGAAGAAACAATTAAAAATTTGTGGAAATCTTATCATCATTCGGACGATTTAGATATATACGAGTGTATTAGATGGAGTAATCTAATAATTAAGGCTATAATTTCAATTAATGAATTTATGAAACGACCTGGTTTAAGTAGAGCAATTCGACAAAGATGTCAAACTTGTGCTTGTCATTGGAATTCTATTGAACTCAATTTAAGTAAAACTATAAAAGTTGGTGGAAGTATACATCCATTAACAGCTATTCAGGATGAAATTCCAGAAGATGGAGTTGTTTGGAGGCCAATTCATTCAGCCTTTGAAAATTGAATTAATACAGTCTGTATAGTTAATCAACATCATTTAGATATAAAAACATTTCTAGTTGCCGCAAATTAACTTTTACAAATTAAAATACCTCAATTTCTTGCTATCCATAATAATTTAAAAATAAATACAGAAAGGGCATCAAAATTTCTCATAAAGAAAAATCAAGAGGAAGATATTCAAATAAAGTATTTTAATACAGAAAATGTTTGCATTAATAAGACTATTGATCTTGATAGATGGTTTCAAAATAACGTTAAAGATATTATACTTAAACAAATCGAAGAATTTCAAGAAAGAGACTCAGACTGGCCGTTAAAAACTATTGTTGGTCTCACTATTAATATAAATAAGTATTATAAGTATTATCCATTTAAAATATGCTCATATATACCATTACCGTCAAGCATAGATAATAAAGGAGCCTGTGTTAATGTTAAGAATGAAGACAATGAATGTTTTGAATGGGCTATACTTTCATGCCTTTATCCAGTTGAAAAAAACCAAACAGAGTAATTAAGTACAAGCCCTATGAGAATGAACTGAATTTTGACGGTATAAGCTTACCTGTAAAAACAAAAAGTATATCTAAATTTGAAAAGTTGAATAATATAAGTGTAATTTTATATATACTTAAAAAATGTGGATCGAAATATGAAGTCTCACCGTGCTATATAACGAAATTAAAACAAACTAAACATGTGAACTTACTCTTAATACAAAACGAATATATTGATGAAAATGATACTAATAGACCTCGAGTACCAATAGATGATGAAAAATTCAAATTAGAAACTCACTACATATGGATTAAAACTTTATCTGCTCTTCTTCGTAGACAAATTACTCAACATACTGAAAAAATTTATTTTTGTGAACGTTGCCTTCATTATTTTACTAACGAGGAAAATTTGAAATCTCATGAAGTTGACTGTTCCAAAATAAATAAGTGTCGGATTAATTTACCTGACAATGCTACTTTAGAATTTAAAAATTTTAAATATAAAGAGGAAGTTCCATTTATTATATACGCTGATTTTGAATGTCTGTTAAAACCTATAGAAGATCCGAATAGAAATCTCGATGTTAAGAGACATAGTTTCCAAGAACATGAAGCCTATAGCATTGGATTATATGTAAAATGCCGTTATGATGATAGTAAGTCATATATAAGTCATATTGAAAAAAATTAAATGAAGACGAATCACCAGCATTATGGTTTATAAAGCAATTGAAGTCCCTATTGATTGAGTTAGAACAGATATACAGGGTGGTGAAAAAGTATGGAAAAACCTGAAAATCTGAGCGTTGGTCGTAAAAATAAAATTGTTAACGTCAGGTCTTATGTAACTTTCAACGATGAATCCAGTGATGACCTCGAATTTGACCTTGGACCTCACTTTCAAGGTCATTTCAAGGTCAAATTTCTTTTGTTAAATGGGAACCCACACTTTTGACATCGGCAATTGAAAGAGAGTCAAATTTTACGTTAAAATATGCCTTGAGGTCCAAGGTCGACGTGACCTCTGGAGGTCAAATAAAGATTAACAGTATATTTATATCGAAACTCCAAAAATGTGTCTATTTTGATTATTAAACAAGAAAACCAGTTTCTCAATCCAGAATCATTCTTTTAGCGCTATCCAGGAACAACGACGTGGACATAGAAGGATTCTGTTCCCTTTGGGGGGCTTTTTTAGAGTAAGTTCCGCTTCCCTTTCACTTGGGGTGCTTTGTTGAATAGGTTTTAGTATCACTGATCTCGATCACGCTACCGTGAACCTGAATCGGGATACACGGCTACACGGAAACACAGCGATTTCCAAAATTACTGAATAAGTTGGCTAAAATAAGAAAATAATTTAGAAAATCAGATATGTAGTTTGTAATAATTTGCAAAAACGATTCACTTGCAGAAATTTGCAAAAACTATTCATTTACGAAAATTTGCTAAAATGATTCATTTGTATAAATTTGGTAAAACGTTTCATTTGCAAAAAATTTCTAAATCGTAGCCTTTCAAACAAATAGCGAAAACGAAGTTGGATCTCGCAAAAATTCGTTTCTATTTTCATTAACATTCATTTACCATTCAAACCGTTACATTAAAAAAGTATTGCTAAGTTTAAATTATACAAGAAAAAATTATTTTCGTTACGCCCGCTTCTACAAGAAAGAAAGAAAAGAAAGAAAGCCAACGTATCCACATTTTCAAATGAAAATCCGACGTGTCCGCTTTTACAAATAAAAACTCAACTTGTCCGATTATTCCGCCAAACTGACGAAATGTATCTTTAACAAAATAGCTGTCTCATTAAAAGTCGAAAATTCAATATTATGTGTGGCTTTTTCATGTCCGCGTAGTTACATAAATGATATTGTTAAAAAAAGGTTTTCTTTAGATAGAAAATAAATTTATGAATGAATGAATTTTTATTTCAATTCGCTTGACGAATACATTTTTGGTATTACTGCATAAATAACACTCTGTAGTTGCAAGAGATAAAATTTGACAAAATCACCAAATATTTTTGTTGTAAATTAGTTTTGTACGAAGAAGTCATTTTGAAACCAAAATGTTTCGATTGTCCGGAAGAGAACGGATATCACTTTTGATGATGAGAGGTTGGGGTGATATGCATAGGTCATATACACAGGTAACTAATCTGTTTAATGCAACATTTCGAAACGATGGTACTCCTATATCAAGAGGAACTGTTTCAAAAACCATAAGACGTTTCGATGACACGGGATCTGTTCGAAATCTTCCTGTTGCTGGTAGACCATCGACAGCAACAAACGAAGAAAAATCTTTACATGTTTTACAGTCTTTTGTAGTAAATCCTCATGAGACTCTTCGATCTGCAGCTTTACAACACGACATCCATCACACATCTGTTCTTCAAATTTTGAACAGAAACAAATTGCATCCCTTCAAAATTAAACTCGTGCAAGAATTAAATGAAGATGATCCTGATCGTCGCACTGAATTTTGTGAGACGATGATGGAAATGATAACTGACAATCCACAATTTTTAGGAAATATTGTCTTTTCAGATGAAGCAACGTTTCAGTTAAACGGTAATGTCAATCGACATAACTTTCGATATTGGTCTGATACAAATCCTCACTGGATGGACGCAACTCACACTCAATATCCTCAAAAACTAAATGTGTGGGCAGGAATTGTAGACGACACAATAATAGGTCCCTTTTTTATCGAAGGAAATTTAAATGCAAAAAATTATGAACAGCTATTGCGAAACCAAATTGTTCCAGCAATACAAGCTGTAAAAGGAGACGATTTCGAAAACACATGGTTCCAGCAAGACGGTGCAGCACCATATTTTGCAGTTAATGTTAGAGGATTCTTGAATGAAACATTCTTCGAAAGATGGATAGGTAGACGAGGTAGCATAGAGTGGCCTCCAAGATCTCCAGACTTAACACCATTGGATTTTTTCTTATGGGGTTATTTAAAAGATCGCGTTTACAGAATAAAACCAGAAAATCTTGATGAATTAAGACGTAGAATTATTGAGGAAACTGCTCTCATTACAAGAGATATGATTCGACATGCAGTTCAGTCATTTTACATCAGGATTGGTTACTGTCAAGAAACAAATGGAGAACAATTTGAGCATCTGTTATAAATTTACTCATCTACTATAATAATTCATAAAAACGCCCTAAGTGAGAGGCAAGGGGAACTCACGATAATCCAGCACCCCGACGTGAGAGGCAAGGGGAACTCACGATAATCCAGCATCAGGAACAGAATCCTTCTACGTCCACGTCGTTGTTCCTGGATAGCGCTAAAAGAAGGATTCTGGATTGAGAAACTAGTTTTCTTGTTTAATAATCAAAATAGACACATTTTTGGAGTTTCGATATAAATATACTGTTAATCTTTATTTGACCTCCAGAGGTCACGTCGACCTTGAACCTCAAGGCATATTTTAACGTAAAATTTGACTCTCTTTCAATTGCCGATGTCAAAAGTGTGGGTTCCCATTTAACAAAAGAAATTTGACCTTGAAATGGCCTTGAAGGTGAGGTCCAAGGTCAAATTCAAGGACATCACTGGATTCATCGTTGAAAGTTACATAAGACCTGACGTTAACAATTTTATTTTTACGACCAACGCTCAGATTTTCAGGTGTTTCCATACTTTTTCCGACATTGACCTCTATTTGACCTCCAGAGGTTACTTTAACCTCATACCTAACCACGTATTCGGACGTAAAATTTCCCGCTCATTTTGATTCCGGCATCAAAAATAGGGGTTCTCATTTGAAAAAATGAGGTTGACCTTGAAATGACCTTGAAGGTAAGGTCCAAGGTCAAATTCAAGGTCATCACTGGATTCCTCGTTGAAAGTTATACAGGACCTGTCCTTAAGAATTTTATTTTTATGACCAACCCTCTGAGATTTTCAGGTGTTTCCATACTTTTTCACTACCCTGTATAATAATGCAATAAAAATGGATTTATCATTTATTAACCCATTAAAGCCCACGCTAAGACTGGTTGAGATAGCGACAAACAAACTGTGCTATCTTTTGCATAAGTGAAAAATAAAATATACGTATTTTTTTTTATGTTATTTTCAATTGTTTATAACAAATTATTTAAACAAATTACAAAAAAATTCATAATTATCAAAATCTAAATGCGGGAATCGATTCTGGAGGTGAAATCAAGACGAAAACCTATATAACACTTTTTTGTCAGAATTCAATTTGTTAGTGTAACGTAGGAATAAACAATTGCATGTTGGGGAGAAAAAGTGACCATGTCAAGTCCCAAGCAAAATCTATCTGGAATAGCAAAAAATAAACTGTGCTATCCTTTGCATAAGTGAAAAATAAAATATATATATTTTTTCTTATGTCATTTGCAATTGTTTATAACAAACTATTTAAACAAATTATAAAAAAATTTAGAATTTTCAAAATCTGAATGCGGAAATCGATTCTGGGGGTAAAGTTTAGACGAAAACCTATATAACACTTTTCTGTCAGAGGCCAATTAGTTATTGTAATGAAGGAAGAAACATTCGGCCTCCTGAGAGTGTTTCAAAAAATCGTATAAAATGAAGCTAATTATTGTATTTATCCATCAATATTGGCATGAATTATTGTAAATATAATCGGTGGGATTGAATTATTGTTCATTGCCATGTCCTTCTTTATGACTTTTGCAAACAGGCATAGAACATTTCTCACAATACCATTCCGTTCTTGTCCGACATGTTGAAATTCCACATTTCCTAAGACTCCCATGTTTCATCACGTGTTCTTGGGATGAAGTTTCACTCTGTTTCTGTCGTTTGGGGGGACGTTTGGAAGATAACTTGTCAATATAATATTCACAAACTTCTTGAACAATATCTTTGGAACCTTTTCTTTCGTCTGGATGTAACTTATTGTAAATCACTGTAGCGTTTGCTAAGGATGCTTGGATGAGCCGTAATACAAGGCACCATGTCCATTTCTTACTTCGAATTGTAGGCATCAAAGCATTACAGTGTTGATCATGTAGATCGACGCCACCCATGTGTTCATTATACATAGAGAAACAATGAGGAAAAAGAATAGATTTTTTCGATGATTCCTGCCATCTCTGCATTTCAACTTTTGGTTCATTTCCATATTTCGAAGAGAGAATCGATACTGGCTTTGAGTCCATAACTGTAATATAATTCAATTTTGAATTCACTTCATGCATTGAAATAGTGTATCCTCTTTTAGCTTTTTTTGGCATTTCGACTTTCACTTTCACACGATTATGCCGAACAGTTCCTGTCGCCGATAAACCATTTTTTTTCAAATGAATCATAAGATCTGGGTTTGTGAAAAAGTTGTCAAAATAAATATGATACTTTTTCAGTTCTTCTCTCTGTGTTTTTTCTAATAAATTCGAAAGTAACTTTATCACCACTCTAGACCCTAAACCAACGGCAACTAAAGGATTTCGTTCATCGATTCCTGATTTACCAGTGTAAATATCAAGATCATATATATACCCATCAGAAGAACAGACTGCCCATTCTTTTATTCCAAATCTAATGGGTTTATTCCTTATACATTGCTTGATACCAAACCTACCAAAGTATTTTACCATTATCTCATCTATTGATAAATTATAGTCAAAGAAACCAAATTGCATACAATTCTCACGAAACATATCATACAGAGTTCTAACCTTCCAGACTTTATCATTTTGATCAGTTTCTTGAAGTTTATAGAATCGTATGTTCTTTTTTATGGCAACGAAATTATTTCTAGACATAAGTTCCGCAATTACTGGACACTGAAGTATTCGCTTTTTTGACCAGTAATCACGAATACTTTTTCTAGAATTGAAGATAGTAATCATTATGATTGTAATAAATTTTTCTAGATCATCCATACATAAATCAAAATGATTTTCAGAAGTGGCTTCAATGATATGGTTTTTCATTGATTTCGAAAAGAAAACCTCAAACAACTCAAAAGCATTTTTGGATTGCAATGATGAAATAGGTGAAATATTGAAGTTGCTCTCGACATGCGGAGAAATATCATTCAAAGCATCATTTTTCCAACTGTACTTATGATTCGGTTCCAACAATTTCTGAGTACTTGTGTATGTACTTTTAACATGTTCGTAAGAACCTGATGGTAATTCATTTGATAATGTATCTTCATTTGGATCACCGTCCGAATCTCCATCTGAACTTTCATATTCATTAGGAATGAATGCTATATCAATATGTTGACCTTCATCACTATCAGAATCTTCAACTAAATTTGGTAGATCGCTAATTCTCCGTCTCGGCATTATCAGTAACGTTACCAATTTAGAACAAAATAAAAACTAAAAGTTTTCCGAAATTATTATTTCAAAGAATAGATCCAATGTATAAATGTTTTCAACCGTTAGCCCGCCACTCAAACGTGATCTCTAACACGGAAGGATTTACGAAATGAAATAAACTTATCCAATTACAGTATAAGATCTCAAAATTTATCAGTAAAAAATACTGATATGATTCCAGATACCATGTGTGAGAATGAAAACACTTATTTGTCAATAGTTTATTTCTACATAAAGATATCAAATTGAACTCTGACAAAAAAGTGTTATATAGGTTTTCATCTCAATTTTATCCCCCGAATCTTTTTCCGCATTCAGATTTTGAAAATTATGAATTTTTTTGTAATTTGTTTAAATAATTTGTTATAAACAATTGCAAATGACATAAGAAAAAATATATATATTTTATTTTTCACTTATGCAAAGGATAGCACAGTTTATTTTTTGCTATTCCAGATAGATTTTGCTTGGGACTTGACATGGTCACTTTTTCTCCCCAACATGCAATTGTTTATTCCTACGTTACACTAACAAATTGAATTCTGACAAAAAAGTGTTATATAGGTTTTCGTCTTGATTTCACCTCCAGAATCGATTCCCGCATTTAGATTTTGATAATTATGAATTTTTTTGTAATTTGTTTAAATAATTTGTTATAAACAATTGAAAATAACATAAAAAAAATACGTATATTTTATTTTTCACTTATGCAAAAGATAGCACAGTTTGTTTGTCGCTATCTCAACCAGTCTTAGCGTGGGCTTTAATGGGTTAATGAAGAGGCATTCAAAACGGCAAGAAGATGTCATATTTGCAACCGATATTTCCAAGATAACCAAAAACGAGTTCGATATCATTGTCATTTAACAGGAAAATTTAGAGGTGCAGCTCACAATCATTGCAATTTGAATTATAAAAATGCTGTTTTCATACTAGTCGTATTTCATATCTTTACAGGCTATGACACACATTTTATAATAACAGAAATTGCTACTAACTCAGAATTTGAAGGAAAGATCTCTGTTCTCGCTGAAAACAAAGAGCGATACATATCCTTCACAAAAGAAGTTGCAAACAGTCGAATTAGCTTTCGTTTCATTGATTCCTTTCGATTTATGCCTGCATCTCTAGATAAATTAGCATATTATTTACCTTAGCTAGATATTGTACAGAGAGAATTTCAGAAAGATAATTACACTTTAGAACAGATTAATTTATTGAAAAGAAAAGGAGTTTTCCCATATGAATACTTTCAAAATTTAAATGCACTAACTAAGACAGAGTTACCATTTATTGAAATATTTCATAGTTGATTGACAGATAGTGATATTCCTACTGAAGAATATAAGCATGCTCAAAACGTACGGAATATTTTCAGTAGTATTTGGAAGAAAATAAATTTAGGAATGTATTGTGATCTCTATCTGAAAACTGATGTACTTTTACTAGCTGATATTTTTGAAAATTTTCGATCAACCTTATAACGGGGTTTTTACCCAGCACGGGTCACTCGTTATATAAATTACGAGGGGATTAAAACAGCTCGGTGTGGGCCTCGTAATAGGCTGCGCAAAGCCTAAGCCAGCAGCAACAGGAACGTCGTGGTGCAGCGTCTGTTACCTTGGCCCGCGGAGAGCGTCGTGTAGTCCTATGGAAGCTTTGGAGCGATCACGAAATTCAGGCGCGAAAGCCGGACGGAACGGGATTGCTTACGATAGGTAAAAAGGAAGCGCAAAAGAAGAAAACAGATATACGAATAACATCGAGTTTACTACGGAGAATAATACAAAATTAATACGCAGCGTAAGCGGGAGAGAGAGTGGCGAAAAGCTAGCGAGAGAGACACGTATTCGAGATGGTACTTACAATGATATCTCGGCGTTAGCCCTGCAGGCGATATCCTCAGCCTCGCACGTGGCTCGCGATGACGCGCAGTGTGCAGCTCGGGTGCAGTCAAGAGGCGGGCGGCCTTAAAGGCTCGCACGCGTGGTCGCAGGAACTAGCCCACCAAAGGCACTAGGGGCAATCTCGGCACCGAAACCTTACACCGAGTGGACACTCGCGTATTCGCAGGCAGCCGAAATGTCAGTCACAAAAGTTAGTCGCGAAAAGTCGGACAGCAAAAGATCGCAAGCACATGTATAGCCGCTCGTCACACGTCCACGTGCTTCGAAGTCGCCGGTACAAGAGAGAGTCTTATCGCGGGGCTTTGTCCTGCCCCACTCTCTTACTCGCGCGCGTCGCGCCGGCCTCCCGAATTCTCTCTCCCTAGCTCGCCCTCTATTAGCGCTCTCTCTGACTTACCTTTAGCTGCCATACAAGTGAGATAATTATAAGATAATTATATATATAGGAATAATTATAATTATGTACGGGGAGAGAGAGACATAACGAGGGTCTGGCCGCTCGTTATAACCTGTAAGAATGCATATGATCTCGATCCTGCTCATTATTACACTACCTCTGGATTAACATGGGACGCGATGTTAAAATATATAAATATGAAGCTTGAACTATTAACAGATATAGATATGGTTTTATTCATTCAAGAAGGTATTCGTGGAGGTATTAGTCGATGCTGCAATAGATTTTCAAAAGCAAACAATAAATATATGGATGAAGAATTCAATAAGGATGAGCCAAACAAAAGTTTAATGTATTATGACGTAAACAACCTTTATGGTTGGGCTATGACTCAATTACTACCATTTGAGGGCTTCAAATGGGTTTCAAATGTAGATATGTCAAATTTTTTTAATGTCTCTGATGATAGCGACTTAGGCTATATTTTAGAAGTAGATCTAGAGTATCCACAAGAGCTACATGATAATCATATAGACCTACCTCTTTGTCCCGAACATACTAAACCACTTGGATCAAAACAGAAAAAAATTTGACAACGTTTTATGATAAAGAACGATACGTTCTTCATTATAGAGCGTTAAAACAAGCTCTCAAATATGGACTAAAACTCAAAAAGATATATAGAGTGCTAGAATTCAAACAAAAAGTATGGCTGAAACCATATGTTGATTTAACTACTGAAAAAAGAAAGCAAGCTAAAAATGAGTTTGAGAAATTATTTTACAAGCATATGATTAATGCAGTATATGGAAAAACGATGGAAGACGAAAGAAAACGAAAAGATGTTAAAGTGATCAATCAATGGAGTGGTAGATATGGCGCTGAAGCTCGAATTGCCCAACCAAATTTCCATAGTAGTTCCATCTTTCATGAAAATTTAGCTACTATTCAATTATCCTGGACAACTATCAGTATTAGAAAACCTATATACATCGGTCTATGTGTATTAGGTCTTTCAAAAACAATAGTCTATGACTTTCATTATGGATACATGAAGCAACGAATTGGTGAAAAATGTAAATTACTTTATACTGATACTGACAGCCTCATTTATGAAATTCAACATGTCGATATGTATGAGATCATGAAAGTAGACATTGATAAATTTGACACATCGGACTATCCTGCTGATAACTAATTTGGAATGCCTCTAGCTAACAAAAAATTTCTTGGTGTTATGAAGGATGAGTGCAATACTGCTATTATGAGAGAGTACATTGGGTTACGAAGTAAACTATACAGTATCGAAATAATAAATAAGGAGACATTGAAAAAGGCAAAAGGAGTGAAAAAACATACAGTAAAAAATACAATAACTCACTCAGATTATCGAAAGTGTTTAAACGAAATGGAAATTATTAAACGTACCCAATGTAATATTCGATCTAAATTACATTAAATAATAACAGAGAGAGAGGAAAAGACAGCACTAAGTCCTCATGATGATAAACGTTGTATTTTTGATAATAATTCGGACACACTACCATGGGGGCATTATAAAACTCTCGAAATTGCCGAAATGAAAGAAAGAGTTAAACAGCTACGAAGAAAGAGGTATAGAGAAGAAGACGAAGTGATAGAAGAAAATAGTAATATGAAAAGATCCAGAATTGAAGAAAATAATTCTAGAGGGCAGCACTAGCGAAAGAATTCTACAACTTCGACAGTTACTAGATGGCGCTGATGACTAGTAATGGAGAGGGAGAAACAATGGATACCTGAGTCTACAGAGTGGGAGAATGGTTTTAGATGAAGAATCATGAGAGAGTGGGAAGCGGCGACGATGGCTTGAGCTTTAAGAGTGGGGTTGCTACTTATAAAACTGAGAACTCACTCTTGTTCAAAAGAGTTGCTCAGCTCTCACTTAAGCAACAGTCTTACCTCAACCTCTAATACATCTTCCACTAACCATTGAAACAAGTAAGATATTTAGATAATTTTACTTTATTAATACCTTAGTAATAAATAAATAATTAATTCTTTGATTTTTTATTTTACAGAATGGATTTCTCGGCAATAAATAACATTTCCAAGACGACTTTCCAATGAATACATTATATCAAGTTACTAAAGTTAGATCATTAACAATGAAATATGGATTTAGCGTTGTTATCACAATAGATGACGAATTTGAAGTGTTCCTGCCTAAAGAGTTAATATTGAACTCGAAAAATACGAAGAAATGTTGAAAAACCTACATTAGACTAGTGAGAAGGAGGAGCTATTTATTTACCATATTGTCGGTTCAAACTTCGAATTTAAACATAATTGTATCTTCAACGTATAATAATTAAATGTATTATAATAGTAATGTAAATAGCTGCACTATGAATAATAAAAAAATATATATCTATAAATATATAAAATCGAACAGTCTTTTTTTCCTTTATTTAACTATCCTCGTATTTCCTTTTGTGGAGAGGTAAAAAAAAGGTTCATAATGTAGCCCTTTCCAATGAATTTTATCTCATTGTAAAGGTGACTCATGAGCGTCGATTCAAAAGGAAGTACGTCACAGGTGAGAGCGAAGGTTGGAACTATTCCTATAATCTCACTATTCCTATAATTAACCTTAAGTTCCGATAGAGGGCAGTCATTCGAGTTCTAATATATTTATAAGAAGGATGCATAGCTTGCGTTACCATAATTCAGTGAGAAGAAGTAGCTACAGCAAGACTATCCTCTTGTGATTCATCATGGTACCTATTCGAAGAAACAAGAAGAGCATTCGTGCTTCGAAGTATGTATGGTTCTCGGATAATATTCTAATTCATCATCTTCCTATTTAAGACAAAGACTCAAGGAAAGGAGTGTGAAAGCAGATTGCACGAGATCGAGAACGTTTCCAACGTCGTATTATGCAACTAAGTAGTATAATATCGCGAGCACTATTTAAAAAACGTATAATAATAATGATGAATCATATTCTTGAACCTATACTAAAAAATCATTGTATAGTATATACACTTAACAAACTAAAAATCTAAGTGGAGGTGGAAGAAGCAGCAAGTGAAGGGAGGCGGTCGTGGCGGCTAGAAAAAAAGTGTAGTAGTTGGGTAAAGGTCTTAATAGAGAGAGAGAGAAGAGCTCAGAAAACGTCATTCTGTTAGAAGAATCATCACCAGTAGTATACACTTCCTTTTCCACTATTCTCAAATCTTCGATAGCAAGATGGACTTGGAAATGTTAAAGAAAATAGCTATGAAACCCTTTGATAAACTACCGGAGAAAAATCATTATGAACTTGAAGAAAATCATTGTTATTCAGTGACAAACTTTAAGGAAGAAGATAACAATCGAATCATTCTCGAGCTCGATGCTGAATTCCAACTTATTTTACTAGATCAAATTTCAAGAGCCATCATGAAACATTATGATCTTTATATATTACTTTCAGATCATGTACAAAAATGTTGTTTACAGATTGAATATCATAGCGCTGGTAGATTTCAATTTATTATTTAATGTAACAAAAATTCATGTACAATAAATTGTATGTACAATAAACAATGTAAGTATGTACAATAAATTTATTATAAAATATATTGTGGAGAGGTAAATGAGTCACAGGTGTTTCTACTAAAGCAGGTTTCGACTTGTTGTAACGGACTCACAAGTGATGATGCTCAAATGGAAGTACCTCACAGGTGAAAGCGAAGGTTGGGGCTCTTATCATTAATTAAAACAAAAATTATTTATTATTATTATGATATTTATTTGAATAAAAGTTACTTTACATAAACGTCTTTATTCTTTCATACGTATAAAGTCTTATCTATCCATGAATTGTGCGAGTTGTCGAATCCCAACCATTTAACGTATACTTGATTACCACGTTTCCTTCAAACTTTTTCAATGAGATAAACATCAAGATACATAGCTTTCTGTAGTTCTTGCTCGTAAAAACCTCCAACAATTGGATTGCCTTTATAATCTCTTAAATGATAAGTGATAGGCTTTGTCTTCGCAACTCGTTGAATAGTAAAAATCTCAGTAGACCAGTTAGGAGTGTATCCTTTTTCGAAAACGTATTTAGACTTGCTCACACGTACTTTATCGCCTACTTGGAATTTAGGGCTCTTAACGAAATGACGTCGGTCGTAAGAGAATCGTCTCAACACCTGCATTTCATTCTCTTTAGTTACGTCTTTAAGCTTCATATCTATCGTACGATGTTTCCGATTATTTTAAGATTTTAATAAATCAGCTAGAATGTCGATCCATTTGTAATTTCCTTGTAGTCTGAATTTTTTCCACATGACATTTTTTAGCGTGTGATTGAAACGTTCACAAATAGATGCTTTAAGATTGCAATAGGTTGAATATAGATTTATTTTATACTTTGTCATTAGTCTTTGAAAATTTTAATTGTAAAATTCTTTGCCACGGTCCACATGTAGATTTCTAGGAGTGCGTCCTTTTTTTAATATAGACTCCATTGCATAAGCAACATCTACACCAGTTTTTTGTTTCACAGAAACTGCCCAAGCGTACTTTGAAAATATATCAATGACAGTTAATAGATATCGAAAGCCTTTGTTCTCTTTCGAGTAGCTTTGCATCTCTACAAGTTCAGCTTACCATGTCTCATCTATTCCGCGTACATCAACTTTTCTACGGGGATAGTTTCGACTTGCTGGTTTATGTAACTCATCCACCACTTTTTGATGTTTCATTTCAATCTATTTTTTAAATTGATTTAAAAAGTCAAACGGTCCAATATTTCTTTCTTTCTTCTTATTATTATTATTATAAATATTATCTTTTTCTAACTGTTTAATAACTACTTGATGCTTTACTAATTCTAATCTTATTATATCCAATGATTTTATAAGATCATTTATCGTACTCGTAAGCGTAGTAACGTTAGCTTCACTAGTTTTTTGCAACGTTCGTAAGTTTACAGCATCATTACTCTCCTGAGGATCGTCTGTATTACAAATTCTTTTGTCATTCACGTCGTATTGTCCGTCTTTAGTGATTTTATACCCTACACCAAGAGAACTTCGATTACCCTCCTTTTTATTCTATGTACGTTCAAACATATCAACACCCATTTTATTACTGAGAAGTATTTAGGATTCTCTTAATATATATAGCCAGCTTCATATAATTCTTCAATGATTGAATGAATTTCATTAACATGACTAGAATTACCGGCGATTTGTTCGGCGATAAGAAATCTCAATCGATCAACGATCTTGTTTGGATCATCCCAATATAAATAATCAAGTAAATGTTCCTTTTCTAGTTATTTTATAGTTAGGAAAAAGACCTCTTCCATCAATAGTCGATTTTCGCTTCTTAGCGCTACTACTCAAAGATAAATTTGGACCAATATACTTTTTGAATTTATTTACATGCTTATTGCGATATTCTCCATTTGTTTCGTATCTCTTTCGATGAGCGTTAGTGATTTCAAGAATTTTTATATAATTTTCAATATCCGATGAACTGATTATTTTAGAATCAGGTTCTTTACGAAAGTGAAGTTCCATTAAACCGGGCGTCTTGCTGTATGCTTTATAATTCACAGTCACGTTATCGTTTTGGAAGGAAATTGGAAAATTGCCTATGACATATGTATTTTCATGCAAGCAAACACCAAATGTCTTGTCTAAATTACTTTTCTGCTGACGTTCATGCAATAGTCGAACATAGTTTCCTACAATCGAATCATCCAATAGCTCTAGTCTCTGTTCTGTAGTTACATTTGAACTACTTTTGTTCAAATTTATAGCAGTTGTATCAAGTGATGATTCATCATCATCATCATCATCATCAATCGAAATAGCAAACTCAAATGTAGTATCAAGCGGTTGCAATGTAGAATTTAATTCATTAGCAGTACTATTGAAATATCTAGATTTGTAGGGAGTGTCAGCTGCTACTTCTGACTTGAAAACATTATCGAACGCGATTTTCTTTTTCTTTTTCGTTGGCTGTTCAGCAGTAGTAGTAGTAGTAGTAGTAGCGTTACTTTTATCACTAGTTACTTCTACGAGTTTCTTCAATGGATCAACCATAGGTTTAAAAGTTTATGCAATGTCTGTTCTAAATCAGCTTTACCGCGTTTTATTAGTTGATACTTGCGTCTTATGGCATCACGAGCCATGGATAATTGCTCGAGCACCTTCTTTTCTCTTTCAAAGTCAGCCATGTTTACGCTTGTAATTTCTAAAGTTAAATAATCTTCAACCACACACTCCTCTATATTTATAGCAATAGAATCAAATCCCTTTCTATATCGTCCATGATTTATTGGTCTATCTCTGTCGATAACCAAAAACCCATGATTATCGTCTCTCCAACATTTTGAACAAATTACTTTAAACTTCTCAAAAGACATATCTGAGTTAACATGATCATTGTAAATGTGCTTAATATTAACGTCATCTTGTCGAAACAAAATAAGTAAAGTCACATTATCTCGAATGAGGTGCATGGGAATGCGAGCGTACTATTGACAGAGATAGAAACTATCTACTTTTTTATGTCTGTCCATACAGAAGAATACTCTTACGTTATCTTGCTTCTCAGTGGCTATATTGTCAAAAATCATGATAGAATTTGGTCGTGTTTTATCTGGTGAAACAACTGTCTCATGCTCGCTGAAAGCATGATACTCTATACCATTAATAGGCTCTAGTAAATTTATATTTAGGCTGATTAAGAGATTTTGAGTAGACATATACGTTTTCAAATCTAAGACCATTAGGATGAGTGATTAATGTTAATCAACAATTAGTTTTTCCACAGTTTCTAGGTCCACAGAAAACGGCATGGATACTATTAGGCAATAGTTCACCATGTCTTTTTTCTTGTTTTTCCGTCTCTACCACTCTATCGAAATTAATGACTTGAAGCTTAAGAGGCTGTTCTTTGAAATCCATGTTGTTTACTCTTCATAGACTCCTCAATGAATGAGTTTGTTGGGTATAAAAAGTCTGCTTATATATCTTTTATTTCATTAACATGCAGCCTTTCGATGAAGTATGGTCACGTACTATAAAAGAAAGACTAGTGGTGATCTAGTGAACAAGATTGTAAATAACTTTCCTATTGAACCTCACTTACCTGGATATCAGTATTGTGGTACTGGTACAAAGTTGAACAAACGATTGGCACGTGGAGATCCTGGTAAAAATCCACTAGACGTTGCTTGTAAAGTACACGATATTGCTTATGCGCAAAATCTGGAGGATATTGCGACAAGAAATAAAGCTGTCGAAATTTTAGCTAAAAAAGCTTGGGAAAGAGTGCAAGCTAAAGATAGTAATTTTGGTGAGAAAGCAGCTGCCTTCACTGTAGCCAACATTATGAAAGTTAAAAGGAAGCTTGGTATGGGTGTTGATATGAAGAAAGGTAGTAAGAAACGAAGTAGAGGATTTAAAGAACGCCAAGCGCGAATGAAATATTAAAAAATCAAAAAGCCGTCAGTTACATTGAATAAAATTATTAAGACGGTCTCGAAAAGTAGTGTGCCTAACAATCGAGCTCTTGTAGTTATTCGTTCGGCTATAAAAGGAGCCAAAGAATCTGTAAAAAAGGCTGGCGGTAGAAGTAAAATGAATATACCATATATTTTACCTATTCCCAGTAAAGTTGGTGGAGCGCTTCCTTTTTTAATTCCATTATTTGCTGCTTTAAGCGCCACTGGATCTCTAGCTGGAGGAGCTGCTTCAATAGCAAAAGCCGTTAACAGTGCTAAGGCCGCTCAAAATTAATTGAAAGAAGCTCATAGACACAATAAAACTATGGAAGCTATTGGTATTGGTAAAGGACTTTATTTGAAACCATATCGTAAAGGTTATGCTCTTCATCTGAAACCATATTCAAGTGGAAAAGGTTAAAAAAAGAAAAACTCAAAGTAACATTACCTAATCGAGCACTGACAGATCATGATATAAGAAAATATGCTAAAATACTAAAAATTGCAAATTTTCGAGGTATTTTCATGCGTAATACTCTGCCAGCCGATGGACCACGATACAAAGAGACAGCTATTGTAAATTTAGATGATAAACGTGGACCAGGTACTCATTGGGTAGCATACAAAAAGAAAGGTGATGAGGTTATGTATTTTGATAGTTTTGGTAATCTACAACCGCCTATAGATCTATTGCTTTATCTCAAAGTTAATAGACTCATTTATAATTAAATTAGGTATCAAGATTTTAATACATACAATTACGGCCATCTTTGTCTCAAATTTCTTTTAAACAAACTATAGAAAAGACGACTAGTATAAAAAATACTCATTCAAAGAGTGACTATCATTTGATATGAATCTGTCATGGAGAATACACTGACATTAAGTCTCTCGGGAACATCATCCGTACTCGAATCATATTATTTTCCACCGATTGAATTGATACCAAACAAAAAATACGTTCTTGGTCTAGTTGAGCTATTAACATTTAATTAAACACCAAACATTGACGTTGGTTATAATAAATTTTACATTGAAAGTCAAGAAGCTATTATTTTACCGACTGGTAGCTGCGAAATAGAAGATATTGAAAGTTTTCTCAAAGAAAGCATTAGCACCTAAAGGTATATCGTTTAGCCTGAAACCAAATAATAATACTTTACGTAGTGTCATTCAGTGCAGTCAAAAAATACATTTTGAACCAGAAGATTCTATTGGATCAATTTTAGGCTTCACTAAACGTACGCTCGTTGAAAACGAAACACATAGTTCTGACTTACCCGTCACTATTTTAAAAGTCGACGCTTTACGTGTAGAGTGTAATATAACTACAGGCTCTTACATAAACGATCGCAAAGTACATACTATACATGAATTTTTCCCAACAGTCCCACCTGGATATAAAATTATAGAAGTTCCCTCTCAAGTCATTTACCTTCTAGTCGCTGTAAGGAGCATTGATCATTTTCAAATTCGTATAGTTGATCAAGACGGAAACCTAGTTAACTTTCGAGGAGAAGTCATCACAGTGCCGGTACATATAAAGATCAGATCTTAGTATTGGGTATCATTTACAATATAAAGACCGGTCGAGGCTATATTAAGAGACAAAAATGTCAATCAACAACCAGTCAACAGCGAGCTATCAGACCGCTCACATCTCAGAACATTTAATTCCTGAAAAGCTTGAGATTAAAAGTCGTCTGAAATCGTGGAAGAAAATATTGTGCATATTAGTGTGCTGTATAAAAGTATAAAACAACAACAACAATATGGAGGGAATTCTAGACAATCATTCAGGTGTCGCTTTCGATGAGTCTATAGCTCATTATGAAGTTCATGCGCATCAGCCTTATTCATTATCATATTTCAATAATAGTGATGAAATCCATATAGCAATTCAACATCATGAATTTATCTCTGCTTCCATCACGCAGTATGATTCACATTTGTGGTCGGTTGACCAAGCCGGACGGTACTACGCCAGTGGAGAATAATTTATTAGTCAAGAACACCCTCTGTCATTTGTTCGAGGAAATACGATATGAAATAAATGCTACTGAAATTGATAAAGTGAAAAATGTAGGCTTAACGAGCCTCATGAAAAATTGGCTTTCACTCAATCCATGTCAGAGGTCTATCGCTGAAAATGCCGGATGGAATGGCGATAACAATGAAGTCTTAATATCTAATGCTCAAAGTTTTTTTGATGTTACTATATCTCTTAGTATGTTGATGGACTTTGCTGAAGATTATAGGAAAATTGTAGTCAATGTCAAGCATGAACTTATTCTCACAAGATCAAGAGATGATTTGAATGGTATTTTAAGTATTCCAGTAAGCAATCCTGATGCTTCAGAAAAATCAAAAATTACTTTAACTAAGCTTGAATGGTTGATGCCACATGTGATAGTTGCAGACAAAGAAAAAATCAAATTACTCAATTAGATTGGACGAGATCGTGCAATTACTATGAGTTATCGTACCTGGGAAATGTATGAGTATCCAAAATTACTTCGTACATCAAAGCATGTTTGGAGTGTTAAGACTTCCAATCAATTGCAAAAGCCTCGCTTTGTTATTTTAGCTTTTCATACTAAACGTAAAAGTTCAGCGAGTGTTAATTCGAGTAATTTTGATCATTGTAATATTAGTAATGTGAAGCTATTCCTCAATTCTCAATGCTATCCGTATGGAAATCTCAATTCAAATATCAATCAAAATCAGTTTGCTGTTCTCTACGATATGTATACTAATTTTCAAACTGCTTACTATGGTAAAGAAAACCAGCCGTTACTCAATAAAAAGGATTTCATAACTAAAGTGCCGCTAATAGTTATAGACTGCTCCAAACAAAATGAAACATTAAAAAGCGCCCCAGTCGATGTTCACCTAGAATTTGAAACTCGAACCGATTTTCCTGAAGATACTGTAGCCTACTGCTTAATATTACACGATCATATTGTACAATATAATCCAATTAGTGGTGATGTTAAAAAATTAGTTTAAAATTAACAAGACATTATGTAATCAATGTACACGATGCTTTTCAATAAAAAAATAAAATAAAATATATATATATATAAGAAATTCTTATTTTTCAAACCACCTAACCTTTTCTACGGTGTCATGGTATAACCGAATGTTTGAAATTTTATTGCTCACACCCACCAGCAAATTGCAACTTTAAATTCATTCTAAACGGATGCACACACGCGAAAAACTAAATTCTGACCTATTATCTCATTTTTCGTCAATAACTCGAAAGAAGGAGCAGATCCGATTTCCGGACGATGATTTCTTGATTATTTTAGTAAAAACAAAGACAACTGTGGACTCGGATTTCGTTGGCAACGTAGACGAACTTTTTCGGTCTTCCCGACCACCGTGCGGATAACAATCATTTATACTAATTTTACAAGTATGTCCAGATAGATCGCTATCCCGTAACATAATTTTAAATGTTTAAATAAATTATTCATTTTTTATTTATTGACAACTTTGTTAACAGATCAGTTATCAACGTATTAAATTCTTGCTTTTCTTTTTTAAGATGCTAGTTTTACTGTGTAATATTCAAACTTATATTGCATTTGTTTATTGCATATTTGTTCGTAATTTATACTTGTAAATTAAATCTCGCTAACAAGGGAAGGTCCCCAAGTGTTCAGCACCAAAGGGCTCCCTATTCGGTGGAAAATGTTTCTCATGGTACCCACAACAAGTATTGACTTGTCTTAAGACCTACCTTTTAGGTATTTTTGAATACCACTTCCAAAATTTTTCATAACTTTTCAAAAATTTTTCAAAATTACTGAATAATTTTGATACAAACATGTTGAAATGACTTTCCTTCAGTATTGTGCAAAGCCAATAATAGGGATGTATAAAGAAAAAGTGGTTCTTATTTTTTTCATTTTTTTAATTAAAAAATTTTTTTTCTAATACTTTTTTTTCTGTTATTTCTGAAAAGTCAGAATTTTAATTATCCGTACATTTAATTCTATCAACGCATAAAAAGAAACTATATATGCGTTAAAATTCTTGTCGAAAAATATTCTGTTGAAAAACTGGACTGATCAGAATTCATAAAAAAATCTGAATTATATTGAGGTATTCTGGAATTTTTAAGTTGTAGGGATTCTATGGCCATAGAACAGATTTACGATTTACAATTTCAGTTTCTTCAGTCACATGCTTACTAGTTACGAGTTTAGTTATTTTTCTTGAAGAAATATGAAGTCGAAGTTTCAGATTCTTAATAAAATGAAGGCTTGCTGTAAATTTGTCTAATCCAACTCTTCTTGCTTCTTCAACAGCCCAGCGTCGAAGATCAATATCATGAACTGGTAAGAATTTTTGTCTTGTTTCAGTAAATTGACTCTTTATATACTGCTCTACTTCGTATATCTTAAATGCGAAATTTCCCTCGTTTTCTACATATTTTCTAAGCCTACATATATGCACAAGTTGTAAGCGAGGATACAATATTTGGATAGAAGAAAATTTCAATTTTTTTACATCATTCATCTTAATAATTTTTTTTATTGTTTCAAATAAAAATGGTTGGCTTTTATAAAGAGTAATTATTTCAAGTGAAAAATCATATCCATTTGCTTCAATGTCTTTTTTGTAACGGTGCCGGTGGATTTAACCTGCACCGTCTGTCCCCTATCTCTCCCTACCATCGGCGTGGACTCATGGCAGACCTATAGCACATAATTCACGTGCCTGATGCCTGCCTGTATGTTTTCAGCATCGCCACCGCAACGAGCAAGAAGAAGAAGGATAGAGAGAGGCAGTGGCATTGGTCGACAAGAGCGCCTGTTACTATGCGTTTTTGTAGGAGAGAAAGAGAGAGAGAGTGAGAGAAAGAGAGATAAGAGAGAAAGAAAGAACGCGATTAGTGCAGGCAGGCGCGTGACACTAGCCGCACTTGACGGTGCCGCGTGCCGCCGATTAGGCAAGAGAGTGGGGAGAGCGTGAGAAGCAGTCTCTCACGCACTCGGAAGCGTACTCGCGGCGGGCAGTAGAAAGTGGCCATTAGCAGAGAGAGGTGTGCTGACCCCCTGCAGTCAACCGCAAAAAGATAAGAGGAAACCGAGACGACATCAGTATCGGCTACGGATTCAGCCTATCTTTCGCCGAGTTCTTCCGACCACGGACAGATTTGCCTGCAATCGGACGCCATCACCATCTTCGGCGAGGCCCTGCATCGAAGATCTTCAATCGTCAGGTCAATTTCTAATCTCTCTCTCTAATTCTCACTCTAAGGCTACTCGCGACTTGTGCGCTGTGCCAGGCTCTCACGGGCCGGCACGGCTGGTTTGGTTATTAGCATAAGTTGGATTATATCGAGTCGGTATCGAGATGGCAAGGCGCTAACGTGCCGGCCATCTCTTTTAGCGATCGTAGATTGTAGTATAGATAAGTAAGGCGCGTGATTGAATGTCCGAACTGTATGCTCAGGGTAGCATGGTGTAATAAAGGGATTTATTAAGATAAGAGGAATGATTATTGCATCCACCTTTCTCTTTACCTTGTCAGGAGCAATATACCACCTCCCTTACCCCCCCCCCCCCTTCTAAATAATTGGTAATAGCGATAGATTCATCGGCGTTGTAAGTCGACTCTATTACATTTTTCTTCACCGTAGGTTCCGATGTAGATGGAAATTCTGAAGATTCTGTTAGGCTTATTTCAGAATTTAATTCTTCTGATAAAGAACCTTCTAATTCATTTTCCTCTTTTAAATCTTCGCTTTCTAAAGATTCGGAACCAAGACCAGTCATTTCCAAGGATTTTTCTATTTCTAATTCAAATGATTGATGACATAATATTTTAAACAATTGAAAAATTGAATGGCGATATTAGAATCAACACTATTTGGATTTTTTAAATTAGATATATTAAGACATTCATAAACTTGTTCAAAGTATAATTTAAAAAAACAGAAAACGTTATGAGGGTTGGCCTCCACGATTTACAAAAACATGAAGATTGTTTTAAAAACAACGGAATTTTACACTTTTATGAAAAAAAAATTAAAAAGAATATTTCGTGTTATTTCTGAAAATTTACTTGCAAAAAGAAATCAGTATTTTAACAAATGGTTAACAACTACAAGCTGTAAACAATTCTTTCGTTACCACATTCTTGTTATAAGGTAGACTCTTATAACAACAAATTTCCCGTCTCTAGACTAGAGAGCGCGATTTGCTTACTTTTTGTTTTTTTTCCTTACTTTTTCATTTTTTGTTTAATTTTATACTTTTTAGAAATAACAGAAAAAAAAATTTTAGAAAAAAAAATTTTTTAATTAAAAAAATAAGAGCCATCATTGGTTTTGCGCAATACTGAAGGAAAGTCATTTTAATATATTTGTATCAAAGTTATTCAGTAATTTACAAAATTTTTTTTTCAAATTTTTTTTTAAATTCAAGCTTTGAGGAAGTAGTACTCAAAAATACCCAAAAGGTAGGGCTTAGGACAAGTCAATCATTATTGTGGGTATCATAAGGAACATTTTGCACCTAATAGCGAGCCCTTTGGGCTTGAACACCTGAGAACCTTCCCTTGTAATTATTACTTAATTAATTTTTCATAACAAGTTCAAATTTGAGATCAGCGTATTAAATTCAACTTAAAAATGTGTTTTGAAAAGACTTGAAATTACAGATTTTGCATAGTAAACAACGGATTTCGCATAGATGTGACGTTACACTTCTTATATGGTAATGAATTTGATCAAGTTCCGTAACACATCAAAGTGTATATGAGAGGTAGCGTCTTATTTTTGATAGCACTTTTCAATATTTTCGCGTATGCGGTGGAACCCATCATGCTGTTACGTCTTGCGACGCCTCCAAAATTCCTTTATAAAATTCCAAAACTCAAGCTCTTAAAGAAATTCAATATTAGTATACATCAGCAAAAGTCATTGCACTCTCATGAACTCTCAGACAGGTGGTAAACAGAAAAGTTTACTCTGCAAATTATAATGAAGCAAACAAAACCTACTTAAAATTGTAAATATCGAAAATTTAACAAAATTCGGCAGCTATAAATGCTGGCGAAGCCCCACTGCAAGTATTTCATAAGAGTCCAAGTCAAAGACTCATCTTAGTCCTCCATTTTCACACTGTACGTAGAACTGGTGTATTTGCTAGTTTCAAGCGTGCCTGACACATTTTGTTAAAACCTTTGAATAAACTCTACTTAGCCAGAAAATATTAAAACCAGCGTATTTCTTCATATTTCTTTAAACAATCTACAAGACGTCTCTACGATAAGAGTCCAAGTACCATGACACGCACTCATTCTTCGCTCTGTTTTCTCTTTGCTCATATTTCTAAATGGAAAATAATAAGTTAGTCTTGCCCACTAGATTTCATATTGGTACGTCTTAAATATTAGGTTTACCGGATAGCTAACACCCATGACGTAACAATGCAGTAAAAATTAAAAAATCACGGATATAACCGGACCGTTACAATATATCATAACTTATTATTTAAGATGTTAAAACAACACTTTTATCTTGAAATATTTGAAAACTTCCAACTTTTTCTTTTTTTTTGCCATCTTCTCTAACGATGATAGTGTAAAATGTTAAACCAAAATGTTCATCATAATTAGTTTCTAACAGAGAATCACGGCCCAGCCGTTGCTCTTCGTTATATGGCATTCCTTGTAGGGATTTAGCGACGCGCACATGAGTTTTTTTTTGTGTGCTGTTTTTTGACCGTGCGGGCGCGCAGTCGAATCGGGAGTTTGCGGTGCTGGAAGTTCGCGGTTCGAATGCCCGTGTGCCGTGGTTGGTAGGTCATCTCCCCACAGATTAATTTGTTTTTATGACCTTCAACGGTTGACCTAAACGACACAGTGAGTAGGCACTGCCGTATCCATTCGAGGTCGAAACTGCTGGAGCTGCGGAGATCCACCTTGGTTAGGATTAGGTTCTTTGGTCTATTTTGTTGTTGTTTGGGGTTGTTGGTTGCCTATCGTAGGTGTGCATGTCTTTCTACAGGTGCGGAGACTTGGCAGTATGGAGAGGGTACCGGGCTGGTTATTTATTGTATTGCCTGGTTGTGCAAGGGTACGCAGCCCGTTTGGATGGGTTTTACGCATGCGAATAGAATCTACGTAGCGGCAGCACTGCCAGCGGGGTCCATTGGTATAGTCACCTCTCTCTTCTCTGCCGTCTCCGTTCCTTAGGTCTGTGGTTTGGCTGACGTGTCACGCTCTTGAATTAAGAGACCGGTAACGACTCTATCCACCTCGGGTAAGCAGGAGCTCTTCATTCGCTGCCTAAAGAGGTAGCCCGAACTTCAGCAATTGCGGGCATGCATTCTGCGGATGCCTCCACAGTAACTGACTGAGTTGATACTCCAGGAAGGTTTGAGTCCGGCGAGGGAGTTGTTTTTCCACGTTTTTGTCATGATTACACGGCCGGAGACGGATGCTTCCCTTCTCCCCGAGAATTTTCCGTTTGGGCGATTACCGAAGCATGGTTAAGCTGGTGACCGTGATTCTGAGGTACACTAGAGCCTTCCTGCACTACTGGAGCAGGCCTTGACCCGCGGAGCGACCTCTAACCCCTCAGGGGGAGGAGACTCTTCGTTCCTTCACCTGGACAGAGAAAGGTCCAGCATTCCCCTCCGATGTCAGGTTTGGTGGAGCCGTCCGACATTGCTAACCGCACCCTGATTAGATGGGGTGACGTGAGCGGTTCGTTAGAGTCGGAGGAGGAGGGGAGGTATGCGTTAGTTTCGGTTGCGCGGCGGGTGGGTACGGCGGATGCGGGCGGTGAGAATGGGTTGGGGTGGCGGCATTGCCAAGCTCTGTGCCGTCGAACCCTGCGCCGCCGAACCCTGCCCTGCCTTCTAGCCTCGCCCAAATAGATTCGGCAGTGCTGGATCAGCTGGTGCTGGTGTTGCAGGCGTTTGGGTTTGGTGCAGGAGGTCAGGATACAACGACGAGTACTGTTCTGCCGCCTCGGCCACTAATCGTTCCACCTGCTTCTCGGGCGTTACTAACTTATGCCGTGACCGTGACACGGCAGCAGGATACTCAAGCCCGGCCGCCCAGGCGTTCGAGCCCTTGTGGGATAACAGTAGGTAAACCAGAGGGCCCTTAACTCAGAGGGGTATCAGCTCACTGAGTTGAAGCATGTGCATGTTCACCTCACCCCCCCCTGATCGGCCCGTGCGCTGTCGACTCCCCCCCCTCCTACTAAGTTATACCGGTGCGTTCTACGCACCCCCCCTCGCCTACTGAGTTGATCTGAAATGACGTGCGTTCTTCCCCCTCTCCCAGCCTACTAATTTGATTCGTATGCGCGCGTCACCTCCCCCTCCTCCTACTGAGTTATACCGGTGCGTTCTACGCACTCCCCCTCCCCTACTGAGTTGATCTGATGTGGCGTGCGTTCTCTGCAGCACTTCCCCCTCTCCCAATGATTTGATTACTATGCACTGCGCGCGCGTTCTGTGTTACGCCTTTTGATTTTTTTATTGTACGCGCGTGTGTGTGTGTGTGTGTGTGCACGCGTGTGTTAAAAATTTTTAGATTTATCTGAAAAAAAACGGACGGATCAGGGGATCGAACGCGTGTCCTCTGGATCCGCAGGCCGATGCTCTACCGCTAAAGCTACAGCCACTGTTACCACGGGCAATACCGTATTGTGTATATTAGCTACACACGATTGATATGTGGGGGGGCGGCGGCGCCGACGGCTGCTGCTGCTGGGGAGGGCCCAAGCGCTAATACAATAAATTTTAATAAATATTATACATAGATATTTATTATATAGATATATTATCAATGTGTGCGCGCGGGCGCGCGTGTGTGTGTGTGTCTGATCGCTAAAATAAGAAAAGATATATTATTATTAATAATTATTTATTATATAACAAATAAAACAAAATATAAAAATCTACAAAAAAATACAAAAAATTTATAAAAATTTATAAAAAACTGACGCTTAGTTATCGCCATCATTATCATCATTGGTGTCGTCGTCGTCGTCGTCGTGGTCGTCGTGGTCGTCGTCGTCGTGGTCGTCGTGGTCGTCGTCGTCGTCGTGATTAGCGGTGAAAAATTTAGCAATTTTATAGCGCGGGGCGCCATTCGACCGTTTCGTCCGTGACGCGCAGGCGCTTTTTCCCCGTGATGCGGAGATTCTGCATGAGCGCTGTTGTGGGTGATTCCGCAGGCGGGTGATTCAAGAAGAAAGCTGGCGACGGCGATCGAGAAGGCTGGCGCACAGCGGGGGAATCTTCGAGACTGCACGACCTCGATGCGAATAATCTTCGCACCACGTGTCTGACAGGCCCGTTCCGATCGACGTGCCGCCTGCTGCCGCGTTGCGGTGGTGATTCCACCCACTGCGGCTGCCGACTGCAGCGACCAGCGGCGCAGTGTACGCATTCCCAGCCCTCGCATACTGGCATGGTGTTGTTGTTGTTGTTGTCGTCGTCGTGATCGCCGACCTGTAACAAAAAAATGAAAAAAACTTAGAACATACTACTGCCGATTAAAAAAAAGAAAAGAGAAAAAAAAGAATCATACCTGTTCTCGTTGGCGGCAGGACGTCTCTTGTATCTCTGGTGAAACTAAGTTCACCAAGAGCGGCTGTTGTGGGGTTGTGATGTCGATGATCACGGGTGCTGCTCAAGGCGTCACCAGGTCGACGCATGTCACGTGTCGTGATGGTGGTGGTGGTGGTGGTCGACGCGAGACAATCACCTCGCAGACCATCTCCACGTCGTCATCGTCATCAGACCTGCAAAAAAAAAAAAAGATTCTTTATTTTGAAAACAAATCATTTCATATATCTATCTGTGTAATAAAAATATTAAAAATTTAATAAATATTCAATTTACACATTCAACGTTGAAGACGATCGGGAGCATGGAGACGGTGGCGGTAATTCGAGTGGCGACCGATGCCTGCTGTAATCGGAAACACTTGTATTTATACTATGCCGATAACGCGACTACGACGACGAAAACCGGACATCGTAAAAAAAGAATGCGATCCAAAAAACAAAACAAGGAATTTTAAGTACGTGAGAGAAAAGCATGTTAAATTTAAAATTTGAGTATATACTCTCTCTCTCACATACACACGTACATACATATTATATAACGAATAATACTTTTACATTAATAAATTGATAAATAATCTATATAAAATTTTATCAATTTATTAATACAGTATTATTAGATATATAATTGTATTATTAGTATACAGAAAAAAAGAACAGAACCTCTTTTTAATGTAAAGAACATATATGCTCTTATTATTATAAATAAAATTTATGTATAACTAATACCATTATATTGATAAATTAATAAAATTTAAATATAATTGTGTTATTAGTATAATGGTATTAATTATAAAAAACAGAATGAGAGAGAGAGAGGGTAAAAGAGAATGAAAAAAAATAGGTACTTACAATATTATTGAAGGTGGAGGTGTCAGCGGCATCCGAATTGTTGCCGCTTCGTGGATGTCGTCGTCGTCGTTCATCCTCGGCGAAGGTGTTCGCGGCTGCTCGACGACTTCGTCCACCGCTGCTTCTTGTGCCGGTAAATTAATCAATACGAAGACTTCATCTTCCGAAAGATCGATGTTCTCGCCCAACACTTCGATGGCTTCATTTAGTGCGTCTTGCCACGACGCATCGTCCGACGAAAACAATTGTTCCAACAGTTCATCACTCATTTTTTCTTCACTAAACTTGACTTAACACTTCACTTAACTCCACGACAGAAAAATCTCAATGACGTATCGTTGCAAGGCGTTCGAATTTTATTCATTTTTTGAAACACTAGCCGCGTTTCGGTCATTGGTCGAAGATTTGGGAGTAGGGATGCGAGACTACGCGACAGCACTGATTTTGTCGCGCGCATAAGACGATCATAATTGGTGGTGGGAGTAGCTAAAGAAAATGTGATTAGTGCGGAGAAGAAACGCCAATGTGTATTAATATAGGATCGCGATAGCGCGTACGCTCTTTTTTTCTCACGCAACGGACGAAGAGTAGGTGGTGGCAAGCCGTTGGTAGTGACAAGTTGCAGCAAACGAACGATCGGCCCTTTTCTGGGCCACTTTTTTTTCAAGTTGACGAAGCTGTACAATCCCGACAGTTAATCGATATCATCATCAGATCAGATAAATTTAAAACAGCACTTTTCAGTGCTAAATTTTCAATAAAAAACTTATATTATTTTTTTATAAATCAGCACTTTTCAGTGCTATTCAAACGTATGGTTAAATATAACATAGACTAACTATTTGTTTAATAAAAAAACTTATATAATTTTGTTAAAAAATCAGCACTTTTAAGTGCTATTCAAACGTATGTGCAAATATATCGTAGCCGCAAAGGTAAGTACTAAAACAATAACAATTTGAAATTACAAATAAATTCAACCTTATGTTTTTGTTTATTCTTACCCCCTCCATTTTCAGCGAAACGAGCAGGTAAGTATAAGGTAAGTATTTTTTAAATTAGTTAAAAAATATACAAAATTAAAATAGTTCGTTTAATTCAGTGTACAAAATAATACTAAAAATGATAATTTTTTTCCTAAATCATAAAGTAATATACAGTTAGTATGCACTATCTTTAGAAAGAGCGACAATAACTCAGACGGTAGAGCACTGTCGTATAGATGCAAAGGAGGCTAGGTTCGATTCTCCTGTATGTCTATTACCGAAAGATTATTACGAGAAAAAAAATTCGATAAATAATGTTACTAATTATTTATATGTAAAGTGTCAACAATTAAATTCAACTGAAAGGACAGGTAATTTCTTCTTAATTAAAAATAATTGAAATATCGTTATTAAAAATATCAACAACAAAAATGTCTAAAAAATCAGTGCGTATATGCGACAGTTTTAATATTACCGAAAGATTATTACGAGAAAAAAATTCGATAAATAATGTTATTAATTTTTTCACATAGAGTATTAGATGTAGACAATTAATTATTTATATGTAAATTGTCAACAATTAAATTCAACAGAAAGGACAGGTAATTTCTTTTTAATTAAAAATAATTGAAATATCGTTATTAAAAATAACAACAACAAAACTGTCTCTAAAAATCAGTGTGTATATGCGACAGTTTTAAATGACGTCACTCGCATAGGCCGTTGAGTCAATTCCCCACAAGTTGTATGCTTTACATACGCATATGCGCGCGCACGTGTATGTATAACTCATAAAAATTAAATTAATTTTTTTATACAATGTATGGCATGTATGGAATGAATGGAATGTATGGCATGTGTGGAATTTTTTAATGGAGGATGGAAGGGGAAATCTCAATCGTTCGTTATAAAAATGAGCTGCATCTCATCAGCAGTCGCATTCGCAACCAGAGTGAACTAGTGTAAAGTGTGAAAGAAGAAAGATTAAACGAACATTCTACAATGAGCTCCAACAAGTTTGACTATAGGTAATTATTTGTTTTATTGTTTATAGAACATACTTTATATATTTTTTTAATATTTTTTTATTTGTGCAGATTTGAGAAAGCGAGGCTGTATAGCTTCACGTCTCAATGGACATGCGCACACGTACGACCAGCAGATCTTGCTGCGGCCGGCTTTTATTATACGGAGCAGATCGATCAAGTGCGCTGTTTTGAATGTAGTATGGAAGTCTGTCGTTGGGAAGAAGGTGACGACCCTATGACGGAACATAAGAGCTGGGATGGCGGCTGCCATTTCATTCGTAACAGAAGTTGCGGCAATGTGCCGATCGGATTGAGCCCCGTACCGGTACCTCCTCCTCGAAGAAAAAGTAAAGATGTTTGTGGACCGTATAAGCTCGAGTATCGGGCAGCAACAGTGTGCGCAACAACTAGCCCACCTTCGAGTACAGACGAGCCTGCGTTATCGTTATCGATTGAGAGTCTTGTTACGAAGCTTTTTTCCGATTTACATTTGACGGAGAAATGTGCTTCGAAAACCATAGCAAATGCAACTGTTGGTATGGTATCTGTTTGCGAAGAATTTGTACGCAGTTATAAGAAGAGTATCGATAAACAAAATGAAAAAATGAATAAAATTCGCGAAAGGGTTGAAATGTAGCAGTGAGATATAGGCAATATTTTGCGCCAACTTGAAATTACCAGATGTAAGATATGTTTGGATGCTAGGGTCGCTGTACTTTTTTTACTTTGTGGACATATCAGTGTATACATGGAATGTGCATCAAGAATTGACGATTGTCCAATATGTCGTCAAACTATTACCAAGCGCGTTCGTACTTATTTTGCGTAAATTTGTTCTTGTTTGGTTTTAAGGGTGTTGTCTAGTCTGGCACTTTGAAAAAATCGATTTTTTTTTACATTTTTCGAATGTATATGTATGTCAGGATATTGTGTTAAATTTTTATAAAGATCGGAGCAGTATAAGTGTATTTTTTTTCAATCGAAACGACCCTACCCGACCGCTCCTATTCCACGCGTGTTCAAGAAGCAAGTCGCCACAGCTTGAATACTTCCAAAGAGTCTAAAACAGCGAGAAAAAAGGCTAGATTGGAAGAAAATCAAGGTTTCGATCAATCAGAAGGTATTTCATACGGTGCAGGCATTGCAGATTACATTTTGGTAAGATATTTTTTATATTTTTTGTTTAAAAAAACTTTAAAAACGCGTTTTTCTCAAAACAACGTTTTTTCGGACCTGCAACACGATTTCTCCGGAACCAGTGGACCGATCCTTTTGAAATTTAGACCACATATTCTATACATAATTATCCACAAAGTGGACCACTTACAAGTTATAATTTTGATTTTTACTATTTTTTTTTTCCGAAAAATGCCAAAAAAAAGCCGTTTTATTTAACTTTTCACATTTTATTAAGTAAAATCCACAAAATTAGCCCAAACTTAATAATTATGGTCCATTCTGTAGCTATTATCATACCAAATCTAAAACACTTTGATTTTTTTGTTTCAGATAAGCCGTTGCTGAGAAATCATGTTGCGACTAAGCTGTCTTGAAATTACCGCTCAATATTCATTTACGTATTTCGTACAATAAACTTGAAAAAAATGAATAAAAAAAAATTTTTTTTGGGAATTTAAGATCTAATTTATTATACCTATGTATTTTTATATCCATATCTTTCATAATCTACTCAAAAAAAAATTGCAAAAAATAGCATTTTTTTTACCCCGCCGACTAGGCAACACCCTTAATAAAGTTCCTATTATTTTTAAAAAATGTTAGTGTACTTTTTGTCTCTTTTAATCTAATATTTTTTTGTATTTTAATGTTATATTTTTTTGTTTCTAAAATTTATATATTATAAGTGAGTAAAAACAAGGATTGATAGATACGTTAATTTTTTAAATTTATTTTCAAACTTAGATATAAAAAAATCAAATTACATATCACGACTTTTGCGAGCGAGCATCCATCTACTGATAGCCAGCGCGTTTTTAAAGGCACACGGTGGATTTGATGGATACGCGTTGTGGTTACTGCATACGGAAATGCTATCGTTTGAAATATTCTTGAGTGATGGACAACCCAAATCTTCAACGTTAACCACAGTCGTTCTGTAAAAAAAATCATTAGATATCATTTTTTCTCTTTAAGATGATACGCGACGAAAAGACACTTACTGTGCATTGGTCAACAAATTTCTCAGCCATTTTGTTTTTTCAAGACCTTTGACAAAAATAGTTGCTCCAAAAAGTGTATTTTTCATTATTTTTCCAAGATCGTCGTACGGTAAATCGCCAGATTCCCACGGAATACCATGAAAATTTCTCGCTAACCACCGGTTTTCACACTGATTTTTCTTTAATAACCACTCCCATGGGTAAGGTGGTTTAAACAGAAGCACCGATGGAGTTGGATCTTCTTCCAGAGGACAAACAGCAATCTCCTTGAATACGAATTCGTTTAAGGTAGTTTTGAAGCCCTGTACGTCTATAACAAAATCCATCGTAGTAACTGAGGAATCGACGTCGACGACTGCGTCAATACAGACGAATGAATGTCTTTTTATACTGAGCTTGTACTTGTTGATGCCCCACTATAATTTTTCGATCTATCACAGTCGTCCACCCCCCCCCCCCATACTTTTTCCAACCAATCAGCATTGACGAGTAATGAATATAACGCGATGGATTTGTTAAATCTGCTCAGTTGAGTACTTGCATCATGGCTGAGTATTTCAAGAACACAGCTTTGTTGCTCTTGCGCGCACATCGTCTGGCAAATGCAGGATATGCTAGTGTCGAAGACATCGAAATATGGTTGACACTGGGTTCATTGGCTTTGCGCAAAGCCGATGAGCTTTCTCGTTCGCCTAGCTTGATCGTGTCTGGGAAACAGAAGCTGCAGGCAGCTATGTGCATGATTAGAAGCGTTTTACATCTGCTAAACGAATACAAGAGTAGGCTGTTGGCACAGCCCCCCATTGCCACCTCATCGATTGCCGAACCTGTGATGAGCAAGCATAGCGAACAATCCATATACGAACCTCTCGTTATTTTGGATGTAGTTGGTGAAGGTCTCGAACCACTACACCGGCTGTTGTTAATCCAGCTCAAGACTCAACAGTTCACTGGAACGACATCAATAGTGCGTTCAAAGGCAGAATAAAGATTGGTGTGATAATCAATCTGAAACATCTGGATTTAAATACGTTTTTGAGGCATGCCAAACCATTATTCCATGCTCAAATTAAGGAGACCTTGAAGAAACATAGTTCTTTAAAAGTTAATGCCGTACTGGATGCCGAGTATGCAGTCGAAAAGAATAATTGCGATGAAAAGCTCAATGTGAAGCATTTCAATACGAAGATGGCGCCGACATACCTAACCACAGACATAGACGAGTGGTTCGTCGAAAACGTTTTACAACCAATTAGTAAGAGCACGGAAAAATTTCAAGAGCAAGACTCAGGCTGGTCTCTTCGCGTTATATTAAACTTAACCGTAAATATCAGCAAGTACAATCCTATGAGACCTGGTTCTTACGTTGAATTGCCCAAGCCTATTAAAAGTAAGAGAGCCTGTGTGAACGTGCGGAAAACGATAACGAATGCTTCAAATGGGCCATCCTTTCGGCGTTACATCCAGTCGCAAGGAATGCATGCCGTGTCACTGCCTATACTGCTCATCAGGATAAATATAATTTCAAACATCTATCATTTCCGGTACACCCGAAAGAAGTCGTGAAATTTGAAAAGCAAAACAACGTTTCAGTGAACGTGTACTTTTTAAATTTGAATAATGGGTCCTACGATATGTTACCGCAACATTTGACCGATGAGAAAAAAGACAGGCACGTGAATCTTCTTCTAGTGGAAAATTATTATATCGATGTGAACGAAAAGCAGCAGCAGCAGCAGCAACAAATGGAACGTCCCGGTATACCATACAAAGTGCATTACGTTTGGATAAAAGACCTATCTCGATTGATGTATCGACAATTGTCATTTCGCAGATGTAAGTCGTACATATGCTATCGTTGCTTGCACTATTTTCTAACTGAAGAGAGATTGAAAACGCACGAGATCGACTGTAAAAATGTGAATATGTGTAAAATTGTGCTTCCGAGTGTCAAGGATAAATATTTACAATTTGAAAACTTTAAAAATGAGTGCGCGGTACCGTTCGTTGTGTACGCCGATTTTGAGAGTCTCTTGGAAGTGGTGTCCAACGACGAGCGGATCTATCAACGTCACAAACCGTACAGCGTTGGCTTTTTCGTTAAGTGTAGCTACGATGACTCTCTTTCGCGTTATCGAAGCTACAGACAGAAAACCGTCGATGACGTTGGTCCGGCCAAGTGGTTCGTTCGCAATCTTCACGATTTGGCCAAGTATCTGCAAGAGTTGTACAGAAGCCCGCAGCCTATGGAAAATTTAACGTTCCAAGAGGCATTTAGCTTTCTTCGTGCTACGCTATGTCATATATGTAATAGGCCTTTTGTCGAGAATGAAAAAAAAAAGACAGAAAAGTTCGCGATCATTGTCACTTTACGGAAAAGTATCGTGGAACTGCTCACAGCACGTGTAACATTGCTTATCAAGAATCGCGAACTATACCCGTTTTTTTCACAATCTTAGCGGATACGATGCGCATCTATTTATCCGGGAAATCGCGAACGAATTTCCCGGTCGAGTGAGCCTCATTCCTCAAACCAAGAAAAAATACATATCTTTTACGAAGTACGTGGAAGGTACCGATATAAAGCTGCGTTTCGTCGATTCGTTTCGATTTATGGCGTCTTCGCTCGACAAACTATCGTCGTACTTGGAAAAACATAATATTCTAGAGCGACATTTTCAGCAAGATGACGGATACACACTGCCGCAGATTGCCCTACTCAAGAGAAAAGGTGTATTTCCGTATGACATGTGTCGTCGTTTACAAAACTCGAGGAGACGACGACGCTTCCCCGAAAGCAAGATTTTTATAGCAGTCTGTACGATTCGGATATCAGCGACGAGGAGTACAGTCACGCGGAGAACGTTTGGAGAACGTTCGACATCGCCGATCTCGGCAACTATTCGGATTTGCATCTCAAGACGGACGTTCTCTTGTTGGCCGAAGTTTTTTAAAATTTCAGAGCCAAGTGTCGAACGGCGTATCGTTTGGATCCGGCCCACTACTAGACGACGCCCGGATTGAGTTGGGATGCCATGTTGAAGTATACGGGTGTAAGGTTGGAGCTCTTGACGGATATCGACATGCTCATGTTTGTCGAACGCGGCATTCGCGGTGGAGTTAGCCAGTGTTGCAATAGGTACGCTGCCACGAACAATCCATACATGGACGACGACGACGACGACGACGACGACGACGACGACGACGACGACGACGACGACGACGACGACGACGACAACTACGATCCACAGAAAGATGATAAATATTTGATGTATTTTGACGTCAATAACTTTTACGGTTGGAGTATGACCGAGCCACTTCCACTCGGTGATTTCGAATGGTGCGACATTGACGCCGCCGCCAACTTTTCCTTCGATATTCCCGATGACTCAGCCTTCGGTTACATACTCGAGGTGGATTTGGAGTATCCAGAAGAAATTCACGATGCGCACAGAGATATGCCATTTTGTCCGGAGTACAAAGCCGCTCCGGGATCCAAGCAGAAAAAGCTCATGATGATGCAAGCAGAAAAAGCTCCATAATAAGGAACGTTACGTAATCCACTACAGAGCTCTAAAACAAGCAATAGGGCATGGCTTGCACCTCGCGAAGATACATCGGGTTTTAAAGCTTAAGCAGAGCCCATGGCTCAAGACGTACATCGATTTAAATAGCGAGTTGCGTAAGCGAGCGGCAAACGAATTCGAAAAAATGCTGTACAAACTGTTCAACAATGCGGTGTACGGCAAGACCATGGAAAACGAGAAGAAACGCATCGACGTGAAGTTGGTGAACAAGTGGGAGGGGCGATACGGTGCCGAGGCTCTGATAGCTCGACCAAATTTCCACAGTAGCGACATTTTCAACGACGAACTGGTGGCGATTCAACTGTTGCGTACGGAAATCACCGTCAAAAAACCCATTTGCATAGGTCTGGCTGTTCTCGACTTGTCCAAGACGCTTGTGTATCGATTCCACTACGACTACATGCGCGGTGCCGCCATTGGCGAGGAGCGTTGCAAGCTCCTGTACACCGACACGGACAGTCTCGTGTACGAGATCACCAATGTCGACATGTACGAGGTCATGCATCGTGATATTCGCGAATTCGATACGTCGGATTTTCCAGAGCCGAATCGCTTCGCGATTCCCAGAGCCAATAAGAGGGTGGTCGGCAAGATGAAGGACGAGAACGCCGGAATGCTCATGCTCGAGTTCGTGGGACTCAGAAGCAAAATGTACAGCGTGAGAGTTCGGAATAGAGATGCGATAAAAAAGGCAAAGGGGATCAAGAATTGGGTGTTGAATACCACGATTACGTTCGCTGACTACGTCAAATGTCTCCGAGAAAATGTGATTTTGAGCCGACAGCAAAAGTCCATCAGATCGCGTCATCATCAATTGTACAGCGAGAGACAAACAAAGATCGCACTCAGCGCGCACGACGACAAACGCTTCTTGCTGCCCGGAACCACCGATACGCTTCCATGGGCCATTACGGCATTCCATTGGTGGAGAGGGAGAGGCGGATAGAGGCGTTGGGAATGATCGCAGTCGAGCCAACGGTCGCTGCTGCCGCCGCCGACGCCGGCCGACACCGTCGAGCCGACAACCACCGCCATCGAGCCGCCAGCCGACGCCGTCGAGCCGCTGGCTACCGCCGCCGCTGTCGAGCCGCCGTCGCCGAAAAAGAGCGGAGTGGGGGACGCGTTATATCAATCGACACCCGAGGCTTCGCAGCTCATTCTCGTCGAGACAAAGTTACCAGCAACGTTGACGACGAGTAGCGAGCAGCAGCAGCAGCAGCAACAGCAGCAGTCTTCGAATTTCATTCTTAGTTAACTTGTACCGAGGAAAAGAAAGTTACTGAAAGCTCGGTTTGTCGATAAAATTAGAAAAAAATAAAAAAAATTACACGAGGTAATTGTGATTTTGTGTGTGTGTTTTGATTCAAGTCAACTGAGTTTAAATATCATTGTTTTTTCTACAGATAGATCTCGCGCAGCTGAATAATTTAGCTTGTAATCAATTCAAACCCACTATGAAGATTCGTGAATTGGACACAGAATCCAAGTATATGATCACCAGACTCAAACAAGTTGAAACACGATACGGTGCAAAAATCGTAGCCGACGTGAACGAGGAGTTTCAGCTGTTTCTACCAAAAAAGGTATCGAGTGCACTGATCGTGAATGAAAAGCTGTTCAACGATATGTCGGATTACGCTAATAAACTTAAATTATTTCTCAGCCATAAGGGTAATGGTTGTATAGAATTTACAACTGCATAAATATATGTATATCAATGTACGCATAACAAGAAAAAAAGAAGAGAATAAACTTCCTTTATATTTTTTTCAAAACAAAATATGTGTGTGTGTGTGTTTATTATTAATTCTTCAATCTACATAGTTTTTCTTGTTTTTTCTCTATAATACGGTTTTATTTATCCAACTATTGTGCGAATCATCAAATCCTAAGCACTTTACGAAAACTCGATTACCACGCCTCTTAATAACCTTTTCCACTAGATAGATGTCGGGATATTTGGTTTTCTGAAGTTCCTGTTCGTAGAAGCCACCTAGGATAGGCTTATTTTGATAATCTTTCAAATGATAAGTAGTTGGATTTGTTGGTGCCACGCGCACAATTGTAAATATTTCCGTTGACCAATTTCGTGTATATCCCTTTTCAAATATTTGCTTCGTTTTGCTCACTCTGACTTTGTCGCCAACTTTGAACTTTGGCTTTCTTCTTCCCACGTATTGTATAAATTTTTTTAATACTTGAGCTTGATTCGCCGCTGTAACTTGGATAGGTTTTATACCAATAGTTTTGTGTTTGCGATTATTGTAAGCAGCTGTGAGCTCCGGTAGTGCGTCGAACCATTTGTAGTTCCCACGGAGACTAAACTTTTTCCACATAGCTTTCTTCAACGTGCGATTAAATCGTTCGCATATTGAAGCTTTGAGCGAACTATTGGTAGAATACAGGTTGATATTATATTTTTTCACGAGAGCTTGAAAATCTGTATTGTAGAATTCCTTGCCTCTATCCGTATGAAGATTCTTTGGCCGTCTACCTTTCGCTAAAATAGATTTCATGGCCGCTGTCACATCGCGACCGGTTTTCCTTTTCACTGGCACAGTCCACGCGTGCTTGGAAAAATTATCAATTATCGTGAGAAGCCAATTATAGCCGCGATTTTGTCTAGAATAGGCCTGCATATCGATGAGATCGGCTTGCCACGTCTCATCGATACCTCGATAGTCGTACTTTCGTCTTGGATAATTACGTCTCGTTGGTTTGTGCAACTCCTCCACCACCGCTTCCATCTAATTAACTGTTTTCTAAATTTTCAACACTTAACTTTATTCGTGGTAATTCCTCTTCGATAATTGCATCCAAATCCTCAAGATCACTCCTTAATCGTGCGATCACGTCTCTCGTAGATTTGATTGCCATCTGAACGATGTTTTCCGCAGTTTCTCAATTTATAGCATCTTTAGCCTTCCGCGGAGGAGCAACATTTTCCAATCTTTTATTCTCTAGATCGTAATGGTACTCGCTCGTGAGCTTGAACCCAATACCGGGCGGACCGCGAAGACCGTGAACTCCTTGCTCTTTATATTTACGTCCGAATACGTCGACGTTCATTTTGTTAATGCTCGAACGACAGGTGTGCTCTTAGTATATATATATCCACCTTCGCGTAATTCTTCGATTATCGAATGAATTTCGTTGATGTGATTATTGTTACCAGCTGATTGCTCAGCCAATAACAATCGAAGACGATCAACGAGCTCATTCGGATCATCCCAGTATACGTAATCCATAGAAGTATTGTTTCGAGCAATCTTGTAGGTAGGCAAAGACGTGTCAGTCGCCTGTAGCAGCCCCTCGCCTCCTTTTGTATTTTTTTTAGTCAAACCAAATAACGGATCAATTATGTTATTGAATTTATTACTATTGTGCGCTCGTATAGCCTCGTTTGGATTATTTTTCTTTCTGCGAATATTAGAAATCTCCAAGATTACTTTGTAGCTCTTGAGATCATTGGAAGTGATTAAACTTTGATCAGGTTGCTTTGCAACCAGTAACTCCATCAAACCCTGTGTTTTTGGATACTTGAAATCATCGACGTCTACGTTATCTTTGTCAAAAATCACCGTAGATTTACCAAGCGTGTATGATCCATTTCGTTCTTTACGTACTCCATAAATCAAGTCCACAAAATTTGAATCACTTTTATCCAATGCATTCGTGTACTTGTCGCCAGCTAAATGCTTATCCTCGCTCTGTTCGTTGGATAAACTGTTATAAAACTGTGTAGTATTGTGCGTGACAGTAGCATCACTATCTCCGCCACTAGACTGAGCGGTTTCGTACTTATCGACATTATCAGCCGAATTGATTTCGTATTTTATTTTTTTTTTTTAGAAATTTCAGCTTTTTAATAACTGTAACGGGAGTTTCCGGGGGAAGATTTTTTTTTTGTTCCTTCTCACTTATTATGACTTTAAGAGGATCGACTATTGGTTTGAATGTCTTATTCAAGACTTCGTCGGTATACTCTCGGTTATGCTTCAATAAACTATATTTTCGTCTTATCGCGTCTTGCGCTTTTACGAGTTGAGTAAGCATATGTTTTTCCCTTTGATGATCAGCCATGTTGACGATTCAACGATTGTTGAAAGACTGTATACTGCATTACTATCGTGATATATTTATAACAAAACAATCATAGCCCTTTCGATATCATCCACAGTATAGCTGTCTTTGTCGCTCTATTTTATATTTTATAAAATAATATATAGCTCTATCTTTGTCGATCACTAAAAGCCCATATTTATCATCCAACCAGCATTTTGCACAAAGTTCTTTAAATTGATTGTAAGTCATATCTGAATTCACATGATCGTCGTATATATATTTCATATTTGCTTCGTCTTGTCGAAAAATTGCCAATAAATTGACGTTATCTCTCACGAGATGCTTAGGAATACGCGCGTACGTTTGCGAGAGATAGAAACAGTCGACGCTCCTATGTCTGCCCATACAAAAGAAAGCGCGTACATTGTCCTGTTTCTCACAGGCAATGTCGTCGAATATCCTAATTGAATTAGGCAATGCATGCTCGGGATCGATCACGGATTCGTGCTCCTTGAACGGAAAATACTTTACTCCGTCTATAAGCTTTAACATCTCTTCCAATAATTTATACTTTGGCTGATCAAGAGATATCGAGTACACGTAAACATTTTCGAATCTAACGCCATTGGGGTGAGTGATAAGCGCCAAATGACTGTTGGTCTTGCCACAGTTGGACGGACCACAAAAAATAGCTCTGATGCTATTCGGCAGTAAATCTCCGTGACGCTTTGCTTGCTTATCCTCCCGCACGATGACGTCAAAATTTTCTACGGGAAATTTCACAGTTTGAAATTCATACTCACGAGACAGAGTTTGAACGATAACTGACCACATGGCTATATATATACCTGTTTTTATAGATTAAAACGTTAGTCGTGTGTTGGACTTGATCGAGGGATGATCATATGCAAACGTCAAAGAGCAAAGAAAGGACGAGGATTCGTCAATAATATCATTAATAAACTTCCGTCTCAACTCCATATTCCAGGCTATCAATATTGCGGACCAGGAACTAAGTTACAGACACGTTTAGCTCGCGGCGATCCAGGAATCAATCCTCTCGACGCAGCTTGCAAGCAACACGATATAGCGTACTCGAAAAATCAAGAAAATATCCAGTCTAGAAATATCGCAGACAAAAATTTAGCTGAAAAAGCGATCGTAAGAGTCTTCGCTAAGGATTCTAGTTTTGATGAGAAAGCAGCTGCTTACGCTATATCTAACGCCATGAAATTAAAATCAAAGTTTGGTATGGGTCTTGCGAAGAGAAGAAAGAAAACCAAGACGAAAGGACGCAAGTAATCGAAAAAGTTACTTAATTTGAAAAGCGTGATCAAAGCGGCCACATTCAAATGGTCCAAGGGTAAATGTGCGCGCAAAGTCATCGGTTCTGCTTTCAAAAAAGCTCGTACAACAATTAAAAAAGCTGGTGGAAAAGCAAACATCAATGTTCCACGAATTCTGCCAATATCAACTAAGATGGGTGGAGCTTTGCCCTTCCTCATACCACTTTTTGCAGGCTTGAGTGCAACTGGAGCTCTAGCTGGTGGCGCCGCCGGAATTGCAAAAGCCGTGAACGATGAAAAGTCTGCAAAACAGCAATTGGAAGAGAACAGGAGACACAACAAAACGATGGAGACCATTACTCTGGGAAAAGGCCTGTATCACGAACCTTATAAAAAAGGCTATGGACTTCATCTCAAACCTTATCTGGGATCAGGTTTGAAAAAAAAAAAGTTCGAAATAAATTTACCGGATAGAGCCCTCACAAATGCCGACTTGATGAAGTATGCAAAAGTTTTAAGTATACCAAATTTTCGCGGAGTCTTTATGAGAAATGACTTACCGAGTTCTGGACCATATTATCACGAATCAGCTATAGTCAATCTTGATGGCGTCGAAGGAACAGGAACGCACTGGGTGGCTTATCGCAAAATCGGAAAAAACGTCACATATTTTGATAGCTTTGGAGATCTTAGACCACCTATTGATTTAATGATGTATCTTGGCGATATCGAGATCAAATATAATACGAAAAGATATCAAGATTTCAATTCTCACGTATGCGGTCATCTTTGCTTACAGTTTTTGTGCGAGGGTATAAAAGTAAAGGCAACGTGAAAATATCGGTAGTCATGTTCACACAGTCATGGAGGATTCGCTAACTCTGACGCTCTCGGGTAATTCTTCACTGTTGGAAGAGCACTATTTCCCACCAATTGAACTATCACAGCAAAAACATTACAAGTTGGGCTTAGTCGAGTTTCTACCGTTCAACTCGATACCTAATATCGACGTACATGATAATAAATTTTTCGTCGCAAATCAAATTATCGACATACCTGTCGGGACCTACGAGATCGACGATATTGATAAATTTCTTCGCAAAGCTGTGCTGCCTCTCCGTCCTAATAATAATAATATAATATTTAGTTTGAAACCAAACAACAATACCTTGCATTGTACAATCAAGTGTTCCGAACCTATCGATTTTCGTCCGCAGAATTCTATCGGACGATTGTTGGGTTTTTCACAACGTACATTAGGGGCAAACGTTTCTCACAACTCTGATCTTCCCGTCAGTATTCTCAGAGTGCACGCTGTGAGAGTCGAGTGTAATATAACCGCTGGAGCTTACTTAAACGGAAACACCGTTCACGATATTCACGAATTTTTTCCAGCAGTACCGCCTGGATATAAAATTATTGAAATTCCCTCTCGCGTGATTTATCTTCCAGTTACGAAAAAGTCTATAGATTATTTACAATTACGCATCGTCGATCAAGACGGAAATTTAATTAATTTTCGCGATGAAGTCATAACCATCAGATTACACCTCAAAAGAGTATAATGGGAATTGTTTACGATTCAAAGAGTGGTAGGGACTATATAAGCTTTGAAAAATGCAAACCCATCATCAGTCGTCGACTGAAATTGAAAACGTCAACACGATAAACTCCAGTCATCAATCGTCATCGGCAAGCGAAAGCTTTAACACATCAAAGCATAAAGTTCCTAAAAAGTCTTGGGTTAAGAGTAGTTCCAGGTGGAAAATAAATTGCCTAAATTTTTCTTTTTGCTGCTGCTTTCAACGAAACAATGGAGAACATTCTAGAAATACAGTCACCTGTCGTCTTCGATGAATCTTTGGCTCATTACGAGATCCACACTCATCAACCTTACACCAATTCATCGTTTAAAAATAGTGACGAGATTCGTATATCAATTCAACCTCAAGACTTGTGCCTTTTGGCTTATGCCCTATGTGACTGCATCGAATGCAAAGAAAATACGTCTACTCGACTTTCTAAAAAGCGAACGAAGTATTTCAATGAGGTTTCGTAGTTGGGAACTGTAAGAATATCCAGCGCTGCCTGCAAACACAAATCACGTCTGGACAGTTAAAACGACAAATCAGTTGGAGAAACCACGCTACGTCATCTTAGCCTTCCAAATCAATCGAAAAAATGAACCAAACTCTAACGCTAGTATATTTGATCATTGTAACATCAGAAATGTAAAACTGTACCTCAACTCTCAGTGCTATCCATACGGTAATCTCAACATTGATTTCAGTAAAAACCAGTACGCAATGTTGTACGATATCTATGCCAATTTTCAAAACGTATACTACGGTAAGGATGCCGAACCGATGCTCAAAAAACTCGAATATAAAAATTACATGCCACTCGTAGTGATTGACTGTTCGAAACAAAACGAATCATTAAAGACTGCTCCAGTAGATGTACGCTTGGAGTTCGAAACCAGAGAAAATATTCCCGAAGGAACTACAGCGTATTGTCTTATTCTACACGATCGCTTCGTTCAGTATAATCCGATAAATGGAGATGTGAAGAAACTTATTTAGGAGAGGGGGCGGGGGGAAAGGGTATTAAAGAATTTACTCTTTCCTTAAGCAACTCAGTAGTAGCTTTCTACCGCAATGGAGTACGTAGTGGATATGCAAGGCTTCATGATGCCTGGTAAAACTTATGCTGTGAAAGAGTTAGCGATACTTCCACTTAACTACAACGAAGAACCGCTCGTATGCTTGTTCAAACCTCCTTTTCCATGGCGAAGACTAACGGAGAAATATAAGCGAGAGAATCTCTGGTTAGAACTCTACTATCATGGATTAACATGGAACTCTGGCGATTATAAATATGAAGAGCATAAATTCATCATCACAGATACACTCAAAGATGCCACAAAAATTTTCGTTTCCGGAGATTTGAAAAAAGAGTGGTTAGAACGATATGGCCTCAAAGTTTTCGATTTGAATGATTGAGACTATTTGCCTTTCGAAAAATTAAAATCAGTTACCGTGTGCCCTAATCATAACGGCAAATATGTGACGACATGTGCACATCAAAACGTTAAAATAATGAAAAAGTTTTATATCTATGGCTGTTGCATGGATTGGGAATAGAGCGATGAAGTCGTTGAAGGATTTCTATAGTGATTTTGTTTTTTAAGTAAATACTTTGTAGAATAATATGTATTTTTTTAAGAACATGTAAAATAAGATATATTTTTTATCAATAAAAAAATTTTTGTTTCAATTGATACAAAAAAATATTCTTTTATTTTTTATTAAACCATCCAAAAAAAAGCGAAATTCTTCGCTGACTCTGACGATGACAGCAGCAGCAGCAGCAGTTCATCTTTTTATAATAAATTTTGTATTTTTTTATCAATAAAAAAATTTATACAACATAGAATTTAGACAAAAAAATGTTTATTTATTAGTTGAAGTGGTGTACAATGATGACATGTATAAATATGATTATTTCTTCTTTTCGTTATTGAACTGCCTTTTTGTCCAGGAAAATTTTTAGTATTGCTCGAAAATTTGGAAATACTTTGTTTTCCATGTCGATGATTTTTTGTGCTTCTTTTCGTCCGGGTCTTCCTGTGGAAGACGAGAGTACTTTACTTTAGAGTAGCGATCCATTTTATTGGAACGCTGGTTGTTGAAAGATTCGATAATTCTTACACTGTGCTATTTATAGTAGCTTACAACCATGAAGTCTACAAATAAAAGAAAGTAAGCAGGTACTTGCACGTTTTTTCTATTAAACCATCTTCGGTAGATGAGACACGCATGCACGCACACACGTGCGCACGCGCACAATGATTAGCAACAGAAAATTATTCGTTATAGACCATTTATTAAAATTTATTATCATTTGTATGTATTAGCGCTTGGGCCCTCCCCAGCAGCAGCAGCCGCTGGCACCGCCGCCGCCGCCCCCCACATATCAATCGTGTGTAGCTAGTATACACAATACGGTATTGCCCGTGGTAACAGTGGCTGTAGCTCTAGCGGTAGAGCATCGGCCTGCGGATCCGGAGGACGCGCGTTCGATCCCCCGATCCGTCCGTTTTTTTCAGATAAATCTAAAAATTTTTAACACACGCGTGCACACACACACACACACACACACACGCATACAATAAAAAAATCAAAAGGTGTAACACAGAACGCGCCCGCAGTGCATAGGAATCAAATCAGTGGGTGAGGGGGAAGTGCTGCAGAGAACGCACGCCACATCAGATCAACTCAGTAGGGGAGGGGGAGTGCGTAGAACGCACCGGTATAACTCAGTAGGAGGAGGGGGAGGTGACGCGCGCATAGGAATCATATTAGTAGGCTGGGAGAGGGGGAAGAACGCACGCCATTTCAGATTAACTTAGTAGGGTGGGGGGGGGGGGGTGCGTAGAACGCACCGGTATAACTCAGTAGGATGGGGGGGAGTCGACAGCGCACGGGCCGATCAGGGGGGGGGGTGAGGTGAACATGCACACGCTTCAACTCAGTGAGCTGATACCCCTCTGAGTTGAGGCCCCTCTGGTTTACCTACTGATAACGGATCGACTCGAGCGATTAATAGCCGCCTCGGGTACGAGTGAAAGGGAGCGTCGAATTAGGCCGACACCAACGCATAGCTTTCCGGCGTCGTCGCCAAAGTCATCTAGCGAGCTGGACCGGGTGCGGCCACGTCGCGATAGGAGACCAAGCAGAAGTCGATGAGAGATGCGTGTGAGTTCCTCGGAGTCGGATGAGGTGAGCGAGTGGAGCTCCATAAATGATGAAGAGAGGCCACGCTCTCGTCGCCAATGCCGGTCCCGTCGCGGCGGCCGGGCCCGGTCGAGTTCTGGCGACTCCCCTCGGGGTGGATCTAGAGGGCGCCTGAACGGAAGACGGGCGGACGCCGTGACAGCGTTCCACACGTGGAACTTAAAGTTCAAGGGAGCTTTGGGTTTAGTGGTAGAATGTTTCCTGGAGAAGCTCGAGCGTTGCGTCCAGATGTACAGGCTCCCAGATCGTGAGGTGCTGCCAGCTCTGAACGTAATTTTTCTGGATTGCAGGAAGGTGTGGTTGGCCAACAAACTCAGCACGTGGCGTACGTTCCGAGATTTTACGGACAGTTTTTGCCGTTATTACTGTCGAGCTCTGTTGAGGGAGAAGCTGTGCGATATACTGGCTCGTCGGATGCAGGCGCAGGATGAGTCCATCGGGGACTACCTGACTGTGTTCGAGAGCATCGTCAAGAGAATGAGGCCTCCCCCATCAGAAAGAAAGAAGGTCCGTTTTGCAAAAGCGGGCCTCATTCCGGAGTACGGTTGGTACATCCGGGAAAAGACGGTGCACACTCTGCGTAATCTGGAGTATTATGGGGAGAAGCTGGAAAAGCACTGTGTGTACGAGAGGAGGTGGCACCCTCCTTCTGCCAAGGAAAACCTGCAGGTTGAGGACGCCGCTTAACGGGGAAAGGTTAAGAAGTCCCACGTTGCAGCCAATGCTGTGGCTGCCCAGGTGGAAGTGACAGCGGCAGAGAAGTCTAAGGCTACGAGTAAGAAGAAGAAGAAGGTGAAAACCTCCGGTACTGCCGTGACCGGGCAATCATCTGGTAGTGACTCGGGGGGGGGGAGTCAGGGTGTAGCGAGTAGTTCAGCGAAAGCCCAACCCTAAGACCCAGAGAAATGCCGGGGGCACAGGTGACAACCTGCAGGCATCCCCATCATTGCAGGTGCCGGTGCAGGTTATGGGGCGTTAGCAGAGCCCAAGGACCGGGCGCGACCGGGCTAATTTTCAGGGGAAGTGCTATGACTGTAATGGAGAGGGCCATAGGATCTCTGAGTGCTCTAGCTCCGGCCGACGACAGACTGGCTAGGCACAGGGGAGCCCAATTTGTTTCCGGTGCCATCAATCGGGACATTATGCACAGGGTTTTCCTCTGGGTCGGACGAGAGCGTCGTACCAAAACTGCCAGGCGTCGAACCGTACATTCAACACCTGTGCGAACTGTAAGCCAATCCGTAGGCTGGCGGAAAACCCGTCTGCGGGGAGCGGAAGCTCAACGTTCTCTGCGGTAGCTTGCAGTGAGCTGCAGGGTTCGGGCACGACGAACTCGACCTAAGGGTCTGAGTCCAGGAACCGAAAGTGACGAAGGTGCACGAAGGGTACTGAGAGGAGCTCGAAAGGCGTCTTGAGAGCTGTTGGCAGGTGGCTGATGATGAGGAATGCCGAGAAATGGGTGAAGGACAGGGGAGCCTTAGGCGCCGTGAGGCCATGTGAGGAAGTGGGCCTAAAGCGCCGGGCGAGTCAGATAAGCAATTGGGTGAAACCATGGGTTTCTCTAGGTTATCAGCAGATGCAGCCCGTGCTCCAAGTGTTAGGAACGCGACGAAGGAGCTGGAAGCTCCGTCGGTTCCGGTCACTCGAGGTATATGCGTGTGAGCAGGAACTGCAGTGCGATATGTTTCTTGGACAAGACTTTATCCGTGCGTTTGGTTTCCGAATGGATGCCATGGGGGACGCATGGAGTATCGAAGGTTGAAAAATGTGATACCATTTTGTATAAAGAGTGAGAAATCGCATTTACTTTTCCGACCGATCAAAAAATCTGATTCTAACTGTGGAAGGGGGAGGACTTTCGGCACGGCAGGAGCCCCAGCGACTCCAAGTCGAAGCGCTAGTGCGGCGAGTGGTGCCGAAAGAGTCACCTGCGCAGACGGACTTGATCGAGCACGTCATTGATGTGCAAAGTGCTAGACCGATCAAGACACCCATGCGCAGGTACTCCCCGCAGGTTACAGAGTTTATCCCTCAGAAGATCGAGGACTGGTACAAAAAGAAGTTTATTCGTCCGTCTCAGAGCGAGTGGTGTAGTGCACTGGTGGTCGTTAAAAAGTACGATAGGAGTTACCGTTTGTGCATCGATCTGCGTCTGGTGAACAAAACCATTGGCATCGACGCTTATCCGATGCCGGGGGTAGATGTGATACTCGATAAGTTGCGAGAGGCCCGGTACATTTCCAACATCGACCTCAAGAATGCCTATCTTCAAGTGCCCTTAAGAGAGGATAGCAAGAAGTATACGGCGTTTGGGGCTGCTGGCTGTGGTCTCTAGGAGTGTAACCGGATGATCTTCGTATTGGTCAATTTCCCTGCAACCTTTATGCGCTTGATGGACGCGCTGTTTGGACCTGTTTTCGAGCTGCACGTGTTCAACTACCTCGACGACGTGATTATAGTCACAGAAACGTTCGAGGATCACTTGGTATGGCTCGAGAAAGCGCTAGGATGCATGGTCCAAGCGGGGCTGGATATCAACGTCGAAAAGAGCGAGTTTGGTTGTTTTAGTGTGATATTTATGGGGTATCTTCTCAACGAGAACAGGTTGCTCCAGCCGTGTAAAGCCCGTTCTAGATTTTCCAGCTCCGCGAAACATCAAGAAGTTGCGTCGGTTCCTGGAAATGTGCGGATGATACTCCAGGTTCATCGAACACGAGTCACATCTGAAAGTACCCCTAACGAAGCCACTGCACAAGAACGAGGCATGGCGCTGAGGCTTCGAGCAATAACAAAAGCGTTTGACTCGCTGAAGCGAGCGTTGACTGAAGCCCCGGTGCTGATCCGTCCGAATTTTACCCGGATATTCTATATGCACTGCGACGCGTCGTATTATGCACTTGGAGCTTGTCTGATGCAAAAACGCGAGGAGGGGTATGATCGCCCGATGTGTTACGCAAGTCGCACACTGAATGAGCAGGAGAGGAACTACACCATGTCGTAGCTCGAATATCTCAGTTTGCTGTTCGGCATTCACAAGTTCAGGCCGTTCATCCAGGGCACGCATTTTATTGCAGTCACCGATCATACGGCTCTGACTTGGTTGAAAAATAAGAAAGATTATTCGGGCGACTTGCGATCATGCGGGCGGCATTGAGCTACAGCAATGGGACTTCGAGCTGGTGTATCGCAAAAAGGCATTCCACCATGTCCCTGATGCGTTATCTCATGGGATCGGTACCCCCGAGGACACTGCAGCATTCAAGAACATGGTCGACTCGTGGTATCCAGATCCAGTTCAGGCCTGTCGGCCTGGCGCCGATTGATCCTCCACCGGTGCTTTGGTCTCCGATTGTGGTTCCAGCCGCTGGATGACAGGCTCCAGAGCGTGCACGGAGGAAGGTACTTCTGATGCACCTGAGCTGGCGACGAGAAGGGCCCTCTTCTTTGCCGGAACGTGCTTGGCTCCAGCCCGTATCTTTCGGTGATGACGGCCATCTGGATACATTTTTCAGAAGACCACGTCGAAGGTGGCGATGGCGGGCTGGAGAGAGAGCCCGATTTCAAGCGTTGAGCAGCAAGTAAGGAGACACAGGGAGAGAGAGAGGCAGAAGAGAGAAAAGAGTGGAGGAGAGAGAGACAAACGCTAACAAAACTGCGTGCGCACCCTGCGATGGAAGGAGAGGAATCGGGAGTTGAGTTTGAGCCTTTGGACCGATCGCCGCGCGCACAATTTATAGAAATAGTTTTTGTGAGTTTCCCGCCCTCACCGATAGTTATCGTGAAAGATACGTGCTCGATGCGCGAAAGTAAGCGAGTGAGGATTGTTATCGGAGACGAGTCCAACTGCAAGTGCAGCAGGTCCGGCATCGGTGCACGTGGGAAAACTGGCGAGGTGTCGCGGATTGTGCGCGCGTGCAGCCATTTTGTGTTGCAGAACAGAGAAGAGCGGCAACAATAACAGACAGTTATAACAATAACAACTAACAAGAATAACAGTAACAATAGCCATACTCAACAACAACTAACAATAATAATAGCCACAACAACAATAACGAATAATAGCAATAACTACAACAACAGCAACAACAGTATTAACACCAACAGCATCAACAGTAACAAGTTCAGGGTGTACGGAGGAAGACAGGAGAGCCAAGGGATGAAGGACAGCATAACAAAAACCAGCAGCGCGGAGCAGGTTGGTGCCATGTTATCTCTCTCTGTCTCTCCCTGTTCGAGGTGCCGGTTGAGCTGTGCGTAACTCGGCAGCCTTGCCAGCTACGCGATCGAGTGAATTATCTTTGTCGCGTGTAAATATTTTTTTTCTGTGATGATGATGTTGAACAGTCAATTAGTGGATCGGTGAGCAAATTTGCAGCCGATCCGTTGCGCGTTTCGCGTAATATGTCCCGCCGATTTGATGTTACCAAATTAAGAATGTTAATTTCGAATTATATTAATCTTAATAGAAATATTGTTATTGTTGTCGTTGTTTAAATCACTACTGATCCCGAATAATTTTTCTTGCGTGCATTTAATGCGTTTGCTCGGCGCATTATTCAGTGGCGGGAACGTTCGCGCTTCCCGAAATCCCCCCCCCCCCTTTAAATAAATAATTTGTGCGAACAGCCGTGAGCTACCCGGATGGGAACGGTTGCTATCTCTGTTATAAGTTTATTATTATTAATAAATAAATTTTATATTTAAGTTTTATTAACCAATGTCCTCAACTATTTTCCAGCAGAAACATCCTCACGTAATATTTGAAGCCCGAACAAAAGCTATGAAAGGTTGCGCAAACTCAGGAACACTGGAATGGCGTACAAAAGCACGTCGACAAAAGCAATTGAAAAGTCCTTTAGAAAATATAACTGTTAGATACAAAAGGGATGTGCGTGAAGTTACGAAGTATATTGAAACAGCCGTTTTCATTGATAAAACTATGGTAACTTACATATCCACTATTATTAATTTCATATTCATTTTTGCACAATTGATAGTTATAATAAATATCCCTATATATATATACTAGTGGGGCTTCGCCCCCCTACTCGCTCCGCTCGTCAACCCCCCAAAGGAGAGTTGAATAAGATTGAGTTACATGTTGCAATTTAAAAAATAGGAACTGATAATATTATATTCAATGAATGATATTACTTCCACACCACCATGGAGGTAAATATCATGGCGCGTTTATTTTTATAGTGGTATCCCCCGTAGGCCTAATCCACTGAAAATATTTTTTAATATATAAACTGTTCTATATTGAATACCTCGATTTATAAAACCTTTTTTTAAGTCGATAACTCATTATATTTGCTTACTGCGTATACATAATATGATAATATAATTTTTTTATTTGTCATGTAGTGTCAATATTTTGACATATTTTCTTTTATCATATAGTATCGATACAGTACTACTTGTGGATTAATTAATTAATTATATTAACATTTCATCATGATAATTTCAAATATCAAAAAATATTTCTTCCCATACAACGTTTTGAATACAGTTATCATCATTTGAATTATTTTGAATATGAATTTTTTCACGGTTTCGACATCTACTTAATGCAACATATAATTGACCATGTGAAAACAATGGTTTATCAATATACAATCCTACTGAGTCAAAACTTTGTCCTTGTGCCTTATTAATTGTCATACAAAATGCTAAAATGATAGGGAACTGTTTACGGTATAAAATAAATGGTAACGTAGAATTTTCTCCAGTGTTCAATGTTATTTTTGGTATAAAAACTTTCTTCCCCATATTTTCACCTGTTAATATTTGAACTTCAATATTATACTTATATAACTGTATAATTTTTAATCTAGTCCCATTACATAATCCTTCATGTATATTTAAATTTCTAATCAACATTACTGTTGCATTTATTTTCAAATCTAATTTATGTGATGGGAGACCTTCTCTTACTTTAGTTAATGTTTCTATAGGATATTTGAGATATATATTATGATCTGTTTGATCAACCCCTTTATGTGTAGCATAATCAATACTATAATAACTTTCCATTTTACCATTCAAATATTTTAAAATTTTAGTATTCAACTTATTGATATCATCATTATGAGCTGCTAAAATCACTCGGTCATACCAATGAGAAGTATTAGAATTTCTACAGGGTGTCAATTAAGTCCCGGGACGCCTGAATATTTTCTGAAGTACTTCAGTTCTGAAAAAGGTCAAGGTCATTCCTTTAGTAACTTTCAACGCAGAATCCGATGGTGACCTTGGATTTGATCTTGAGATTGACCTTCAAGGTTATTTCAAGGTCAACTTTGTTTTTTCAAATAGGAACCCCCATTTTTGACCCCGGATTCGGAAAGAGCGGGAAATTTTACGTCCAAAACGGTATTTTTAAATTTTTTTTCATGGCCTTGAGAAGGTCGATTTAAGGTCAAATGTTTGAAAAACTGCCTAAAAGCGTTTTTTTAATTTTTAAGATATCGAAAAATGGCCTCGACAAAATTTGTTCAGAACAGAGTGGGCCACCCAATGCACCAAAAACCTTTGACCTTTAACCTCATTTTGAAGGTCATTTCAAGGTCGAAGTGTTTTTTGTAATGGAAACCCCTCTTTTTGACCCCGGATTCGCACATAGCGCGAAATCCGACGTTTGGATAACGTATTGTGTTGAGTTTCGCGCTATGTGCGAATCCGGGGTCAAAAAGAGGGGTTTCCATTACAAAAAACACTTCGACCTTGAAATGACGGTTGAAGATCAAAGGTTTTTGGTGCATTGGGTGGCCCACTCTGTTCAGAACAAATTTTGTAGAGGCCATTTTTCGATATCTTAAAAATTAAAAAAACGCTTTTAGGCAGTTTTTCAAACATTTGACCTTAAATCGACCTTCTCAAGGCCATGAAAACAAATTTTAAAATACCGTTTTGGACGTAAAATTTTCCGCTCTTTCGATTGCCGTTGTCAAAAATAGGGGTTCCCATTTAAAAAAACAAAGTTGACCTTGAAATAACCTTGAAGGTCAATCTTAAGGTCAAATCCAAGGTCACCATCGGATTCCGCGTTGAAAGTTACTAAAGGAATGACCTTGACCTTTTTCAGAACTGAAGTACTTCAGAAAATATTCAGGCGTCCCGGGACTTAATTGATACCCTGTATATATTTTTGAACAAACATTATCAGTTTTCATTTCTTTAGGTATTATAAAATTTTCAATTTTTCCTTCCCCAATATCCAATAGAAACTTAGCAAATTTTTCATTACTGCAACGCATATTTTTGTGTAATTTTAATATGGTAAACAAAGGCCATAAAGAAGAATGTTTTATAGTATTAATTATTATGGTGTTTTTGAATGAATATTTCATAACTGGTAAAATTTGTCTGAAATCTCCGCCTAACAAAACTAATTTTCCTCCAAATGGTTCTTCATTATCACATACATCACACAAAGTCTTATTAACGATTTCTAAAGCATTTTTTGGTATCATAGAAGCTTCATCCCAAATTTTTAGATTAACTTTTAGTTTACTCATCCTTTCTGTATGCATGGCGAGGTTTCAATACGTGAGCTAAAGCTTTCTTTGAACTTGTACTATTGATATGCTATCAATATTAGAAGTAAATACATGGCATTCATTAAAAAAAATGCAAACATAAATATATTTTGTTAAAATTCGCATAAAAACATGTAAATGAACAAATGGGGAGGGGGGGGGGGGGCCAAAATTGTGGGGGAGGGTCATTTTTTATTTTTTGATGTGGGGAGGGGCCATGAAAAATTAAAAATTTCATCAAATCACTCAAAAACACGGTGAAAACACGGTGAATTTCTCTGATTTTTATGCAATCTTAAAAATATCAATTGGGGAGGGGACGGGGAGGGGACAAAATTATGGGGACGGGGGGGGAGGGATCAGATTCCGAGGCCCCCTTACGACTATATATATATATATATATATATATATATATATATATATATATATATATATACACACACACACACATACACACACATAGCCACATGTATATTTCTCAGGAGCATGTACTGTCACTGCGTTTTTTGTCATAAGATCGAGCCTCAATGATATTACGGTATATAGTTGAGGAAAGTGAAGTAATGTAGGGTTTGATGTAGCACAACACTATTACACTGATATATGGCCATTAATGATGGTGTGACTGAAGCGATGATAATGCCACTAATAAACACAAGGCCTTTTGATATCTCTGAGAGTATCCAATGATGTCTACTCGTAAAACTCAATATTCAGAAGTTCTCCGAGAGGTATGAGTGTGACGTATTAGCCACCTTATAGAGACTTAACCAAAGGCACCGTCAATCAATTAGAAGTCTGTTTCCTCAAAATCCGTCAAGAGGGCGGCATGACATTCCAGTCATCGGAGTGAAACGTGTTGAGGCACCGTCACTAATGTTGAGATCTAGTAGCTTGAAGTGTCTCAAGATGTAGCTTATTAATCACCAGAGTGCCGAAAGTTGCGATGCATTGGCCGACTTTCAAAACCAAGCTGTATCTTTATGAGTTCTTTTTCCCGGTAACTGAAAGGTTCTTGCTATGCATAAGAAATAAAATACTCTTTTGAGACTTGAGAACATTCAAATAAATATATTAATGGCTTAGTAGTCATAGTCTACCTAATTTAGAAGAAATATAAAACTATATATAAGTAAGAGACAAACAATCAACAAAGAATTAGACAACAAGTGAAGAAAAGATAATTAAACAAAAGTTCAAAATTCAAGAAGGATTCCAGATTCCCAAAATTAATAACAGCATATTAAATAAACAAATGTGAAATTTCCGCGATTACTACAAATTAGAAATGAACCACAAATGAATCTTCCTGCGAGCTATTAAACGGTTCCCCTATACCCTGTTTATATATATATATATACAGTATATATATATCTGTATATAGTACATATCCATGGAGTTATAATTATATATTAATTTTAAAATTAGATTTTTATTTTTATATCTCTTTAAAATATGGCTGAATAAAGTATATTTCTCCAACGTAGGCTCCAATACAATACTGTTACTTGACTTCTGAAGCGGTCATTGTGATAATATTATAAAATAGATGACACCAAGTAATAAAATTGTAAATATCAAAAAATACTGACTAGAACAACCGAACAAAATCCAGCCACTTGATGTTTATGAATTTCGCATTTTGAAGAACTTCGTCCGACAATTTTCAGATACTGTAACATTGGTGAACTATAATTTGAATTTACATAAAAGATAAATAATTTTGATAAAGACGTATTAATCTTTTTAAATATTCCTGGTAAGAGTAGTTACTTCACTTAAAAACAAGAAAAATTTCATAATTCCACTACTTACTGTTTTAGAGATTCATATAATATGCATTGTGAAATAATAGATTGCAAAAATATGGCTATTTACGTTACAGTTGATGTAAAAAATCAATATGTTTCAAGCACTTACATGAAAAATATCATCATTGTAAGAAGAATATACAATAAAAACCCTAATTTTCTTAAGTTTTTTTAAATTGAAACTACGATGTAACATAGTGGAAAAAATTAAAGGATCAAAATAAAATTCCAAATAATTTGAAGCTGTTTAACTGGCTGTATTTCCCTTGAAAATGGTCGTACTGGAATTAAAAAAAAAGTTTTTTAAAGCTTGAAGCTTCTAGTTTTGAGATCTTATAATCAAAAAAATTTTCAAGCAACATGTTCTGCTCAATCCGCATGAATACCAAAAAAAATTTTTTTTTGAAATTTTTTCAGGTTTTTTTTGTCTACGAACTTGGAAAAAATTTTTCTAACTAAGCCACTATATGGATCAGATAACTTGTTTATTCAGCTTTAATTTGCATTTTGGAAAGTTGAATACCACTACTTCTTGCTGAGATATCGAACTTTGAATGGAAAAGGATCTTTTTGTCTTTAACCATCAATATCTCAGCAACTGCTGATTACACAAAAAAATGAAGATAGGTTTTGAAATGTTGATTAAATTTCCCAAAATAACGAACTACTGTTTTTGAAAAATAAATTTTTTTTTTATTCTTTACATTAATTTCAAAAATCAAGAAAAAAGGGTATTTGGTGCCTTTTGGGATAATGAAGCGCTAAGTTGGAACTATCGAGAAAACGAGAAATGTTAAGCATGTCTTTTACAGTTCAATATGCCCACAAAAACCCCACAAAGTTTCAGTTCAATCAATCAAGCCGTTTTTTTGTTTTATTCAATCGAATTTTTGAAAAAAATTAAAGGATCACAATTTTGACTTTAAATGATCATAATCTTTAAAAAAAGGCAAAAAAATTTTTTTTTTTAATTTTGAAACATTTTTTTTAATGACTCCAAAAAATTTTGAACAAGAACTACCGCCGGCATCAGCATTACCCGAAGCGTACGACGTGGAGGTTGCCCGGTTGGATTTACGATCATAAATGATCATAATCTTTGCCCTTTTTAACGCGTTTCTGTTATTGCATTTCATGATTTTCCTGATTTGTAAACTTCAACTGAATTAAAATTTTAATTAAATTTTAAATAAAGTTGTTATAGCCAATCGAATTTCGAACTCGATCTACACGGTCTTTTCAGAAATTGTTTATCATTAATTTTCGTGAACTCTTACAACGCTAAAAAAAAACAGTTTTTTTTTTCAAAACCACTCCTTTTGCAATACAAAATAAATTCATAAATTTGCAAAAATCAAAAATTCATTTTGATTTTAGATCATGGTTAGACGGCATTTATCAGAACCGGAGGTTTCTTGTTTGATCACCCAGCTTGAAGAAGGTTACAGTCAACGTGATGTTGCTATCCAGATGGGTGTTAGTCAATCCGTCGTATCTCGAATGTATGCGCGATACCGGGAGACGAACCAATATAATCGTCGCCTTGGACAAGGTCGCCATCGTGTCACGACTGTTCGCGATGATCAGGCGATTGTCCGACAAGTTCGACGTTAACCTTTCATCAATGCGAATATCGTGTCAAGAAATTTCCCAAATCGGGTACAACAGCGTCAAAGACATCGACAGTGGCATCAAGTGCGAAATATTTCTTCCCGAACATTAATCAACCGTCTTCGCGAAATTGGGTTAAATGCACGACATCCTAATCGTGTACCCCTTTTGACAGCGAAACATCGCCGAGCATGCTTAGCATATGCTAATGCACATCCCCTTGTTTGGCGTCGTCGTGGAGAACGTTTTCGCCAGAATTTTGTTCGTCCGATTGTTGCCTACGGCGGTGGATCAGTCATGGTCTGGAGTAGTGTTTCACGAAATTGTAGAACACCGCTGCTGATTGTACGCGAAAACTTAACAGCTCAGCGCTACATTGATCAAATTTTGAGACTGATTGTACTGCGCAGACGACAACATCAGAGGGCGTTTATTCTAATGCAAGATAAAGCACGTCCACACATATCCAACATCTCCAGACGCTTTTTAGAACGACATGACATTACATTGCTGCGTCATCCACCAACGAGTCCAGACCTCAACCCCATCGAGCATGTTTGGGACATAATGGGTCATCGTTTGCGCAGAGGGTATCCAAATTTGTACAACTTAGCCAGATTAGAGCGTGCACTTCTGCAAATTTGGAACACCATTCCGCAACCCCAGATTGCCCGCTGCATTAATATGACTGAACGCTTGGCAACCGCTATTCAGAACAGGGGTGGCAATACCCGTTTTTGAGAGAATTGGAATGCTTTTTTTGAAAAAAATTTTTTTCCTCGTCACACACACACACACACACACACACACACACACACACACACACACACACACACACACACACATTCTTAGGAAAATGAGTTTGGAGTCATTAACTGACGAGCCTCCGGGTCTCATTTCTCCTAAAAAACTCGTACTTACAGTCGGGTGTTCGTAGTCTGTTCATATTGTAAAGATACCGTCGGAAGTACCCGTTGCCCGTCAAGAGCTCGTAGACGTAGAAATTTACATCACCAAATTTCCTTCCGAGCCATAGCCTCAAGTTCCGTATCAATCGTCTCGTCCAGTTACCACCTCTTTCCTCTGTCCATCGGCCTTGCCAAATGTCAATTGTCCTGTCGCGCTCAGCAATTGTCACGTTCATTCGTCCTATGTCCGCGCTGCTCCCGTAGATCCTTTTGCGTTCAAAGGCTAGAAGATCCACGGGTATTACGCCAGCCACCACCAAAACAGCCTGCGCAGAGACTGTTCGGTAGGAGCAAGCGATTCGCAGTGCGCCCTGTTGCTGTACCATCATCATCGTCTTACAGTATTTTTTTGTCTTCAGGGAGTCTGTCCATATTTCCGCGCCGTATAGAAGGGTCATCACGTCATCAACGTAGGCGACGAGGGTCACTCCGAGCTGCATCCCAAGCCGAAGCAAGCTATCGTATAAGCCACTCCAGAAGTCAGGTCCCAGTATCGACCCCAGCGGTAACCTGTCTCGTTACTTGTCCTTCGATCGTCTCGTTCGTTATCCGTCTGTTTTTTAGGTAATCATCCAAAACCTTAAGCAGGTATTGTGGGATCCCAAAGTTGTCTTTCAGCGCCTTCAATATATCCCCCCACATGGCCGAGTTAAAAGCATTCGTAATGTCGAGCATCGCCAGCAACACTATAGGTCGCGCTGCGTGGCAGTGTCTGTCTAGTTCCAGGAAAGAGTCGACGACCTTTTGAATCGCTCCAATCATCGATCGACACCTCCTGAAACCGAACTACAAATCTGATAAACCTTCTCTGGTCTGTATCGCATCCATTAGTCTCGGTCTCAGTAGTTGTTCAAAGAGTTTACCAGTCGTGTCAAGTAAACTCAACGGTCGGTAAGCCGAAGGCGTGCCAGGATCGCTCCTACATTTTGGAATAAGAACGAGCCTTGCCACCTTCCACGGTCGCTAAACGTTCCTGTCGTCAAACACGTGTTGTACAGGACGAGAAGTATCTCCGGCCGTAGACGAGCCACAAGCCGGAGGATCTCGTATGGTACTCCGTCCGGTCCCGGTGCCTTACTCGTCTTCATTGCATTCGTTGCTCTGATGAGCTTCTCAGCGGCAAAGGCGGTGTGCGTCCACGTCATCCATCACGTTTGTCCTAATCGGGTGCGTCGGAAACAATCCGTCCTGCTGTTTCGGCATTTTTAAGTTCCGGTGAGACTCGGGCTCCTAGTTTCCCGGTCATAATCTTGTAGCCGTTTCCCCAGGGATCCTTGTTCACCTCCTCGCAGAGCTTCCTCCAGCATCGCGTCTTGCTGTCCCGTATTGCTTTCGTCAGCGTTTTCCGTGCTGTTTTGTATATGGCTTGGAGGTTTTCCCTTTCTGGTCCGCCCCCTGTCCTTGTCGCTCGTCGCCGATTTGTCAGGCATATCCTGCGTAACTCGGCTATTTCGTTCGTCCACCAATATTGTCGTTGTCATTGTTGTATCTGTCAACGTTTCGGCATTGTGCTTCTTCACAAGCTGTCTATTAATTCGGCCGTCTCGTCTGACAGTCTTTCCGCTCTTCGCCGGCCCGTCAGTTCAGGGGGAATTCTCTCCCCTGTAGCCGGTGCTGCCATTAGCTCTTCTGAAAATTTTCGTTCGTCGAGTTTACGTAGATTCCACCGCAAGGGTTGATGGGTTTTCGTTCGTCTCGATCCCGTCCGTCCCACTACTTCAAAGACGATGTACTGGTGATCGCTGGCTGTGTAGTCTTCGATCACCCGCCATCCTCTCAGCCGTGGCAGAATTCTGTCCGATGTCATCGTGACGTCGGGGTTAGAGTCTCCGACACCTGGCCGTCTATACGTCGGCGTATGTCCCGTATTTACCACTACCATTTCCAGCAGAAGTCGTCCGCGTCATTTCTTTTCCGTTCATTTCCCACTCGATCGCCCTCGCGTTAAAATCCCCCACAACGATGACATTCCCTGGCAGGTCCCTGATCCCGTCTTCTAGGAGTGCCGCCTTTCTTTCGAATTCCATCGCGGTGCAGTTGGGTGTCAGGTAGACGCTGAGATAAGTGATAGCGCCAACTGTGACCCACACGTAGTCAACCCCGACACCGCGATTGGAGATTCTAGATTGGGTGCTACCCCGTACCCAGATCGCCGTGGTCTCTGTCTCATTTGTAATGTATGTCTGGGTCGTCCTTCTCCTGTATGGTTCACTCAGAATTAGTCCCCTGCACTCCTCCAGCGCGGCCCTGAATACGGCGCACCTGCCGCCTCCGACGAGGTGGGCGACGTTCCTGTGCCCGGTCTCGGAGCACAGTGGGCAGACCGGCTTGTTTTGACATTCTGTCGCGTAGTGTCCGGATGTGCCACACTTGCGGCAGCATTTCGTCCTGTCCTTACCTGTGCATTCAGCTTTCACATGGCCGAAGCCCAGGCATATGTAACATTTTGTTACTGTCAGTCGTTTTCGAACGCGGCAATGCACCCAGCCAATTCCGATCCGACCACGCCGAAGCAATGCATCGGCTTCCCGCGATTCTACCGCCTTATACTGCTCAGCGCGGTTTGGACCGAAAATGTGGACTCGAAAGTCCATATCTCGTCCCGTCTCTCGTCTGAGCGCGTCGGTCACGTCTTTCGGAGTCGCAACGCAGTCCAGATCCATGATCTCCAACTGGACCTTGGAGGTCATTGCCCTGACACTGCCCGCTTCTCCGATCGTATTTTGGATCTGTAGTCCAAACATCTCACGTCCGTCTAGCTTGTCTGCGTCCACCTGTAGCTTCAGAAGACATGAGCCGTTCTTCGTCTTCCTCAGGGTTATCACCTGCACGTGGCTCTCCATCGGGTCGATCGTCGTCCGTATTTTCCGTACTATATCAGAGTACGTCGTGTCCGTGCCCGGCCTGATCAGGACAGCCGGACCCCTTTTCCGGTGGGCCGATCCACCTCTGTCAGACCGATTCTTTATGTCCGTTTTCCTTTTTGTCTTGTTTGATCGTTTTCGTGTTACCGTCTGCCAGTCCTTGGTCGATTCCGTCGTCGGTGGCCTCTTTTGTAAGGGCTCCGGCGTGGTTCCGACCGGCAAACGTTTTCGTTTCGTCCGTGGCGTTTCTTCGTTATTCGCCGCTGTCCTGTCTGTATTGCTGTTGTCTTGGGAACATCTTTCCGAAACTGTGTCCGATCGCTTGTGCAGCGCGATGTCCACAGTCTCGAGAATTGTCTTAATTCCTGTCTTCACTGTCATGTTCTTTTGTATGTTTGCTGCCTTGGCCATTTTCGTCGCCGTCTCTTGTATGAGCCGCAGCAGTTCCGTCACGTCTCGTGTATTGTTTGTTATTGTCGGTGTTCGTCCTGTCGTGGGTTCTTTGCTGTCAGCGGTAGAGACGTAGCTCACCCCGCTGCCGCCGCTTGACACACTGTCCGTCCTCTGTCGTCTCGGTAAGTTCAGTAGGTTCGTGTCGTTTTTCCGTGTCGTTCTCCCCATTTCCGTGCACAAAGTACGGCCCTCAAAATCCGTGCCGTTGCCCGTGGCCCCCGGGGCTTTCACCTGATCGGAACCCGGGGTGGATTCCTCCTGAGAAGGAGTTACCACTTGAGGTACATCAGTGTTTTCATTGTGCATTTTTCATAGTTTTGTGTCCCGTTATGCTAAAAGTCGCTCGTGGTCGCAACTCCACGGACCGCGCTGGAACGACGCGCGGTCCCTGAGGTCCCCTCCCCTGTGTGTTTACCCTGTGTGTTCAGTGTTCCTTCCTGTGGTGTGTGCCTGTATGTAAGTGCCCATAGAAAAAAAACCGAGAGAAGAGTAAGCGAATTACCTATCGTGGTATGTTGCTAATCTGTCAATGTATACAAGGGGGGTCAATAAGTTTTTACAAAATCCAAAATATGGCGCTCGTCACGCTTAAATTATGATGTTTTTGGCAAGCAATACTACTAACTAGATATCGTACAAAGTTTCAGCTCGATTCATGAAGTCGTTTTTTTGTGAGCGTTGGTTGAACAAAAAGTTATTGGTTTATTTGAAAAATAGAAAAAACAGAGTTTCGAGCGGTGATAAAACATTTTCATTTGAAAGGCCTTATACCAAAAGAAATCACAGTTGAATTGAACACCGTTCATGGCAAGTCTGTCCCTATGTTTAAGACTATTTATAACTGGGTAAATGAATTTAAACGCAGCCGTACAACAACAAAACATGAACCTCGTTCAGGACGCCCCGTAGAAGTGAGTACGCCTGAAATGGTCAACAAAATCCACGATATGGTGTTGAATGATAGAAGATTAAAATTGGCCACAGGGATATCAAAGGGTACAATCATTTCAATTTTGCATGAAAAATTGGGGATGAAAAAAATATCAGCAAGATGGGTGCCGCATTTGCTCACTGTTGAAAACAAACGATCCCGCGTGGTCATCTCTGAGGCTCTTTTGACACTCATAAGTCGTAATCCGAAAGACTTTTGGCGTCGACTGGGAACTGTAGACGAAACATGGGTACATCACTGCTCTCCTGAAACCAAAGAACAGTCCAAACAATAGATTACCGCAGGGGAACCAGCCCCAAAGAAGGCAAAGATAGTAAAGTCAGCTGGCAAGGTTATGGCCACGGTTTTTTGAGATGCGTATGGAATCATCTACATCGACTACTTGGAAAAGGGCCAGACGATCACTGAACAATATTATGCATCATTATTAAGTCAGATGAAAGAAAAAAATCAGAAAAAAACGTCCTCACTTGAACAAAAAAAAATGCCTCTTTCTTCAAGACAATGCTCGAGGTTACACGTGTGCAGTTTGTACATTATAAAATTTCATCTGATTTTAGCCTTTATCAGATGGACCTTTTCTGATAACACAAATTTTTCGAAAATCAACACAAAATCACCACGTACCATCTTTTTTCGTTTCAATACTATTTGGGAGCATCAAGAACTAGGAGATTCTTCAGTGATACCTTGATTTTGCATGTCTGAAATTATTTTATTGATTTCAGTTTTGAAATGAAACGGAATAGGACGAATCAATTGTTTAATGAAAACGGAATGTGTTAATTGAATTGCATGCTCACCTAAGTTATATTTACCTGTTACATTATTTTTTTCAAAAATATCTTGAAAATCACAAGAAATTGTGAAAATCTAATTTTCTGAGAAGAGGTAAATTCTTTAGAATTATTATCGAGTAAATTTTCTAACTGAGCAAGGAATTTAGTGTCTGATTGTACAATCCTAGAGCACATTTTCTGATCATCGTTGTCTCTAGTCGAATTAGGAATGTCAAAAAAAATTTTACTGATAGAATTTGCAATTCCGAAGTTATTTAAAAAGTCACAACCAAGTATACAATCATCAATAATGTCAGCAACATAGACTGCCATATGAATCGAATATTTACTTAAACAAACCTGAACAATAGTCTTAAATTTAATAGGAACATTTTCACCTGTAAGATATTTTACAGAATCCTTCATGAAAGGAATGTGAAGATAACTTTTGTCAACAAATTCTGAATTCAAAATAGAAACATCTGAACCTGAGTTAATTTTGAGTATGCAAGACTTATTATCTGTCGTGCCTTCAAATTCAAAAGTTTTGAGATTTTTAAGAACACTACATACACGAGGTGTAACAGAAGAATGTAAGGGAGCTTCTGTATTAGTAGTTAAACCCACTCCTAAAATTTTAACGAAAATTTAGTTTTTTTGTTGTGGGTTAGGGCAGTTATGACCTGTTTGTTTAACATTTTTAAGCCAATCCTTAAAGATTGAAAGATTGAGTTTGTTTATCTGATGTTTTAGTGTCAGTTTGTTTGTTTAATGAATTCTGTGATAAAGATTGAGAGGTTTTAACTTCATTCTTTTGTGAAAACGAATATCTATTCTGATATATAATTATAATCTCTTGTGCTCGAGATAAGGCAATCTTCAATGATGTAATTTTTTCTAATTGAAGAATTTCCTTAATTTCTTTATTAAAAATACAGAAAATGAATTAAGAACAAGCTATTTCGTCCTGAATTTAGACATTTAAACGTTAGAACATTTGGAATAAGCTACAGTACCTGTCCTTTTAATATCAGTAGCTAAGGTTGGAAAGTCACCGCGTTTTCGATATCTATTGTGGAAAAGTGATTAGCTAAAAGATTGTAAATATTTGTCTCTGAATCTTTCTTCTAATTTCCTTAATAGTGAATGAAAAGTTATTGATTCAAATTTGGAATAACATGTAAGAACAGATTGAGTGTCACTAGGTGGAGATGAAACTAAAACAACCATCTTTTTATCATTTTTTCAGTAATTAGCTCTTGAAATAAGCTCAAACTGACACAAAACTCACAAAGTGGTGTTGATCCATCGTAATTATCTACTTTTAAGGTATAACCTATCCCTAAATCTGTGTGTAAAGTCGTGTTATTTATTATTTAATGTGTATGCGTGAAGTTAGGTTGAATACGTAACCCAATGTATGTGTTTGTAAGGGTAGAGGAAATATGACTCAGCTGGTTGACTTTTTGAAGAGACTTCGCTCTTCACTGACTTGTAGTTATAGTGTGTTTTCAAGCTCACAACGTTGCGTTTTTTTGGTGTCCAATCGAGCACCCAGTGCCGATATTTCTTGAAGGAGAGTGTCGGATATCGCTCGTGATTTATTCAACGATAGTAAAGCTATTATAATTGCAGAACCGGATTAGCGGTTGATATAACAACCGAAATCAACGGGATAGCGTGACATAGCATCCGATGTTGATAGTACAGCAAGGATCGCGATCGCAGCTGTATTCGAAAGTTCACTTTAATGAGATAATGGCACATCAACACCTGTATGTTCTGATACGTGCGTGATACTTGGTTGTTGTTCGCAGTGTTCTTGTGTATTAGTTGCGAATTCAAAAGCGGTAGCTATCGCAGCAGCAACCGAAACAGAATCAATAACTCGCGTAATTGCACTATTTATTGTAGTAATATTAGTGTTTGCCATCGTTTTTGCTCCTGTGTTCGTTGTGTAGACACAATTGAAATTAGGGGATTAAATGGGCTTAAATGAAAAAATAAATATCCCGAACGAGCCTCCAAAAATGTTATAGTCACAGTTAGCTTATTACAACGAAATACAAACTTAATAAAAGAAACTAGACTGTGATTTATGATCATGGAAAGGGGGCAGTAGGGGGGAGGTATAAACTAGACTTTAGGTATGTAATCTTGATAATAGAGAATTCCTGTTTTTTTCCAAATCTGGAATAAAAAATAGGTATTTTTATAAATACATTTACAGTTAACTTTGAAATAATTTCCAAGGTGAAAAGCATCACAACATGTCTCTCCCAAAGTCGAAGAACTTTTGTTTGAAACACCAATCAAATGTTAATTTTGTTGGGAAATTTATGTGGAAAAAAAATTGAGATTTTCTTATAATCTTAGGGGATTACGCGGATCTAAACTATGTTATTTTATTACAACATAGAATTTCCCGCTCTTTCTGAATCTTGGGTCGGAAAATAGAGTTCCTATTTGAAAAAAACAAAGTTGGCCTGTAAATGACCTTGAAAATCAAGTCCAAAGGCAGCTTAAAGGTTACTATTAGATAACCCTCTCTGACTCCTACAACTTTTATACAGGTTATTTTTCGATGTCGTGCACCCTTCGTTCGCTGTTCGGCCCCTTGATTGACATGGACCACCCTTTACATGTATCCACCCTCATGCAAGTCCTCATGATCAATTGAATTCCGTTGAAATGACTGTAGTTACCGACTCATAGTTCAATTATTAATAATTGCAGCCATTTCACCAATTTGTTCGGATCATCCCAATACACATAATCCGTGTTCGTATTGTTCCTCACAACTTTGCATTTGATCGATAAAAATTTTCCATTTTCACAGACTTTTCTGATAAATCAAATAACGATAGATATAGATAGAGATAAACGTATAGATAGAGATGGATTATTTTTCATTTATGTGCGCTAGATACTTCCAAAATTTTTTTATAATCCTTAAAATCATTTAAATTGTATACAGCGTTGTCAGACTAATTTGTGATGAATAACTGCATCAAATACTCCATTTTTTAATACCTTACACCATCGACCATGATTTCATTCATAACAAATTGCACTTTAAAGTTGCCAATAGTGAAAGTATCATCTTTTTCTTTGTACGAGGTCTGTCCGAAAAGTATCGGGCCTACGTTTATATCTTCGCGCCATAGTGTTCGAGCGATCTCTACCGGACAGAAACGTCAACAGTAAAGCCTCACGGATCTATTGATTACTTACTGAGATCTGCCGGACGTGTAGTTCATGCGCAGCGTGTCTTTGTTTACAGTGCCTTTTTCGCGTTCGTCGGATTTTGATATTGTCAAAAATGACTGAAAAACAAGATCAACGAATATGCATCAAATTTTGCTTTCAACTCGGAAAAACGAGTTCGGAAAATAACTGAAATGATGCAAAAGGCCTTCGAAAGCGCGTGTATGAGCAAAACACGAATAAAAGAGTGGTATAAACGGTTCAAGGATGGTCGCACTTTTATTGATAGTGATTCACGTTACGGCCGACCTTCGATGACAACAACCGCAGATAATATTGAGCGGGTGCGACTTGCAATCGAACAAGATCGACGTATGACTGTGTGAGAACTAGAAGAAGACCTTGGGATACCAAAAACTATCATTTCAGAAATTTCAACCGAAAATTTAGGAATGAAACGTGTGTGTGCGAAATTCATTCCAAAATTGCTCACAGCAGAGCAGAAGAACATTCGCTTAGAAATCGCTCTGGACAATCTGGAAATGATTAATAATGATGATAATGTGCTTAGAAAAGTTATTACAGGTGATGAATCATGGGTTTATGGCTATGATCCTGAAATAAAACAATAATCTTCACAGTGGAAGCATTCTGAATCGCCAAGACCAAAAAAGCACGTCAAAGTCGGAGCAATGTTCAGTCAATGTTGATTGTTTTTTTCGATTGTGAAGGTGTTGTACATCACGAATATGCACCAACAGGTCAGACAATCAATAAAGAATACTACGTTCAAATTTTGAAACGTTTGCGTGATGCAGTAAGAAGAAAACGGCCGCACTTTTAGGAAAGTGGTGACCGGCTTCTCCATCATGATAATGCGCCAGTGCATTCATCCAATCTTGTGCAGCAGTTTTTGATCAAACACAATATCGCATTGCTTCGACAAACTCCATACAGTCTCGACATAGCCTCTTGTGACTATTGGCTGTTTCCAAAACTAAAAAAACCATTCAAAGGACACCGATTCGATGACAAAACAACGGTTGAAAACAATGCGACGAGTGTACTTAAAACTATCCCTAAAAGTTCGTTCCAGGACTGTTTTGAAAAGTGGAAACATCGATGGAACCATGTTATTCAATCAAATGGGGATTACTTTGAAGGATGCCACCCACCAGATGATAAAGAATAACGCTAGCACGAAATTATAAAGGTAGGCCCGATACTTTCCGGACAGACCTCGTATACGCTGTAATGTACGATCATGTCCAGGTAACTAGATTTCATTTCTCTTAAACCTTTCATGTAGCTTCAGATTTCATCACTCTGTTTACAAACACTGTTATAAAATGGTGTAGTGTCATGCGTAAGATTTGCATTGATATCTTTGTCACTAGGCTGCTCAAATATTTCACGAAATTTATTCAAAAACTTTGGCTTTTTATCTAGCGGCTGGTGCTTCTCACTTACAAAATTTTTCAACGGTTTAGCGTTATATATTAAGATTTTCAACGGATCTATTATGAGCTGGAATTTTTTATTCAAGACTTTATGAGTATGTTCTCGACCATGCTTCAATAAAATATACTTTTATATGATTGAATCTTATGCTTTTATGGGCTCAATCGGTACTCTTTTTTTCAGTAGAGCGTCACCTCCCCGTCCTCCTACTGAGTTATACCGGTGCGTTCTACGCACTCCCCCTCCCTTACTAAGTTGATCTGATGTGGCTTGATCTGATGTGGCGTGCGTTCTCTGCAGCACTTCCCCCTCTCCCACTGATTTGATTCCTATGCACTGCGCGCGCGTTCTGTGTTACGCCTTTTGATTTTTTTATTGTATGCGTGTGTGTGTGTGTGTGTGCGCGGGTAAAAATTTTTAGATTTATCTGAAAAAAAACGGACGGATCGGGGGATCGAACGCGCGTCCTCCGGATCGGCAGGCCGATTCTCTACCGCTAGAGCTACAGCCCCTGTTACCACGGGCAATACCGTATTGTGTATACTAACTACACACGATTGATATGTGGGGGGCGGCGGCGGCGGCGCCAGCGGCTGCTGCTGCTGGGGAGGGCCCAAGCGCTAATACATACAAATGATAATAAATTTTAATAAATGGGCTATAACGAATAATTTTTTTTTGCTAATCATTGTGCGCGTGCGCACGTGTGTGCGTGCATGCGTGTCTCATCTACCGAAGATGGTTTAATAGAAAAAACATACAAGTACCTGCTTACTTTCTTTTATTTGTAGACTTCATGGTTGTAAGCTACTATAAATAGAACAGTGTAAGAATTATCGAATCTTTCATCAACCAGCATTCCAATAAAATGGATCGCTACTCTAAAGTAAAGTACTCTCGTCTTCCACAGGAAGACCCGGACGAAAAGAAGAACAAAGAATCATCGACATGGAAACAAAGTATTTCCAAATTTTCGAGCAATACTAAAAATTTTCCTGAACAAAAAGGCAGTTCAATAACGAAAAGAAGAAATAATCATATTTATACATATCATCATTGTACACCACCTCAACTAATAAATAAACATTTTTTTGTCTAAATTCTATGTTGTATAAATTTTTTTAATGATAAAAAAATACAAAATTTATTATAAAAAGATGAACTGCTGCTGCTGCTGTCATCGTCAGAGTCAGCGAAGAATTTTGCTTTTTTTTGGATGGTTTAATAAAAAATAAAAGAATATTTTTTTGTATCAATTGAAACAAAAATTTTTTTATTGATAAAAAATATATCTTATTTTACATGTTCTTAAAAAAATACATATTATTCTACAAAGTATTTACTTAAAAAACAAAATCACTATAGAAATCCTTCAACGACTTCATCGCTCTATTCCCAATCCATACAACAGCCATCGATATAAAACTTTTTCATTATTTTAACGTTTTGATGTGCACATGTCGTCACATATTTGCCGTTATGATTAGGGCACACGGTAACTGATTTTAATTTTTCGAAAGGCAAATAGCCTCAATCATTCAAATCGAAAACTTTGAGGCCATATCGTTCTAACCACTCTTTTTTCAAATCTCCGGAAACGAAAATTTTTGTGGCATCTTTGAGTGTATCTGTGATGATGAATTTATACTCTTCATATTTATAATCGCCAGAGTTCCATGTTAATCCATGATAGTAGAGTTCTAACCAGAGATTCTCTCGCTTATATTTCTCCGTTAGTCTTCGCCATGGAAAAGGAGGTTTGAACAAGCGTACGAGCGGTTCTTCGTTGTAGTTAAGTGGAAGTATCGCTAACTCTTTCACAGCATAAGTTTTGCCAGGTATCATGAAGCCTTGCATATCCACTACGTACTCCATTGCGGTAGAAAGCTACTACTGAGTTGCTTAAGGAAAGAGTAAATTCTTTAATACCCTTTCCCCCTGACCCCTCTCCTAAATAAGTTTCTACACATCTCCATTTATCGGATTATACTGAACGATGCGATCGTGTTGAATAAGACAATACGCTGTAGTTCCTTCGGGAATATTTTCTCTGGTTTCGAACTCCAAGCGTACATCTACTGGAGCAGTCTTTAATGATTCGTTTTGTTTCGAACAGTCAATCACTACGAGTGGCATGTAATTTTTATATTCGAGTTTTTTGAGCATCGGTTCGGCATCCTTACCGTAGTATACGTTTTGAAAATTGGCATACATATCGTACAACATTGCGTACTGGTTTTTACTGAAATCAATGTTGAGATTACCGTATGGATAGCACTGAGAGTTGAGGTACAGTTTTACATTTCTGATGTTACAATGATCAAATATACTAGCGTTAGAGTTTGGTTCATTTTTTCGATTGATTTGGAAGGCTAAGATGACGTAGCGTGGTTTCTCCAACTGATTTGTCGTTTTAACTGTCCAGACGTGATTTGTGTTTGCAGGCAGCGCTGGATATTCTTACAGTTCCCAACTACGAAAACTCATTGAAATACTTCGTTCGCTTTTTAGAAAGTCGAGTAGACGTATTTTCTTTGCAATCGATGCAGTCACATAGGGCATAAGCCATTCGAGACGTGTTATATTAATCTTGAATTCTTCGTAAGCTTCAACGTTGGCCACGGTCTTCTTCGTTTGATAAACTGCTGTTGCTGCGTAATCGTCCACAAATGTGTAACGAGCTGCGAGATGGTAAAAGGCACAAGTCTTGATGTTGAATTGATATACGAATCTCGTCACTATTTTTAAACGATGAATTGGTGTAAGGTTGATGAGTGTGGATCTCCTAATGAGCCAAAGATTCATCGAAGACGACAGGTGACTGTATTTCTACAATGTTCACCATTGTTTCGTTGAAAGCAGCAGCAAAAAGAAAAATTTATGCAATTTATTTTCCACCTGGAACTACTTTTAACCCAAGACTTTTTAGGAACTTTATGCTTTGACGTGTTAAAGCTTTCGCTTTCCGATGACGATTGATGACTGGAGTTCATCGTGTTGACGTTTTCAATTTCAGTCGACGACTGATGATGGGTTTGCATTTTTCAATGCTTATATAGTCCCTACCACTCTTTGAATCGTAAACAATTCCCATTATACGCTTTTGAGGTGTAATCTGATGGTTATGACTTCATCGCGAAAATTAATTAAATTTCCGTCTTGATCGACGATGCGTAATTGTAAATAATCTATAGACTTTTTCGTAACTGGAAGATAAATCACGCGAGAGGGAATTTCAATAATTTTATATCCAGGCGGTACTGCTGCAAAAAATTCGTGAATATCGTGAACGGTGTTTCCGTTCAAGTAAGCTCCAGCGGTTATATTACACTCGACTCTCACAGCGTTCACTCTGAGAATACTGACGGGAAGATCAGAATTGTGAGAAACGTTTGCCTCTAATGTACGTTGTGAAAAACCCAACAATCGTCCGATAGAATTCTGCGGACGAAAACCGATAGGTTCGGAACACTTGATTGTACAATGCAAGGTATTGTTGTTTGGTTTCAAACTAAATATTATATTATTATTATTATCAGTACGGAGAGGCTGCACAGCTTTGCGAAGAAATTTATCAATGTCGTCGATCTCGTAGGTCCCGACAGATATGTCGATAATTTGATTTGCGACGTAAAATTTATTATTATGTACGTCGATATTAGGTATCGAATTGAACGTTAGAAACTCGACTAAGCCCAACTTTTAATGTTTATGCTGTGATAGTTCAATTGGTGGGAAATAGTGCGCTTCCAACAGTGAAGAATTACCCGAGAGCGTCAGAGTTAGCGAATCCTCCATGACTGTGAGAACATGACTACCGATATTTTCACGTTACCTTTACTTTTATACCCTCGCACAAACACTGAAAGCAAAGATGACCGCATACGTGAGAATTGAAATCTTGATATCTTTTCGTATTATATTTGATCTCGATATCGCCAAGATACATCATTAAATCAATAGGTGGTCTAAGATCTCCAAAGCTATCAAAATATGTGACGTTTTTTCCGATTTTGCGATAAGCCACCCAGTGCGTTCCTGTTCCTTCGACGCCATCAAGATTGACTATAGCTGATTCGTGATAATATGGTCCAGAACTCGGTAAGTCATTTCTCATAAAGACTCCGCGAAAATTTGGTATACTTAAAACTTTTGCATACTTCATCAAGTCGGCATTTGTGAGGGCTCTATCCGGTAAATTTATTTCGAACTTTTTTTTTTCAAACCTGATCCCAGATAAGGTTTGAGATGAAGTCCATAGCCTTTTTTATAAGGTTCGAGATACAGGCCTTTTCCCAGAGTAATGGTCTCCATCGTTTTGTTGTGTCTCCTGTTCTCTTCCAATTGCTGTTTTGCAGACTTTTCATCGTTCACGGCTTTTGAAATTCCCGCGGCGCCACCAGCTAGAGCGCCAGTTGCACTCAAGCCTGCAAAAAGTGGTATGAGGAAGGGCAAAGCTCCACCCATCTTAGTTGATATTGGCAGAATTCGTCGAACATTGATGTTTGCTTTTCCACCAGCTTTTTTAACGGTTGTACGAGCTTTTTTCAAAGCAGAACCGATGACTTTGCGCGCACATTTACCCTTGGACCATTTGAATGTGGCTGCTTTGATCACGCTTTTCAAATTAACTAACTTTTTCGTTTTCTTGCGTCCTTTCGTCTTGGTTTTCTTTCTTCTCTTCGCGAGACCCATACCAAACTTTGATTTTAATTTCATGGCATTAAATATAGCGTAAGCAGCTGCTTTCTCATCAAAACTAGAATCCTTAGCGAAGACTCTTACGATCGCTTTTTCAGCTAAATTTTTGTCTGCGATATTTCTAGACTGGATATTTTCTCGATTTTTCGAGTACGCTATATCGTGTTGCTTGCAAGCTGCGTCGAGAGGATTGATTCCTGGATCGCCGCGAGCTAAACGTGTCTGTAACTTAGTTCCTGGTCCGCAATATTGATAGCCTGGAATATGGAGTTGAGACGGAAGTTTATTAATGATATTATTGACGAATCCTCGTCCTTTCTTTGCTCTTTGACGTTTGCATATGATCATCCCTCGATCAAGTCCAACACACGACTAACGTTTTAAACTATAAAAACAGGTATATAAATAGCCATGTGCTCAGTTATCGTTCGAACTCTGTCTCGTGAGTATGAATGTCAAGAAACAAACTGTGAAACTTCCCGTAGAAAATTTTGACATTATCGTGCGGGAGGATAAGCAAGCAAAGCGTCACGGAGATTTACTACCGAATAGCATCAGAGCTATTTTTTGTGGTCCGTCCAACTGTGGCAAGACCAACAGTCTTTTGGCGCTTATCACTTACCCCAATGGCGTTAGATTCGAAAATGTTTACGTGTACTCGATATCTCTTGATCAGCCAAAGTATAAATTATTATTGGAAGAGATGTTAAAGCCTATAGACGGAGTGAAATATTTTCCGTTCAAGGAGCACGAATCTGTGATCGATCCCGAGCATGCATTGCCTAATTCAATTAAGATATTCGATGATATCGCCTGTGAGAAACAGGACAATGTACGCGCTTTCTTTGTATGGGCAGATATAGGAGCGTGGTCTGTTTCTATCTCTCGCAAACGTACGCGCGTATTCCTAAGCATCTCGTGAGAGATAACGTCAATTTATTGGCAATTTTTCGACAAGACGAAGCAAATATGAAACATATATACGATGTGATGTTCGTATCACTTATAAATAAAATAATTCGAACTCACGTAATCTAGCTAATGAGTAAGAATTTGTTTCCAATGATTTTACTCTAATTGTTAAGAAAATAGATAAATAAATCAAATGTAATAAATAAGTAAATCAAATATACATAAGTAAGTGCAATATATCGAGGAAAGTCAGACAATCCCCTAGTTTCTTATGGTGCGAATTGTCCCATAAGCAGAGCTAAAGTCTTTCTTTGATAGGATATAATTCGGCCCAAGTTTCTTATAGCGCGAGATGTTCTATAAGTCCAGCTCAAATTATAAGGAAAGGATAGTCTTGCTTAGTTAATCACAATGAGAGAAAGAACTTAGGTATTAATCCAATTTTATTCAGACTCATGCGCTCACCTTGCAAGGCTAGAAGTGAATGCTAGCCTGTGCAAAGGTAGGCCTATTTATACACAGATTTTCCCGCTTATTATTGCAGGAGAGATTTCATCGAAAATTCGAGAGACATTCGCGAATTTTGAGAAATAAGTTTTCTTAATTTACAAGTAAATAACCATTAATATTAAGTTTTTAACACATGTAAATTTTACAGAATTTGTTATTTGTTGATTTTATACAATATACAACTATCGCCAATGGTGTCGTCAAAAGTTATTAACTAATAAAGTTAATTAACGTGATATTACATTATTTACAATAGAAAATTATTAAAATTTCATATAACTTTGAAGTTGATTAATTTTGGAAGTATTTCCCAAAATTAATTATTTAAATTAATTAATAACATTTGAATTATGACTAATTTTTCATATTTGTAACGGTTTTTTCTAATCTTAATATGCAATTATTACATTAATTATCTAAGATTTCTAAATCATAAAGTTATCATTATCAAGTATTAACTTAATATTTTCGTTCTATATATAGCTTATTATTTAAATAAATTATTAATTGTTTATTTATTAATAACAGTTATTATTCAGCTGTTATTAATGAAACCAATTCTTACTCATGTTCTAAGCTTATTCATTTTGCATATAAATTATTTATATTTTTCTAATATTTCATATGTTAATAAATAAATCAACTTTGCATATTGATATTCATTATTATTTTATAATTGAATGAGATTTTTGTTATGATATTATGAATCTATAAGGTGTACAAATAAGTTTCCGCGGTTTTTTATAAAAAATTAGGAATTTATTGTGAAGGAAAAGTATATTACGTTTTATTCAAAGTATTTTCCATCATTTGCCACTACTTTTCCCCATCTTTCTGGCAACATTCGGATACCCCGTCGAAAAAACTCTTTATCTTTTGACGCTATCCACAAATCTACCCAATTTTTGGTGTCTTCATATGATGTGAAACGCTGCTCAGACAGACCATGTGCCATCTACCGGAACAGGTGATAATCAGAAGGGGCTAAGTCTGGTGAATACGGCGGGTGGGGTAAAACTTCCCAGTTGAGTGTTTCCAAGTATGTTTTTACCGGCGCCGCAACATGTGGACGAGCATTATCGTGTAAAACAATAATTTTGTCGTGTCTGGAGTAGTAATGGGCGCGTTTTTCTTTAAGTGCCCGACTCAATCTCATCAATTGTGTTCGGTGGAGAGTTCCAGTAATGATTTCGCTTGGTTTCAGCAATTCATAATACACGACACCAAGCTGATCCCACCAAATACACAGCATGAGTTTTTCTCCATGAATATTCGGCTTAGCTGTCGATGTTGATGGTTCGCCGGGCTTAACCCATGACTTTCTCTTCTTTGGATTATCGTAGTGAATCCATTTTTCGTCACCAGTGACTATACGATGCAAAAAACTCTTTTTTTTATTCCCGGCAAGCAGCATTTCACTCATGCATAATCGGCGTTCAACGTCTCTCGGCTTTAGTTCATATGGAACCCAATTTCCTTGTTTTTGAATCATTCCTAACGATTTTAAACGATGTGAAATTGCTTGTTGAGTCACTTGTAGAGTAAGTGCAAGTTCTTTTTGCGTTTGGGACGAATCTTCCTCCAATAGTACTTCTAATTCCATGTCTTCGTACACTTTCGGCCTTCCACTGCGTTCTTTGTCCTTCACGTCAAACTCACCGTTCATAAACTTTTGAAACCTTTCCTGACAACTTCTCTCACTTAAAGCAGCTTCACCATATGCATCTAGAAGCAATCGATGCGCCTCAGCTGCAGATTTTTTCAAATTAAAGAAGTAAATCAAAAGTTCCCGCAAATAATGCTTATTCGGAATAAAACTTGACATTTTTGCACGAAAAAAATTACGTGATGCTGATACGGAATCACTAGTACTTTAAGGTTATGGTGTTGCCGGATGAAAATACTTGGGATATTACGTTTTACATCTGACAATTTCTCCATAACCTTCTGGTGGAGCCATCTTTTGACAAACCGCGGAAACTTATTTGTACACCTAATACATGTTAAAATCTATATAATCGATACTTTGTTATATTAAAATTATCTATAATTAATATATTTTTCTTAATATCATGAATCATTATATCTATGTCTATTATTTTGTGACGTCACGCTGTTTATTTTGATTCGACTCTTATTTGTATACAGTCGCGTAAACAGTGAGGTAGCGCCGCTTAATGTATTGTTTTGACTAAACAGATAAATACGTTAGACTAGTTGCAGTCATTTAATAAATAGCTCATAAATAGGACCGTTACATAGCCCCCTCTTGAGACTGAATGATTTCTGATAAGAAGTCTCATGAACGAGTTCCTTATGAGCTTTTTATTGATATTTTAGTTTGTTTTTTATATCTTTTTTCTTTATTTCTTTATTATTACAGTTATAAAAAATTTCCAGGTGTTGGAGGTCGCTCTGGTTGTGTTGATGACATAGTTTCTTTTATTTCCTTAATTTTTTCCTTCGTCTTGGTGATTCTTGTAGCCAGCTTCTTGATTTTTTTCTGGATCCTGCGCTTTTGCTTTCTTGATGTTGTTGGTAAAGCTGCAGAAGGCACAGGAGCAGAAGGACGTGGTACGTTTGAAGGCAGGAACGTAATTGTAGACTGGTTCCTAGATTGATCTTTATTTTTCGCCTTTGCCACCCAAGCAGGCTTGGATGGTTTCTGTGTGCTTTTGCACAGAGACCAAGGCACCATATTTTGAGATGGCACAAAAGGTCTGGCTAATGGTGCTGGAATATAGTGCTTTAGATCAGACCCATCGGTCTGAGTACTTTCACTTTTTCCAGGCATTTTTCCAAATCGATAGTCTACTCTCTCCAGTGTTTACATATATCAGATCAATATGCAAATTTGATTGGAGAGAGAATATATCCCCTAGTGGCTAAATTTGGTACGGTTTTAGTAGAGAAGTATGAAATACACCTCTATCTTTACCATTTTTGTATTTCAATAAGTATATATCTAAACCGATTATGGATTTAATTATATACGGGCCTTCGTATAAGTTTAAGAATTTTTTAATGATTTCTTCTTCTTTATTACTTATATTTTGACTCCGTAATAATACATAATCATTAACTTTATATTGGTAATGATGTATATTTTTATTGAAATTATTTGCACGTTTTATAAGTTTATTGTGCATTTTTTTCTTGATATCTTCTATTTGATTATAATTTGTAGGTACCTTTGTTTTGGTGTCAGGTATCCATCGATGCCAAAATCTATCTTGTTTTATATGTAGGTGAGCTTCTATAGGAGTTGTTTCAATTGTTTCATGATACACACAATTCATTATTTGTTGTATTTTGGGAATTAATGGAGCCCAACCTTTATGATTGTCATTTGCATATGCTCTTAAAAATCTTCCCAGTTCTCTATGTATTCTTTCCACGATATTGCTTTGTGGATGACGAATACTAGAAAATACTAATTTTATGTTATTAGCTAAAAGCTTTTCTTTCCATGCTTTAGCTGTGAACTGTGTTCCATGGTCACATATGATTGCTGATGGTTTACCATAATTTGGTATATAATGTTCAAATATCTTTTTAATAGTCGTATATGTAGTTGATCTTTTTATAGGATACATAACTACAAATTTACTAAAGCAATCTATTGTAGTTAAAATGTATTTGACTCCTCCTCGTGAAGTTGGCAATGGTCCATAAAAATCTATAGATAATAGATCATTTGGTTTTTCAACTAATATAGGCTGCATTATGGATGATATCTTCTTCGTATAATATTTTGTACGTTGACAGAGATCGCAGCGATTTATAGTTTTAGCTACTTTTTTGCGAAGCTTGTAGATATAAAAATTTTCTTGTAACATTTTCGTAATTTTTTTAGATCCAATATGACCATATACTTCATGTATTTCTTGGATCAATTCTTGAACAATTATTTCTGGTAGTAATAATTTGTTGTTAATTTTATCTTTTTTATATACTAAATTATTATAAATAATATATCTATGATTAAAATTTTCCTTATTCCTTAAGTTTTGTATAAAACCATCATTTTGTTGTAATGACTCCATATTCTTGAAATATTTCATTAAATCTTGAGAAGGTTCTTTCATCAACATAGCAATCTGAATTTCATCTATATAGTTATTACTGTAGTCTGTGATATGTCTAGATAGAAAATCGGCGGCTTTATTCTTATTTCCTGGCAAATACTCATACGTAATGTTGTAGTCTTGAAGAAACAAGCACCACCTCACTAATCTCGCATTTGTAAATTTACAAGTTGTTAAAAATTTCAACGCTTCGTGATCAGTACGAATAATTATTTCTTTCGCACCTCTTAGATACGTTTCTAATTTCAAACACGACCAAGCTACAGCTAATAGTTCTTTTTCAGTAGTAAAGTAATTTAATTCTGCTCCTTTTAAAGTTCTAGATATAAATGTTATAACTTCTTCATCACCTTCATAATTTAATTGTGACAAAGCAGCGGCTATAGTATGATAACTGGCATCAGTAGTTAATATGTAAGGTTTATTGGGATCAGGAAATTTTAAAGTGATTGTATCAATAAATATTTTTTTCACGTTATTAAAAGCTGTTTCATGCTCAGGTAACCATTGATAGCCTCTACTTTGTTGCAATAAATTCATTAAAGGTCTACATATTTCAGCATAATTTTTTGCAAATTTTGTATAGAAATTAACAAATCCAAGAAAGCTTTGCAAGTTTTTCAAATTTTTTGGAGCTTTATAATTTTGAATTATTTCTAATTTGCTTTTTTGAGCTTTTATACCTTGTGGAGTAATAATATGTCCTAAAAATTCAATTTCTTCTTGAACTAATTTAGACTTTGAAAATTTCAATGTATAATTATCTCTTCGACAACATGTAAAGAACGTTCGTAAATGATAAATATGTTCATTGAAGGTTTTAGAAATACATAGTATATCATCCACAAATGGTATAATGAATTGTTTTAAATCGCCAATTGACAAATTTAAAGCTCTTACTAAAGCTGCTGTACTAATACATGTACCGAAAGGAACTACATTAAATTCGTAGGTATTGCCCTCGATAATAAATGCTGTATATTTTTTACTTTCTTCATCGAGAGGAATCTGCCAAAAACTACTTGTCAAATCAAAACTAGAAATAAACTTTACTCCGAAACAATGTTGAAAAATATCATCCATATGTAGTGGGGCTTCATAATCTTTAACTAATTTTTTATTTAATTTTCAAGCATCTAAACAAAATCGCACTGATCCGTCTTTTTTAATGCTTATAACAATTGGATTAATATAATTACTAATTGATCGACGAATAACGCCATCTCTTAGCATTTCTTTGATTGCAATTCGAACATTTTCTCGATAATTTAACGGTATAGGATACTGTTTTAAAAAATATGGCTCTTTATCTTTTAAAATTAATTTATGAGTATATACTTTCAATAAACCTAATTTTTTACGAAATACATCTCTAAACTCGTACACAAGCGAAGCTATCTCATTTTTTTGAGCATCGGTAAGGTTAGAGCTTTCATCAACTTTCTCATTAATTTCCCCTCGAGTTAGATTTTCAGAATCATCATTTGTGATCCCTGCATCTATTTCATTACGAGTTAGATCAATGAGTGATGGTATGTCATCCCCAAAATCCGAGACAGTATCATACTGAATAGTTAAGCTTTGATATGTACTTTCATCTATAAATGCATCGTTATATTTCATGTTTTTCAAAGTATTATTAATTTCAAAATAAATTTGCACTTTATATGTGTCAAGTTTGAGCTTTATATTTTTCATAGTATCATAACCGATAATGCAATCTTTTATTAATCTAGGAATAATTATGAAGATAATATCAATGTATTGACTACCCCATTTTACATTCAAATAAATTTGCTTTTTCAATCTCAACGATTTTTGGCCTGTAACTACTTTAATAACGTGTCCACTAATCGGAAGAGTAGGTTTATCTTTAAAATTACTTAAGTTTTGATTGTAAAATTCTTCTGAAATAGCAGAAACTTCACTACCCGAATCAAGTAGAGCTTTTACTGGAATGTTTTCTAATAAAAGAAATATTTCAGGACAAATTCTGCCCCCATTGCTATTATCGTTATTTGATAATTCACCGTTCATTTCACGTCTAGGATCTTCAAAAATAGTTAATAATTCTTTCGATAATAAATCGTTACTTGATTTTATTGTTGCAACTCGTTGCAAGCTTTTGCATTTATCCGATCTCCGAGAAGCAACATTTACTCGTTTCCCGAGGAGGTACTGGGTACATCTTGTAAAATCGGTTTTGGAATATTCTTATTTTTATTTGCTTTATTATTCTTATTATTCGACTTACTATTTTCAATTGTTATGCTATTAATTTGTTGTTCTCCGCCGCTATCTTTTTGAGCATGACATGAACTAATATAATCATTATTATCCAAAGAAGATAAAACTTTAATAAATTCTGATATCTTTTTTATATGTCTAGCTTCAACTAATAAACGTACATCTCTATCAAAATGTCGAGATAATTTATCTATTAATTCTTCTTCATCTAGATTTTCATTGATATGAAAAGCTAAATTAATTTTACGTATAGCATAATTATAACTTGATAATTTTCCACCAAAATATTTTCCAAATTCTATTTGGCGAGTAATATTTCTACGTATTTCAGCGTTCCAAAATTTCTCTTTAAATAACATTTCAAAATCTTCAAAATTTATAATTTCACGCTGTACTAAATCATACCAAGAAGAATTTACTCCCGTCATAGATTGAGATAACAAACATAACAATTGAGCAGTATTATAATTACTTGCTTGCAAATAACGTTTGATATCATTTAAATATTTTACTGGTCGATTCAGTCGCGATGTCGCCGTCAAGCGGTGCGGAAGTGCAACCTCCTGACGCATCATCGCTACATAAGCATTTCAAGTGTCATCCAAATACAAAAGTAGGAGCAGTTGTGTGTTTAGTATGTGGAAATTTCTATCATACGAGTGAAATAGTAGCAAAAATCAATGCAGGAAATGCAATCAAACTATTAAACAGCTCATTCATAATATGCCAGGAGCATCCAAATTTTGCACTAACATCAAACTTGCCATATGGGGACTTAAGTGAACAAGCTAGTGCTTTTATAACACAATTCAAACTTGTAAGCAGAGAGGAAATAAAACAAGAAATACTAAATGAGCTCGTACATGAGAATCAAATAATGAATGAAAACGATGAACATATGGATTTAACACAAGTAAGTGAATCAGATGAAATACAACAACTAAAAGCTGAAAATAACTTATTGAAAGAACTCTACAGAGAAACAAAGGAAAAAAATGAATTACTAAATGAATTACTCATCAAAGAAAAGCAAAATAGGAATGAGTTATTAGCAAAAGAAAAGAAAAATAAACCAAATAACATATTTAAAAATTCATATGCAGAAACATTGAGTTTACCAAAGCCTAAGCCAAAAAAGGTACCAAGACTTATTATCAAACGAACTAATAAAAATGATACCACTAATTTAGAAAATACCGTAGCTCATTATCTTATCAAAGATAAAACAATACAAACAAAAAAAATTAAAACAGTAAATAACGATACTGTCATAATTAACTGCATTAATGAAGAGAGTATTAACACTATAGAAAAAACATTACACAAAAAAATACACACTTTTGCTAAAATTGAAAAAGAGCAAATTAGGAAACCAACAGTTAAAGTTACTGGCATCAGCAAATCTTTCACACAAAATATGCGAGACATTGAGTCAGATATAAACCAAAGAAATTTCCACAATTATGATGACAAAGGTAAAGTAATACACACATACACAAATGAGAAATTGAAAACTATGACAGTTATAATGGAGGTATCAGCTAATTTGTACAAACACATTAGAGAGAATAAAAGCAGACTTTTTGTTGGTTGCCAAAACTGCAAAGTCTATGACATTATAAATACATGCCCTTGTTATAACTGTGCTAGGTTTGGACATAGTGGGAGCAGATGTAAAAATGAAGCCACGCATTACAAATGCGGCGGTAATCACACTGGTAGTCAATGCAACAATAAAACACAAACATGTCCTAATTGCACATACCACAATACTAAATACAAAACTAAATTTGATACTAAACACAGTGCAATTGACAGCCAATTTTGTGAAATTTTAAAAGCAAAAATAAACAAATACATTGAAATGACAGACTACCCGATAATACCAACGCACTAACGCTACTTCGGAAAAATAGAACACCCGACTGCATAAAAACCAACAATTAACGCGTGTCCTGCTCTATCAAGCGGCGCATCATTAGCGTCATTAGCCTCCATATCCTCGCTCAACTTACATGGTAACAATAATACGAAATACAAATAAAAATGCATCCCATCGATGAAAATATTAGCAACGAAATTATTATTAATAACACTGATGAATTAAGTGAGCACATAATAACAGAAAAGGAAATTATTATCTGTGTTAATATCAGAAGTTTGAATGCCAATTACACCAAACTATTAACATTTATAAACAACCTACAAAAAAACCAAGTGTTATAATATGTACTGAAACATGGAATTTACAACATTTCCTAGTCTTCAATATTGAAGGATACAGTATGTACTATAACAACAGTAGTATTAATAAGGCTGATGGCGTGGTGACCTATATCAGAGACGACATAATTGAATCAACAGAAATAATTCAAATACAAAATTTAAAAATTTTACAAACTACAATACAGTTAGAAAATGAAAAAACTATACTGTTAGCAGCTATATACAGATCACATGACCTACACAAACCACAATTCATACAATCGATCAAAACATACATAACTCAACACATAAAGAAAAAAAATTCAATACTAATAGGCGATTTCAACTGCGACATTTTAAGCCAAGATCCTTGGGATCAAGAATTCTTGCAAATGTTAATGGAAAAAGGACACCATCCAGGATTTAATACGATTACCAGACCTTCGCTGGACAACAACAACAGTGGAACATGCATAGATAATTTTTTTATAAAAATGGAAAATAACGCATACAAAACTTTCAACGTCAACACCCCGTTCCATGACCATTATCCACTAATAATGGCGTTGCAGAACCAAACAAAAAGCATAAATCACTCACATAATAAAAAACATATTAATTACCGAAAACTTCAACATATAGCTCAAACTATAAACTAGAATGAAAATAGTGAAACTAATGATACAAATCAATCTATCAATAACTTAATCATGAAAATACAATATTGCCTTAAACAGGCAGAAAAGAAAAATGTCACAAACAAAACTATTAATAGCTTGAAGCCAAGAAAAAAATGGATCACCAAAGACATAATAAACTCATGTAAAACTAAAGAAAACCTATATATTGAATGGAAAAATAATCCTCACGATACAACAAAAAAAATAACTATAAAAATTTTATCAAAATTTTAGATAAGATAATTACAATAGCAAAAGAAAATTACGATAAAAAAATCATAGAAATGGTGCAACATGATCCTAAAAAATTATGGTCAGTTGTCAACAACAAACTAGGGAGAAATACTCAGAATAACAAAACTATTGATTACATCACGGACAAAAATAATAGAATCACCAATCCAGAAGAAATTGCAAACAAAATGAACACATTTTTTTGTGAAATCGGAACGGAACTTAGCAATAATATAATACAACCGCAAAATGCAACGCTCAACCTCCCAAAAATAAACCCGAAAACAATATTTTTAAATTTTACAAATGAACTAGAAGTAAAGAAAATAATTGGCAGACTAAAAAACAAAAAAGGAGGAGTTGATGGAATTAATTCATTATTATTGAAATCATTAATCCACTACGTATCTGAACCACTTGCACTTACTATAAATAAGTGCATTATTAATGAAACTTGGCCTGATGCTTTAAAAGAAGCGGATATTATACCAATCCACAAATCAAAAGAAAAACATTTAGCAAATAACTACAGACCTATTTCTCTAATCTCCAACATAGCTAAAATCATTGAAAAAATAATACATAGAAGAATTCAATCTTTCATTGACAACTGTAATTTGCTTTCCACAAATCAATTTGGCTTTCGAAAAAACAGAAGCACAAAACATGCACTAAATTATATTTCAAACAACATTTATGAACAATTAGATGCAAGTAAACCTATAGCAATAACTTTTCTGGATCTTGCCAAAGCCTTCGACACAGTTGACCACAAGATACTGTTACAAAAATTATACAACTATGGTATTAGGGGTAGTGCCTATAACCTTATCAAAAGCTATCTAACAAATAGAAAACAATGTGTGAAGGTAAATAATGCAAGTAGCGATAAACAAATAGAAAAAATGGGCGTTCCACAAGGAACTATACTGGGTCCGCTACTTTTCCTACTATACATAAATGATCTACTAACGATACTACCAGAAAAATCCATACTATCTTTTGCTGACGATACAGCAATCATAGCAAAAGGTAAGAATTGGAAAGAAGCTGAAACTAATATGAACAGTTATCTAAAAATAGTGGGAATTTGGCTTGCTCTTAATAAACTATCTTTGAATATAGACAAGACAACGTACATGGAATTTGGAAATTATCATGACAGTACGCCAAAAAACCTGAAAATTGAAATCTTAGGACATTCAATACACCGAGTTGAAAACACAAAATATCTTGGAGTTACTTTTGACAGTAATATGAAATGGGATTTACATCTACAAATCCTATACCAAAAAACAAAATATCTAACATTTGTCCTATATAAGCTATCAAAAATAATGAATACTAGTACATTAAAAATGATCTACTACGCACTCTTTCACAGCATAATGACCTATGGAATTATAGCTTGGGAAGGAGCGTACACAGGTCGAATTAAAATAATACAAAACTTGCAAAACAGACTACTAAAAATAATCTATAAAAACTAATTTGTGACACATGAATACCCACTTAACTTAGATCAATGCTTTCCATTGGAATCTCTATTATTCCACTACGATACTTTTAAGGACAAATATATTGGAAAAGAAAGAAAAACAAGATTCGCCTCAATCCAACACCCAAAAAGAACACTAACTATCAGCATAAAAAACAGTTATGTAAGAGCAATTATGTTATACAATAAACTACCAAATGACTTGAAAACAATTAGCAACACGACAACTAGGAAAAACAAACTTAAAAAATGGATCAAAGGAAACCCAATATGGCAAATAGATTAAACTGCAAAAATATAAAACAATTAATTGATCTCTATGGTACTCTGTATCCGACATCGGAAGTCCATGAGGATGCAGTAGACCACAACAAATTAATACTAGATATTAGAATATTTATTTGTGAAAATAACAATTGCAATTTATCTCATAAAAGATCACACAAAAGAATCACCCAGTATAACTATGAAAAAATGCTGAAAGAATCAACACAAGAAATCAACAGGATCGCAAAGCTAGCTAACAGCCTCTTGAATAATATGAAAACAGCGACAGCTACACAAATCAACAGAATAAAATTCTCTAAGTCCACACTCGAAGAACATAACATAAACAGTAATAACAAAATGTCCATAGAAACAGTTTTCGATGCCATTGATGAGATGGCAAATGAAAATAACTATAGAGCACTGTCAAGAAAACCGATGCCAGCCCCTGGAAAACTGATAGAACAATCAAATTGTATCAGAATGACCTATGGAGACATAAACTATCTAGGCAACAATAAAGCCCTGTTAAATTTTGACAGAGGTATTCAAGGAGCACAAATTTTCAAGAACTCAGCATCACCTCTAGAATATCAACCACAACACCTAGACATTGTAGTTGTCGATGATATAGTGTTCACCTCAACTTGCAAATGTGTCTCGAACAGACAACACAAAGAAATTTTTCCACACTATAGAGAAACTTGCGCAATAGGACTAACATGTCCAGCAAGATTAACAAGCTTAGAACGTGTCATCTACAGAAGAACCAAGAATGCAACAACAGGATATTTCACTACAGCCAGACAGATGCTAAATAGAACATGGGATTAGAACAACAAATCACGAATTTCTTTATACAAATTACTAATTAGTTTTAAGTATTAGTATTAGTTTATTAAACATGCTAGACCAGCGTACAGGAAGAAATTCCTCTGCTGGATTACATGTATATGTAATGTAATTGTATATTATTAATTATTATTAATGTATATTTACTCTGGACTTAAATAAATAAATAATAAAATAAATTAATAAAATATTTATAACTATCGTCAAAAACTGGACACGTTAAAGCAGGTTGCTTAATGGTTTCAATAATAGTTTCATTAACAATTGATGTATTTTGTTCATTATTCTTAATTTTATCAATATTCTCACGAAGTACTGAAAATGTTTCATTCATTTCCATAGTAACATTATTTTTCGCTCGAATAATATCATTAAAATTATCTTCACATCTATCTTTTAAAATAGAAATAATTTCATTTGACTTTTCTAAATTTGATTCTAAACTCTTAATTATTTGATTTTGTTCAACTATTTTATTCGTTAATCTATCAACTTTATTACTTAAATTGTTAATAGTTTCACAAATTGTTTTAAAATAATTTAAACTGATCAGTATGAAATGTCTTTAATTCATCTACTACAGCTTTTTCCCATTCGTGCGTTCTTTTTTGCTGCACGGTCAATTCCTCGCCAATTAGTGATTCACTAAGTTCGTTTAGAATTGTTTCGGGAGCACACTCAGTAGAGTTATACATTGGACGTTTCTCGTTTGACATTGTAATATCAAAAAAAATCCAAAGCATATAATTAATACAACACCAATAATAAATAATATATGGATGATATTAATCAATTAATTTCAACAATACATAGGATTTGACAAATAATTGAACAAATTCAAATTATATATAGTAGTTATCAAATTTATTATATAAATAATAACACGAATTATGCGCCTGGAGCGGGCCTAGATACTAATATATGTTCTACGGTATCAGCCAAATGATTCAAATCAGAGCTCATATTTCTCAAGCTTGTATCAAATAATCTCATATTCTTTTTGTAATTGTTACCTAAATTAACAAATGATTCCGCAAGTTCCATATATAAAGTACGCAGTTCATTTAATTCTTTTTCTAGTGACGCATTTTTACACAGTATAGCTCGCATATGTCTATTTCTTTTCGGCATAATAAAAGAAAGATTTATAATAAAATTACAAATTACTACAAAACAAATAACAAATACTTAACAATAACTAACGTAACAAGAGTCCTGTCACGGTCGCCATATGTGATGTTCGTATCACTTATAAATGAAATAATTCGAACTCTCGTAATCTAGCTAATGAGTAAGAATTTGTTTCCAATGATTTTACTCTAATTGTCAAGAAAATAGATAAATAAATCAAATGTAATAAATAAGTAAATCAAATATACATAAGTATGTGCAATATATCGAGGAAAGTCAGACAATGTCCTAGTTTCTTATGGTGCGAATTGTCCCATAAGCAGAGCTAAAGTCTTTCTTTGATAGGATATAATTCGGCCCAAGTTTCTTATAGCGCGAGATATTCTATAAGTCGAGGTCAAATTATAAGGAAAGGATAGTCTTGCAAGGTGAGCGCATGAGTCTGAATAAACTTGGATTAATACCTAAGTTCTTTCTCTCATTGTGATTAACTAAGCAAGACTATCCTTTCCTTATAATTTGAGCTCGACTTATAGAACATCTCGCGCTATAAGAAACTTGGGCCGAATTATATCCTATCAAAGAAAGACTTTAGCTCTGCTTATGGAACAATTCGCACCATAAGAAACTAGGGTATTGTCTGACTTTCCTCGATATATTGCACTTACTTATGTATATTTGATTTACTTATTTATTACATTTGATTTATTTATCTATTTTCTTGACAATTAGAGTAAAATCATTGGAAACAAATTCTTACTCATTAGCTAGATTACGAGAGTTCGAATTATTTTATTTATAAGTGATACGAACATCACAACGACGATCATGTGGATTCAGATATGACTTAGAATTAATTTAAAGAACTTTGTGCCAAATGCTGGTTGGTGATAAATATGGGTTTTTAGTGATCGACAAAGACAGAGCTATAAACTGTGGAAGATATCGAAAGGGCTTTGATTGTTTTGTTATAAATATATCACGATAGTAATGCGGTACACAGTCTCTCGATGATCGTCGAAGCGTTAACATGGCTGATCACGAAAGGGAAAAACATGTACTTTCTCAACTCGTAAAAGCGCAAGACGCGATAAGACGAAAATATAGTTTATTGAAGCATAATCGAGAGTATACTGACGAAGTCTTGAATAAGACATTCAAACCAATAGTCGATCCTCTTAAAGTCATAATAAGTGAGAAGGAACAAAAAAAAAATCTTCCCCCGGAAACTCCCGTTACAGTTATTAAAAAGCCGAAATTTCTAAACAGAAAAAAATTAAAATTAAAATTAAAATACTGTGCCAATGAAAAAGAAAAAAATTAAAAAATTAAATTAAATTATCAATTCGGCTGATAATGTCAAGAAGTATAACACCGCTCAGTCTACTGGCGAAGATAGCGATACTACTGTCATGCACAATACTACAGTTTTATAACGGTTTATCCGAGCCGAGTGAGGATGAGCATTTAGCTGGCAACAATTATACGAATGCATTGGATAAAAGTGATTCGAATTTTGTGGACTTGATTTATGCAGTACGTGAAGAACGGAATGGATCATACACGCTTGGTAAATCTACGGTGATTTTTAACAAAGATAACGTAGACGTCGATGATTTCAAGTATACAAAAACACGGGGTTTGATGGAGTTACTGGTTGCAAAGCAACCTGATCAAAGTTTAATCACTTCCATTGATCTCAAGAGCTACAAAGAAATCTTGGAGATTTCTAATATTCATAGGAAGAAAAATAATTCAAACGAGGCTATACGAGCGCACAATAGTAATAAATTCAAGAACATAATTGGTCCGTTATTTGGTTTGACTAAAAAAAATATAAAAGGAGGCGATGGGCTGCTACAGACGACTGGTACGCCGTTGCCTACCTACAAGATTGCGCGAAACAATACTTCTATGGATTACGTATACTGGGATGATCCGATTGAGCTCGTTGATCATCTTTGATTGATATTGGCTGAGTAATCAGCTGGTAACAATAATCACATCAACGAAATTCATTCGATAATCGAAGAATTACGCGAGGGTGGATATATATATACTAAGAGCACACCTATCGTTCGAGCATTATCAAAATGAATGTCGACGTATTCGGACGTAAATATAAAGAGCAAGGAGTTCACGGTCCGCCCGGTATTAGGTTCAAGCTCACGAGCGAGTACCATTACGATCTAGAGAATAAAAGATTGGAAAATCTTGCTCCTCCACGGAAAGCTAAAGATGCTATAAATTGGGAAACTGCGGAAAACATCGTTCAGATGGCAATCAAATCTACGAGAGACGTGATCGCACGATTAAGGAGTGATCTTGAGGATTTGGATGCAATTATCAAAGAGAAATTACCACGAATAAAGTCAAGTGTTGAAAATTTAGAAAACAGTCGATTAGATGGAAGCGGTGGTGGAGGAGTTACACAAACCAACGAGACGTAATTATCCAAGACGAAAGTACGACTATCGAGGTATCGATGAGACGTGGCAAGCCGATATCGTCGATATGCAGGCCTATTCTAGACAAAATCGCGGCTATAATTGGCTTCTCACGATAATTGATAATTTTTCCAAGCACGCGTGGACTGTGCCAATGAAAAAGAAAACCGCTCGCGATATTACAGCGGCCATGAAATCTATTTTAGCGAAAGGTAGACGGCCAAAGAATCTTCATACGGATAGAGGCAAGGAATTCTACAATGCAGATTTTCAAGCTCTCGTGAAAAAATATATTATCAATCTGTATTCTACCAATAGTTCGCTCAAAGCTTCGATATGCGAACGATTTAATCGCACGTTGAAGAACGCTATGTGGAAAAAGTTTAGTCTCCGTCGGAACTACAAATGGTTCAACGTACTACCGGAGCTCACAGCTGCTTACAATAATCGCAAACACAAAACTATTGGTATAAAACCTATCCAAGTTACAGCGGCGAATCAAGCTCAAGTATTAAAAAAATTTATACAATACATGGGAAGAAGAAGAGAAAGAAGAAAGCCAAAGTTCAAAGTTGGCGACAAAGTCAGAGTGAGCAAAGAGAAGCAAATATTTGAAAAGGGATATACTGTTACGTCTTACGACGCATCCTTTTTATAAAATAAACATTTGCGAAATTCAAAGCTACTAAACTATTCGCACGTCAGCAAAAAGCTAATTAAACGCGAGCTAAATGACTCTCCGAAATTAAGCCTTACGACGCATCCTTTTTGTAACATATGCACATTCAAAACTGCTAAGCTATTCACACGACAGCAAAAAGCTGTCGAAACACACTCCGAAACTAAGTCACCAAAACGCAAGAATTTATAATCAGCGAAAACAAAATGTCACACAATATCGCAATATTGACCTGAAAAAGAACCCATAAAAGATATAAAAACCAATGAACAAATTACTCTCAGCAGTTGATCAGTAGTCCGTCAGTCAGTCAATAAGTACCTGTAAGACTCAACTCCGTACACACCGGTCCGACAATTGGTGATCATTTTACTTAATAAACTCGCGATTGTTACAAAGTAATATCGTGCAAGTATTATTCAACAACCTATCCTATTCAATTTAACAAGCAGTTAGAGCCTGCTACATTCATACAATCCAACAAGCAGTTAGAGCCTGCTACATTTTATCAACAATTAAAGGCTACGATTATCAAGGTAGTACAACTATCAGACATACATTTCCACATATATTTATTATAAGTGAGACATATCCGACCACTAGTCAACATATTAGAACGTCTCATTCATTAGCTATTCGTAGTTGATGCACGAGACGTAACAATTGGTTCCGGTACGAAAAATACATTCGATTGAGATAAAGAAAATTATTTTGATACATATTAAAACTTAGTTCTTATTAATGAATTAACGCATCAAACGGAAAAGAGAGAGTTCGAAAACCGCGGATATACGAGTAGGTGTTGTATTACAGAAGTAAGCAGCACACGTCACTTTCTTTCATAGTGACCGAATTTTAAAATTGCAATTTTGCAAAATTGTGGAACTAAGACAACAGCAGAAATAAGTGACCCAGAAATAATTTTCAGTTAGTAGGTCAAATACCATACGTAGATAGAATTTCCTTTTTTCTTTTCTTTTTCCCCTTTTTTATATTATTTTTACCATTTCATTAAGCAAGTGTGTTTCCATATACTTCTACCATAATTTTTTTTGCTAACAATAATTTTTCTTATTTTATATTTTTCCTGCTTCACTCTATTTCAATTTTGTCGAATTACCTTTGTTCATTCCGTTTATTACGAAAGTGCGATAAATGAGCAAGAAGTCCAGCACAACGAAGGACACATCATCCATAATTAGGAAACTTACGCGATCACAAATCGACAAGAATCCAAAATTACAAGACCGCTTAGAAAAAGGACTGGATGAGATAGCTTTCAAAAAGAGTAACAAGCTACAAAGATCGCCGATTAAGACCAAGACCCAAGAAGAAATCGTAAGAAAAGAGAAAAACACAGGAGCAATAAAGAAAATCATACCAACAGTTGACCAATTAGTTGATTTAACAGAAAAACAAACAAATAAAACCGACTACACTGATTCAGACAAATATTCACTATTAGACCAGACGTTTGACACATTTGATTCAGAAAAACACGATAGATATTCAGACATTGGAGGATTTTTAGGTGAACAAAGCCTAATATTAGGGACACCAAAAGATATATTATTCAGCATAAACACAAACGAAGAATCTGTCTACACAAAATACGCATTACCAAAAAACTCTGACGAACCTAAAAACCAACAACAGAACATTGAAGATTCAAAAAAAGACATTAGAAAAATAAAGAAATCACAATACATAAACGAAAAGGAGAGAGAAAAAAAACACTCAGCAAATTCAAAGACAAATTCAAGGAAACCAACGTATCACAAGTCCAGCAACAAACCCAATAAACATGGCAAATTCACACCCAATCAAATTATCACTCAAAGAATTGGTAAATTATGTTCCGGACTTCGATAGCAAAAATATGCCACCCGTAAAGTACATCAGAAGACTACGACGAGTAAAAAATTTAATAGATGACCAAGATGAACACAATGTAGTAGAATTATTGAAAGTGAGAATGAAGGGAGAGGCAGAAGAAGCTTTAGGAAACAGCTGTGTAGAAACAATAGACGAATTAATTACAGCAATACGAAGTCTATACCCAATTCAAGAAGACATACACGAACTGCGTGCTAGGATACGCAAAATAGTAAGTGTAAAAATAAGATCACACAAAAGGTAAACAAATGCGATATTTGTGACGAAGGAAGTCATTCAACGCAGGAATGCCCTGAGGTCTTTTCTAAAAAATGCAATAAAAAAGGTCACTCTATCAAATTTTGCACAACAGGTAAAAATAGATCACCTTATAGAATATGCACCCTATGCCAAGAACAGGGACACGAAGAACAAGATTGTGAAGAAGCGCGAATATATTTCACAGAACAAAGAAATAAATCAAGTTACAAATGCCAATTATGTGATCAATTAGGTCACACAGCAAAAATCTGCAGAAAAATCGCGAATACACAACAATCTGCAAACCCTCAGCAAAATCAGCAAAACTATAACACCTACAATAGAAACCACAACAACGGCTACAGAAACAATTTTAACAATGATCAAAGAAAAAAATTCTGCGCTTATTGCAAAAATATAGGTCACATAGCAAGTGAATGTAGGAAACTACAAGCATTAAAAAATTATCCACCTCAAAATATTTCAATCACATGCGAAGGTTGCAACGAAACTGGACATAACATAGATAACTGTGAAAAAATTAAAAGATTACAAGAAGAAAGAATATTTTGCAGAATCTGTAAAGGTGTCGGTCATACAACAGAACAATGTCGCAAACATGGGACAAACTCGGAAAACTCTGGAGCTCCTTTGGGAAGGAACGCCTAAAGAATGAGCAGACAATAAAAACGTTCCACGACAAAATACTCACTCTCCCAACACAAACAAAACATCTCATAGATACATACAGCAAATTCAAAGAAAATATAAAGGAAATAGAGAGTACCATGCTACAGACAGATATAGCTAAAAATAGTACTGATATTAACCAACATATTACAAATGACTGTACCAAAATATACATTATCAAACTAAAAAACCTGCTCAAGTACATAGAAATAGTCGAACCAAATTCGAATAATAAACTGCAACTACTAGTAGACAGTGGAGCACAACTAAATATTATCAAAAATAGCAGCATTCCACAAAAGCAGTTAAATAGAAATGAACAAATATCTATATCAGGAATCACAGAAGACGCAATAAGAACAATAGGTTCAACACAAATGTATATTGCAGATGAACCATTTGATTTCCATGTAGCACCAGATAACTTCTCTATTCCTTACGATGGAATAATAGGAATAAATGCCTTATCCAAACACAAATTGAGATTAGACAGAGGATACTTGGAAATAAATAATCAAAAAGTGCCATTAAAAGAAATCACTAGCAGAAATCAAACAAATACATTTACAGTACAAACCTCAAAAGAAATTAATGAACATCATGACACATGGAAACCCATAGCATTTGATAAAAGATACATAGTAAGCAAAAATGATATCGAAACAAATACGATTACACACAGCAAAGAAGTATCAATACATAAAGATGTAATTCAAATCCTAAATATAATAAGCGACATACAAAAAGAAACGAAAAATAGTACGAATGATCAAATATATGGGAATCCAGAAACAAAAATATCTCAACCTAACTATAACTCAAGCTTGACACAATTTATTGGAAACATTAATAAAACCCTGGAAGACGAATCCAATGAAACCAAGGAGAACTATACTATTAACGATTATTCAAATTTTTGCGACACATTGAGAGATAACGTTGCAGGAGAGATCGACAGAAAATATGACAAAATGACGAACCTTCACATTATAAATGATATAGAAAATAACTTCAAAAACATCAATGAAAAATTCACACCTAAAGAAACTAATTTAAAACCGACACATATATTTACAATTACGCACAACAAAATTACACAAAAAGAGACACAAGAACACGAAATAACAATACGACGAAAGCAACTGTTAGATACAATAAATTTAGAACACCTGACTCAACGAAAAAAAGAAAACATAAAAAATTTAATACTGTCATTTGAAGACATATGCTGGTTAGAAGGAGATAAACTTGGCCAATGCAACATAGAAGAACACGAAATTAATTTAACTGATGATAAACCAGTATATGTTAAATAATTTTCTCTGCCATATACACTCAAGCAAATCGCATGTGATGAGACAAAGAAGCTAATTACAAATAACTTAATTAGACCCTCAACAAGTGCATTTAACGCGCCAGTATGGATTGTACCAAAAAAGGGATTAACAAAAGACGGAAAGAAAAAATGGAGAATGGTGATAGATTATCGAAAATTGAATGCAAAAACTATTCCAGATCCATATCTTATACCCAATATATTGGAAATTTTCGACTGCATACGAAAAAACAAAGTTTTTACCACCATCGATATGGTTTCCGGATTTCATCAACTAAAAATGAAAGAGTCAGATATACATAAAACGGCATTTAGTATCCCTGGCTTGGGACGATTTGAATTCAAAGTATTACCTTTCGGACTAATAAACTCACGTAGAGTCTTCCAAAGAGCACTAACAAAAGTACTCGGAGACCTATTGGAAAAAGGGTTCTGCTACCTGTACATCGATGATATAATTATCGTTGCAAATACGATTGAAGAACATAATGAAAGATTCAAACTCATAGCAGAAAAATTAAGAATAGCAGGATTAAAAATTGAAACGAGTAAATGCAAATTTTTCCAAAAGGAAGTAGAATTCTTAGGCCACATTATAAGTGAAGAAGGTATCAAAACAGACCCAAAGAAAATAGAAGCAATAAAAAGATTTTCTATCCCGAAAACTATCAAAAATATCAGAGAATTTTTAGGCCTAACAAGTTATTACAGACGCTTTATTGGACACATCTCACAAATAGGAAAACCTATCATGGATTTACTGCAAAAAGAACAACCATTTATTTGGACTGAAGAAAGACAAGAAGCTTTTGAAAAATTAAAAAACGCCCTATGCACAACTCCGGTTCTTCAATACCCAGATATGGAAAAACCATTCATCATTACAACAGACGCTTCAAACTACGCGCTGGGTTGTGTACTCTCTCAAGGAGAGATCGGCGGCGACAGACCAATAGCATTCGCATCAAGAATCTTAAAATCAGCAGAAAAAAATACCATACATACGAAAAAGAAGCACTTGGCATAGTATTCGCAATAAAAACATTTAAGAATTATATATATGGAAACAAATTTACTGTCGTTAGTGATCACAAACCATTGTTATCCTTCAAATCAGCAGACAACAATTCAAGAGTACAAAAATGGAGACTAAAACTGGCAGATTATGATTATGACATTATCTACAAACCTGGCAAAATAAATACAAATGCCGATGCACTATCACGAAATCCGATAGAAGATATAAAAATAAACGCAGTTACCAGAGCACAAAAAGCAAAACAAGAATCAAAAGAAATAGTAACAAATGAACAAGAAAAATAAGAGGAACAAATCAAAATAATAAGAAAACAAGACAAAGAAAAAGGAATTAGAAATAAAAATATGACACAAACACAAGTACATATGGAAAATGACGAAAATACAACATAGAAACAACATAACATACGATTTACGAAAAAACCCATCGAATCAAGAAAAGACAACATTATACATTTTATCGACAACAAACATCAATCATTAGATAACGCAACAGAAAGAATAATAAAAATCAAACAGATACAACCAGACAGAAATCTACAACCCCAGGAAATTGAAATAATACAGTCAAGAACAAAAAACATCTTCATAGCCTGTCTTGACATAAGACAGTCCGCTATGAGGATAAAGGAGAATCTCAAAAGTCTCTTCGAATTATTAAGAACATTAATAATTCGCAAGAAAATAAAAACATTCAGCATCTCGAAAGACCTACAATTAAAAAACATACACTGGACCGAAATAGAAAACATTCTAGCAACAACATTCGAAACTTCTAAAACTAAAATTATCATTTGCCTAAATTACATCGACTACGTAAAACTCACAGACCGAGACAATATATTCGACCAATATCACTCAAGCGCACTAGGAGGACATTCGGGAATCAACAGAACATGGAACCGAATAAAGAACAAATACTATTGGGAAAATCTGAAAACTGATATAGAAAACCGTATTAAAAATTGTGAAATTTATCAAAGAAACAAACTAAAAAGAATAAAAACTAGACAACCAATGATAATAACGGATACTCCCATAAAAACATTCGACAAAATCGCAATGGACATAGTAGGACCTCTAAACGTTACTAATAATCAAAACAAATACATTCTTTCTATACAAGACCTCCTCTCAAAATTCATAATAGTTGTTCCACTCAGAGGTCAAACGGCAGAAACAATTGCAGATGCCCTAATTAAAAGATTTATATGTATTTTCAGTTCACCAAAAGTAGTCCTCACCGACAGAGGAGCCAACTTTACAAGTAAAATTTTAAAAGCCATTACTCGTAGATTTAAATTTGCAAAAATAGAAACCACCACATTTTCACCACAATCAAACGGCTCCCTAGAAAGAGCACATCACCTCCTTTGTGAATATTTAAAAAATTTTTCTAGTAAAAAAATTGAATGGGACAATTTATTAGAATTAGCCCAATTTCATTACAATACAAGCGTTCACAGCGCACATAGATTTACTCCGCATGAACTGGTCTTCGCTTATCCACCACGATTACCATCTAGTGAACCGTTAAAAACTTCAGAAAAATTGCCAATATTTAATAATTATCTATCCACACTTATACAAAACATGCAGGATATTGCATGCTTAGCGCGGGAAAACCTCATAATAGCAAAAGAAAAATCAAAAAAATATTATGATCGCCACATAAACCCTTGCAATTTCAAAATAGGAGATCAAGTGTGGCTCATTAAAGAACCTAAACCAGGAAAAATAGAAAAGAATCAAAACCTGGGACCATTTGAGATCTTAAAGGTTTTACAGACAAAAATAATGTTATCATAAATAAAGGTGGAAAAGCAAATACAGTCCATGCAAATAAATTAATTATGCACAAGGAAAAAATCTAACAATAATTTATGTTCTAGGACCATTTCAATATGTATCAACAATTCTTAATAATAATTACAATTATCAAAACAACATCAGCCATCATTGGATACGACTGCGGGACAACAACGCCAAACATCACGACGTACTCCTTAGTAGACACGGGAGAATGCAAGTTTCACAACACTCCCGTAAATAAATCAAATATATATATATATATAGGATTAATACAAACCGCCGAATTCCGCGAAATTTCCGTACTACAATGTAAAATAGAAATACATAGAACTGTCTCCACATGTGGAATATTCGGGCACTTAATACCCACACCAACTGGAGAACAGGAATACATTTACGAAATAAGTCATGAACAATGTAAATTTATCCATGAAACGGGAACTTTCGTATATGACTATATTCATAAAATTGTTAATCTAAAAATAAACGCAACTACTTCAAAAGGTATCGATTTCGCGGGTAGCGCAGAAGGAAACTCCTGCTATGGAGCAGCCTACGCTGATAGCTTCGGATCATGGAATAAGGTATTTATTCATGGCTTTATCAAAATAACATTAATACAAAGTAGAGCTAAAGTAAACTTAGATAACGATAAATTAAGACTAAACACAGGGACCGTATGCAAGTTCTCTGACAAAACATGTATAGACATGGAAGCAGGCTATACCTTCTGGGATATTTTACCAGAAGAAGAATGCTTCAAAAATGAATTCGATATACTATTTAAAGGCATAGCAACGAAATATTCTAGTGACTACGATCACGAAATAATTTACGCATTAAATCATAGTGAAATAACATTTGCTCTAAGCGCCAGAAACAAAATACAACGCTGCAACAGAGAACTTGTAAGAACGGAACACCCGAAACTATTCATCGTAGAAAAAGACAATTACATAAACGCATACCAACTAGAAAATGACTTAGTAAGCACAAGAAGCACCGTAAACCTAGACCTATTTACATATGTCAATTCAAAATTTGTATACGTAGAAAAATATTTAAGGAGTCAATTGAACAAACTATACTTGAATTTAATAACAGAAAGATACGAAGTTGAAAGAAAGGTAATACAAAATGCCCTATCCATTGCCACCCTCTCCCCTGACGAATTTGCATACGACATCATGAAAAAACCAGGATACATCGCAAGAGTTGCAGGAGAAGCAGTACACTTAATAAAATGTGTACCAAAGACAGTAAAAATAATTAAATTAGAAGAATGTTACAACGAACTCCCAGTAACCTCTGGAAACGAAACATGGTTCCTGACACCAAAAACACACATCCTCAAAAAGAAAGGGGAACAGATAAACTGTAACGCACTCGTCCCAACGTACTACAAACTCGAAGAAGAATGGGTAAGACTCACACCCAAACCTCAACCATGCGCAACACCAAACACACTTAGACCTAACACAAAAATAGGATGGAACTTCAAATCAATAAATTCATTAGCAACAAGTGAAGTATAGTCTCAAGACGAACTAGACGAACTACAACAACAAATAATGTTCCCTATGGAGAGAACATCAATACTCAATGACATAGCAAGAGAAATAACGGGAGACGTGACAACGAGTGGAAGCATCTTCTCAGAAAATACCATAAAAAACATTGCAGTCAGCACCTGAAATATGATCATAAACAAAATGATCACTTGCGGATCAATCTCTTCAGTTATAATTATGACATTGATCTTAATAAACACAATAAAATTAATAATAGATACAATAATTAGAGGATACGCACTACACGCAATCTACGGTTGGTCGCTCCACCTACTCGGAGCTATCTTCAGCTCTATTACACACCTCCTCATCAAACTCGAGAAACCAAGCAAAAACAGAACAGACAACGACAAAGAAAAACACATAGAACTGCAAGAAATCAAGATTATCCCCACAATACCTATCTCAACACCTAGATGCATAACGCCACCTCCCCTACCAAACAGACCACCTTTTACCTTCAACAATCAAACCACTCTTTCAACTACAAATAAACATTTGTTTTCACTAGAATTAAAATAATACGATCATGACACTCCTCAAATGTTGCCACATTTTAAGCGGGGAGGGAAGCGAGATATTCGCTTTAGGAATCTAAATTAAAAACAAATTCCTTATCTAAAAAACAAAAGAAAAATATATTTTTACAAAATTACAATTATGTTTACAAATATAATTACACTCATATACAATTACAATTATATCGATGGTCTACACTTGGACCTATGATTACATTGTAAAACTCACTAAAAACCTCCACACACACTCGACGAAAATCATTACAATACACTAACAAATCATAAAAAAATAATTCGCGAAGATTCCAAGTATCTTCATCTGGACCATACTCCCCCAAGAAGAAGGCCGTCTGCGTCACTCGATCGCAATGCCTCAGAGTACGCACTAACTTCCATCTCTGAAACTAACAAGAAAATAGGAAACAAATTAATCAGACATATCAATATACCAATATACAAACATACATTGTAAAACACATCTATTCTCACATATTTTCGGGTCCCGGGCTTAGGCGCGACTGGTAAAGGCAAGCCCTCCCGTCTGGCTTTCTTTGCCGCACGGGAATACTGCCAATCCGCAAACTAGAATAAAGAAATATAATGATAATAATAACAATGAATAAGAAATCAATTTGTAAAATACTTACGCAGACCATCGAATGACGCTTCCTTGGAAATCCAAACATTGTAAAAATTGAACTGTACAAAGTCGAGCAACCGCGCTCCTCATATACTAAATAAATGCACACACCGCAAAAATTTCTGAATAAACCGCTAGTAGCTTTGAATTTCAGAAGTATAAACATGCAAACATTGTAATATCTTAGGCCCTGGGGTGTTACGTCTTACGACGCATCCTTTTTATAAAATAATCATTTGCGAAATTCAAAGCTACTAAACTATTCGCACGTCAGCAAAAAGCTAATTAAACGCGAGGTAAATGACTCTCCGAAATTAAGCCTTACGACGCATCCTTTTTGTAACATATGCACATTCAAAACTGCTAAGCTATTCACACGACAGCAAAAAGCTGTCGAAACACACTCCGAAACTAAGTCACCAAAACGCAAGAATTTATAATCAGCGAAAACAAAATGTCACACAATATCGCAATACTGACCTGAAAAAGAACTATAAAAGATATAAAAACCAATGAACAAATTACTCTCAGCAGTTGATCAGTAGTCCGTCAGTCAGTCAATAAGTACCTGTAAGACACAACTCCGTACACACCGGACCGACAATTGGTGATCATTTTACTTAATAAACTCGCGATTGTTACAAAGTAATATCGTGCAAGTATTATTCAACAACCTATCCTATTCAATTCAACAAGCAGCTAGAGCCTGCTACATTCATACAATCCAACAAGCAGTTAGAGCCTGCTACATTTTATCAACAATTAAAGGCTACGATTATCAAGGTAGTACAACTATCAGACATACATTTCCACATATATTTATTATAAGTGAGACATATCCGACCACTAGTCAATATATTGGAACGTCTCATTCATTAGCTATTCGTAGTTGATGCACGAGACGAAACAATACACCAAATTGGTCAACGGAAATATTTACAATTGTGCGCGTGGCACCAACAAATCCAACTACTTATCATTTGAAAGATTATCAAAATAAGCCTATCCTAGGTGGCTTCTACGAACAGTAACTTCAGAAAACCAAATATCCCGACATCTATCTAGTGGAAAAAGCAATTAAGAGGCGTGGTAATCGAGTTTTCGTAAAGTGGTTAGGATTTGATGATTCGCACAATAGTTGGATAAATAGAACCGAATTGTAGAAAAAAAAAAAAGAAAAACTATGTAGATTGAAGAATTAATAAATAAACACACCCACACATATTTTGATTTGAAAAAATATAAAGGAAGTTTACTCTCTTCTTTTTTTCTTGTTATGCGTACATTGATATACATATATTTATGCGGTTGAAAATTCTATACAACCATTACCCTTATGGCTGAGTAATAATTTAAGTTTATTAGCGTAATCCGACATTTCGTTGAACAGCTTTTCATTCACGATTAGTGCACTCGATATCTTGTTTCGTAGAAACAGCTGCAACTCCTTGTTCACTTCGACTACGATTTTTGCACCGTATCGCGTTTCAACTTGTTTGAGTCTGGTGATCATATACTTGGATTCTGTGTCCAATTCACGAATCTTCATAGTGGGTTTGAATTGATTACAAGCTAAATTATTCAGCTGCGCGAGATCCATCTGTAGAAAAAAAACATTAATATTTAAACTCAGTTGACTTGAAACAAAACACACACACACAAAATCACAATTACCTAGTGTAATTTTTTTTTAATCTCGGAAATTTTCTTTTTTTCTAATTTTATCGACAAACCGAGCTTCCAGTAACTTTCTTTTCTTCAGTGCTAGTTGACTAAGAATGAAATTGGAAGACTGCTGCTGCTGCTGCTCCTCACTACTAGTCGTCAACGTTGCTGGTAACTTTGTCTCGATGAGAATGAGCTGCGAAGCCTCGGGTGTCGATTGATATAACCCATCCCCCACTCCGCTCTTTTTCGGCGACGGCGGCTCGACGGCGGTAGTTGGCGGCTCGACGGCGTCGGCGGCGTCGGCGGCGTCGGCGGCAGCAGCGACCGTTGGCTCGACTGCGATCATTCCCAACGCCTCTATCCGCCCCTCCCTCTCCACCAATAGTATGCCGTAATGGCCCCAAGGAAGCGTATCGGTGGTTCCGGGTAGCAAGAAGCGTTTATCGTCGTGCGCGCTGAGCGCGATTTTTGTTTGTCTCTCGCTGTACAACTGATGATGGCGCGATCTGATGGACTTTTGCTGTCGGCTCAAAATCACGTTTTCTCGGAGACATTTGACGTAGTCCGCGAACGTAATCGTGGTATTCAGCACCGAATTCTTGATCCCTTTTGCCTTTCTTTATCGCATCTCTATTCCGAACTCTCACGCTGTACATTTTGCTTCTGACCTCGAACTCGAGCATAAACTCCGGCGTTCTCGTCCTTCATCTTGCCGACCACCCTCTTATTGGCTCTGGGAATCGCGAAGCGATTCGGCTCTGGAAAATCCGACGTATCGAATTCGCGAATATCACTACGCATGACCTCGTACATGTCGACATTGGTGATCTCGTAAACGAGACTGTCCGTGTCGGTGTACAGAAGCTTGCAACGCTCCTCGCCAATGGCGGCACCGCGCATGTAGTCGTAGTGGAATCGATACACGAGCGTATTGGACAAGTCGAGAACAGCCAGACCTATGCAAATGGATTTTTTGACGGTGATTTCCGTACGCAACAGTTGAATCGCCACCAGTTCGTCGTCGAAAATGTCGCTATTGTGGAAATTTGGTCGAGCTATTAGAGCCTCGGCACCGTATCGCCCCTCCCACTTGTTCACTAACTTCACGTCGATGTGTTTCTTCTCGTTTTCCATGGTCTTGCCGTACACCGCATTGTTGAACAGTTTGTACAGCATTTTTTCGAATTCGTTTGCCGCTCGCTTACGCAACTCGCTATTCAAACTACTCGCTATTCAAACTTACTCGCTGTACGTCTTGAGCCATGGACTCTGCTTAAACATTAATACCCGATGTATCTTCGCGAGGTGCAAGCCATGCCCTATTGCTTGTTTTAGAGCTCTGTAGTGGATTACGTAACGTTCCTTATTATGGAGAGTCATCATGAGCTTTTTCTGCTTGGATCCCGGAGCGGCTTTGTACTCCGGACAAAATGGCATATCTCTATGCGCATCGGGAATTTCTTCTGGATACTCCAAATCCACCTCGAGTATGTAACCGAAGGCTGAGTCATCGGGAATATCGAAGGAAAAGTTGGCGGCGGCGTCAATGTCGCACCATTCGAAATCACCGAGTAGAAGTGGCTCGGTCATACTCCAACCGTAAAGGTTATTGACGTCAAAATACATCATATATTTGTCATCTTTCTGTGGATCGTAGTTGTCGTCGTAGTTGTCGTCGTCGTCGTCGTCGTCGTCGTCGTCGTCCATGTATGGATTGTTCGCGGCAGCGTACCTATTGCAACACTGGCTAACTCCACCGCGAATGCCGCGCTCGAGAAACATGAGCATGTCGATATCCGTCAAGAGCTCCAACCTTACACCCGTATACTTCAACATGGCGTTCCAACTCAATCCGTGCGTCGTATAGTAGTGGGCCGGATCCAAACGATACACCGTTCGACACTTGGCTCTGAAATTTTCAAACACTTCGGCCAACAAGAGGTCCGTCTTGAGATACAAATCCGAATTGCCGAGATCGGCGATGTCGAACGTTCTCCAAACGTTCTCCGCGTGACTGTACTCCTCGTCGCTGATATCCGAATCGTACAGACTGCTGTAAAAATCTTGCTTTCGTGGAAGCGTCGTCGTCTCCTCAAGTTTTGTAAACGACGATACATAGTCATACGGAAATACACCTTTTCTCTTGAGTAGGGCAATCTGCGGCAGTGTGTATCCATCATCTTGCTGAAAATGTCGCTCTAGAATATCGTGTTTTTCCAAGCACGACGATAGTTTGTCGAGCGAAGACGCCATAAATCGAAACGAATCGACGAAACGCAGCTTTATATCGGTACCTTTCACGTACTTCGTAAAAGATATGTATTTTTCCTTGGTTTGAGGAATGAGGCTCACTCGACCGGGAAATTCGTTCGCGATTTCCCGGATAAACAGATGCGCATCGTATCCGCTGAGATTGTGAAAAAAAACGGGTATAGTTCGCGATTCTTGATAAGCAATATTATAGGTGCTGTGAGCAGCTCCACGATACTTTCCCGTAAAGCGACAATGATCGCGAACTTTTCTGTCTTTTTTTTTTCTCGACAAAAGGCCTATTACATATATGACATAGCGTAGCACGGAGAAAGCTAAATGCCACTTGGAAAGTTAAATTTTCCATAGGCTGCGGGCTTCTGTACAACTCTTGCAGATACTTGGCCAAATCGTGAAGATTGCGAACGAACCACTTGGCCGGACCAGCGTCAACCACGGTTTTCTGTCTGTAGCTTCGATAACGCGAAAGAGAGTCATCGTAGCTACATTTGACGAAAAAGCCAACGCTGTACGGTTTGTGACGTTGATAGATCCGCTCGTCGTTGGACACCGCTTCCAAGAGACTCTCAAAATCGGCGTACACGACGAACGGTACCGCGCAGTCATTTTTAAAGTTTTCAAATTGTAAATATTTATCCTTGACACTGGGAAGCACAATTTTATACATATTCATACTTTTACAGTCGATCTCGTGCGCTTTCAATCTCTGTTCAGTTAGAAAATAGTGCAAGCAACGATCGGATATGTACGACTTACATTTGCGAAATGACAACTGTCGATACATCAATCGAGATAAGTCTTTTATCCAAACGTAGTGCACTTTGTATGGTATACCGGGATGTTTCATTTGCTGCTGCTGCTGCTGCTGCTGCTGCTGCTGCTGCTGCTGCTGTTGCTGCTGCTGCTTTTCGTTCACATCGATATAATAATTTTCCACTAGAAGAAGATTCACGTGCCTGTCTTTTTTCTCATCGGTCAAATGTTGCGGTAACATATCGTAGGACCCATTATTCAAATTTAAAAAGTACACGTTCACTGAAACGTTGTTTTGCTTTTCAAATTTCACGACTTCTTTCGGGTGTACCGGAAATGATAGATGTTTGAAATTATATTTATCTTGATGAGCAGTATAGGCAGTGACACGGCATGCATTCCTTGCGACTGGATGTAACGCCGAAAGTATGGCCCACTTGAAGCATTCGTTGTCGTTGTTCTGCACGTTCACACAGTCTCTCTTTCTTTTAATAGGCTTGGGCAATTCAACGTAAGAACCAGCTCTCATAGGATTGTACTTGCTGATATTTACGGTTAAGTTTAATATAACGCGAAGAGACCAGCCCGAGTCTTGCTCTTGAAATTCTTCCGTGCTCTTACTAATTAGTTGTAAAACGTTTTCGACGAACTACTCGTCTATGTCTGTGGTTAGGTATATCGGCGCCATCTTCGTATTGAAATGCTTCACTTCGAGCTTTTCATCGCAATTATTCTTTTCGGCTGCATACTCGGCATCCAGTACGGCATTAACTTTTAAAGAACTATGTTTCTTCAAGGTCTCCTTAATTTGAGCATGGAATAATGGTTTGGCATGCCTCAACAACTCATTCAAATCCAAATGTTTCAGATTGGTTATCACACCAGTCTTTATTCTGCCTTTGAACGCACTATTTATGTCGTTCCAGTGAACTGTTGAGTCTTGAGCTGGATTAACAACAGCCGGTGTAGTGGTAGTAGTAGTAGAAGTAGTAGTAGTACTAGCCGGTTCGAGACCTTCACCAACTACACCCAAAATAACAAGAAGTTCGTATATGGATTGTTCGCTATGCCTGCTCACCACAGGTTCGGCAATCGATGAGGTGGCAATGGGGGGCTGTGCCAACAGCCTACTCTTGTATTCGTTTAGCAGATGTAAAATGCTTCTAATCATGCACATAGCTGCCTGCAAATTCTGTCTGCTAGACACGATCAAGCTAGGCGAACGAGAAAGCTCATCGGCTTTCCGCAAAGCCAATGAACCCAGTGTCAACCATCTTTCGATGTCTTCGTCACTAGCATAACCTGCATTCGCCAGATGATGTGCGCGCAAGAGAAACAAAGCTGTGTTCTTGAAATACTCAGCCATGATACTAGTTACTCAACTGAGCAGATTTGACAAATCCATCGCGTTATATTCATTACTCGTCAATGCTGATTGGTTGGAAAAAGTATAGAGGGGTGAACGATTGTGATTGATCGAAAAATTATAGTGGGGCATCAACAAGTGCAAGCTCAGTATAAAAAGACATTCATTCGTCTGTATTGACGCAGTCGTCGACGTCGATTCCTCAGTTACTACGATGGATTTTGTTGTAGACGTACAGGGCTTCAAAACTATCTTAAACGAATTCGTATTCAAGGAGATTGCTGTTTGTCCTCTGGAAGAAGATCCAACTCCATCCACCGTGTGCCTTTAAAAACGCGCTGGCTATCAGTAGATGGATGCTCGCTCGCAAAAGTCGTGATATGTAATTTGATTTTTTTTATATCTGAGTTTGAATATAAATTTAAAAAATTAACGTATTGATCAATTCTTGTTTTTTACTCACTTATAATATATATATTTTAGAAATGTGTATTATTATTATATATAAGAAACAAAAAAAATGTAACATTAAAATACAAAAAAAATATTAGATTAAAAGAGAAAACAAGTACACAAACATTTTTTAAAAATAATAGGAACTTTATTAAAACCAAACAAGAACAAATTTACGCAAAATAAGCACGAACGCGTTTGGTAATAGTTTGACGACATATTGGACAATCGTCAATTCTTGATGCACATTCTATGCATACACTGATATGTCCACAAGGTAAAAAAAGTACAGCGACCCTAGCATCCAAACATATCTTACATCTGGTAATTTCAAGTTGACGCAAAATATTGCCTATATCTCGCTGCGACTTTTCAACCCTTTCGCGAATTTTATTCATTTTTTCATTTTGTTTATCGATACTCTTCTTATAACCGCGTACAAATTCTTCGCAAACAGATACCATACCAACAGTTGCATTTGCTATGGTTTTCGAAGCACATTTCTCCGTCAAATGTAAATCGGAAAAAAGCTTTGTAACAAGACTCTCAATCGATAACGATAACGCAGGCTCGTCTGTACTCGAAGGTGGGCTAGTTGTTGCGCACGCTGTTGCTGCCCGATACTCGAGCTTATACGGTCCACAAACATCTTTACTTTTTCTTCGAGGAGGAGGAGGTACCGGTACGGGGCTCGATCCGATCGGCACATTGCCGCAACTTCTGTTACGAATGAAAAGGCAGCCACCATCCCAGCGCTTATGTTCCGTCATAGGGTCATCACCTTCTTCCCAACGACAGACTTCCATACCACATTCAAAACAGTACACTTGATCGATCTGCCCCGTATAATAAAAGCCGGCCGCAGCAAGATCTGCTGGTCGTACGTGTGCGCATGTCCATTGAGACGTGAAGCTATCCAGCCTCGCTTGTTCAAATCTGCACAAATAAAAAATATTAAAAAAATATATAAAGTATGTTCTATAAACAATAAAACAAATAATTACCTATAGTTAATCTTGTTGGAGCTCATTGTAGAATGTTCGTATAACCTTTTCTCTTTCACACTTTACACTAGTTCACTCTGGATGCGAATGCGACTGCTGATGAGATGCAGCTCATTTTTATAACGGACGATTGAGATTTCCCCCCCTCCATCCTCCATTAAAAAAATTCCATACATACCATACATTCCATTCATTCCATAGATACCATACATTCCATAAAAAAAAAAATTTATTTAATTTTTATGAGTTATACATACACGTGCGCGCGCGAGCGTGCGTTTATGCGTATGTAAAGCATACAACTTGTGGGGAATTGACTCAACGGCCTATGCGAGTGACGTCATTTAAAACTGTCGCATATACGCACTGATTTTTAGAGACATTTTTTGTTGTTGTTTTTAATAACGATATTTCAATTATTTTTAATTAAATTACTTGTCCGTTCTGTTGAATTTAATTGTTGACAATTTACATATAAATAATTAATTATCTACATCTAATACTCTATAAGAAAAAATTAGTAACATTATTTATCGAATTTTTTTCTCGTAATAATCTTTCGGTAATAGACATACAGGAGAATCGAACCTAGCCTCCTTTGCATCTATACGACAGTGCTCTACCGTCTGAGTCATTGTCGCTCTTTCTAAAGATAGTGCTACTAACTGTATATTACTTCATGATTTAGGAAAAAAATTATCATTTTTTAGTATTATTTTGTACACTGAATTAAACGAACTATTTTAATTTTGTATATTTTTTAACTAATTAAAAAAATACTTACCTTATACTTACCTGCTCGTTTCGCTGAAAATGGAGGGGTAAGAATAAAGAAAAACACAAGGTTGAATTTATTCGTAATTTCAAATTGTTATTGTTTTTTAGTACTTACCTTTGCAGCTAAGATATATTTGCACATACGTTTGAATAGCACTTAATAGTGCTGATTTTTTTAAAAAAATTATATATATGTTTTTTATTAAACAAATAGTTAGTCTATGTTATATTTAACCATACGTTTGAATAGCACTGAAAAGTGCTGATTTATAAAAAAATAATATAAGTTTTTTAATTGAAAATTTAGCACTGAAAAGTGCTGTTTTAAATTTATCTTATTTAATGATGATATCGATTAACTGTCGGGATTGTACAGCTTCGTCAACTTGAAAAAAAGTGGCCCAGAAAAGGGCCGATCGATCGTTCACTGCAACTTGTCACTACCAACGGCTTGCCACCACCTACTCTTCGTCCGTTGCGTCAGAAAAAAAGATCGTACGCGCTATCGCGATCCTATATTAATACACATTGGCGTCTTTTCTCCGCACTAATCACATTTTCTTTAGCTACTCCCACCACCAATTATGATCGTCTTATGCGCGCGACAAAATCAGTGCTATCGCGTAGTCTCGCGTCCCTACTCCCAAATCTTCAACCAATGACCGAAACGCGGCAAGTGTTTCAAAAATGAATAAAATTCGAACGCCTTGCAACGATACGTCATTGTGATTTTTTTTGTCGTGAAGTTAAGTTCAGTGAAGAAAAATGCAGCGTGAAAACGATAGTGCAGTGAGTGATGAATTGTTGGAACAATTGTTTTCGCCGGACGATGTGTCGTGGCAAGAGGCAATTCTGCAAGCCATAGAAGCACTTGGTGAGGACGTCGATCTTCACGAAGATAACGAAATCTTTGGAATAAATAATTTACCAGCACATGAAGCAGCGGTGGACGAAGTCGTCGAGGAGCCGCAAACACCTTCGCCGAGGAGGAACGGCGACGACATCCACGAAGCGGCAACAATACGGATGCCGCTGACACCTCCACCAACGATATTATTATTGTAAGTATCATTTTTTTCATTCTCTTTTACTTTCTCTCTCATTCTGTTTTTATAATATAATAACAAAATTATTAAAATATAAATAGATATGATCTTATTATTATAAAATTTTATATATAATTAATACGATTATACTAATAACACAATTATATTTAAATTTTATTAATTTATCAATATAATGGTATTAGTTATACATAAATTTTTTATAATAATAAGAGCATATATGTTCTTTACATTAAATAAATAGCTTTTGTTTTTTTTTTCATTGAATAATATTGTATTATTCGTTATATAATATGTATGTACGTGTGTATATGAGAGAGAGAGAGAGTATTTCCAATTTCAAATTTAATGTCCCTTTCTCTCACCTAGTTAAAATTTCTTGTTTTGTTTTTGGATCGCGTTCTTTTTTTTACGATGTCTGGTTTTCGTCGTCGTAGTCGTTATCGGCATAGTACGCTGTTACTCTCACAGTTTTATTATACAGGGAATTTCAGTACAAATACATGTGTTTCCTATTACACCAGGCATCGGTCGCCACTTGAATTACTGCCACCGTCTCCAAGCTCGCGATTGCTTCCAACGGTGACCGTGTACGTTGAATATTGTTATATAGATAGATATATGAATTGATTTTTTTTCAATTAATGAATCCTTTTTTTGCAGGTCTGATGACGATGACGATGACGACGTGGAGATGGTCTGTCAGGTGATTGTCTCGCGTCGACCACCACCACCACCACCACTACCATCATTACGACACGTGACACACGTCGACCTGGTGACGCCTCGAGCAGCACCCGTGATCATCGACATCACAACGCCACAACAGCCGCTCTTGGTGAACTTAGTTTCACCAGAGATACAAGAGACGCCCTACCGCCGACGAGAACAGGTATGATTTTTTTTTCTTTTCTTTTTTTCTAATCGGCGGTAGTATGTTCTAAGTTTTTTTTTCATTTCTTTTGTTGCAGGTCGACGACAACAACAACAACAACAATAACATGCTAGTATGCGAGGGCTGGGAGTGCGATTACTGCGCCGCTGGTCACTGCAGTCGGCAGCCGCAGTGGGTGGAATCACCACCGCAGCGCGGCAACAGGCGGCACGTCGATTGAAATGGGCCGGTCAGACACGTGGTGCGCAGATTATTTACATCGAGGTCGTGCAGTCCCGAAAGTTCCCCCGCTGTGCGCCAGCCTTCTCGATCGCCGTCGCCAGCTCCCTTGAGTAGGCCCGCGAGATCACCTGTAACGGCGCTCATGCAGGATCTCCACATCACGGGAAAAAAGCGCCTGTACGTCATGGACGAAACGGTCGATGGCGCCCCGCACTATAAAGTTGCCAAGTTATTTCCCGCTGATCACGACGACGACGACGACGAAGACGACGACGACGACGACGACGACGATGATGGTGACGATAACTAATCGTCGGTTTTTTTTATAAATTTTTGTACATTTTTTATATTTTTTTTGAATTTTTTTGTACATTTTTTATATTTTTTTTTAATTTTTTTGTACTTTTTTTAATATTTTTTTGTATTTTTTATATAATAAATAATTATTAATAATAATATGTCTTTTTTATTTCACCGATCAGACACACACACACACACACACACACGCGCGCGCGCGCACATCGAACATAAAAAAATTGTTATTCGTTATATACCAATTATAATAAATATTTATGTATAATATTTATTATAATTGGTATATTTATTAAAATTTATTATCATTTGTATGTATTAGCGCTTGGGCCCTCCCCAGCAGCAACCGCCGGCGTCGCCGCCGCCGCCCCCCACATATCAATCGTGTAGCTAGTATACACAATACGGTATTGCCCGTGGTAACAGTGGATTTAGCTCTAGCGGTAGAGCATCGGCCTGCGGATCCGGAGGACGCGCGTTCGATCCCCTGATCCGTCCGTTTTTTTTCAGATAAATCTAAAAATTTTTAACACACGCGTGCACACACACACACACACACACACACGCATACAATAAAAAAATCAAAAGGCGTAACACAGAACGCGCGCGTAGTGCATAGGAATCAAATTAGTGGGAGAGGGGGAAGTGCAGAGAACGCACGCCACATCAGATCAAACCACATCAGATCAACTTAATAGGGGAGGGGGAGTGCGTAGAACGCACCGGTATAACTCAGTAGGAGGAGGGGGTGGTGACGCGTGCAGTACATAGGAATCAAATCAGTAAGCTGGGAGAGGGGAAAGAACGCACGCCACATCAGATCAACTTAGTAGAGATGGGGGAGAGTGCGTAGAACGCACCGGTATAACTTAGTAGGAGGGGGGGGGGGGTGAGTCGACAGCGCATGGGTCGATCAGCACGGGGGGGGGGGGGTGAACACGCACACACCTCAACTCACACGCTTCAATTCAGTGAGCTGATACCCTTCTGAGTTGAAGCCCCTCTAGTTTACCTACTCAAAGTTGAGGTTATATAGCATCGTAGATAAATTGTATCATACAATACTATTTAAATCCTCTTAAAATACCAATCTTCTCCTTCAAAATGCCGTTGAGTTTGCCTAAATATTTTTCTTGAAATTTCGATATTTATGAATTTTTCAATATTCGAAAATCCATTAACTCTTTAAGTCGTGAGTGGACGATTTTCTTTTACTCTTTTAAATTGATTTTTATTAGGAATAGATATCTTAGACGTAAAATTGTCTGAACTTTCGATCTATACTGTTGCAAAAACACCCGAGTAACAATGTTCGAGTAAATTCACTGAAAAGAAAAATTCGTGCAAAAAAGGGTTAATGGATTTTCAAATTTCAAGAAATTCATAAAGATAAACATTTTATAATACGAAATCTCGGCGAAAAAAAGATATTTGGGCAAACTCAATTGCATTTAAAAGGGAATGATTTATACTTTAAGATGCTATAAATAGTTTATTGTAGAAAAATTTATTTACGACGCTACATAACCTCAAATATGTCAAAAACAGTGTTTTTTATACTGTTAGGGTTAGAATATCTCAAAAATTTGATGTGATGGAATAATTCTGAAACAAGATTTGAATTCAGCGCACCAAAATCCTTAGGGAATACTATAGTTCGCTTGTGATATAAAATCTTGTATACCTATGTAATCAGTCTCGAATTTAAGGGGGTACGAAACGCACTAGATAGCATATAAAAAAATTGAAAGCGACGTCACGTATTTTGACCTCAGGCCGCTACAAGATCTCATCATATATCTTGGCATCACCGAGGTCAAGTAAAATTTAACAAGATTTCAGGATTTCAGTACATACGCCTGTGGTCATGTCTGTTTTAAATTTCTATGTGGAACTCTATATTTAAGGGCAGTATAAAAACGTCATTAGTCAATTAAAATTTTCATCCTATTTATTTTTTCTCATAATTCCATTGCTTTGTTGTTGGACTTTACATCGCAAGAATTGCGTTAAAATGTAAAAACCGTTACTCATTACTCTGATCTTCCAATCTTAATTCTCAAAGTGAACGTTCCGTGAATCATATGTAATCGAAACTTTCAGTTTCTATAAAATCTAAGACTAATAGTCGTTTGTGGTGAAAAGTAACTTGTATTTTATTTTGCTGGTTTCAAAGAAATCATGCAAGACGTTCTAGAAATTCAGTCACCTCTCATCTTTGATGAATCTCTGATTCATATCAAGATTCACACTTATTAGCCCTACATCAATATATCTTTCAAAAATTACGACGAAATTCGCATTTTTATTCAACATCAAGACCTGTCCCTCTTATCGCCTCGCAGCTAGCTGCGCATTTACGGCTGATTACGTACCACCAGAAATGAAAACTTGGCAAATTACACTTTGTCAACAATACCATTTGTCACATATTTGAGGAAACCAGATACGAGTTAAATGCCATTAAAATAGATAAATGTAAAAATGTTAGCCTAAGAACTACTATGACGAATTAACTATCTCTCAATTTAAGTCAAATTATAATCGTTCAAAACGCTGATTACCTAGAGATTGAAGATAAAATAATCATGGATAATAATGATTATTTTGACGTAACTATTCCTCTGAACTTCATTCTCGGCTTTGCCGAAGACTATCCCAAAGTATTAGTAAAATCCAAATATGAACTCATTGTCGTAAGATAAAAAAATAATGTAAATACTGTTCAACAAACGATAAAAAAATCGATGATTTATATGCATACGAAGACTTTAAAATCAATCTAATACGAATCGAGAGGCTCACGCCAGACGCGAATGCTTTCAGTGCACATAAGTTCTCGATTTCTCAAAGAAATATAGAAGTATTTCTATCAGCTTTCGTAGCTGGAAATAATACGAGTATCCAACGCTATATGTAATATGAATATGAGACATTTATGAACAGTCAAGACGGCAAATCAATCGAAGAACCGACGCTTCGACTTCTTTGGCTTTCAAACACAACGAAAAAAAAGTGGATAAAGCAAATGGCAAGAAGTTTGACCATTGCAACCTCTTCAGAATTAAAGTCTACCTCAATTTATGGCACTACCTGTACGGTAGTCTCAACGTTAACATTGATAGAAATCAATATGCAACTTTGTAGAATATGTATCAAAACATTCAGAATTAATGCTACAGTAAAAACTCTGAATCGTTGATAAAAAAATTACATTTTATCAATCAGCGTGAAGACGATCAATGTGATCGTTCGGATCGTTGTAGTATACGTAATCCATATAAGTATTGTTTTGCGCAACCTTGTAGATAGGCAAAGACGTACCAGTCTGTAGGCCCTCGCCTCCTCTTGTATTTTTTTTAGTCAAACCAAATAACGGACCAATTATGTTATTGAAATTATTACTATTGTGCGCTCGTATAGCCTCGTTTGGATTATTTTTCTTCCTGCGAATATTAGAAATCTCCAAGATTACTTTGTAGCTCTTGAGATCATTGGAAGTGATTAAACTTTGATCAGGTTGCTTTGCAACCAGTAACTCCATCAAACCCCGTGTTTTTGGATACTTGAAATCATCGACGTCTACGTTATCTTTGTCAAAAATCACCGTAGATTTACCAAGCGTGTATGATCCATTTCGTTCCTTACGTACTCCATAAATCAAGTCCACAAAATTCGAATCACTTTTATCCAATGCATTCGTATACTTGTTGCCAGCTAAATGCGCATCTTCACTCGGCTCGGATAAACCGTTATAAAACTGTAGTATTGTGCATGACAGTAGTATCGCTATCTTCGCCACTAGACTAAGCGGTGTCATACTTCTTGACATTATCAGCAGACAAATTTATTTCGTATTTTGATTTTTTTTTGTTTAGAAATTTCGGCTTTTTAACTGTAACAGGAGTTTCGGGGGGAAGATTTTTTTTTCCTTCTCACTTATTAAATTTTTGATTGGATCCACTTCGCTTATTATGGCTTTAAGAGGATCGACTATTGGTTTGAATGTCTTATTCAAGACTTTGTCGGTATACTCTCAGCTATGCTTCAATAAACTATATTTTTGTCTTATTGCGCCTTGCACTTTCACGAGTTAAGAAAGAACATGTAATTCCCGTTGATAATCAGCCATGTTGACGATTCAACGATTGTTGAAAGACTGTATACTGCATTACTATCGTGATATATTTATAACAAAACAATCATAGCCCTTTCGATATCTTCCACAGTATAGCTGTCTTTGTCGCTCTATTATATATTTTATAAAATAATATATAGCTCTATCTTTGTTGATCACTAAAAACCCATATTTATCATCCAACCAACAATTTGCACGTTTGCACAAAAATTTATTGTACGTCATATCTGAATTCACATGATCGTCGTATATATGTTTCATATTTGCTTTGTCTTGACGAAAAATTGCCAATAAATTGACGTTATCTCTCACGAGATGCTTAGGAATACGCGCCTACGTTCCGAGAGATAGAAACAGTCGAAGCTTCTATGTCTGCCCATACAAAGGAAAGCGCGTACATTGTCCTGTTTATCACAGGCGATGTCGTCGAATATCATAATTGAATTAGGCAATGCATGCTCGGGATCGATCACAGATTCGTGCTCCTTGAACGGAAAATACTTCACTCCGTCTGTAGGCTTTAACATCTCTTCCAATAATTTATACTTTGGCTGATCAAGAGATATCGAGTACACGTAAACATTTTCGAATCTAACGCCATTGGGATGAGTGATAAGCGCCAAAAGACCACAAAAAATAGCTCTGATACTATTCGACAGTAAATCTCCGTGACGCTTTGGTTGCTTATCCTCCCGCACGATGACGTCAAAATTTTCTACGGGAAGTTTCACAGTTTGTTCTTTGCAATTCATACTCACGAGACAGAGTTCTAACGATAACTGACCACATGGCTATATATATACCTGTTTTTATAGTTTCAAACGTTAGTCGTGTGTTGGACTTGATCGAGTGATGACATATGCGAACGTTAAAGAACAAAGAAAGGACGAGGATTGGTCAATGATATCACCAATAAACTTCCATTTGAACTCCATGTTCCAGGCTATCAATATTGTGGACCAGGAACTAAAATACAGACACGTTTAGCTAGCTATGATCCAGGAATCAATCCTCTCGACGCAACTTGCAAGCAACATGATATAGCGTACTCGAAAAATCGAGAAAATATCCAGGCTAAAAATATCGCCGACAAAATTTTAGCTGAAAAAACGTTCAAAAGAGATTTCGATAAGGATTCTAGTTTTGGTGAGAAAGCAGCTGCTTTCGCTGTATCTAATGCCATGAAATTAAAATCAAAGTTGGGTATGGGTCTCACTAAGAGAAGAAAGAAAAACAAGTCGAAAGGACGCAAGAAAACTAAAAAGTTAGTTAATTTGAAAAGCGTGATCAAAGCGGCCACATTCAAATGGTCCAAGGATAAATTTGCGCGCAAAGTCATCGGTTCTGCTTTGAAAAAAGCTCGTATAACCGTTAAAAAAGCTGGTGGAAAAGCAAACATCAACGTTTCATGAATTCTGCCAATATCAACTAAGATGGGTGGAGCTTTGTCCTTCCTCATACCACTTTTTGCAGACTTGAGTGCAACTGGCGCTCTAGCTGGTGGCGCCGCGTGAATCGTAAAAGCCGTGAAGTAATTGGAAAAGAACAAGAGACACAACAAAATGATGGAGGCCATTACTCTGAGAAAACGCTTGTATCTCAAACATTATAAAAAAAGTTGTATACTTAATTTCAAACCTTATCTGAGATCAGGTTTGAAAAAAAAAAGTTCGAAATAAATCTACCGGATAGAGCCCTCACAAACACCGACTTGATGAAGTATGCAAAAATTTTGAACATACCAAATTTTCATTTTCGCTGAGTCTTCATGAGAAATGACTAATGAGTTCTGGACCATATTATCACGAATCAGCTATAGTCAATCTTCATGACGTCGAAGGAACAGGGATGCATTGGGTGGCTTATCCGAAAATCGGAAAAAACGTCACATATTTCGACAGCTTTGGAGATCTTAGGCCACCTATTCATTTAATGATGTATCTTCGTGATATCGAGATCAAATATAATACGAAAAGATAGCAAGATTTCAATTCTCACATATGTAGTCATCGTTGCTTACAGTTTTTGTGCGAGGGTATAAAAGTAAAGGCAACGTGAAAATATTGGTAGTCATGTACGGACAGTCATGGAGGATTCGTTAACTCTGACTCTCTCGGGTAATTCTTCACTGTTGGAAGCGAACTATTTCCCACCAATTGAACTATCACAGCATAAACATTACAAGTTTGGCTTAGTTGAGTTCCTAACGTTCAACTCCATACCTAATATCGATGTACATAATAATAAATTTACGTCGCAAATCAAATTACCGACCTACAGTGCCGGTCAGCCACTTTTACCCCCCCACGGGCAAAATCAGTCTAACTTCAAAGTTTTATATCTCTAGTAGAAATTAACGTACAGAGACGCGCGTAGGTGCGTTTGAAAGGTCTTTTGGAGAGCTTTCAAATGATATGACTCACGGTTGCCATCGATTGTTTTTTTTAAATTTTGCAACAATTATGCAAAATTGAAAATTCTGAAATTTTTTTATTATTTTTGACAATTAGCCAATTTTGGAAAAAAAATCGTACGAAAATTTGAAGTACACCATTTTTTAGCTATTACCAAGCCCTATCTGAATCACTCATCAAAAATTTATTTTTGTCAAATATGACGCGCGCACGAACATTTTTTCCTGGAAGTGACAGTTTTTTTCAACATTTAAACAAAAAATGGAGAGTGCTAAGAATAAGATAATTTTTTCAACATTTTTTATCTCCGTCAAATTGTAACAATCGAAAAAAATTTATAGGAGAAAAAATGTTTGTTTTTTCACGTAGAATACTGCAATAATTTTTTTTTCGGTTTTTCAAAAAATTTTTTTTTTCGGTTTAAATTATTTTTCAAGGTCGAAAAAAAAAAGATTTTTTTTTTGATGTAATTTACGATACTTGTTATGTAGTATTATTGAATGGGTGGAAAAAAATTTTTTTTTTTGGTTTCTCATCTTTTTAGCGTACCGACTGTGAGAAAAAAAAATTGAAAAAAACCGAAAAAAAAAAATTTTTCGAAAAACCGAAAAAAAAATTATTGCAGTATTCTACGTGAAAAAACAAACTTTTTTTCTCCTATAAAATTTTTTTCGATTGTTACAATTTGACGGAGATAAAAAATGTTGAAAAAAACTATCACTTCCAGGAAAAAATGCCCGTGCGCGCGTCATATTTGACGAAAATAAATTTTTGATGAGAAGCTAAAAAATGGTGTACTTCAAATTTTCGTACGATTTTTTTTCCAAAATTGGCTAGTTGTCAAAAATAATAAAAAAATTTCAGAATTTTCAATTTTGCATAATTGTCGCAAAATTTAGAAAAACAATCGATGGCAACCGTGAGTCATATCATTTGAAAGCTCTCCAAATGACCTTTCAAACGCACCCACGCGCGTCTCTGTACGTTAATTTCTACCAGAGATATAAAACTTTGAAGTTAGACTGATTTTGCCCGTGGGGGGGTAAAAGTGGCTGACCGGCACTGTACCTGTGTGGACCTACGAGATCGACGACATTGATAAATTTCTTCGCAAAGCTGTACAGCCTCTCCGTACTGATAATAATAATAATATAATATTTAGATTGAAACCAAACAACAATACCTTGCATTGTACAATCAAGTGTTCCGAACCTATCGATTTTCGTCCGCAGAATTCTATCGGACGATTGTTGGGTTTTTCACAACGTACATTAGAGGCAAACGTTTCTCATAACTCTGATCTGCCCGTCAGTATTCTCAAGGTGAACGCTGTGAGAGACGAGTGTAACATATCTGCTGGAGCTTACTTGACCAGAAACACCGTTCACGGTATTCACGAATTTTTTCCAACAGTAACGTCTGAATACAAAATTATTGAAATTCCCTCTCACGTAGTTTATCTTCTAGTTACGAAAAATTCTGTAGATTATTTATAATTACGCATCATGGATCAAGACGGAAATTCAATTAATTTTCGTGGTGAAGTCATAACCATCAGACTACACCTCAAAAGCGTATGATGGGAATTGTTTACGTTTCAAAAAGTGGTAGAAACTATATAAGAATTGAAAAATGCCAACCCGTCATCAGTCGTCGACTGAAATTGAAAACGTCAACACAGCGAACTCCAGTCATCAATCGTCATCGGATAGCGAAAACTTTAACACGTCAAAGCATAAAGTTCCTAAAAATTCTTGGGTTAAGAGTAGTTCCCGGTAAAAAAAAATTGCCTAATTTTTTTTGCTGCTTTCAACGAAACAATGGAGAACATTCTAGAAATACAGTCACCTGTCGTCTTCGATGAATCTTTGGCTCATTACGAGATCCATATTAATCAATCTTACAGCAATTCATCGTTCAAAAATAGTGACGAAATTTGTATATCACTTCAACATCAAGACTTGTGCCTTCTACCATCCCGCAGCTCGTTACACGTTTGTGGATGATTATGTAGCAACAATAACACTTTGTTAACGAATACTTATTTTGTTAATAATGTTTGTCACATGTTTGAAGAAATTAGGTATAAGCTGAACGCTATAGAAATAGATAAATGTAAGAAAGTTGGTCTCATAACAGTTATGAAGAACTGGTTATCTCTCACTCCAAGTCAAACCTTGATTGCCGAAAATGCCGGATGGATAAATACCTTAGAATAAGAGGACCGTAAAATAACTAATGCAAATGGCGACTTTGATATTTTGATTCCTCTGAGCTTCATACTTTGATTCGCTGAGGACTATCGCAAAGTACTAGTGAATATGAAACATTAATTAATTCTCATACGATCGACTACCGATTTAAATGCAGTTTATCAAACGATCAAGACCGTCGCCGACGTTCTAAAAAGCGAACGAAGTATTTTAATGAGTTTTCGTAGTTGGGAACTTTACGAATATCCAGCGCTATCTGCAAACATAAATCACGTCTGGACAGTTAAAACAACAAATCAGTTGGAGAAACCACGCTACGTCATCTTAGCCTTCCAAACCAAACGAAAACATGAACCAAACTCTAACGCTAGTATATGTTATCATTGTAACATCAGAAATGTAAAACTGTACCTCAACTCTCAGTGCTATCCATATGGCAATCTCAACATTGTCACCAGTAAAAACCAGTACGCAATGTTGTACGATAGGTATGCCAATTTTCATACTACGGTAAGGATGCCGAATCGATGCTCAAAAAACTCGAATATAAAAATTGTATACCACTTGTAGTGATTGATTGTTCGAAACAAAACGAATCATTAAAGACTGCTCCAGTAGATGTGTGCTTGGAGTTCGAAACCAGAGAAAATATTCCCGAAGGAACTACAGCGTATTGTCTTATTCTATACAATCGCATTGTTCAGTATAATCCCAGAAATGGAGATGTGAAGAAACCTATTTAGGAGAAGGAGGAAGGGTATGGAAGAATTGACTCCTTCCTTAAGCAGCTCAGTAGCAGCCAGAATGGAGTACGTAGTGGATTTGCAAGGTTTCATGATACCTGGCAATACATATACCTTAAAGGAGCTAGCAATAATCCCACTTAACTGTGGCGAAGAACCGCTTATACGATTATTTAAACCTCCGTTTCCATGGCGAAGACTAACTAAAAAATGTAAGCTTCATAATCTTTGGATGGAAATATACTATTATGGATTAACATGGAACTATGGCGATTATAAATACGAAGAGCATAAATTCATTATCACAGATACACTCAAAGATGCCACAAAAATTTTCGTTTCCGAAGATTTGAAAAAAGAGTGGTTAGAACAATATGGTCTCAAAGTTTTCGATTTGAGTGATTGGTGCTATTCACCTTTCAAAAAATTAAAATCAGTTACCGTGTGACCTAATCATAATTGCAAATACGTAACGACATGTGCACATCAAAACGTTAAATTAATGAAAAAGCTTTACATCGATGGCTGTTGTATGGATTGGGAAGAGAGCGATAATGTCGTTGAAGGATTTCTATAGTAATTTTGTTTTTTAAGTAAATAATTTGTAGAATAACATGTATTTTTTAAGAACATGTAGAATAAGATATATTTTTTACCAATAAAAATTTTTGTTTCAATTCATAAAAAAAAATATTCTTTTACTTTTTTTTATGAAACTATCCAAAAAAAATTCGATATCTCGAAGACAAATGGTCGTATCTGTCTCCCGCAAAAAGAAAATTGAAGTTAAATGAACAGGCTATCCGACCTATGCATTGGTCTAGCTCGACAAAATTTTTTCAGGCCCGGAGAGTAAAATAATAAGTTAAAAATTTTGGAAAATTTTTTTTTGTGCTTTATCCAAGAATTGCATGGCTACAGTTGTTCCAACAAATATGTAAACAAAAAATTCGAAATTTAGAGTCTTCAAGCTTCAAAAGCTATATTTTTTTATTTCCTGTACGACAATTTCTCACTGAAATACAGCCTGTTGAAAATTGCCAAAAAAATTAAAAATCTTTTTCGTTCCTTTAATTTATGCGAGAAGTGTATATACACGATAAGAAGAGTCCGGGGTACCAGTGGCAGTCGCTCTAGCGGTAGAGTTTCAGCCTGCGGATCCAGAGGACGCGCGTTCGATCCCCCATTCTGTCCGTCCGTTTTTTTCCGATAACATTTACTTTGTTTTACGACTAAAAATTCAACACACACACGAATACATACACACACAATAAAATCAAAGCGTGTAACACAGAACGTACGGACATCAAGAGTACATCAACTCAGTAAGGGGAGAGTGCATAGAACGCACGGGTATCAACTCAGTGAGGGGGGGAGGTAAGTCAACAGTGAAATGCACGTGCGTCGACTTAGTAGGGGGGGGGGGGGGGAGTTGACAGTGCTGAGCTGAAGATGCACGGGCATCAGCTCAGGGAGTACTTCTCAGCTCAGTGAGCTGACCTCTCTGAGCTGAGGTCTCTCTAGTTTACCTACTCATAGATTAATAACATTAACATTAACATCAATAACATTTGAATTATAATTAATTCTCGTATTTGTAAAGGTTTTTGGTAAAATTTTATAATGCAAATACTAAGTTAGTTAATGAAGATCAATAAAATATAAATTTATCGTTGTTATGTACAAAATTAACGCTTTCGATTTACATACAATTATATGTTTTGTAACGGGGTGATTGCTGTCTTTTTATTTATGCGCGCGATCGCATCGAAGAGCGCGCGGGATTGTCGAAACATTCAAACTCGTTAACTGGAGAGCAGGAGGGAACGGGAGTCAGTCAACCAAGTTGTTACTAACGAGAAATAATAACAGCGAAATTATAATCAGTATCACATGCGAGTTAGTTTATTTCCCTTTTCTCTACAGTGTACTTGGCCCGCGTGTTTATGTTTACAAAGCGCGCGCGCGTCAATAACATGCAGCGTTGGAGCAATCGTAGCTCTATTTTCGCCGGGTTAGCACATGCATGCTACCGATTCTTACAGAGTACGAGGTATTACCAATTAATTCCGCACAAACGTGATACAAATAAAGCAAAGTCGCGATATAAAGCTGGCTAGCTTACCTTTGTATCGGTCGTACTACTCGCAAGGGGAAAGGAAACAAGTTCGTTAATGTTCGTTAATGTCCTTCACCGGGACGGTCTGCTCCTGGTTTCGCCCTCGATGGCGAAACACTCCACACACGCTCACTCACACACACTCGCTACCACTGCGACGAAAACGGTTCTCGCAAGCTCGGAGGTGTCACTTCGTATCGTGTGGAAAATCGGCTCGCTCACTCCTTACTTCCCACGGAAACTTTAGTAGTGAAAACTTTGGTTTTAAGTTAGGCGGTTAGATGCTCGGATAGCTTATCCTCGACTGGTTCATTTATATTCGCGCGCGTTCCGTCTCGTCTCGTGCCGAATTCCCTCGTTACATTATCCCAAGCCGACAGGTGCTGCCCTCGCAGGCAGCCGCATGGTTGAGCTGCTAGCGCTAATAGGACGTTTACCGTCACAGATTAAATAAATTATTAATTGTTTATTTATTGATCACAGTAATAACTAAGCTGTTATCAATGAAACAACTTCTTACTCATGTTACTTAGATAATCATCACGAATTTAGAGTATCCAAATTATTTTAATAATTAATATTTACAATGTTACAAACAAATTAACTTTGCACATTAAAATTCAATATAATGTAGTAATTAAACGCAATTAAAATTATTATCATCTAAATCTATGCCCTAAAATCTATATAAAGAATGCTTTGTTTCCAAGTTACACTTAATTAACATATTTTAATAAAAGAACAAAAACTATTATATCTATATCTATAAGTAGGTGACGTTACGCTTATATTGTCATGAAATTTGACTCTGGTATCAAGATAATCATATAATATAATTAGGTGGCGCCCTTTAATATGATAATTGATGTAAACAAATTGATGAGTTCCGCGGTTTGCAGTAATTCAGTGAAATAAGAAAATAGCTTATAGATAGGACCGTTACAAATTAAGTTTATAGCTTCCAATTTGTCTTCTTTCAAGTAAAATCGATCGTTTTGTGTGATGAATATGTTTTCTATGTTACTTACTGACATCTTCCGGACGTATAGTTCATGCGCAGCGTGTCTTTGTTTACAGTGCCTTTTTCGCGTTTGTCGGATTTTGATATTATCAAAAATGACTGAAAAACAAGATCAACGAATTTACATCAAATTTTGCTTTCAACTCAGAAAAACGAGTTCGGAAACTAACTGAAATGATGCAAACGGCCTTCGGAAGCGAGTGTATGAGCAAAACACGAATAAAAGAGTGGTATAAACGGTTCAAGGATGGTCGCACTTCTGTCGATAGTGATTCTCGTTCCGGCCGACCTTCGACTACAAAAACCGCAGATAATATTGAGCGGGTGTGACTTGCAATCGAACAAGATCGTCGTATGACTGTGCGAGAACTAGAAAAAGACCTTGGGATACCAAAAACTATCATTTCAGAAATTTTAACCGAAAATTTAGGAATGAAACGCGTGTGTGCGAAATTCATCCCAAAATTGCTCACAGCAGAGCAGAAGAACATTCGCTTAGAAATCGCTCTGGACAATCTGGAAATGGTCAATAATGATGATAATGTGCTTAGAAAAATTATTACAGATGATGAATCATGAGTTTATGGCTATGATCCTGAAATAAAACAACAATCTTCACAGTGGAAGCATTCTGAATCGCCAAGACCAAAAAAAGCACGTCAAAGTCGGAGCAATGTTAAGTCAATGTTGATTGTTTTTTTCGATTGTGAAGGTGTCGTACATCACGAATATGCACCAACAGGTCAGACAATCAATAAAGAATACTACGTTCAAATTTTGAAACGTTTGCGTGATGCAATAAGAAGAAAACGGCCGCACTTTTGGGAAAGTGGTGACTGGCTTCTCCATCACGATAATGCGCCAGCGCATTCATCCAATCTTGTGCAGCAGTTTTTGAGCAAACACAATATCGCATTGCTTCAACAACAGTCTTACATACAGTTCCGACATAGCCTCTTGAGACTTTTGGCTGTTTCCAAAACTAAAAAAACCACTCAAAGGACACCGATTCGATGACAAAACAACAGTTGAAAACAATGCGACGAATGTACTTAATACTATTCCTAAAAGTACGTTCCAGGACTGTTTTGAAAAGTGGAAACATCGATGGAACTATGTTATTCAATCAAGTGGGGATTACTTTGAAGGATGCCACTCACCAGATGATAAAGAATAACGCTAGCACGAAATTATAAAGGTAGGCCCGATACTTTCCGGACAGACCTCTTACACTGAAAATTATTCAACCAACACCAAATCTATACCAAAATCAGAAGGATACAAAAAACTTTGAACCATCTACATACAGCATATTGTACTCTTTATATGAACAAATAAATTGTAATTTTTTTATAATATATGAACTTATTCTTTCATGATAGTCATATCCTTATACCCTTCCATTTGAAGAACGATCGATTAAATCTCTAACAGAAAAAAGATATTTGAATATTTAATTCTATTCAAATATGTAATTATATTTAAATAAATAATTCTTAGAAATATTTATCATTAATTATAATTATAATATTAATAAAAAATATATATCAATACTACGGATGGAAATCGAACTTGCGCTCCTCATGCGTTCGCCCGACTACGCTATGCCGCTTGAACCATAGCCATTCTTTCAAAGAGTACTAGTCACTATGCGCGTTTTGTATTCTTAATATCAATCATCTTTAATAAATATTCATATTCTGTAATATAATTAAATCTATAAAAAGTTGGTAAAGATTGTTCTAAAAAATTAAAAATGTGGCTATGTATATGTAATTAGGATTTTTTATAAAAATAAGACAGACTTTTAACGAAACGGTAATTAAAAAATACCTACCTTATACTTACCTATTGAATTTGCTGCAAATTGGATTGGGAAAAAGAAAAAAACACTAGACAAAGTTTTTAATAATTTTTCTGATTTAGCACTGAAAAGTGCTCTTTTATAGAAGATTTAATGAATTTTTCAAATATAAGTCGTTTATTTATTGAACAAATATTTTTTCATACTTAATTTAGCACTGAAAAGTACTGTTTTATATTTCAATTGAACGTTGGAATAGCTGTGCGATCGTCTTGAAAAATAGTCCTCAAAAAAAGAGCCATTGAAGTCGTTGCAGCTATACCACTCATGACCTGGTCGTTGATTTTTACGACTGGTCTGCTGTATATGAAAAGCCGTTGAACTGACGTTTATGTCTTGCCTGCTGCGTGAAAAGCGCACGATTAAGAACACATTAGTATACCCACGCACAAATCCCCTTAGACATAGCTACTCCCATTACTTATTATATGCGACTTATGCGCGCGACAAAATCAGTGCTCTTGCATAACCCCCACCCTCGACTTGTGGACCAATGATCGATGCGCGCTCAAATTTGGTGAAAATGAATAAAATATCCCTCAGTTCGCTTCATTTCATCAGTTTACATTTTTTAAGAGTTTGAACGACAAGTGTAAGTGTAGGAATATGCAGTGCAGCGATATAAACGAGTTTTTTTCACCCGACCGTGAACAGTGGAGGGAAGTTCCTTACCGAGCTATTGAAGCTCTGAGAGAAGACTTCCCCATAAACGAAGATCTTGATATTGTAGAGCGAGAGATCATCGACGCGCTACAGACACCTATAAGATGACCAAATGAAGAGCTGTCAATTCATTCGGCAAATACAATAATAGTGCCCCTAACTCCGCCACAAACAATTAGATAATTTTATTCATTGATTTAATTATTACTGTTAATTATTATTCATTATTTAATTTACGCACAATAGCGCTAAATAGTTTGCGCACAATCGTCAATTTACCTTGTAAATTTTATATTAAAAATAGTGTAAGAGAATTAGTGAGAAATGAACAAAAAGAAAACGGTTGATATCTGTAATAGAAAATAGTAACGGATATGCGTTAGACAAAACAAAATGGAGGAATGTAGGGGTGGTCGCGATAAGACTGAGAAATTAAACGGTTTTTTTCGATTTACGAATGAAAAAAAAAGGAATTAAAGATTTTCTTTCCAGAAAATATTCTATAGAATTATATATAATTAATAATTATTAATTCATTATTTTTTATTTACAGCTGTCCACGGAATGTATGGAACTATCTCTAGACGTGTAAGTGTGTGCGCGCGCGCGTATGTGTGTGTGTGTGCGTGTGTGTGTGCATAATACTTTTTACAGATCGGATTGCGAGATTGTGTGCGAGGTGCACTAACCAAAACCTAGGTGGATCGTGAATATCAATCTAATCACCCCACCTACATCGGCCTTGTCAGCCCAAGGCCAATCACCACGACGCAGAAGAAAGCTTTGCGGTGGATAGAATCACCTACATGTGCTGGTAGTCGATTGAAGTATCGCATAAAGCAGGAAGAATTAATCAATGGTATTTATATAAAAAATATTTTATTTTATTTATTAATTGAAATTAATTTCAATATTTTTTCCAGCAGATATAGCGAGGCGGCTGTTTGACGACAGCCCTCCGAAAAGAAACAGCCCATCGCCACTGTTCGCTCCCCCTAAGAGAAGGAAAATTGTATGCGAGCTGGATGAAACAACGGCGATGCTGTTGGACGACGACGACGACTCGTTATAAATATATATAAATTATGTAATTTCATTGTTATAAATAACATTTAATTTTATCAATTTCTTTTTATTAATAAAAAAATTTTATTTAAGAAAAAACAATGTGTATATTTACGATTACCGCCCCCCCTCTACACCTCTATTTCATGAATTAATAATAATAACTTAATAATAGTAAATTAATAATAATTAAATTAATAATAAAATAATAATAATAAATTAATAATAATAAATTAATACAAAATTAATTAATAATATATAAAAATGCACTCACCAAGACAGGCAATCCCGGCGATGGTGTATGTCTTGGACAAGCTCAGACATTCCGATTTGCAGTAAGTATCAATGTGTTGCACACACACACACACACACACACACGCACACACGATAACGCGTGATCTTAAAACACGTGCACACATATGGATGAACTCGTGACGGGGGGGGGCATAGTCTAATCGCTTTTTGGTTGTGTACCTACGAGTAATATACCCAATAAGAGATACCAAGAGCTATAAGCAGCCGTGGCTCACTTGCTAGAGGCTACGATCTATCGATCCGTAGGATGCGGGATCGATTCCCCGTGGTGTCTGCTAATTTTTTTCACTAAATCTATGCATTACACGTAAATCAATTGCACCAAATTAATTAAATGCCATTAATTACATAAATTTATTTTAATATTTAAAACGCATTTTACATTGGGCGGGTGGGCGGGGGGGGGGGGGGTTCTTTTGCGCATGATCTAACAGTGCTGATCTAATAGCTTATACACCTTAGATTACAGAGGGAGTGGCAGCGGGGGCGCCTGATCTCAGGAGAGGGAGGCCTGATCTAAGAGTGCTGTAGATCGCAGGAGGAGATGGGGAGCCTGATTTAAGAGTGCTGCAGGAGGAAAGGGGGTGCCCGATCTAAGAGTGTTAATCTCATAGATCATGCACTTCAAATCACTGATCTGAGGCCCCCTCCCTCTCCATGATCTAAGGCCCCCCTGATCTATGGCCTGCCCAAGTTACCTACTTAATTTCTATCTTCATCATTCATGTACTCTAGATTTTCATTCTCTTCAATTTTTTGATTATCATAATTATCTTTATTTTCTTCAATTAACAAGTCTGCAATACCTAAATTATCTTCATATTCAATATAATTTTTCACATTAAGATCATTAGAAGTTTCATTTTGCGAAATAGTAAAAATATGTCTTTTTGCGAGACTATAAGTCTCACGTTCAGCAAATGTAGTTTCAAATGCATTTAAATCAACTAGATCAGCTTTCTCTTCAAGAGAATCAACTCTTATAGAGGCAAAAGTGAGTGGCAATTTATTATCGTTATTTTGTAAAATAAGTGGCACAAGATTTCCACTGGCTATAAAAAATTGATTTATAAAATCAATTATTGCTTTACTCTCTTAAAAAAATGATGCACCTAGTACACCTACACTGCCGCTCACATAAATTTGATTTAAATATAAATGCGATTGCATGCGTGATAACTACTTTTCCGTATTCGAAGCGGAGCGTGCATGTAATAGCTCTGCTAACAAAGAGCGGCGAGCGATCTGACACTATATGTTGTCGTTGTGCGAGCGCCACCGTAAACATAAACACGCGGGCCAATTCTAGTGTAACATTCAGAGAGGACAATAAAGAGTTATAGTTCGTGATATTAACCAGTACTTTCGACGTGTTTATTCCGTATTGATTCCACTCCTGTAGATTGGTTGGTTGACTGACATCCGTTCCCTCTTGCTCTCCGATTTTTTTATTTGATATAGGTGATTACGCTCATCTATCTACGCGATCGCCCGAATAAAAATAATTAAACGGTAGCAACCCCGTTACAATATATATATATATATATATACAGTATATATATTCATATATATTATATATATTCATATAGGAGGTTATATTGAGACTTGGATGAGTGTGGACGTGTCTTGTGTGAGTGCTGAATATAACGTAATTTTAGAGAGAAGGAGAGCGGGAAGTGAAGAGAAAAAGGGAGAAAAGGTACAGGAGGAGTCGAAAGGGGTTTGGAGAAGAGAAAAAGTGAGGGAAACAAAGGGCGAAGGAAGTAAGGTGAGAAAAAAATAAAGGGAGAAAGGATAGGTTAGGTTAGATAAGACAGAAGGCGGGAAAAGTGGAGCGTAGCAGAGGGATATAAAGGCGAAGACAAAGGGAATAAGAGAGAGAGTTAAGGCGGGAACAAGGTGGGGAATTGGAATAGGAAACAGGAACGAGATGTTCATAACGCCAGGAACAGCGAAAGAGAGGGATGGTAAAGGGGATAAGAGGAAGGCAAAGGGGGTGAGAGGTAGAGAGAGCGAAGAGGGCCTGAGGGGACGAAACAAGGAAGAAGTGAGGCAGATGAAAAGGTACAAAAGTGAAAGCGAGGGGAGTGGAACAGATGGGGATGAAGGAAATGAAATGGACAAAACATTGATAGGGGTGGGTGAGAGTAAAGGAGAAGGTAATGCAATTGAAAGAGTACTAGCAGAAATGAGAGAACTGAGAAGAGAGGGGAAGAGAGGAAAAGAGGAACTGCTAAATGAAATGATGAGGCGAATGGAGGAGGCTGAGAAAAAAAGGGAGGCAAAATGGGAGAGAGGGTTAGAAAAACTTAGAGAAGAATTAGAGAAAGATAGAGAGGAAAGGAAAAAAAGAGAAAGAGAAGAAAAAAGAAAACAAGAGAAGTGGGAAGAAAGAATGAATGGATTGGAAGAAGAGATGAATAAGATGAAAAAATGCATGGAAGGAAAAGAGACAAGGGAAGAAGAAAAAGGAGTAGATAATAGGGATGAAATGGATCACATGAAGGAGAGGATGGATAGAGAAAGTAGGGTAAATAATATAATTGTTTTACATCAAAACTTTTACCAAAAAAATAACAATTACTTTTGAATATATATTTAGTATTTATACAATATTATCCATACAACCAATAAAATTAACAATGTTTATGAAGCTTTATTAAAATTTTCATTCATACTAAGCTTATAACTATTAATTGATTTCATAAATATCTCTTCAAAATTTAAAATTTCTTGCCTTTTTTCCTTGTCAAATTCTAAATTATTTAAACTTTAATGTTGTTTTGAAAAGTGTTTCTTTTTAACAACCTGAATCACAGTTTTTTTTTGGAATTTTAAAACTCGTATAAATATTCGGATTGCATAGACCACAAGTCATTGGCATGCTCCCATGTTCACAAACGTTTTTTGCAATGAATGCTCCCTTTTTTTCAAGAGTAAGGGATAAAGGTGGCAAAATTTCTGGCAATGGGGGCTGCAATGGTGTAGAACAATTTGAGTGCGGCAATGGCTCGTGTCGTAACACTTTCTTTAAAAGGACAGATTCTGCCCTTTCTTTAACTTTTTCCGTGCTATTTGAGATGGGTTATTTTTCCGTTTGCTGTTATACCCACAATCCACTAATAGTCAAAGAAAAACAAACAAAAAAAGTCTCTTTAAAGCTTTTCTTTTGAACCAAATTCTTTATAATTTCTGAATTTTTTTTCCTTTCAAAGACTATACTTTTATTCGTTAATAACAAAAGAAACAAAAATTATTTCTCAAAATTTATTTGAAACTTTGAATATCAAGATCAAAATTCTTAGATGATCAGACGACAATAAAACTTTAATTTCATTTTTTATTTTTACACAAAACTAATTCCAATTTTTTTTTAATTCGTTTTAATTACAGAGTTTTTTTCTACAGAAAATTGTAGTGTGATTTTTTTTCTTTGCATTTTACTAAATATTTTTCACACTGTAACACGTACGTTAATAATTTAAGCCCGAACAACGTTGCGTCACAAATTATTTAAGGGGAAAGGCTCGGAAGGCGTATTCGCTTCGTAGCGAAAACTTAACGAGGGCTATGTCGTCCGGTAATATAGATAATCGCAATTTAATCAATTACAGAGGGACAGGTTCGAACAGAATAAACTCATCAATTCTAATATTTTTCTCTTTATTGCTACAATAATATACATTCGGCGTTGACGTGTGCGTCGGCCGAGTCCAGGCTAAGCTCGTTCCGTGCGAATTAACGCACAGGAAACAGAACGTCACCTTACAACGTATCTCACGAATTCCGCGAGGGCGATGCGAGTTCACGCATGCAACCGCTCGTCCGCGTCCGGCCTATACGATGCTAGGAGAGAGAGAAATCGAGGTGCGCACCGAGAAACGAAAGGGGTACCTGACCTTGAGAGGGAGCGCTGCTGCGGAAGTCCGCGTCCTCTGAGCAAACGATGTTATCTTCGAAAGGCGGGACTCTGGATGCAGCCGGTCTTCCTTCTTACTGATAGTCGTTCAATGGCAATCAACCACTCGAACACTCACTGATGGTCGTTCGATGGCAATCAACTACTCGAACACTCACTGATGCTAGTCACAAGGCTCGAATAGCTAGCAATTAGTCACTGGTCGAAACCCTACTGACTGCGATCTCGCGCCTTCCGCGATTTCTTACGCGCCCCTCCCTATAGGTACTCAAAAACGGCCGAGCACCGCCGGCTACGCACACATGTGCGGCTCATGCCGGCGACACTATTTCTCTCTCTCCTCCTCTGCTCTCCGCCTATGCCTATCCCTCCAGCGCCAGGCATCTCCGCCGATCAGGAATCAGACCTGTAACAAAGCCACATCGTGCGTCGATACTCAGTTTTACTCAACCAAGACCGATGTGGCAGCGGCCCAGGGGAAGGCACGCGGAAGAGAGAGAGAGGCGAATAGGGCGATCGAATCCAACGATCGATTCGCCCGTCACACCCCCTCCCAAGTCCAACGATACCCCCGATCATCGGTGGACGACCACCTCGACCTCCCCAGCACCGCCGCCATCGGCCTCGGGAACTCAGAGGGACACAAACGGAAATATAACATAAGGGCAACATTCGCACACGCCAACAATCAGACTCAACATTCACTCCCATTAAATATGACCTTCACCACTACTCACCCATTTGCCTTAGTTGGTACTCCGGGCATCAGGTGTGCTGGCTTGCAACGCAAAGCGTCGCAGCCGCACCATCCTGATGTATTCGGCCGTGGTGGGGTGGCTAGGATTAACCGCCCCAGCCAATCTACCCAACTCTTTGGCCTGTTCGTCCGTCCACGGCTCCTCATGCGTCGACCCTACCACCTCCGTTCGGGGCCGAAGAGGCTTCTCAGAGGGACCAGGAGCAGGATCAGCCCTCTCCGAATCGTCGCCGGATCCCGGCGGAGTGCGTCGCAGGGCAACCTCGGCGTCTCGCTGAAGAGAACTCGCAGCCTGGTGTTCTAGCCGCGAGTCCTCTCGCAGCCTCAAGACTGCATCGTCCGGACCGGCCCGCTCAGCTTCGAGAGCTCGCTTCCTCTCGATTCTTTCTCTTCGGAGACGGCCACCACGCCGCTGCTTCTTCTTGCGCGGCTCGGTTGTAGCCTCTTCTCCGACCTCCTCGCCACGGGCCCCTCCACTCTTTTCACTCGGCGGTTGAGGTCCATCTGCCTCCTTGGGCTGCCGCTCTCCAGACGCCCTCGCTGCTCCGTCGGACCGCGCCTGAGTCCGTAAATATTTGTCGTACGCGGCCGCACATCGCACGCAATGGGCAACCGTCACGTCCAGGCGCCCACAATTCCGACAGCACTCTCGCGGATTCGGCGGCTCCGGGCACCTCTAGCGGCGATGCTCCCCAGTCCTGCAATTGAAGCAGGTGAACGGCCGCACGTCCAACTCCCGGTCGAACGGCACCGAGTTCAGGCCGGCCAGAAAGGTGCCCGTCAATCGGCCCATCACCACGTCCTCTTCCCTGGCTCCTACAGCTGGAGTCCCGACGGGAAAGGCGTCCCGCAACGGAGGCCGCGAGCCCTCACTCGACGCAATCGGTCCGTCCTCCCCGCCTCGCCACGACTCGGGCTGGACAGCAGCAGGCAAGCACGGAGTCCCCGGCGGAGGCGACCTCCCTTCCGGAATCTCCCACATCAGTTGGCGGTGATGGGGGAAGAAACCCAAAACCGGCTGGGCCCCGTCCGTCTCACGGATCCACCGCCCAGCCCGGAACACCAGACGCGGCGGCTCGGCCACTGACACTCGACCGGCCGATTCGCGAGGTTCCACGGCAGGCCCCGCGGAGACCCCTCCATCACGGTCACCACGGCCACCCGCCATCGGCGTCCCAACGGAACGCGGAGGTGAAACACGCCTCTCCCTGGAGCGACAGTCTGCGTGGACGCCTCCCCAATGCTATCGTCTCCGCGGACGCCTCGCCATGGAAACGGTGCGAATTTACGCACTCATTTCCCGGTCCAGCGTCCTCGGTGCGGCGGTGGCCGACTCGAGCCTCCAGGCTCCTGGACGGCCGCTCCGGTTCCTCCGCACTGGCTTCGGTCAGAGGCGAGACCCAATTGCTCGCCGAGAAATCCGGGCCCTTGTTCTTCTTCTTTTTCTTCTTGCCGCCGCCCCGCTGCTCCTCCGCGGTCCTCCTCCGCTCGTCTTCCAGGTATCCGGTAGGCGGGATGCTCGACGGCGGTCCCTGCCGGCGGAAACTGAATCTCGGGTCCAAGTGCTGCTGGTGCATAGGCACCCACTCCATAGGCTCGTGGACGTGCCTCTCCGGCCGCACCACCGCCGTTGCCGCTGCCGAGCCTGCCGCAATTCCCGGAACCGGCTCCCCCTCTAACTGCAGCCGCCCGTTAGTAAAGCCCAACTCCCGGGGCCGGTCCGCTGCTGCTGCTGATGGTAGGCCGGGCAGGTCCGCAGAGCCCCCGGGGTTCGACGGACGTGCGAATTCACGCACAGGCGTCTCGCCCCCTAGCTCCTGCGGCTGCGCCGGAGGACTCCTTAGCAGGAGCTCCTCCAGCTCCATTTCTGCTGCGTTGCTGTCCACGATCAGGCCAGCCGCCTCTCCTCCCTCGGCGCCCGGTTTCTCTTCAGGAAACCCCGGGCCGACGCTCAGGACGCGATAGGCCGAAAGCTCAGCGACCATGGCCACGGCTCGCCTCAGCACTCGCGTACCTCGGGTTTCCAGAGTCTCGCTAGCTGCTTCCCCGGTCGTGCATTCCAAGCCGCACGGATCCGGGAGCTCTTCCTCTTCATCACCCTCCGTGGAGCCGGCAAGCGACTGCTCGGGCCGAGCCAAAGATGACGAGGGCTCGGCCACGCTTGCCTCCGTTTTCTCGGGTTCTGGGTCCGCCGTCCGGTCTCGTCCTGGGGAAGGCTCGCTCCTGACGCCTATTTCGGCTGTCAGAGCGGCCAACGTCGTAATTTCATCCTCCATCTGTAAATTTAAGGCGTATTAGTTATTTGGTCCTTCTTCGGTCAAAATTAGTAATAAAAAAAACAATTAAAAGAAGAAAAACGAAAATACAATCTAACCCGTCTACTTCGTTACTCGACGGCGGTCGGTCGCCGTTCGTTGCCCACACCGCGCGGCGGAACGTAACGCTTCAAGTCCTTCACGTGGACCATCGGGATCCGATAGTTATTGTCAGTCTCCAACTCGTATATTACGTTCGAGACTTTCTTCACTATTTTATACGGTCCGGTGTATTCGGGGTCCAGTTTCGCGTTCCTGCCCGTCGCGGCACACGACAACGAGTAGTTCCTCCGCCAAACTAAATCGCCTACGCTAAATACTACGTCCCTTCGCCTCTTGTCATACTCTCTCTTCTGTCTCTCCTGCGCTTTCTCGATATGACGTCCCACCAAGTCTCGCAAAGCATTGAGTCTTTCTAATCGGTCCTGCCAAATTTCGGGTTTGATCCTGATCACGGGAGAACGCCGCTCTATTTCCCTCCTTAAACTTTTCACCGGCCGAGGATTCCGACCGAAGTTCAGGAACGCCGGCGTAACCCTCGTAGAAGACTGAGTCGCGGTGTTAATCGCGTGCCTGAATTCGTGCAGGTAGCGGTCCCAAGTCCGGTGATCGTTGTCCACGAACATAGCTATCATCGTCTTCAGCGTCCGGTTAACTCTCTCTACTGGGTCACTCTGCTGATGGTACGGGGGACAGAACACATGCTCAACGCCGTATTCTCGGAGCGTATCCTGAAACGCCTTGCTCTGATAAGCTTTCGCGTTATCACTAACCAAATACTCGGGCGTTTCCTATCGGAACAGGATCATTTCCTCAAACGCGTGCGAGAGCGACTTTCCGTCCGCGGAGCTCAACGGTTTGAGCTCGACCCATTTAGTAAAGAGATCCTGGAATACTACCATGTACCGAAATCGATTTTTACTTCGCGGCAACTCTATCACGCCCGTCGCAACCACCACCCACGGGCGCTCTATCATCCGCCTTCCCATCAACCCTTTCGGTACTTTCTGCTCGACTTTATATTTTTGGCAAACCTGACACTGATTTACGAACGTCCGTACGTCATATCGCACCCCTGGCCAATAATATTCCCTTATGACCCGATCGCACGTCTTGTCCTGTCCAAAATGTCCGGCCGAAGGCGCACAATGGGCGTCCTGCAAAACCCTTTCCCGATACTCGAGCGGAACAACCATTCGCCAGCACTCCTCACGATTGGTAACTGGATCAAGCAGATAGTCTGTCATGTAGCGATACAACAGGCCGTCCTCTACCTTCCAATTTTTATATTTCTCCGGCCGCTCCTGGACTTCTTGGCATCTTCGCTGGTACCAAGAGTCCTTGGTTGCCGTAAATTCGCCGACCTCTGCTTCGTCCTCAAACTCGCGCGAGAGTGCATCCCGGACATGATGCAAGGCACCCTTCCTATGCACTATCTCGCAATCGAGCTGTTGAAAATCCAGCACCCAACGCTCGAGTCGGCCGGTCAAATCTCGCTTGCTTAAAAGCCTCGTCAACGCGCTATGATCCGTCACTACTACGAAGTGAAATCCCTCGATATACGGCCTAAACTTCTGAACTGCGAATCGAACCGCCAAAAATTCAATCTCACTCACCGTATATCGTTTCTCATGCGCGTTTAACATACGACTCGCGTAGCAAATCGGGTGTTCCCCATCCACAAAAATCTGCACTAAACACGCTCCCACCGCGTATGACGAACCATCGCAATGCAGATAAAACGTCCGCTCAAAGTCCGGTCTCGCCAGCACAGGAGCCTCTGTGAGCGCTCTTTTCAGTCGCTCAAAGGCTTCCAGTTGCTCCTCGCCCCAAACCCACGACTGATCCTTCCTCAATAACTTCGTGAGCGGTACCTTTATATCGCTCTCGTTTTCGATAAATCGCGCGTACCAACCCACCATACCCAGGAATCTGCGAAGCTGTTCTATCGAACGAGGCGCCGGGTAGTCTATAATCGGCTGAATCCGATCCGGGTCCGGGCGCAGGCCCTCGCCGTCCAACCTATAGCCAAGATAAGTCACCTGCGTACAAAAGAAGTCCGACTTTTCGAGGTTGATCTCCAACCCTACCTCAACTAAACGCCGCAGTACTCTTTCTAACCACTGCATGTGGTCCTCGAAATTCGCGCTCACCACCAATAAGTCATCCATATACCAGAAAACGTTATGCGCGAACTCCGGTCCGAATAGAGCGTCCATGAAGCGCATGAACGTCGCGGGCGCGTTTACCAGGCCGAAGGGCATTCTTTCGAACTCCCACAGCCCCAACCCGGGAACCGCAAATGCCGTGAATTGTTTACTGTTTTCGTCCAAAGGGATCTGCCAAAACGCCGACCTAAGATCAACCTTCGACAAAAATACGGCGCCCCGCAACCGATCCAGAATCGAGTCGAGACTGGGCGTCGGGTACGCATCGATCTTTGTCACTTTATTCACCGGACGGAAGTCCAGACAAAATCGATACGTCCCGTCTGCCTTTTTCACCACGACCGGTGCGCTACTCCACTGACTATCTGACGGCCGGATTACCCCTGCATGCCACATTCTTGTCGTCTCCTCCTGGATAAACTTTAAGATCGGCGGCGACATCCGGCGTATAGGCGTTTTGATCGGTCTCGCATCCCCCACATCTATTACGTGTTTAATCAAATTTGTCACAGCCGGAGCAATTCCGGGTTCCGGTACGATGCGGTGCACCAACGCCAACACCCGCTCACGTTGCGCGCTCACGTAACTCACGAGTCCCGCACACTCAGCGAATACGTGCGCCGTCCCGTCCTCATTATTCGCGAAAGGAATCCATTCTCGCGAGCCCCTCGGTCGCCATTTCCGTCTCTCGATGCTGATATCCTGCATCCACGCGTTCCAAAAATCCGCGCCCAAGATTAGGTCGTGCGCGCACTGCGCCACGGCACACGCGATCAGCGTCCCGCTCTTTCCCCCTATCTCGAGGTACAATTTCAGATCGCCCAACGGGTCCGGTTCCTCACCCGACACTCCTCTTACAAATATCGTTGGCGGCCTCAACCGTGACCTAAACCTATTTGCCAATCCTGGGCCCACCACCGCAACCTGCGCACCTGAATCCAACAACGCGAGATAATTTTTCCCATTTATTTTGATAGCTAGAAAAATCTGTTCTCTACTACGGCCACCTGGGCCACGTCATCATCCTCACGCGGGCTCGCAAACCGATCATCCGAGCCTGGCTCGGCTCTTCCCTCCGCTACCACGGAAGGCGTCTCCGCCACCCTCGCACGGCTCGCCGGATCCTCGCCCACCGATCCCTGTCGCATCACTCCACTGTACCGCTCACCGGTGTCCGAGAGCCCTGGCGAGGCTCGCGGTGGTTCCATTTCTCCCCCCCTCGCGCTCCATCGGACCCCACTCCTACCTGAGGCGCACCCGAGGGCCCCAGGGAGCGTCGCGGCGACTCGTCGGCCACGCGCTGAACCCACGCTTGCTCGGATCGCTCACTTATCTTTAGCGCATCCGAGAGCAGCGGGGAGCGTCGTGGTGACTTCTCAGCCACGGGCTCATCCTGCGCTCGATCAGATCGTTCTCTCACTACTCCGAACTTCCCTTTCCCGACGGTGCAATCTTCCTTTCTTTCGCTTCCTATCGCTTTCCCGAACTGGACATCTTCGAGATTCGACACGTTCAACCGCTCATAACGGCGCGATAGACTACCCCAAAATTCCTCTGACCTACTCTTAGCTATTTCCGGATATGCGCCTCCAACTCCGCGCGCTGTTCCCTCAATCGCTGCACTCTTATTCTGGTCCGGCGCCTCGGCCGCGAATAACAACGCAGCCTCCCCGGGCCCGACCTTCTCACCCCCATTGATTTTCCCGTTACCGGTTCTCGTTGCACGAGCCACCCTGTTCCGGTGCAACTCAAGCGCTAACCGCGCTCGCCCGAGCAGACTCAAGCAGGGGTCGACGAGCGAGTTTCGGCCCCCGCCTGCGAGTTTCCCTGTTGCGCCAGACCAGCCGCACACGTGGGGCAGTTCTGGAAGAACGCCCCCGCGGTCCCGCAAACCTGGCAACTAACCACGGCCCCCGGACACGCATTAGCAAAGTGTCCGGCCTGCCTACACCGATAACAAGTGTGGGGCGGCCTACCTCCCTCGCGATTAACGCGATTCGGACACTGCGAACTCCTATGTCCCTTACCTCCACACGTAAAGCAATTACCTCCGAACGCGCGCGAACTCGCGCCAGCGCCATCACCGCCTCGCTGCGCGCCCCTCTGCTGGGGAACTAAACTCGGCGGAACCGGGGTCTGTGTCCGCGCCGCACCCGGATCCGCCGGAACGGCCGAGGTTGCGGAATTATTCGCACTAATTCCCCCGCCGGCTCCGGGACTCGAGGTCGGCCCCCCGCCCCCGCCGGGCTGCGCGGCAGCCGTGAGTACCTCGCTCTTGGACGCGTCGCCACTCTTTCCCTTTGACCGCCTCTTAGAACGTCGCGCACCCGATCCGTCCTCCGGTGTCACCTCGGCGCCCTTTTCCGCCTCTAACACAGCGGTCCTTGCCACCTTTCTCGCTGGTCCCGCTGAGCTCCGATACGCTGCGCCCTGAACCAGCATGCTGTCGGCCGCCGGAGGTGGCCGCCACCGCTTCTCCCTTGCCCGCTGACGCTCAAATTCGCAGCCTACCCTCTTCAGTTCCTTGAGCGTAGCAAACGACTTCCCGTACAAATACCTCGCGAAGGTGGGATGCAAACCTTCTTTGCAAATCGCCACCTGCCTTCTCTCCGAAGGGGGCCTATCAAAACGGCGAACGATACATTGGAAGGCGGTTAGGTAGTCACCCAGCGTCTCTCCCTCCGCCTGCGTCCTTAACCGTAACTCCTGATATAAATCCTCCCGCTTATAATGCCTTCCGAATTCCTCCTTTAAATCGGTAAGAAACTCCCCGAGGGTTCGCCAAGTATTTTCATTGTTACGGTACCACAGCGCCGCCTTCCCCGTTAATATTATGCCTACCGCCCGGAGTACTTCCTCATTTCTCAACCTGTAAAAATCCTGGCATTTCCTAATATCGCTTACGAAACCGTCCACATCCGCTCCCCCTTCACCCGAAAACTTCAGCGACCAAGAGCGAAAGGCCTTCACCGCGTCCACCGGTTTATAACGTCGGGGCTGACGCAGACCTGAGCGCCTGCAAGTACTCCGGCGCTTCGGTCTGCGACTGACCAACCCCGCCTCATCCGGCCCGTCCTCATCCGAACTCGGGGACTCGCTCCAACTATCTTCCCATTCGCTTGCCGATGGGCACCTCGGCCTATACTTCTCCCTAAATTCCCCTGGGTCGGCAAACCGTGGCCTGGCCCGCGGCGACGTTCCCTCGGTTTTCACAGCGTAATTTTCTCGCGCGCTGTCCTTCAACAGTTTCCTAACTAAATCCTCCCAATTCTTCATGGCCTCTCCAACCTCGCGTGGCAGTGCCGGGGTGCTCGTTCTCCGGTCGAACGACCCCAATACTCTCTCCTCGGTGGCGTCGCTTTCCACTTCGGAGAAAAATTCGTCTTCTGAAGCCGGCTCCCGCGAGCTACTTTCCCTCCGCCGGCGCGACGCCGAGCGAGATCGTCGCTCCTCTCGCCCCCGTCTATGTGGTGTCCGAGTCGCCGTTATGTCCTCGGCACGCGGCGCATCCCGCCTACCCGCCTGCATCTCCAACGCGGCCTCTTCTACGCGATATAAGTTATTCGCGCTTTCCGATAATGCTGCACGTACTTCCCTCCGCATAACTAAGCCAGGCAGGCTTGCGACGATGTTAGACGCCTGTCCGAAAACGTTCGGCCCTCCCGCGGCACCCTGGAACGCCACCTCTCCGTGAGATGCCAACTCTCTCCTCGCATCGGCGAGCGCCGTCGCCCCAGCATGTGATGCAACTCGGGCGTTATCCTGCCCGTCTTCGCTCCCATGCTCTGGCCCGCTTCTCTGCGCCGCTACCGGCGGCGGCCGCTCGTCCGAGGGTGCCAAGCTCTCTCGCCTGCGACTTAACGCAGGTTCGATCTGGCCCTCCAGACGTCCGTGGCTCACCTCGCCTCTATCAGGCTGCAGGTCCATGTTGACCTCACGCGATTCCTCCCGCAGAATAGCCTCCGGCGGGCCCGGCATAACGCCCGACTCAAAGTCACCCGGACTCAGGGGCGGATTAAGCTCCGGCCGTTCACGCGAGATCATGTAGCGCAGCATGCGCTCCTGAAGTACCCCGAAGCTACCCGTCACGCTAAGGCCATAGCTCTTAAGGAGACTCAGCAACTCCGCGGGCGGCGTTTCATAGATTCGCCGCTTAAGAGCCCGCACCGACCTATCCTTTAATATTTCGCGCATAATCGCGCCCGCTGTCCCGCTTGGCGGCATCCTGACAAGCCCCCTGCTTCTCACACCGCCCGAACGCTCGATCTAATGTGGGCACAACCGACGACCGCGTCGCGCAACTGTCCAATTATAAAACGAAATTAAACAAACAAAAAAAAAACACTAGCGACCAACACTAACTTGCCCTAAATTATCGTCCGGCCAATTCTTATCAACGGCGGATGCGACTTCTACGCATTCGCTTTCTTTCGTTCGTCCGTTACTCAATCAATAATATAAAATAAGCTTTCAGGCAGTGCGAATTATACGCACTGCTCTGCGTCCTTAATTTCAATATAAAACTCAAAATAAAAACACAAATACTAACTACTCTCTCACTCGTCGCGGCTCCCAGGCAAGGGCGCACCTTTATAATCCGCTGATCAAAACAGATTAGTACCCAATGGCCATATCGTTTAAGTATCTAACTACGCTAACAACACCCGCTTCTTAAATGGACTCGTCTATCCGTCCTTTTACTGGCCGTATACCGTGGGTATGATGAATAGTGGCCTTCGACACGTTAGGTCGATGACACACTCGCCCGTGCCTGAGTATAGCGACGGCAACACAACTATGCTACAATTTCGGCCTCGTATCTCTCTCTCGATCGGCGCTCTCTGTGAACCCGAGATGAGGAATGTAAACAAACACCGCTCGAGCCGCGACTCAACGTAGCTCGGCCGATCGTTCGATCACCTCCCCTCTCGGCGTCAACCGACCTTTTCAAATTCTTTTGTCTACGCGAATTACTTTTCTATTTTAGAATTTCGCGTCCTGTCTCTCTTTCTCGCGATCATCTCAATGCCGGTTTCCGCGATTTCCCCACAAGGGATGCCATGTAACACGTACGTTAATAATTTAAGCTCGAACAACGTTGCGTCACAAATTATTTAAGGGGAAAGGCTCGGAGGGCGTATTCGCTTCGTCGCGAAAACTTAACGAGGGCTATGTCGTCCGGTAATATAGATAATCGCAATTTAATCAATTACAGAGAGACAGGTTCGAACAGAATAAACTCATCAATTCTAATATTTTTCTCTTTATTGCTACAATAATATACATTCGGCGTTGACGTGTGCGTCGGCCGAGTCCGGGCTAAGTTCGTTCCGTGCGAATTAACGCACAGGAAACAGAACGTCACCTTACAACGTATCTCACGAATTCCGCGAGGGCGATGCGAGTTCACGCATGCAACCGCTCGTCCGCGTCCGGCCTATACGATGCTAGGAGAGAGAGAAATCGAGGTGCGCACCGAGAAACGAAAGGGGTACCTGACCTTGAGAGGGAGCGCTGCTGCGGAAGTCCGCGTCCTCTGAGCAAACGATGTTATCTTCGAAAGGCGGGACTCTGGATGCAGCCGGTCTTCCTTCTTACTGATGGTCGTTCAATGGCAATCAACCACTCGAACACTCACTGATGGTCGTTCGATGGCAATCAACTACTCGAACACTCACTGATGCTAGTCACAAGGCTCGAATAGCTAGCAATTAGTCACTGGTCGAAACCCTACTGACTGCGATCTCGCGCCTTCCGCGATTTCTTACGCGCCCCTCCCTATAGGTACTCAAAAACGGCCGAGCGCCGCCGGCTACGCACACATGTGCGGCTCATGCCGGCGACACTATTTCTCTCTCTCCTCCTCTGCTCTCCGCCTATGCCTATCCCTCCAGCGCCAGGCATCTCCGCCGATCAGGAATCAGACCTGTAACAAAGCTACATCGTGCGTCGATACTCGGTTTTACTCAACCAAGACCGATGTGGCAGCGGCCCAGGGGAAGGCACGCGGAAGAGAGAGAGAGGCGAACAGGGCGATCGAATCCAACGATCGATTCGCCCGTCATAACACTACAAAATATTCTAATCAAGTGATTTTTTTCTTCTAAATAGACTGATAGATATTACAATTAACAAGTCTCTGTAGTTATGTTAAATTTTTGAATAATACAAAAAATATTCTTTTCTTTTACAACACAAAATAGGATATGATTTATTTCTCTCTTTTTTTCTCTCTCTTAAAAAGATTTACAAAATTTCAAAGTAAGGCTAGTAACAAAATTTATATAATAAAAAGATTTTATACAGATAGCAGGATTTCTAAAAAGTATTTTTAACCAACAACAATCACCAACGGGGCCTCCAATGTTACAGCTTACTAATTATGAGACGGGAAAATTTTTTATCCTTTTTGGGTTGTGATTTCTCACTTTACCCGGGTAAGAAAAGATTGGTGTTGATTATAAATACCAATTTTTCTTAAATCTAAAATCCAGTAGTCAAGCCCCAATCTTTTCAGAAGGCTCAGTGAACACTTGGTAAAAGATTCCACTCAGACCTATAAAGATCCTAATGATTCAAGTTCTCAGCGTTAAACTAATGTATCGAGTCTATCCAACTCGTTTTTTAATGAGAGGACCGAGCGATACGGAATTGGGAAAATGAATTGTGAAAGGGGCAAAAATGTGAAAAATTAATACTTGAAATAAAAGTTACTTTTTATTTTACGTAGAGTTCTTTAAAAAGATAATTGTAAAACTTGATAACTAATTGTGAAACTTGATAACTAATTATAAAACTTGAGCCTTGCACGCTCGCAAAAATTCAAACTGAATACTGACTTTCCAAAAAAAGAATCCTTGAGCTTCTTGAGAGAGAGTGAATCCTTCGAACGTGGCACTTCTTGCTGCGGGTGGCGTAGCAGTGGCAAACAGTTCGCGCCTTACTTAGCACATTCGCTCGGGATGCGCTCTCTTTCAAAATAAGGCCGCAAGGGGCTCTAAAGGATTTGGGCATGAACACTTCAAAACTGATTGGTGGAAATTTTCCCGCAATACGGAAGTGTACAGTTTCCTTAAGATAGATGGAGTTACTCATGCCAAATCGCGTATAAAGGTACTATTATTCAAAATTTTACCGTGCAAAGATTTAACATACTTTTATTACTTAATTATTATCTATTATAAGTCATTAAATATATATAAATAACAATCTAAGAGTTATATTTAATTCTCAAATGTTATTTATTTACATCTTAAAATATCTAAAATAAAATGGAACTTAAATGAAACGTAGCTTAAATTGTAACTTAATTTTATCTAACTCCACAAACTACTCAATAGAATAAAATAATTTTCTAACTTTATTATGACTAAGCTAAGCGAAAAAATGCAAACTCGGTGGGAAACGTATAAGAGGAGTTTTCTTTTATTTCTGCGTTCTGTATAGGGTTTAGGCGTCGGCAGCCCATGCTGTTAGTACAATGACATCCTAAGCATATGGACGCACATAACAAAGTCGTTACATTTTTTATACCTATTTTCTAATCGCAGACTATTTCGTCAGCTTGTCTTCTCTTGGAATTTGAAGAAACCTTGAGCAGAGAAACTTTCCAATGTATTTTCGTTTCTCGAAATTGTACAGTTTGATGCATTGAAGTCTTAATACAAAAAAAATAAAAAAAATAAAAGAAAATGGTATTATCAATTATCCGACGTTACAACAACGAACAAAAATATATTTACAGTCAATTTGGTCACGAGGGTTCCGTATCACAACTCTAAATGACCTTCCAAGTGGATCTTACTGTTAAAATTCGATATACTACAATTAATCGTTAATAATTTAATAATCCGAATGAGCAATGGCTAATTGAGAGCAAATAAGCGTGACGAACAATCATAGCTACATGAGCAAGACTTCAACATAAACAATTTATGGAGTGAGGTTATCGACAAATAAACAATTTGTAATTCATTCAAACAATTAAACTTGCATAACGACATAGCAATAGTATACTTACTGACAAAATTAATTAAAATTAAGATAATTCAATATTTGATTTCATATTCGCAAAAGAACAATCAGCGGATTTCATAAATTGATTGTTATTTCTATTCTATACGTTGCAATCACGAGTTTCATCATACATTCACTTCTTCTCACCATTAGATATATATTAGTATAAAATTTTTATATGATTTTATTATCAGTTTACGTAATTTCATAGCTTTAAACGAATATTATTTACCTTTGCGATTTTTCCTTGAAAAATAATTTATATCATAAAATTCAGCTTTAAAAAATACGATTTTTTGAAATATCACGTCGATACGTGACATACCATACGAGCTTACAGGGTATACATTTCGATATGAGTCTATGTATGTATACGTATTTATACCATCAAATATTTTTATATCTACTGATGTAAAACTACATAGTCGATAGTACACCTGTCATCGATTCTCTATCCTCCGTCGAATCTGTTACCGATATCGTAGAGCATAATAATATTACCTCCGCTATAATACCTGACGGGTATACCGACACTATAACCCGGCTTTCATTCATGCATAAATCAAGCTTTGACGCAATAACTTTCTATAAATCAGTTTCCTAATTTAAAGTCGAGGGAAGGGTTTGTAGCCCGGGTACAAAAGGAGCCTTTCGTCGCTGTACTCTAAGATCTTGCTCTTCTGTTAAATCTTCGCACTCGATCTTCGACTAGCGCCTCGTTTTACGTTCCGATAAACCTGAACTCTGTCAGTTTAAATATTGTTAATTTAAATATATTAATTATAAGTTGTATTTGTATCGTACTTTTAACTTACAGGGGAACCACCCCAACCCTCCGCCTCCGATTTTTCTGCAATTCAGATATGTTATAGTTCGTAACAAAATAAAAGACCCATATTTTATTTTATCGGCGGAAAAAGCTATCTAAGGGATGAAACCCACCCTCAAAAAACAGCCCCAAAAGCAGTTCTATAGCAATATCTTTAGTCGTAATGAATATTTTTTTATGAAACAAAAAAACACAAGATACTTATAAAAAAAGTAACAGAAACACATCAATTTGGTCCCCGGGGATTGCAACCCCTACGTTGTATCGAGAAAAAACTGCATTTTTAAGTGTATTTTTACCTTACAAAATCAGAAAATTATGTTAAAAAAATTTTAAAAATGATATTCTAGTAGAAAATGATAAAACAAAATTGACGTGTTTCGGGGTTTTCCTATTATCTATTATTTCGAGGGTGAGTTCACCTTAATGTTATTAATACAATATGAGCAGTTGTTAATCGCAGATTATGCTGGTTATTTCATGTTCTATGACGCTCAAAAAAGTCAAATACTTTTCTTCTGCCGAATAAACTATTTAGAGGGTGAAAGCTACCCCCGAAAGTTACCCCTCACCACCATTTTATAGCGAAATTTTCGTATTTTATGCACAGTTTTCGACGAAACAAACTTCAAAAAATTCTTTTAAAAAATTTCAGCTAAATATATGGATTTCATCTACAGGGGTTGCAACCCAACCCCCTCAGTCGCCTGAAAGGAAAGCTATATTTTCAAATATTTTCTTACAAAATTTTTTCAGAAGAAATGAAGTTTATGAAATTCCGTTTAAAATCTTCCATAAAAGCATACAGTATCCGTCACCAGGGGCTGCTACCCCTTCATTGGAGAGTGAACAAAGCATTCATTAGTTACCCTGATCCCCTACTACCCCGCACCCAATTTTCTTAAACCTCGAGCTAGTTACCCTGCCACACTATAACCCGTAACTCCTACACCCCTATTTCATCAACCCTCGAGCTGGTTATCCCGCCACGCTCTAACCCCGAACTCCTACACCCCAATTTCATCAAGCCTCGAACTGGTTACCTTGTCACGCTGTAACCCCAAACTCTTACCCCCAATTTCCTTAACCCTCGAGCTGGTTACCCTGCCACGCTCTAACCCCGAACTCCTACACCGGAAGTTCATGAACCTTCGAGCTGGTTACCCTGCCTTTTCCAATTTTCTAGTCCGAAATCCGGTTCTCTGTTATTCATAATCCCAATTTTGACATATTTGTAATATCTCTGAAGAAAAGGACATAGGCGAAATAATTGTAGAAGATAACGTTAAATTTATTTTATTTTTATGTTATATTTACGTTATATTAATTCGTTAATTTCATCTGATATTAAGATTACAATTTTTGAATATAAAAATCAACCCTCGAGCTGGTTACCCTGCCACGATGTAACCCGTAACTCTTGCACCCCAATTTCATCAACCCTCGAGCTGGTTAGCCTGCCACGCTGTAACTCCGAACTCCTGCATTCCAATTTTCTGAAATCCGGAACCCAGCTCCCTGTCATTCATAATCCCCATTTCGAAATATTTATAGTATCTTCAAATAAAAGGACATATGCACATTTTTTGTAGAAGATTACGTTTAATTAATTACGTATATTTATGTATAGGTAGGAAATAGCAAATACAACTACGAAATCATGCAAATTTTTGAAGTTCGAAATAGCTACGGGGAATTTCATTTTTAAACACTATGTTCGACAAATATTACTACTATCTCTGAGGAAATTCGATTATTATGTTATTACGAAAAAATTCATTAGACAAACTGATTTTACCATACTAATAGGCAAATGTACGTATTTCGAGGCGTATGCACGAGGCGGTTTTAGCCAATATAAAAATACTGACATGAGATAATGTTACTCTTATTTTCCACCTTAAAGACACTCGAGTATGTGCTTGGCAAAATAAAATCAAACTGTGGCATGATGTGGAAACCACAATCAACGAATACGGTTCATGTGGTTCAAATAGTAAGATTGGAACTACTCGACGATGGATATAAAAGAAAAGCTGTTGAATACTGGGGAAGTGGTAAGAAAAAGAAACTGTCTTTAACTTCCGTCCAGAGTAAATATAAACAAGTTTCGTCAGAACGTCAGTTGAGAACATGGAAACAGCAAATTTTGACAAGCGGGACCAAAAGAGAGAATCTGTTTAAAGTTTCATAATATACTTTAAAACAACTCAAAAATGCTTTAAATCGGAAGTTAACAGTGCAAGATTTAGATCTTAAAAGATGTGCTTTACAAAAAAGGTATGAGTTAGATATGCTTTGGTTTAAAGCTTCACCCAATTGGATATTACTATTCAAAAAAAAGCATAAAATTATATCACATAAAATAACTAAATATGTGACTAAAGTATCTATTGAAAATGAAGCTAGTTTAAAGTTAGATTGTCAAAATTTTATCAACCTCATAAAAACAGAATTATCAACCAAAAGTGCCAGTAACATACAGGGTGACCCATTTTAATCTATGGACCCGAATTGCTTCTAAACCACGACATCTGCAAAAAAATGTTTCAGACAAAAGTTGGTCAAGACAAAGGGGGCCATTTGACGGTACCATTAGTTTTGACCTTGAAGTTAATTTTGAAGGTCATTTCAAGGTCAAGATGGTTTTTTCAAATGGGAACCCCTATTTTTGATTGCGGGTTTGGAAAGAGCGGAAAATTTTAAATCAAAATTGTCTTAAGTATGCAAAAATTTTTTTTGTGACCTTGGAAAAGTCAAAAATGAAGGTCAAATGTCTGAAAAACTATTATTCGTACTTTTTCTAAAATGACGTGTTTTCTTGGTAATATTACCGTTCATAATGCTTGTGAAAGATCAATAAATTCTAAGGGTGTTAATTACTTTGATTAGCTTGACCTTGGCATCAATTTTCAAGGTTATTTGAAGGTTATAACGCATTTTTTTATTGGTAAACCATATTTTTGACTACAGTCCCTGTTTTATGATATTAGGTCCTAAAAGAATGTTACTTCTTACATGATGATAGAGATTTCTTAGTTTTTTAACCTAATCTTAAGAAGGTCATATCAAGGTCAGTTTAGGAATCTTTGTTTGATTGCTGATTCTTCTTCAGACATGAGTGGCTTTTTGTAATACAAGGAAAGCAAAACAAAAGTACTTTTATCTTACTTTTAGCATTACCCGAAAACAACGACGTGGACGTAGTAAGTTCTGTTTATCGTGAGCCCCCTTGCCTCTCACGTCGAGGTGCTAGATTATCGTGAGTCCCCTTGCCTCTCACGTCGGGGTGCCAGATTATCGTGAGTTCCCTTGCCTCTCGCGTTGGGGTGCTAGATTATCGTGAGTCCTCTTGCCTCTCACAATGGCTGCGGTTAACCACGGATAAATTGTTCAAAGTTTTCTCCGTTGGCTTGAAGACACATGCGTACACGTCTTTCAAAACTGTCCACAGTCCTGAGCAATGTTTCTCGAGGAATGGCTACGCAAGCTGTACGGATTCGTTCCATCATATCCTCCCTCGAGGTTGGCCGTTGTGCAAAAACAACATTTTTCACGTACCCCCACAAGAAAAAGTCGGGTGACGTGAGATCCGGCGAAGAAGCAGGATATTCAATTGGTCCTCCTCGTCCAATCCACCTGCCATCATAACGATTATTTAAAAAGTCCTGTACAATACGTGCAAAATAAGGCGCAGCACCATCTTGTTGAAGCCACATTCTTTGTCGCGTTGCCAAGTCAACATTTTCCAAGAGACCGGGTAAATGGTCCCTTATCAACGCTAAGTAGCTATGCCTGTCAACATTTTGATCACAAAAGTAAGGTCCAATAAGATATCCGTTTACGATTCCGCACCAGACCATGAGACTCCATCGATTTTGATGGTCTACAGCTCTAAACCAGTAAGGATTTTCGTGTGACCAATAGTGACAGTTATGTCTGTTCAGCTGCCCGTCGCTATAAAACTTAGCTTCGTCGGAGAAAAGTAAGTATCGAAAAAAATAGGGATCATTTTGTATGGTTTGCAAAGCCCATTGGCAGAAATTAATTCGCGCTAAAATATGACGCGGTTGTAAGGCTTGCGTTAGAGTGATGTGGTAAGCGTGATAATTTAAATATCTTAAGATTCTCAAAACTGTACTTTGCGGTATACCCGTTTCTCTTTCAATCTGTCGAGTACTAATGTGCGGATCTAAGTGGACAGCTGCGAGAATTGTTAAGGTTCGAACATCATTATCTTCATAATCATGATGACGGCGTTGGCGAACAAGGTGCCCTTCGCGAGCTCTTTCAGTTAAGGTTCTTATTATCACATCAGAAGGGTGTCTTCTATCTGGAAAGCGTACAGCATAAAGTCTTGATGCAGCGGCGAAATTGTTGTGACATTCTCCTAAAATTAATATCATATCAACAATTTGTGTTGGTGGATAATCAGCCATATTACGAAATTTCTTCCGGATCAAGTACAAGAAGTGTGAATAGTGATTTAATAACGAGGTAGATTTCAAGGAATAAATAAAATATTACAAATAAATCAATGGCTAACATAAGCTCAATTTTTTTCAATAATACAATTAAAAGTAGTTGAAAAATGATAGTACCACGATAAATTTCGCCATCTAATGAAAATCGGTCAATCTTTGAGCTTTAATATCTCGGAGACAAAAAATAAAATTTTAAGTACGTTTTAAATCTTGAGTCAGATCCTTCAATCAGTTATTATTTTAATTCGTAATTAATAAAAAGAAATTGTATCAATAAGCTAGGGCCATTCTGTGTTAGATCTTATACATATTTATTGATACAGCAATATCAAAAATAAATCTAACAGTGGTGAACGCAGTACGAGCGTCGTGTTCCGCTCTTCCCAAACCCGCACTCAAAAATAGGAGTTCCCATTTGAAAAAACCATCTTGACCTTGAAATGACCTTCAAAATTAACTTCAAGGTCAAAACTAATGGTACTGTCAAATGGCCCCCTTTGTCCTGACCAACTTTTGTCTGAAACATTTTTTTGCAGATGTCGTGGTTTAGAATCAATTCGGGTCCATAGATTAAAATGGGTCACCCTGTATATAATTCCGATCAAAGTGGATTCAATTTTGAAATACATACTAGCAGAACATTGAGCGAAAAAGGTAAGAAGACAGTCGAATCAGTAGTACAATCAGTATCATCGACTACGTATAGTTATACGATTCAATCGACAATATCTGCAGAAGGTACATTTCTATCACCCCTTTTTATGGTATTAAAAGAAACAAACAGAGAGTTTGGACCCATAGTTTCAAAAAAACTATTCAATGCACTTAATATATTTTTGCGAGCAAGTGCATCAGGAAAGCTGTCGAATGAATTACTTCAAACATGGTTGCAGCATGTATTTTTTCCTAACTATGGGAAAACAGCAGTTTATTACTAGACTCATGGAGTGGACAGTGTGAACGAACTGTATGTGATACCAGCAGATACAAATTTTCTATTGATGACAATTCCTAAGGGTACCACAGGCACAATTCAACCACTGGATGTATTCGGTTTTCGATTTCGGAAAAACTTTGTAAGAAAAATATCTGATGCCATTATTTTATTCGGATCAGACATCAGTTTACATGAGAGGAATAATATTATAAAATTACAGTCTATCACACATAATCGATTGTCTTCACCTAGATTCAAAAGCGTATTTAAATATGCTTCGTACAAAAGTGGGTACTTGGATAAAAAACCTGATTCGTTCGACAATCCTGTTGAATATTGCTTCGAAATTTCAGAACAGCCTATCTGCGAGATTTGTGAGAAAATAGCAATTATAAAATGTGCATGGTGCAAGAAGCTAATATGTCTACAGCATTTATTTAGAGTATCATTATTGATCACAATATGTACAGTGATAATGAGCGCGGATCATCTTTTTATATTCAAAAAATGTAATCTTAGTATCAGATGAAATGACGAATTAATATAACGTAAATATAACATAAAAATAAAATAAATTTAACGTTATCTTCTACAATTATTTCGCCTATGTCCTTTTCTTCAGAGATATTACAAATATGATATTATTATTTTAATTATTATTATATTATTATTTTAATTATTATAATATTATTATTTTAATTATTATAATATTATTATTTTAATTATTATTATATTATTATTTTAATTATTATTATATTATTATTTTAATTATTATTATATTATTATTTTAATTATTATTATATTATTACTTTAATTATCAATAACACAGAACCAAGTTTCGGACTAGAAAATTGGAAAGGGCAAGGTAACCAGCTCGAGGGTTGATAAAATTCGGATGTAGGAGTTCGAGGTTAGAGCGTGGCGGGATAACCAGCTCGAGGGTTGATGAAATAGGGGTGTAGGAGTTACGGGTTATAGCGTGGCAGGGCAACTAGCTCGAGGTTTAAGGAAATTGGGAAATTGACTTAGGGGGTTGGGTTGCAATCCCTGTAGACGAAATCCATATATTAAGCTGAAATTTTTTAAAAGAATTTTTTGAAGTTTGTTTCGTCGAAAACTGTGCATAAAATACGAAAATTTTGCTATAAAATGGTGGTGAGGGGTAACTTTCGGGGGTAGCTTTCACCCTCTAAATAGTTTATTCGGCAGAAGAAAAGTATTTGACTTTTTTGAGCGTCATAGAACATGAAATAACCAGCATAATCTGCGATTAACAACTGCTCATATTGTATTAATAACATTAAGGTGAACTCACCCTCGAAATAATAGATAATAGGAAAACCCCGAAACACGTCAATTTTGTTTTATCATTTTCTACTAGAATATCATTTTTAAAATTTTTTTAACATAATTTTCTGATTTTGTAAGGTAAAAATACACTTAAAAATGCAGTTTTTTCTCGATACAACGTAGGGGTTGCAATCCCCGGGGACCAAATTGATGTGTTTCTGTTACTTTTTTTATAAGTATCTTGTGTTTTTTTGTTTCATAAAAAAATATTCATTACGACTAAAGATATTGCTATAGAACTGCTTTTGGGGCTGTTTTTTGAGGGTGGGTTTCATCCCTTAGATAGCTTTTTCCGCCGATAAAATAAAATATAAACCTTCAATTTAAATATAAAACAGCAGTTTTCAGTGCTAAATAACGTATCAAAAAATATTTGTTCAATAAATAAACAAATTATATTTGAAAAATTTATCAAATTTTCCATAAAACAGCACTTTTAATGCTAAATCAAAAAAATTATTATAAACTTTGTCTAGTATTTTTTCTTTTCCCAATCTAATTTGCAGCAAAGTCAATAGGTGAGTATAAGATAGATATTTTTAAATTAAATTATATGCGCTATTTATTTTTCCTATCCAATTTGCAGCAAAGTCAACAGATAAATATAAGGTAGGTATTTTTTAATTACCTTTTCGTTAAAAGTCTGTCTTATTTTTATAAAAAATCCTAATTATATATACATAGCCACATTTTAAATTTTTTGGAACAATCTTTACTAATTTTTTATAGATTTAATTATATTACAGAATATGAATATTTATTAGAGATGATAGATATTAAGAATACGCAACGCGCATAGTGACTGGTACTCTCTGAAAGAATGGATACAGTTCAAGCGGCATAGCGTATCCGGGCGAACGTATGAAGAGCGCGAATTTCCCCGTAGTATTGATATATATTTTTTTATTAATATTATAATTATAATTAATAATAGAGATTATCTTATTTTTAAGAATTATTTATTTAAATATAATTAAATATTTTAATACAATAAAATATTTAAATACAATTAAATATTTGAATACAATTAAATATTTCAATACAATTAAAAATTTTAAGTAAAATAAAATATTTAAATATAATTAAATGATTAAATATAATTAAATATCCAAATATCTTTTTTCTATTAGAGATTTAATCGATCGTTCTTCAAATGGAAGGTATAAGGATATGACTGTCATAAAAGAATAAGTTTGGTATAGATTTGGTGATGATTGAATAATTTTCAGTGTATAATTTCCATTCCAAAGATGGTTTTGTTTTCTTATCATTTGCTTTGGAACTTTTACTAATGTCGAGATAACGCGTTTAAGGTACACTATTTTTTTGCCCCATTCTGATGAAAAAATGATTACAACAAGCACAGCACGTTATATTTATAGTTTAATATTAAAATTTAAATTAAACATCGTTAATTTTTGAAATACTTATACACTGAGAGAAATGACCTTACAACATTTATTAGAATTCTATCAAATATTACTAAAAAATATTATAAAAGAGTGACATTCTTGCAGTTTGGCGAGTTTTAATATAATTATATCAAACATTACAATTACTCTAATAAGTTTTATTATAAGTTGCTTTGCAACGATTACCGAAAATCGTTAGACTCGCGCGAGGTTAACGAGCGGCTAAGCGAGAGGAGCCGCGTTCGGTTCGCGAGAGAGAGAGCGCGTAGGGGCAATGACCGGGAGGGGAGGCTCCGACCGGCAGTATGACTGTGCTACTCAGTCAGTGCGTCGCGCTAACCTGTTCCCGAGCCGAGTTTTGTGTTTGGTGGTGTGCCAATAGCAGCAACAGTAGCAATAGCAGCAGTAGCAGCAACAGCAGCAACAGCAGTAGCAGCAACAGCAGCAACAGCAGCAACAGAAGCAACCGCAGCAGCAACAACAACAACAGCAGTAGTTTCGGTGGTGCGGCAAGCAGCGAAGCGGCAGTTTAACGATTCGCTAGTCGGATACGGTTGGCCACCGTATCCTCGTCGTTCTTGCGGTAGGTGCACCTTTTTCCCCCTTTTCATTTGTTGTTAATTTGCGTGCGAATCCGCGCAGCGAGCGCGGAGAATTTATTTGTTGCGTGCGAGAAGGTAGTTCGCGGTAATCGCGGTTTTCTCTCTCTCTCAATTTTAGCGTGTCTTGTCATTCACGCGAGCGTGCGTAAGTCTCTCGGCAGATTCCCCGTGTAATTGATTTTGTTGAATAAATCAATCATTATTTTTATTTAAACGAGTTTCTGTTATTTAGTCTTTCCTTTGTCCGGAGGTCGCGTCAGTGTTTATTTTCAGTGGATTCGAATTCGCCGGTTGCGTAGCACGAACCGTGCGAATACCGATAGACGCGAATCGACAACTTAGGTTCCAGCGGCAGCCGCACGAGCGCTACTAGCAAGGAGCGGCAGCGCCGCCAAGCGGTGAGTTGGGGGAACCCAACTTGGAATCGTAAGGAGACTCTGCGCAGGCGCACTCCGAGGCAAGGTAGGTTACTGTGCCTCGAGCACAGAGATAACAAGGCTTCGTCTAGTCGTAATACGGGCACTTTCAAGAGATTATCGACTAAGCGGCAGCCTGTTACAGCTTATAAAAATTGTTATAATACATAGTGGAAATTACTATAATTCGTAACAAAATTTCAACCATAAAATGTAGCTAATTTTACATCTCAAGTAGGAATCTTTCGCTGTGTTATTTTATAAAAATTGACATTTTATAGGTAAAATTGCTAAAAAATTATAATAAAAATTCAAATAAAATTCATCATTGAAAAATTTATTACGTGCATAGTAAAGAAAGCCACATATTGTAGCTCATTTTACTATGGTCATATAGTAAAATTTGTATGTACGTAAGATTCCCAGAGCGTGGCGCGAGTGTCGCATCGGTTATGTTCAATGTTCAATCCGATAGCCCGCCGCACTATAGGAATTTTCGCCCAACTTTGAACGAAATCAAATAACTCAAGATCTAAAAGGGTTAGAGAAAATCGGGGAACGGCATTTTGAAGCTTTTGTTAAGTAGATTAAGGGAAAAATAGTCCAATTCGAGAAAAAAAAAATTTTGAGCTCCAAATCGAAGGTCAAAACACGAGTTTTTAGGAAAATAAAGCTTTTTTATTTTTTCTAACATACTTACACCATGAAATTTGAAAAAGCAATGCAACAGAAGTGTAGCTCTTGAAAAAACAAGGCAGATAGCATTTTTTGTTTTTTTTTTTTACTTCAAGGTCAACGAAGTAATATTCGTCAAATCATCCACTTACCTATCGTGAGTGATTTAATTGACTTAACACAGTTTTTAGTTCTAGTACGGGTTACGAAGCTCTTGATGTGTGGCAAAAGTTCAAGAAACCATTAATAATAATTTGAAAGTCATTAATACGTTGAAGTACACACACAATTTGAGATAGCTACATTTTTTTACATGAAATAATTTGTTACAAATTCTCGAAATTCGAACCTTTATTGAACCACTTTTAATTTTTTTTTAATTTGATCAAAAAAATATCTCAAACTCACAAACTCCTATCATTTTCAAATCTTGCATAAACTATAATTTTAGATTTACAAAATACACAAAATTATATGATGCTATCGAAATGAGTATTGAAATAATAGTTGAAAACCTGATTCATAAAATATAGACTGATATTTATAATTGAAAGATTTATAATAGAAAAATAAATTACTGAAAAAATGTATATCTATATAGTTTCTCTTAGAAACTCTTTCACTGTACAACAGTAGGTCAGTAGAATGAAATCGTAATGTATACAATGTTTACATGCTTGACTTTATCATTCACCTCTGTCCTGATGAAACTGATATAAGACATTTTACATTCATTCAAGTGAGTAACTTGTACGAGAATAGTTTTACAGCACGTATATTCATTACGATTGAACTGCGATTATCAATAATTTCCAGTGTTCAATAGAGTGTAATAATTCCGTAAAATTGTATGGTCTAATTTGACGTTTCATAAACTGATGGTAAGTTTAAATTAGCGTTTCTATGATTTTTATTCGCCAATCTCGTGTAAGAAATCTGCTCGTAATACGGTAAACGAATGGAAAATTCGTGATGAGTATTCTGAATATTGTACGATACGAAACTTACATCACCAGGTATTTCAAGACACGACTTTTTTCAAATAAGTAGTAACTCACCATGGGCCGAAAGAATAAAAATAAACAACCGAAAGGAAGAGGCAGACCAAAAAAAGTCCGACGAGATGTCATTAACAGTGGTCGGAAAAAAATCAATGTGCGTGAGATGCGTGTTTCAAGAACTACTTTAAGAAATCGAGCTAAAGATTTGTTGAATGATCCCAAGTACAATGATGAAGTGATATCGATGGCAGAAAAGATGAATGCAAAAAAGATCATAGAAGATCAGACAGAAGAAGAAGGAGAAAAAGAAGTACTGGCAAGAAAACATACACTTAGTTCGGCTTTGGGTTTTTTTTTAGAAAATGACTACAGTAAAAATCAATACGAAGCATTAATATCTGATACAAAAAGCTTAGGATACGATATTTATCCCAGCTATCAAGCACTACTGCAAGAGAAAAAAAAGTGTCATCCGCGAGCTTATCAAGTTGAGAGTGACATTGAGGTTTGTGTACGTTTGCAAGAGCTACTCAATATAACTGCTGAGCGATTATGTGAAGCTGTAGCGCTCGGATGGCCTAATAATACATATCGCAACTTACACATGCGTGTATCGATAGGCTTTGACAGCTCTTCGGGTCATAAAAATCCTCAACAAAAATTTGAAAATGGAGAATTAGAAAACAAAAATGCTCAACTGTCACTATTCGTAACGTGCATCGGAGTAATTCAGCTTTTTGACTCGAAAAATGGCGAGCACAGTTGGATAAATCCAACTCCCATGAGTGTGAGATTTTTTAGACCAGTGAGAATTTGTTATCAACAAGAAACTACTGATAGCGTGAAAGTCGAGTATGATCGGTTGATCAAAGAGATACAATTTCTCACTGCTCATAAATTCATTTTATCAAATGAAAAACAAGTTCGTGTCAAGTTTGAAGTGTACCCTACTTTGTTCGATGGAAAGTGTTTGAATATTATTACTAACAATCCATCTGCGTCAAGATGCCCTTGCTGTCAGCTCACAACATCTACATTTAGTAATTTGAAGAATAAATTTACATCAAAAGGAGATACACTAAATTTCGGATTAGGTATTTTACACTGTCAAATAAAAGCATTTGAGCATTTGATGAATCTGAGTTACCGCAAGCCTTTTCAACAGTGGGAAAGAATCGACAAAGACAAAGGTACGTGTATTTTTTATCATAAATAAGTTTTCAATATTTTGGGGCAGCGTTTCAACTGTTTAACATGACTTAAACTTTATAATTGATGGAAAAAGTCACGAGTCATTTAGCACTCTCCAGATTACATACAGATTAATAGTTTTGTAAAGCAGATTGCTAGCAATGAAATACTATTATTTTACAGATAAATACAAGGACAGAGAAAATGTTGTCAAAGAAAACTTGTACAAAAAGTTAACGATTCGAGCGGATCAATTGCTCCAAGGTACTGGAACGACAAATACTGGAAATTTAGCTAGGATATGCTTTGGAAATCCAGCAGCGTTCGCAGAAGCCTTAGAACTCGACGAAAAATTAGTCGAAAATATAGCAACTGTTCTTGCCGCATTCAAAAGTAAAAAAGTACTCGATTTAGATAAAATGAAAAATTTTACTTTCGATACTTACAAATTATACTATTCGCTGTACCCCTGGGCAAAAATGAATCCAACTACGCACAAGTTATTGATTCATGGATGTCAAATAGCAGAAAATTTTCCTCTTCCAATCGCATATTTTGCTGAAGATGGTTTGGAATCATGGCATAAATACTTCAGATCAAACACAACTCATCATTGTCGTCAAAGTTCTCGTGAAAATCGTAACCAAGATTTATACAATAGAGCAATTGAAATGAGTGATCCTGCAATATCTCTGATGGGCATAAAGAAGAGAATAATCAGAAGAAAGGCCATTCTCAGAAAACATGGAATCCCAGCAAATATTCGAAAGTATATTCAAGAGAAGTGAGTATCAAACATTGAATCAGAGATACAATACTTTTATGGAAACAATAAATGAATGAATAAATATGATTTCCAGTCTTCTCAAGTCATCAATTGAAATTGTAGATTCCGACGAATACTCTGACACTGAAGATGAATAGGGTTATAAGTTCATTACAGGCGCGCAGTCTTATGAGCAACGAGTTTCGAGAATTTGTAACAAATTATTTCATGTAAAAAAATGTAGCTATCTCAAATTGTGTGTGTACTTCAACGTATTAATGACTTTCAAATTATTATTAATGGTTTCTTGAACTTTTGCCACACATCAAGAGCTTCGTAACCCGTACTAGAACTAAAAACTGTGTTAAGTCAATTAAATCACTCACGATAGGTAAGTGGATGATTTGACGAATATTACTTCGTTGACCTTGAAGTAAAAAAAAAAAACAAAAAATGCTATCTGCCTTGTTTTTTCAAGAGCTACACTTCTGTTGCATTGCTGTTTCAAATTTCATGGTGTAAGTATGTTAGAAAAAATAAAAAAGCTTTATTTTCCTAAAAACTCGTGTTTTGACCTTCGATTTGGAGCTCAAAATTTTTTTTTTCTCGAATTGGACTATTTTTCCCTTAATCTACTTAACAAAAACTTCAAAATGCCGTTCCCCGATTTTCTCTAACCCTTTTAGATCTTGAGTTATTTGATTTCGTTCAAAGTTGGGCGAAAATTCCTATAGTGCGCCGCCGAAGCGTGTTTCGTGTATCCAAGTGCGAGTCATGTGCTAATGTGATTGCCGGCTTTGTTGCAGAAAACTCTTGACAGTCGTAAGTACAATATGATTTTAGTTTTTTGCATAGTGAAATAGTGGTTCGTTTCAAGAATTGAAGTACGCATTCAACATTCATAACATATTATCATTTATTGTCACAGTACTTTGCATGTATATTTTTCTAACCTCATTTCCATCCTTTTCATATACTATCTACCTTTATCAGATCAACACATCTTTCGTGTGATACCTTTTTGGATTGCTAATTTCTTGGAGTGGGTTTGATTATTTACTAGTAGTTATGGCAGATGGAGATATTGAGGTATTGTGTAGTTTCTAGGCTGTTAATACTTTTTGTTTGAAAACTAATGTTGAGTGATTTGATTTTTTGTACAATGCTCATATATTTACAGCAGCAAGTGGATGAAGAGCTTGTTGATGCGGAGATTTTCAATGTCGAGCAGCCAGTGAATCATCAACAAGATGCTGATGCGGGCAATGACCAAGTGACAGTATAAGGTAATGCTAATGCGAGAGGTTTGCGAGATGTAACCAATGAGTTTCCTGTGGCTCAGTCACATGGTGAAAATTACGTTAGCACTGTAAGATATTTATAATTATTTTGTGAAGCATTAAATCAAATTCAATTTCGCGATTCAAATTTTATTCTTTTTAGGGACTATTGGCGTACATGAAAAAAAAATCTGAAGGAAAGGCTATCTTGAAACAATACGAGAAGGCTAAGAAAAATAAAGTGCCATTGAAGAAAACAATAAGAAATAGACTAAGTCGGCTAGTTATTGGTCGAGAGAAAGAGCATCTATTAAAGGATGTTATTGAAGACAGTCAATTGGACACCTTTGTGTGAGTCGAGTTTTTTGTGAAATAGATGTACGTACTTATATCAAGTTTGAAGATTCTAATAATATTTCATATACTCCAGCATTACAAGGACTAGGTTCGAGTTACTAGCGAGTGAGATAGCACACATTTTCATTGGCGAAACAGCTGTGTCCTATTTCAAAGCATACGAGTGTACAAAAAATGGTCTAAACAAAATCAGCATCTTTGCATCAGGTAAATTGTGGAACCATTATAACTACACCAAGAAAAAACTACGAGAAGATTTACTGCTTCGTGGAAATCCAATTTATAGACCTATAAATGAGATGAATGTCGATGAACTAGCTGTTGAAATTGATGGTAGGTGTAATTATTATTCAAGTTCATTAAAATGACGTATTTAAATGTTATGGTTTTTTTTTCCTTTTTCTTTTTTAGAAAATGAATATATTCAGTGGCTGAAAGTTCACCTGGATCCCAGAAACGAGCTGGTAGAAAAGTGGATTTATAGTTATCGAATGAGAAGGCGTATGCTGACTGAGTTTCATATGTCTGTTTTTGAGTATATGGAAACTTTTCCTTGTCTAAGAAATCAAGAAGCTACAGAATTGGTATGATTATTTCGTTGTTATTTTAGGTTATTCACGTAGTTTAGTTATTTCTATTTTAATTTATTATTTCAGTTTCACCTTGATTTTGAGCAGTTGTATCGTGATCGCTATTTTGTCAATGAAAATCAATGGAAAAAAATAAAAGTAGCACTGATTTCATCACTGCAAGAATGCAAAATTACGAATCCTCAAGATTCTATATTGCTTGGTCTTTTGTCTTCTGGTGATCTGTCAAGTGGTGAGTTTATTTGATTTGAATAAATATATGATTTACTTGTATATTCAATATAATTTTTTAAATTTTTTACAGAAAAAGAAAATTTTTTACTCTTTTATCTGCTGTGCTATCTCATCAAACCAAAATGAAGCGGGAAAAGGAAGCGTGACGAGAATTATTGTCGAGATGCGCCAACAAAGCTGTCTATTCAAGAACGCCGAGAATCATTTATACTCCGCGTTGAAGTAAAATTTCATATGAAAACAAAAACTCGCGTTGAAAATATCTCATTAAAATAATTTTTTTATTAGTCTGCAGAAGATATTGAGCCAAGAGTTCGGGAACTGAAAGCAAGATATCAAGAAGACAACGAGACCTTCCAACCAATTATTATAGCAGTAGGCTCGGTAAATCGGATCGAAGGATATCATGTGATCGTCAACGAACAGATATTTGATATTGGGGCAATACTTGAAGCTATTGAGCTATCATTGAAGATTTTTTTTACCCTAGACTGCAACTATCCCAAATACACCAAAACTATTTGTACTTTTTTGCACAAAATTCTACTAGATGTTGATCTTCCTGGAGACGAAGTTACCGTGGATGGCAATGCGCTGATAGGCCATATTAGGTATATTAGGCAAACGGAAGCAGATGCGGAAGCGGAGTAGTTTTATATTTTATTTTGTTATTTTGACATTTCGACGTTGACTGTTACGATGGATACCGTTGCTTGTTCGATTTGCGAGGTTCCTGTCGATAGTTATAAGGCTTTATTTAAACATATTACGCAAGACCATGCCGATTCGAGTAACTTGCGTTGTTTCGTGCAAGGTTGTAAAAGATCATACTCATCTATTAACTGTTTTAAAAAGCATGTTTATAATAAGCACAAAGAAGTTATTACTAATATTGTACCTCCAATAGTTCATTTAGCTCCAGAGCATTTTGAAATCGATAGACTTCACATTGAAAATACTGATATAGAAAATCCTTATGTGGATTTAGAAGAGAGTGATTCAGACGAATCAGTTTTGTACGATTCCTGTGAAGAGCCGTACATTGATCAACGCGACAAATCGCCACCTCTATACGTAAAACTCCTCGATGACATCGCTGTTGAATTTAGCGCTAATCTTTCATCTTTCAAAAAACTACCAAGAAAACATGTCAATAAGATGATACTCATGACAAAAAAATTTTTATGCAATATTACAAAGCATTTACAAATAGAAATTAGAAATGAATTGATTGAGGCAAATACAAATAAGATAGAAAATATTAGTAAAATAATAGGTGACTTCTCTAATTGTTTAGACATCGTAGATACTGAACATAAGAGGTTTTTTCATTATAAAAAATTGCGTACATATATTGCGCCAATTAGCATTCCAGTAGGCGAAAGGCTTGAATACAGAAAAGTTGCAAATGTACAAATGCTGGTTCATATTCCTGTAAACGTACAATTCATTCCACTGAGATATGTACTAAAGCTTTTTTTTGAATTACCACTAGTATTTAAAGAAACTATGGAGTATTTACAGCATTGCAATCTAACGATAAAATAATAACGAATTTCGTTCAAGGAGATTTTTGGAAAGAGCGCGTGCGAACGTTTGGAGATAAAATTGTTTTTCTAATGATATTATATTTTGATGATTACGAAAATAATAATCCATTGGGAACCCATAAAGGATTATCAAAATCCGGTGCTGTGTACATAAGCATACCAGGTTTACCTTTAAAATACCAAGCTAAAATACGTAATATTTTTTTATTTTTACTGTTTAACACGCTTGACAGAAAAGTTTTTAAAAATCCGTTAATTTTAAGTAAAGCAATAGACGAACTAAATTTTTTAAACGAATGGGGAATCGAAATTGAATTACCAGAGGGTCATAAAACTATTTATTTTGAGTTGGTGTTATTTATTGGAGATAATCTTGGGGTTCATTCTCTCCTTGGATTAACCGAAAGTTTCAATGCTACTGTTTTCTGTCAGCACTGTCTCATAAAGAATGAAGAAAAAGATAACATTTTTTTGGAAAAACAATGTTCTCTCCGAACGATTGATAATTATAATTATTTATTAGGCTTGAATGATCAGAAAAATACTGGTATTGTAGAAGAGTGTGCCTTGCATAAAATCCGTCACTTTCATTCAGCAAAAAACATTGCGGTGGATATTATGCACGATATTCTCGAAGGTATTTGCAGATACGACGTTGCTCTATTACTTAACTATTTCATATTTGAAAAACATTTAATCTCTTTGGATGATTTTAATTCTAAAGTGCGTGGCTTCGATTACGGCCCAGGGTATAATGTTAATAAACCCACAGAAATAACTGAAAAATCTATTAAGAATGGATGCATCATTTTATCATCGGCCGAGATGTTGAACTTAGTTTTAATTATGAATTTATAGGGCCATTAGTACCTGGCCATTGCGAAAAATGGCAGATGTACTTAACACTTCGAGAATTAATAGTAATTGTATTCAGCAGTAAGCTGCATTCATCGACGTACCAATATTTAGAAACAATTATATTTGAATATTTATCACTTCTTACGACTCATTTTCCGCATGCATTTAAGCCAAAGCATCACTTTTTAGTACATTATTCTCGCTATATGAGATTGTTCGGTCCTTTATGTAAAATATGCTGTCTAAGATTTGAATCCAAAAATCAAGAAGGGAAGAGCGTAGCTAAAAGCACTACCAGTCGAATAAATGTCAATAAAACCATAGCTATCAAACACCAATTGGATTTGAACTACCGGTTTATGTCGAACGAAACTTCTGAACCAATCATTCAATCGAAAAATCGCAAGTTGGTATTGCCAAAATTTTTAGATAATTATGAAAAGTATGCGTTACTAATTAAAAGTTATACAATAGAAAATAGAATAGTTCGTGTCAAATCTGTTTCATTTTACGATAAAATTAAAAAAAAAATACAGTTCTTGTATCGGCCTCTTCTTCAGGCCCCATTTTTAGAATAGTTCACGAAATAATATTCAAAGAAGCACACATTTTTATAACTAAAAACTTGAGTGATTGTTATTTTGATGAATATGTAAACGCATATAAAATATATGATTTAGAATGTTTCTCTTGGGAAAAAGTTGAAGAGGACGACATTTACGATTGTTTTATAGCAAATATGAATTTATTAGCTGATGGATTTTATTACATAAGTAAAAATTGGATCTAATTAAATAAATACTTATGAGTAAATTGAAGTTTTTTATTTATTTCCCGATAAATAATAATATTTTATTGAATATCTCTGATGATTAATTTGAATTTAAAGAAACAATCTGATCAAATTAATGTTGTACCTAATCATAGGTAGATGGCGTTTGGAAACTCGCGAGCGGCTGGAAATATGGCCGGTTACTATATAAGAACGTGACTTTCCAGCATCTATACATGTATAAAATGCGTGCGTGCGATGCGATACCGATGCGATACATTTATAAAGATAATGGACAAAAGCGAAATGATAGGTTAGATAGCGTGTGGTTGAAAAAAAGCGTTGTGCTGTGTTCGTACGAGCAGCGAAACTAACATACGTGTTTTTTTTCATTTGAAATCCATACCAATAAAAATATTTCAGTGAAAATAGAAATTTTCCTGAAATCTACAGTAAAATTTGTTATGTGGATAATAGTAAAATTTGTTATATGGATAATAGTAAAATTTGTTATGTGATAATAGTAAAATTTGTTATGTGGATAGTAAATTTTACTATATTTTTTAGTAAAATTTGTATTTTCGAAATTTTACTAAAAAATATAGTAATTTTACCTATACAGCAAGGATGTCACTCTTTTACTATATTTTTTTGTAATTTTTGTTAGAATTCTAATAAATTTTGAAAGTCAATTTCTCTCAGTGTAGTATCATCAAATTCTAATAATGGACTAAAACGTTTACTAAAAATGTGTTGTCTTATATAGTCGATTATTTTGAATGGACAGAAAATTAGGGAAATGTGAGGAGGGGAGGGCGCGCGTGGGGGTCATTTTCATCTAGTTTATCTGCTTGTGGTGGTATAAAAATGGACTGAAACTCAGTAATAGTCGCATTTGACTATTCGCATCCAGCGTGTTAAAAAAGAAGTGGTAAGAGCTTTTTGTAAGGCAACGTTTCCGTGTGAAAAAGGGATATTCTGCAACGATTATGAGCGAGAAGGTGATGGACTACAGGTAACTATTATTATTCGAAATTAATTTATATAATTTCTTTTCATCACATGCATTTTTTCTAGATTTGAACAAACGAGGCTGGATAGCTTCACCGGTAGATGGTCTTGCGAGTATGTGCAACCAGCAGATCTAGCCGCAGCTAGCTTTTATTATCACGACAGATTGATCAGGTACGTTGCTTTGAATGTGTCATAGAAATATGGAATTAATAAGATAACAATTCTATGACAGAACATGGACGATGGGGTATTTTATGTCATTTTATTCGTAATAAGGCTTGCGGTAATGTACCAATCAGATCGAGCAATGTATCCATACTTCCATAAAGAGGTTAGGATGATTGTGGAATGTATGTGCTCAAGTATTGTTTTGGGGCATCAAGACCATCAGCGCTCACAATGAGCAGCATAGCTACAGAGACCTTGAATGAAAACAGCCCAGCTGCAGCTAGCGCATGTACAGCAACCATGCCAACCGTAACATCAGTAAATCAAATTACGAAGGTGCTTTCTGATTTAAATTTATTAGAAAATTGACAAATGCATCAGTTAGCATAGCCTCTGTTTGTCAACAAATGATATGTAATTTCGAAAAGATTATTACTAAACACATTAAAGATATGGAAGAAGTCATTAAAAAATCAGAACAAGATACAACTGATATCTTGCAACAGCTTAAATTTAATGTATGCAAAATATGTTTGGATGAAAGAATTGGTGTAGTCTTTTTACCATGCGTACATGTTTCGTGCGGTGAAAGTGCAGTAAAACTCAATCACTGTGCGATATCAGTATGTGACGGCTAGCCGTAACTTAGTTTTTTTATTTAATTATTAAATATGACGAACGGAGTGGGAACCTTCCTGATTTCTCACGATGAAAACGCATTCGAAATATAACCTTTGATAGTGGCCCGAGCCTGCGTACTCAAGATTACAATCAACGCTCTATCCTGCTTTGTCCCACACTCATGTGTTGACAGGGGCCTACGATCATCGCGTATACATCGTGAAGTGTCATCACGCTGATAATGGAAGGGGACCATAAAAATGCAATCTATCCTTTTTTTCCCACCGATTTTTAAGAAAATATCCGTAATATTAAATAAATTTTCATCGATTTTGTAAGCCATTATAATGCGCATCTCTTTGTCACCGAATAACCAATAAATAGAACAATAATGTATTTTATAATAAATCGTAAAAGGTTTGAATTTTTCTGAATGTTTATAATAGTCACTATGTATCGTCATAATTTATTAAGTTTAGTACAATTATGTATAAGTAATTATAAGCTATAGCGTTACTCTTGCTCTTAAAAGTGGCACTCCGAGAGCCATCTCTGGAGAAAAGGGCCCAAGTTAAAAAGGAACCGCCCTTTCTCTCTCTGAAAATTCACGCCCACAGACCAATAAAGAAATTCTGGATATGATTAGAAAATTTCCCACCAATACAAAATTTGGCCGTTATCGCTTCATGGGCCTGAGGAAAGGGATTTCCACCCAACCACCCACGGCTTATAAAAAGCTCTGTACAAGGCTGGAGAGTAAGTTAGAGGAAGTTAGAGTAAGTGCGGAGTGAGCACCAGGAAGTCCCTAATAAGAAGTATTTACCAGTGAGTGAGTCCCGGAGGAAGCATCAAAGAAGAAAAATCACCCAAGTATATTCAGAGCATATAGAGAGAGAAAGAGGCCAAAGAGCAGAGAGAGAGAGAACGCAACTTTAATAATAAGTGATTTGATAAAATAAAAGTAAGTAAAATCTTATATCTGGCTATCCTTTTCTTTCTTTAAGTAATCCGCCTTTCTTTTGGAAATTCATTAAGCGTGAGTCTGGTGAATTTCCATTAAAGTCCCTTAAGAACACATTAAGCGTGAGTCTGGTGTGTTCGTAATAACATTTGGTTATTACATTCCACGTTAGCATACAGTTTTCTCAACGCAACAATATTGCTCGTCCCGGCTTATGTGTTACACGATAGCCAAATCAGAGCAACCCTGAGTTTACGCTTACTCCAAGCGTACCTGAGAGTGACCCCGACGTCACATAAAAATTTTGGAGGCCCCGGAGGGATTAAATTGTTGCAAAGAAAACTGTTAGGGTTTTCCTTTCTTAAATTATATCAGTGATCAGTTAGAGTAAAAGAAAATTAAGAATAGATACTACTTAAAGTATTTTGTTGAATTTGAAATCTGTGAAGAATAAAATAAAGTAATAAAATTTTTTTTTTGAATAAGAATACAAATTTATTAGTCAGAAAATCACTGATTTAATTGAGAAAATAGAAAATAAGTTTTGTGTTAAACAAGAAGATAGGTTAAATTGAAAGTGAAAATTAATTGGAGTTTATTTGGATTGAACTTAGGAAAATTTTGGGAAAATTAATGGGAATTTATTTTGTAATAAAGAATAGTGAAATAATTTAGAAAATTATGGAAATTTGAATGAGTAAATTAATAGAAGAGTTAGAGAAAAATAAAGAAAATTAAGTTGTTTAAGAAAAGAGTTTGAAAAATATTTGAAATTTGAAAAAAATTTTCAGAGAAGAATCATTTTTTATGAAAGTAAAATTATAAATCAGAATAGAAAATTTGTCCAAAGAAAAGTCTTCTTTTGTGCCTTGAAGAGAGAAATAAGAATAAATGCTTATTACAGAAAAAAGAGGGTTTTGAATTTATGTTTTGTTCTAAAAATTGTATTTAGAAATAAAAAGGTTAATTTAAAAAGATCGAAAATAACATACAGAAAAAATTTTGAGATAATATTACGAATCTTGTCTGAGTCGGAAAGAAATACATTAGCAATAAAAATTAATTAGAGAAATTAGAAATCCTGCGGAAGAAAATTTAAAAATAAATAAATAAATAAAACTCGGAGTAAAAATAAAAGAGTTTTAGAATATTGTGTTTAAAAGAAATTTAGGAAATCTTGCTGAGAAAAATAATATAAAAGTAGAAATTTTGAAATAAATAATTTTGCAAATTAGAAAAATTTAAATAAGAAAATTGCCTGTTATAAGTAAAATAAATAATTTTAAAATAAGTAGTATCAAAGAATGAAGGGTTTAATTAAGAAAGTTTAAGTAAAAATAAAGATAAATATCTTTTTGTAAGAATCAAAATTTATATTTAAGGAATGAATTGCCGTAATATCTGTAAAAATAAGATTTTGATAAACCGTTCACATACAGTTTTCATAATTCTACAAACGAATAAGTTTTAATAAAATTTTGTTGTTAGATATGTGGCGGTCTCCCCTCGGCGAGTTGATTCAGCACGAGACGGCGCCACCATGCAGGCCAAGCAGCAGCGCTCACGGAAGCAAACGATCGTACCGCGCAAGATCTTCTAGGAACTCGCCCTCTCTTAAGCCGGCTACCAGCGAGGCAACAGCTAATCGCGCGGATCGCAGATCTATTGTAACGCGCGAAGTCCGTCACAACCGAGTTCTTGTGTTTCTCCAGTTTTCCAACCGGGACTAATTGAACCAAGCGCCACAGCGCTGGCGGAGCGAGCGTGCCCTTTTTCTCCTCGTATCTTGTCACGGCTTTCATTAAATAGTGCTCTTCTCACTCTGGTGTGTTCATTCAATTCCTTGTGCCTTTCTTCCAATTCGACGATAAATTTGAGAGCAGGCGCGACGCGCATAGTGACGTCACACCTGGCTCGCAATCTAGGGAAACCTCTAAGGCTGCTGCCGGCCCCAGTGCCTGGCAGCAGCCCCATCGCAGCCCAAGTTTCCAAAGGCAAGCCCACGCGTGAGAACAGGCTCATCGTACAAGACCGAACATCCGGAACTCGGTTTCTCGTCGATAGCGGTTCAATCGTCTCCATTCTGCCTAGCACCGGCCACGGGGCCAGAGCGTCGACCGACCTGTACCTCTCAGCAGCAAATGGCTCGCCAATTCGCACTCGCGGACGGAAGGCGTTACATCTCGACCTGGGACTGCGCAGGACATTTCCATGGTCCTTCGTAATAGCGGATGTCAAGACTTCGCTGATTGGAGCCGACTTTCTCTCGTACTACCACTTACTACCTGACCTGAGACGGAGAAGACTCCTCGATGAAACAACTCTCCTCTCAGCTCCCGGCAATATCAGCCAAGTACCCATCCACTCGATCGTGGCGATGTCGCCTCTACGCTCCGCCTCAGCGATACCAAACAACGATCTCGATAAACTCATAGAAACCAATTTTAAGCGCTTCCTTGCCGTCGATGGTCAGGTACTCGGACCGACGGCCACTACTCAGCACCACATTGTCATCACCGGTCCACCGGTTTTCTCGAGGCCTCGCCAAATGTTGGGTGAAAAGCTGAGAGCAGCCAAGGCGGAATATAATGAGCTACTACGCACAGGCATAATAAGGCCATCTTGCAGCCCCTACGCAAGCCCAATTCACATGGCCAACTCAAAAACGCAACCCAAACCTTCCAGCGCTATATGAATGGCATCTTCGGTAACATGAGCTTCGTCTCCGTCTACCTGGATGATCTGCTCATCTCGTCGTCGAACGTCCAAGAGCATCTGCAGCACCTGCAAACGGTCTTCGATGCGCTCTACAGCAATAAACTCACATTAAATTGGGAGAAGTGCTTATTCGCGGAACAGGAAGTCACCTTCCTCGGCTTTCGTGTCGACTCTTCAGGCTTCAAGCCACCTCTGGAAAAGGTCAAGGCGTTATTGGAAATCCCGAGACCTGCCACCGTACGAGATTTAAAAAGTTTTTTAGGTGCAGTCAACTACTTCAGAGCACTCATCCCGCACGCGGCGGAAGCGCAAGCTCTACTAAACGCCAAGTCCGTCAAAAAACGGGACAAGACGCCTGTCAACTGGACACCGCAACTCATAGCAGCTTTCGATGAGGCAAAAAAGTCCCTCGCCGCTGCCACCTCTTCAGCCTTCCTTCATCCGGACGCGACCATTGTCCTCACCGCAGACGCCTCCGCAACCGCCATAGGCGGATCACTGGAGCAGCACACCGATAAAAAGAAATTGCCACTCGGATTCTTCTCGAGAAAATTATCGCCCGCAGAAAAAAACTACAGTCCGCACGATCGTGAGCTCCTGGCAATTTTTGCTACCCTGAAACACTTCGCCCACATCGTCGAAGGTAGGGCCTTCGTAATTCGGACAGACCATAAACCGCTGGTGAGAGCTTTTCAGCAACGCCCAGAGAAAGCTTCGCCGAGGCAACTGCACCAGCTCGACTACATCGGCCAGTTCTGCACATCGATAGTCCATATCCCCGGACAGGACAACGTCGTAGCGGACGCGCTGTCGAGAATTTGCACGATCAACATGCCCACCAGACTCGATGCTCGAACAATTAGCGTAGCTCAGGCAGAAGACGCAATTGCCGCCCGGAACGAGAACGCAATCTCTCTTGCTCTCCAACCCTTAGAAATCGACGGCCACAAACTATTCTGCGACGTCTCCACGGGCACAGTACGCCCTTTTTTGCCTTTCTCTCTCAGACGCTCAGCTTTCGACATAATTCACGCACCCGCCCACCCAAGTGGCAGAGAGACTGCCCGGAAGCTCAGAGAGAAGTTCATCTGGCCCGGAATCCGAAAGGATGCGCTAGCTTGGTCAAGAGAATGCATCGCCTGTTAGAAAGCGAAAATTCATCGCCATACCAGGAACCAGCCCGCCAACATAGAAGTCCCGGAAGCCCGATTCAACCACGTCCACCTGGACATCATAATCATGCCGGTAGTTAACGAGCACAGGTACTGCCTAACAATTATAGACCGTTTCACCAGGTGGCCCCAGGCGATCCCGCTAAAAAACCAGCTCGCCGAATCAGTCGCCCGCGCCTTTTACGACGGCTGGATATCGCTATTCGGGACGCGGTTAACGATAACAACAGATCAAGGGCCACAGTTTGAGTCCACCCTGTTCACCTCGATGGCCAGGTTAATCGGCGCCACACGTCTTAGGACCAGTCCCTACCACCCGCAGTCCAATGGTATGATCAAGCGGTGGCACAGGACCCTCAAAGCCGCACTGATGTGCCAACCTAACTACCCGTGGACGGAGCTTCTGCCCACGGTACTGCTTGGCCTACGGACAGCATACAAGGAGGATTTAAAAGCCTCTCCGGCAGAACTGGTTCTGGGAACCTCCATTAGAGTTCCAGGAGAGTTCTTTGTGGCCAAGGACCAAGCTATCCACCCGGTCACCTTCCTTGACCACCTAAAGCGACACTTTAGGATCATCAGTCCAACGCCTACTTCGCACCATGTTAAACCAAGGCAGTTTATGCACGGCAATCTGCGCTCGTGCACCCACGTATTCAAGTTGGGCGCGCCAGTCAAACCTCCACTAACTCCGCCCTATTCAGGTCCTCATAAGGTCATTCAAAGGTTGGACGACTATAGATTCGTCATCGACGTCGACGGAATTCCGCACACAATTTCAACGACAAAACTGAAGCCCGCCTACTTAGCCTCAGAAGCGCCCGTAGCCGCGCAAAATCGCGAGCCATGCCCGCGCCCGCAGCGAAGGTCCGTCTCCTTCGAGGTGCCGATCGATGATGCTCCAGACAGACATCCCACTCCCACAGCGACAACTTCTCCAGAGTTGCCCTCTGATGAGGCAACTTCCAGGGAGGGAGTGGCTGTGGCGGTCTCCCCTCGGCGAGTTGATCCAGCACGAGACGGCGCCACCATGCAGGCCAAGCAGCAGCGCTCACGGAAGCAAACGATCGTACCGCGCAAGATCTTCTAGGAACTCGCCCTCTCTTAAGCCGGCTACCAGCGAGGCAACAGCTAATCGCGCGGATCGCAGATCTATTGTAACGCGCGAAGTCCGTCACAACCGAGTTCTTGTGTTTCTCCAGTTTTCCAACCGGGACTAATTGAACCAAGCGCCACAGCGCTGGCGGAGCGAGCGTGCCCTTTTTCTCCTCGTATCTTGTCACGGCTTTCATTAAACAGTGCTCTTCTCACTCTGGTGTGTTCATTCAATTCCTTGTGCCTTTCTTCCAATTCGACGATAAATTTGAGAGCAGGCGCGACGCGCATAGTGACGTCACACCTGGCTCGCAATCTAAGCGTACATTAACAGATAGATAAGATTTTTGGTCTTTCTTTTAGTTGTAATGCCACCGTTCGTAAGTTTTAATACTTTTTCTAACGACATAGTCGACACGGTAGATGAATTAATCGAAGACATTACACATTTAAAGGACAGTCAAATATCCGTAATTAATAGGGTTAATAATCATAGCTCCGATATCACAAGAATAAACAATAACGGTCGTAGTCTTAGAGCACGTGTCGCGAAACTTGAATTAGAGAATAAACATAGAATTGAACAAATAGCTAGTTTGTGAAATATTTGTGTAGATTTAATCAAAACAAATACTGCCCTAAAGAAACAAGTTAAAAATCTTAGGAAGCAAGTAAAAATTAATAACAAACTAATTAGTAGGAATACGATTTCAAAAAAGGCTTTAGCAAATAAAGTAGATAAATTAGCAAAGTCATTTGAAAATTTACAATTATAAGTAAAATAATTCGCGATAATCCTTAGTTTATACACAGAAATAGATAAGGTTTTATTATAATAAATTAGATTGAGATTTCTAGTAAAAGTATATGAAGTTCAGACTTTTTTTTCATTCTAATTATTGAAATATGGTATTAATATAAGTTTGGTGTCTTTGATTCGTTTTGTTCCAGTGGAATACGGATACAAAACACCCAATAAAAGGTTAACTAAATCCCAACGTAAAGCTCTCGGGAGGGAAATCCGAAAGAATCAATTCGGATTACCCAAAGAAGAATACGAGAAGGGACTGAGAGAAAAATTTGCCCAAGATCAAGCCGAATTAGCCCGTCGTTTGCACGTTGTTTCCTCACCTATAAAAGAAGAAAAACAGCCACCCAAAAAGATTGCGCCTCCACCTATTAAATTAAGCCTTGAAGAAAAAATTTGTCAATTTCGCGAATCCTTATGTAGACATGATCTTGATTCTAATAAATGTATTAGATGCCAAAGGGCTTTCAGAAAAAATTATACGATCCCAAAGAAACCTTATCAGAATTTATTAAAGAAATTTGATATTAAGCCTGTGTGTATAGACCTCGAATTAGGATCCAAAGTTGTAGGCGACGGTGATAGGTGTTTGATATCGCCTGAAGTTCCACCAATTCCCACAGCTTTGTTAACCCCCCCCCCCTCTGAAGCCCTTAAAATATCATTCCTTACAACTCCTTCGTTAGGTACACCTATACAAAAACCTCCTAGTATAAAACCTAGAATTAAAATTTCGGTTATATCTCGTGTTACAAAAAAATTCATCAATAGTGAAAGGAAATTATTAAATAAAGAAGAAAAAGAGCGCATAAGCTTAAGACATTTAATAATAGGGACTTTAGAACCGGCACAATTTTTGAGATAACAATTGAAAAGCAGAATAGATATTGTAAATGCTAAGAGGTTTGAAAACATAGAAAATGCGATAGCTAGTTATAGAGCATCGTTAAGTAATAATTTATAAGTAATATGTACAAAAGTTTGTAATAAATAAAATAAAATAAAATAGGGGTGAGAAATAATACTTAATTGATTGTTCTCTTAGTTTTTTTTCTCCCTCTCTCTATGTTTAGTTAAATCTCGCTTGATGAGTGACGACGAAGAAAATAGGCGTCTCATTCGAAGCCACTCAAAAAACAAAAACCTCAGTTGGGTTATCGGTAAGACTAGTAGAAATCTAAAGCGATCAACAGAGTCACTCCCTGACTTAAATGATATTCAAGACAGTCCTGCTTTAGATCCAGATTTTAATCGAAACAAAGCTTTACACCAAGTCGAAACTGCGCCCACTTCACATATCTTAAGCGACCCTATTATTGATTTACCGATCCCTTTTATTAATTATAACAAAATGCCGCCGAAAATCAATAGCGAAGCAGAAATATACGTCGAAACCAAAGCATTACCAGGACATGTAGTATCGTTAAATGATGCATTAAGTGTAGTGCCAACATTTGATGGAAGACCAAACCAATGGACCCAATTTGTAGAAGGATGCAAAGAGGCATTAAGCATAATACCGCCAAACATAGAAGAAAATTTAACCAAACGCTTAAGATCGAAATTAGAAGGAGAAGCACGTGCTACAGTAGTAGGACAAACATTTTCTAGTGTAGACGAATTATTAAATCATTTAGCTGACATATTCGGTCCTATCCAAACACTAAATCAATTATTAGGTGAATTAGGCAATGAGTTCCAAAGGAATGAAGAAAAGGTATTAACTTTTGGAAATAGGTTACGACTGTTAAGTAGTAAAATTATTGAAGCCAAAAAGAAAGAAGAGAATCTAGAATCTTTAACGCCTACACAAAAACAGATAATTGAACAAAACATATTTGAATGCTTTAGAAGAGGACTAAAGCCTGAAATTCGGCTAAATTTACCTAGCGACACCACCATCCTAAATGCGCTAAAGAATGCCATAAAAGTCGAAAAAGACCTAGAATTACAATCAACATTGCGAGCACGAGCCTCTAATAATTCTCGTTCTTTCAGATCAATAACCCTCTGTCAAAACTGCAATAAAGAAGGCCACAATGCCCTGAATTGCAATAGTATAATTAGAGAAAGTAATAATAAACGATGTAATTTCTGCAAAAAGGTCGGTCACGAAGAAAATTCATGCTTCTCCAAGTTAAGGAATAATATTACAACGTGTCAAATTTGCAATAGGAAAGGTCACGTTGCTAGTGATTATCGAACACATCTCAAATGTCAAATATGCAATAGAAACGGCCATATAGCTGCAGACTGCCGAACTCGAACACAAATAAGAATGATAAATCAAGTTATTTGTCAAATTTGTGATAAACCTGGCCACTCAGCGAAAGAGTGTCGCAAAAACTTAAGCATCAACCGTGATACAGAAGTTATTTGCCAAGTTTGTCGCAAGTCAGGCCATTCAGCAAAAGAATGTTATAATAGTAATAGTGTTACTCCAAACACTAATTGTTTTTATTGCAAGCAACCAGGCCATTATATCGCTAATTGTCCAAAAAGACAACCATATCACCATCAGTTTCAGGGAAACGGGCAGCAGTCCTCTCATCAAAGCGCGATGCAGAGGACCAATTTGAATCAAGCGCATCAATTACAAGAGACGGAAGTATCGCTCAGTCTTATACCGTAACAAATGAACCAAAAATTTCAGCTAAAGTCCCAATAATTAATGCAAACTTCTTAGGTGATATTAAATTTCAAATTATGATTGATACAGGCTCAGAAGCTAACATAATGAAAATAGGAATGATTCAAAGTTACACAGAACATATAAATAGTACTAGATGCAAACAGTTAAAAGGAATAGGGTCAGAGGTGTTTATCACATTAGGAACAATTACACTATCAATATTTGGTTTACCGACGGAATTTCAATTAGTACCAGATGATTTTCCAATACCTTGTGAAGTAGTTTTAGGGGCTACATATTTTTTAGAAAGCAATTCTGTAATAAATTTCGCAACACGACAATTTATTGTAGGAGATCATGTCATACGATTTCAAGAAAATAATGTTCAATGTAGCAATTTTTGTTATTTACATAGTACAGAAGGAATAGAAGAAGTTAGCCCTATTGAAAAAATCCAGCTGGAAATCCAGGCTGGATTTCCATATGGATATCCAGGTGGATTTCCAGGTGGATTCATATGGATTCCATATGGATTTCATATGGATTTCCAGGCTAGATTTCCATATGGATTCCAGATGGATTTTTTTGGAAATCCAAGTGGATTTATCAATGTGGATTTGACGTGAAGTACAATTTAAAAAAATGAATAAATAACGTATTGGTTATCAGTGTATAAAATTCTACTAATAGATTCTATGGAGGATGAATTATAAAAAAAACAACAAAAAAAAAGTGTCTTGACCAAGGCTCAAACCTGGGATCTTTATATTATCAGACTTGTCCTTTACCACTTTGCTATCGATGACTGTAGGAATGCATTCTCTTTCTTTCCTATATCACGTGCAACTTGAAAGTTGCGAATAAGCCATATTTCTACTCATTGTATTGTTCATCTCTGATTATTTGCATGAGTTTCAAATTAAGGACGTCGTCTGGTCCATTTCATATAATGACAGAATTTACTGAAACTCAAAATGATCATAGTTTGAAGTCTTCTGTACTCACACCAGTTTTTTGTGACATATAGTATAGTACTACATAAAGAGAAATATGATGTTTAACATATGCTCTTATGAGACGGCATCGAAATTATGCGTAAAGAAATAAGTGCACTTATGGGGCAGCGTCAAAACTATAAGAAAAAAAGGTAAGCTGCTAACGCCAAAAACTGCGATAATGACTTAAGAGAGCCTTCTTAAAATAAGGAAAAAAAAGTAAAAATAATGAGCGTTAGACTCGCAGGGTACTTCGGTTCTCGCAGGCTCTCGTGGTTTACTTGTCAGAGTTGTAGAGCTGTTACAGATTACGGTTTTCTTTCCAAAGGAAAAAAATTAAAATAATGAGCCTAAAACTCGCAGTGTATAGGGTTAGAAAAGAAAAACACTAATCCGAAATAACGCTACAACAGAGAGAGGTCAAACTCAAGAGCCAAAATCCAAGTACCCTGAATCCTGCAAGTTTTACGCTACATATTTTTTCTCACGCTCCCGGTGAAAAATAAAATTTTACGCTCGATATTCTTACACGCATTTTCCATTGAGAAAAAAAAAATAGAGCCGACGCTACACCTACGCCGGCTATTTCCGGGAGCCGAAACCAAACCACCCTGGACCCGCCAAGTTTTATGCTCCAGACTTTTACACGAGTTTTTCTTTCTTCTTGAACAAATTTTGTTCACTCTGAAGAATTTTATCTCGGCTTTTAATTGTTGATCAAGATCAACAACAAAATTTTAAGAAATTTAGCTCTATTTATTCAAAAATTATTTGCTTTCATAGAAATACCTACAGAAAATATAACATATACTTACGAAATATTAGGTATAATATAAAAAAAAATATGAGCACCAAACTCGCAGGGTACAGGGTTCTTGGATTTTGGCTCTCGTGGTTTGCATGTCTAAATTACAGCGGTGTTTTAGATTAGTGTTTTTTTTTAAGAAAAAACTAAAAATCATGAGCGTAAAACTCGCAGGGTACAAGATTTTTGGGTTATGACTGTCGTGGTTTACCTCTCTGAGTCGTTGTGTTGTTTCAAATTAGTGTTTTTTTTTCTACAGGAAAAAATAGAAAATTATGAGCATAAAACTCGGCGGGTCCAGGGTAGTTTGGTATCGGCTCCCGGAAATAGCCGGCGTAGGTGTAGCGTCGGCTCTATTTTTTTTTTCTTAATGGAAAATGCGTGTAAGAATATCGAGCGTAAAATTTTATATTTCACCGGGAGCGTGAGAAAAAATATGTAGCCTAAAACTTGCAGGGTTCAGGGTACTTGGATTTTGGCTCTCGAGTTTGACCTCTCTTAGTTGTAGCGTTGTTTCAGATTAGTGCTTTTCTTTTCTAACCCTATACCCTGCGAGTTTTAGGCTTATTATTTTAATTTTTTTCCTTTAGAAAGAAAACCGTAATCTGTAACAGCGCTACAACTCAGACAGGTAAACCACGAGAGCCACAACCGAAGTACCCTGCGAGTCTAACGCTCATTATTTTTACTTTTTATTCCTTATTATAAGAAGGCTCTCTTAAGTCATCATCGCAGTCTCGGCGTTAGCAGCTTACATTTTTTTCTTATAGTTTTGACACTGCCCCATAAGTGCACTTATTTTTTTACGCATAATTTCGATGCCGTCTCATAAGAGCACATGTTAAACATCATATTTCTCTTTATGTAGTACTATACTATATGTCCCAAAAAAACTGGTGTGAGTACAGAAGACTTCAAACGATGATCAGTTTGAGTTTCAGTAAATTCTGTCATTATTTGAAATGGACCAGACGACGTCCTTAATTTGAAACTCATGCATATAATCAGAGATGAACAATACAATAAGTAGAAATATGGCTTATTCGCAACTTTCAAGTTGCACGTGATATAGGAAAGAAAACGAATGCATCCCAACAGTCATCGATAGCAAAGTGGTAAAGGACAAGTCTGATAATATAAAGATCCCGGGTTCAAGCCTTGGTCAAGACAATTTTTTTTTTTTTTTATAATTCATCCTCCATAGAACCTATTAGTAAAATTTTATATACTGATAACCAATACGTTATTTATTTATTATTTGAAATTTTACTTCACGTCAAATCCAGATTGATAAATCCACCTGGATTTTCAAAAAAATCCATCTGGAATCCATATGGAAATCCAGCCTGGAAATCCATATGAAATTCATATGGAATCCATATGAATCCACCTGGAAATCTACCTGGATATCCATGTGGAAATCCAGCCTGGATTTCCAGCTGGTTTTTTTCAATAGGGAGTATAAATGCAATACAAAAGATTTCTCCAAAAGTCAAAGTTTTAAATCCAGCAAATAGTACCAAAGAATATTTCCTAATAGACACCAGGTCCGAAGTCAATCTAATAAAGAAACGTCTTCTGTCACCTGGAAACGAAATTGATACCACGCAAAAAACACAAGTCCGAGGAATAGGAAAAGAAATAATATTAACTCTTGGTACAACCGAAATAAGGATATTTGACACTTACACTATCTTTCATGTAGTCTATGATGCTTTTGGAATGATTTACGAAGGAATATTAGGGGCTTTATTTCTCGAAGAAGCTAAAGCCATCATAGACTTTGGATTTAATAATTTTAGAGTAGAAAACTTTGTTGTACCTCTATTATTAGAACGAGATCTCGGAAAAATCATGCCAAGACCACAAGTCAATAAAGTGCAGCTTAGTCCTGATGAGTTTGACAGAATATTAAACGAATTGATACCCTTAGATTTTGGAGTACCGTTTAATTCGGCCGTCAGGCACGTTTATAGTATTGCACAAGACAGCGTTAACAAAGAATTAGATATAGAAGATATAGATAATGATTTAGGGATAGCCGACGTAATCTTAGATGAAACCAACGAAGATAGTAATAAAAGCATAGAAGATTATTTAGATTTAGGTCACCTGAACGATACTGAAAAAAGTTACATTGTTAATCTCATTAAGGAAGTACGAGATGTCTTCTATCTTCCTAGCGACAAGTTACCGGGAACCGATCTTGTCTTGCATGAGATAAGAACAATCGATGATGTACCAGTAAATAGTAGACAGTATCAATTTCCTCACGCGATGAAGGATAAGATTAACTATCATGTCGAAAAATTACTAAAAGCTGGTATAATACAAGAATCTACTTCACCATACAACATCCCCATATGGATCGTACCTAAAGCAACAGACAGTAATGGAAGAATGGTGTTGGACATGAGAGGATTGAACGAAAAAACAATCGCTGATTCGTATCCAATACCTAACATTACACAAATTTTTGACCAAGTAGGAGGTACTAGATTCTATTCCGTACTTGATCGCGCCATGGGATTTTACCAAATCAAGATGCACCCAAAAGATGCGCATAAAACGGCTTTCAGTACTCCTTTCTGCCACTATGAGTTTGTGCGTATGCCATTCGGATTGAAGAATGCACCCGCGTCTTTTCAACGTTTAATGGATACGTTGCTCCGCGGACTTCAAGGGTTAGATCTGTTCGTGTATTTAGACGATATAGTTATATATGCAAATACACTTGAAAAACATGATCGCAAATTCCGAATGTTAGTGGAAAGATTACGAAAAGCAGGATTGAAATTGCAGATTGGAAAATGCAAATTTTTAATGTGAGGAGTTAATTACTTAGGTCATATAATAAGTGAAAATGGTCTAGAACCAGATCCGAAAAAAATTGAAGCAGTTAAGGAATTCCCAAGACCAAAGTCGGTTAAAGCTGTAAGTCAATTTTTAGGGTTATGTGGCTATTATCGTAGATTTATTAAAGATTTTGCGAAAATTGCTAAACCTTTGACCAGACTTTTGCAAAAAGATACGGTGTTTGAATGGACAGATAAAATCGAAAGTTCATTTTGTGAACTTAAAGAGTTGCTGTGTAGCGCTCCATTATTACAATTCCCAAATCTTGATAAAGATTACATAATCCGTACAGATGCCTCTGGAATTGCAATAGCAGGAATACTTTCACAAGGCACTATTGGATCAGACCAACCTATCGCATACACCTCTCGAGTACTATGTGGTCCGGAGTTGAATTACGAGGTTTACGAAAAAGAAGCGCTCGCAATTATTCACAGTATCAAAGCATTCAAATCATATGTCTTCGGAAGGAAAATCACCATTATTACTGATCACCAACCTTTAGTTTGGTTTAAGTCAGCCGACCTCAATACCAGGGTTTTGAAATGGCGTTTCCAAATTTCTGAATATGACTATGAGATAATTTATCGCCCAGGTAAAGCCAATGCGACAGCCGATGCATTATCACGGAATCCGATAGAACCAATTAATGTAAAACATATACGTCAGAATGATAGAAAAATTAAAAATCTAGTCTACTCTTATATTAGCAAACAGACAGGTGAAGAGTTTCAATTCTTAATTGATTCTACTTCCACTACCAATATCATTAAATCCTGTTGCGTACCGGACGATATACCTATCCAAATGTCCAATATCTTACCCATGCAGAGTATTTTTGCTGAAGATGATTACCAAGAATGTGGATTTGTCAAGTTAATAATAGCCGGAAATGAAATAGTATTTTATGTTGTTGCAAATTGTCAAATGCCATATCACGGAATCATAGGTAAAAATTTCTTATACAACACCAGTACGAAGATAAACTATAATAACAATAGCATAAACGAAAGTAACGCAATAAAACCTGTTGTTAGTAACATGCAAAAATATAGAAAAATTTATAATTTATATACGCCACTCGTTGACGAAGAACCTCCTTTATTGAATATATATAATCCAAAATACGGATGGACACAGTATATGATTAATAGTTTATCTGAACAGAGTCTAATAAAGGAAAAGTATGCTTTAGGAATTTATGATGAGACCGATCAAATTGACCTAATAGATATTAATGGTTTAACCCATAGATCTTTAGGATCAATAACACTGAAATTATTTGAGATACCAATGAAATTCCATATTGTACAAAATGACTTTCCTGTAAATTGCGAAGGCATAATAGGATCTGATTTCCTTTTTTCTAGTAAAGCAAGTGTTAATTTTGACACAAAGACAATAAAAATAGGAGACACTTACATTCCTTTTAGAAGACGGAAAATACCAACACAAGAAAATAATAGTTACATATCTGTAATCACCGAACCAGACAAAACTCATCAAATTCCTGAAATAAATGTAGTTACTAGAAGGCAAAGACAACAAATAGAACAGTCATCTGCCCCTTTAGTAGTTCAACAGGAAACTGAAGAAATCAAACCAATAAAACGTCCACGCGGACGATCCCGGAAAATTCCTATTAATAATGATAATAAAAATATTATCCCACACCCAAGAACATCTCCTGTAGAGAAGTTGCCTATACCTGAATCTGTCGAAGTTGTTTCAAAACGTTACCCCGAAAGAACTCGAAATGAGATACCTGATTACGTGGAAAGTGATCTAGACGATAGTGAACTTGAAGGTGAGGCACGAGTTATACCCAAAATACCTGTGCAACCCAATCAGAATCTACCTCACAATATACAAGATCCCGATTCCGAAGAGGACTCAATGAATAATAGTTCGGATGAGTCCGTAAATAACAACAACGATACCGCTAATATAGTTAAGGTTAAAGAAGCCATACATGTGCGCAACGACAATGTTACTTATTTTATAAGCTTCAACCTTGTGATGAAGGCGCTCGAAAATTAATAGAAAATAAGAAAATTAATACTAAGGTAATCTTACAAGTGGGTGAAGTCTCAAAAGAAAAGAAGAAGAAGAATTATCATCAATTTGGACTCTGCATACGAGGAGACCGCCCAGAATCGTTAACTTATATTAAGGATTATATACACATTACTTTAAAAATATTAAGAGATTTACTAATTAATACTAATCAAACTGAAGTCTGTATTGCTCAGAGTAAACATGTAGAAAATTTAAGTTGGTTAGAAATAGAGTATTTATTAGATAGTGTCTTTAGAAATAGTGGAATAAAATTAATAATTTGTACAGATAAGTTAAGGTATGTACCCTTAGAACAACGCGACGGAATCTTTTATGAATTCCATAAATCCCCAATTGGAGGACATCGTGGCGTTTCAAAAACCTTTCACTGGATCAGACAAGAATATTATTGGGAAAATCTAAAAGACGATATACAAAGGCGAATCCAACAGTGTCTAGAATGTCAATTAAAGAAATTAACTCGTTTACAAACCAAACAACCTATGATAATAAGTGATACATGTGCTACAGTGTTTGATAAAATTGCTATGGATATTGTAGGCCCTCTAAAAAGAACAATAAAAGGAAACGAATACATTTTAACCTTACAGGATCAATTAAGCAAATTTTGTCTAGCTGTCCCATTAGCAGACACCTTATCATCAACAATAGCGGATGCATTTCTTAAGAAATTCATTTGTGTTTCTGGATGTCCGAAAGCTGTGCTTACTGATCAAGGCAGAAATTTTTTGAGTTCGCTAATGACGCGTATTTCCAAGCGATTCAAAATAAAGAAATTAAAAACCACAGCATTCATGCCTCAGTAGAACGGTTCCCTAGAAAGAGCTCATCACGTGTTAATTGAGTACTTAAAGCAATACACCGATCTTGACAACGATTGGGATGATTGGCTCGACCTAGCTATCCTAAACTACAATACCTGTGTCAAAGAAAGTACCAAACATACGCCGTATGAAGTTGTATTTGGCCGCTTAGCTCGAATGCCCTCAAATAATCCCCTTCGTGAAAGCGATACGTTACCTACATATAAAGGATATATAATAGATTTAGTTGCGCGTTTATGTAGTATACGAAAATTAGCTTACGAAAATTTAGTTAGCTCTAAAGAAAAATCAAAAAAATATTACGATAGACATATAAATCCAAAAGACTTTAGTTTAGGTGATTACGTTTTCTTAAAATCCGGACCTAAACCAGGGAAATTCGGGGATCATTACTCAGGGCCTTATAAAATAGTTGGTATTCTTCCAAAACATAATGTAAAAATAGAGACTAAAAAGGGCACAAAAATAGTTCATTCAAATAGACTCCGAATTTCGCATATAAACAAATCAACCAAAGAAAATAAGCCGAAATAGAAAAAGGGGTAGAGAGGAAAAATATAATATAATATAAAATAAAATGAGATCAATCATTAAACAATATATATATATATATATATATATATATATATATATATATATATATATATATTATGAAACAAACAATAGATAATTGAACAAAAGGAACATATAATGAAATATTTTCTGATTACAGAACCAAAAACATGATGCATTCTTCTCTGTTATCACTGATATTTTTAACAATAACTAATCCAGTTACAGCCATCATAGGATACGACTGCGGAGCCAGATCTCTTAACAAACGTGTTATGATTTACACAAAAGCGGTACATTTTATTTTGACAATTCACATGTATTTCGAGATATTAAAGTTAATCAAACTACAGTTAGACCCGCTATACTTGCAGGAAGCGTAGATCATAATGGAGAATGTACCTATGGTAGTTATTCCGATGCTTATGGAAGCTGGAATTCCGTACTTGTCCAAGCTAAAATAAAAGTAACTTTACAAGAATATACCGCTTCTGTCGATTTAGATAATAACCAAATAATATTACGTAGTGGCTTTAGATGTATTTTAGGTAGTGAACATTGTATAGATTCTGAAGGAGGATACACTTTTTGGGAAAGTGTACCTAAAGATGTATGCAAATTTAATCGGTATCAAATATTGTATGAAGGAACAGCTAATCAAATTGAAGGTGAAATAGAACAAACATTATACTCGTTAGTAACACAAGACATTGCTTTTGCGTTAATATCCAAATCTAAACGTAATCTATGTGGTTACGAAATGTACAAGGATGTTGTCGTACATCGCTGTAAGCAAGAAAGAGAAATTATGAAAAATGCACTTGCAATTGCTAGTCAATCTCCCGATCAGTTTGCCTATAATCTCATGAAAGGACTCGGATACATGGCTGTGACAGCAGGAGAGGTAGTACACATCGTTAAGTGTATACCCGTTGATGTGAAGGTATCGCAAGGAGACGAATGTTATGCTGAACTAAAAGTAATCCATAACAACCATACCAAATTTTTATCTGTAAAAACACATATTTTGAAGGCTTATGGGACAGTAGTTGATTGTAATGCTCTCCTACCCACATTTTTTTACTTTAATGATGACTGGTATAAGTTTTTACCAAGAGCAGTAGAAGCAAAAACTCCCACCACTCTTAAACCTTTTTCTGGATTAACCTGGAAGTACCAGAATATTCCCTCACTAGCCACCAGCGGAATATATACAGAAAAGGATCTACAAGATTTAATGAACAGAATCCTGTTCCCCTTGGAGCAACCTGCAGTAATAGATGATGTAACCAGAGAAATTCGTGGACATACCATAAGAGACAGTAACGGAATAATTGGAAGGTTAATGAACGAGAATGTAATGGAGCAGTTAATAGTCAATACCTGGAACAAAATGTGGATGAAATTTATGACCTTTGGTACTTTCAGTGCCGGCATACTTGCAATTATACTAATTGTCCAAACTACAAAAAAATTAATAGAAGTCCTCATCAATGGAATAACTCTACATAGCATTTATGGATGGTCTTTTCATCTGATTGGGGCCATATGGAACAGTTTAACTACGTTTCTGATACATTTAGCACCAAAACCCACAGAAGCGAAAAGGGATGTAGAATCACCAGCAAATATTGCCACCGCTCCTGGACAGGAGTTATATCCGACTCTACATACAACAGAAAATGAAATAACACAACACAACCAGAGTAATTCGATTCCAGCATCACAATCTCAAGCAGTTAAACCATCGTTTGGGTTCCTCCCATGTTAGGGTAAGATCTTCGAGATTAATAAAATAATAAAAATAATGATAAAACCTTGATTACAGCATGATACGACAAGATCTTTATAATTAGAATAAAAATTTCGATTGCTCTTCCTCGTTGCACTCCTCTAGCAATCGTTTAAGTGTAGGGGTGTGACGGTTAGCCGTAACTTAGTTTTTTTATTTAATTATTAAATATGACGAACGGAGTGGGAACCTTCCTGATTTCTCACGATGAAAACGCATTCGAAATATAACCTTTGATTGTAGCCCGAGCCTACGTACTCAAGATTACAATCAACGCTCTATCCTGCTTTGTCCCACACTCATGTGTTGACAGGGGCCTACGATCATCGCGTATACATCGTGAAGTGTTATCACGCTGATAATGGAAGGGGACCATAAAAATGCAATCTATCCTTTTTTTTCCCACCGATTTTTAAGAAAATATCCGTAATATTAAATAAATTTTCATCAATTTTGTAAGCCATTATAATGCGCATCTCTTTGTCACCGAATAACCAATAAATAGAACAATAATGTATTTTATAATAAATCGTAAAAGGTTTGAATTTTTCTGAATGTTTATAATAGTCACTATGTATCGTCATAATTAATTAAATTTAGTACAATTATGTATAAGTAATTATAAGCTATAGCGTTACTCTTGCTCTTAAAAGTGGCACTCCGAGAGCCATCTCTGGAGAAAAGGGCCCAAGTTAAAAAGGAACCGCCCTTTCTCTCTCTGAAAATTCACGCCCACAGACCAATAAAGAAATTCTGGATATGATTAGAAAATTTCCCACCAATACAAAATTTGGCCGTTATCGCTTCATGGGCCTGAGGAAAGGGATTTCCACCCAACCACCCACGGCTTATAAAAAGCTCTGTACAAGGCTGGAGAGTAAGTTAGAGGAAGTTAGAGTAAGTGCGGAGTGAGCACCAGGAAGTCCCTAATAAGAAGTATTTACCAGTGAGTGAGTCCCGGAGGAAGCATCAAAGAAGAAAAATCACCCAAGTATATTCAGAGCATATAGAGAGAGAAAGAGGCCAAAGAGCAGAGAGAGAGAACGCAACTTTAATAATAAGTGATTTGATAAAATAAAAGTAAGTAAAATCTTATATCTGGCTATCCTTTTCTTTCTTTAAGTAATCCGCCTTTCTTTTGGAAATTCATTAAGCATGAGTCTGGTGAATTTCCATTAAAGTCCCTTAAGAACACATTAAGCGTGAGTCTGGTGTGTTCGTAATAACATTTGGTTATTACATTCCGCGTTAGCATACAGTTTTCTCAACGCAACAATATTGCTCGTCCCGGCTTATGTGTTACACGATAGCCAAATCAGAGCAACCCTGAGTTTACGCTTACTCCAAGCGTACCTGAGAGTGACCCCGACGTCACAGATATATCGCCAAGTAATTACGAGACGTAATCATGCTCATTTTGTATAAATTTTTCTTAATAAAACATTTTTTATTTTAATTGTGCGCATTGCTTTTTACTATCAATCACTCAATTAATTTTCTCAAAAGAATTAATTAATTCAAATTGTTTATACTAACATATTCATCTCATGATTAAAATCACGTCGAAAAGACTTTTTTTAATAAATCAGTATTCATTTTGATTTCATTTTAAGTTAATATAAACTCTAATACATAAAATGACAGTGTAATTATCAATGATAACTAATTGTATATTTAACGAGCAAGCATCCATTTCGTGATAGCAAGTGCGTTTTTGTAGGCTTACGATGGATCTGAGCGACACTTGGTGTCGTTACTGCATGAAGAAAAAGTTTAATTTGATAGCTTCTTGTGTGAAGGACAACCCAACTCTTCAACATTGATCACAATTGTTCTTTAAAAAATAAAATAACATCATATATATATATATATATATATATGACCCTTTGCATTGGTCAGCAAAGACCTTAACCAATTTGCTTTTTCGTAGCCTTTAAGAAAAATAGTAGCTCTAAAGAGAGTTTTTCTCGTTATTTTCCAAAGCTTGTCGTAAGGTAAATCATCACATTCCCACGGAATGCCATAAAAGTTCCTCAGCATCCAACAATTTTCAAATTGATTTTTTTTCAATAACCAGCTCCACGGATAAGATGGTTTGAATAGGAATATAGAAGGAGTTGTATCTTCTTGTATAGAAACGATGGCCACCTTCTTGAACACAAATTCATTCAGGGAAGTCTTGAAGCCTTGTACATTTACGACAAACTCCATCTTGACTAATTAAACATTAAACACTTGAATCGGCACCTTTTATATACGACATACAATCACTCATTCACCCATCATTTTTTTTTTAAGAATAAAATTTCTTTTTCCGTTAAAATAATATTTCTTGATCAGCCCCCCCCATCCACCCCCACCAATAATTTTTAACCAATCTAATTCGTTGACTCCCACTATAATATTTTTTTCTTGTAACCACTCAGATTCCACTAGTCTTGAATAAAATGTCATTCAATTTGCTAGATTTGATCAGTAGTTGCGCGCTTGTATCAGCGTTAACTGTAGTGACATATTATTCACAAGTCGTTACAATTCCACATCATGGCTTAGTATTTTAAAGACACTGCTTCAATACTTTTGCGCGCGTAGTGCTTTACAAAGGCTGGTGATGCTACCGTTGAAGATATCGAAAGGTGGTTGACATTGGGTTCGTTGGCTTTGCAGAAAGCTGAGAAACTTGCTCAAACGTCAAACATAACAATAGCTGACAAACAGAAATTGCAGGCAGCTATGTGTATTATTAAAAGTGTTTTACATCTACTCAATGTTTCTAAAATTAAACTTGTAGCGCAGCCCATTACTACGCAACTTAATGCTGTAATATCGTGTAAAGAAGCTGGGGCCTAGCAATCATCATCATCAGCATCAGCAGCAGCATCATCAGCATCATCATCATTGGTAAACGAACCTCCGAGTGTGGTTGGTACTGATGTGGAAGCATCCAATGCTCCACATACAACGATAAATGTAGCCGAAGATGCAACAGTTCATTGGAGTGACATTAACAGTGCTTTCAAAGATAGAATCAAGACTGATATAATTATCAATCTGAAGTATTTAGATTTGGCTACGTTTTTGAGACATTCCAAACGACTGTTTCAAGCTCAAATCGATGAAGCTTTGAAGCGACATAATTCTATAAAAGTGAATGTTGTATTGGATGCTGAGTATGCAGTTACAAAGAATGATGAGGAAACACTCGGTGTAAAGCATTTCAATACTAATATGATGCCGATATACATAACTACGAATATAAACGAATGGTATATTGAAAATGTACTCGAGCCTATTAGCACTAGTATGGAAGAATTCCAAGAGCAAGATTCAGGGTGTTCTCTTCGCGTTATATTAAATTTAACTGTCAATATCAGTAAATACAATCTTAAAAGGGCTGGTGCTTATATTGTATTGCCAGAACCTATCAGAAAAAGGAAAGCCTGTCCAAATGTGCAAAACTACGATGATGATGAGTGTTTCAAATGGGCTATTCTCTACATACGGTTGCAATGAATCGAAATCGTGTCAGTGCATATACTATGCATCAGCATAAGTATCATTTTTAGGAATCTTACATTTCCCGTGGATTCGAGGCAAGTCGTTAAATTTGAAAAGAAAAATGATGTTTCAGTAAATATGAATTTTCTAAATTTAAAAAATGGCATCTATGAAGTTTTACCTCGGCATTTTACCGCTGAGAAGAAGGAACAATACGTAAACCTTCTTCTAGTGAAGAATTATTACGTTGATGTAAATGCTGAAGAGAATGAAAATCAAATACAACGTACTTATATGCCTTATAAAGTACACTATGTATGGATAAAGGACTTATCTTGACTGATGTATCGACAATTATCATCTAGGAGATGTAAGTCATATATTTGTGATCGTTGTCTGCACTATTTCCGAACTGAAGGAAAATTAAAAAAACACGATATTTGTTGTAAAAATGTGAATATGCGTAAAATTGTTCTTCTTGATGAGAAAGACAAGTTTTTACAATTTAACATTTTCAGAAATGTGTGTCTTTTGCCGTACGTTGTATATGCTGATTTCGAGAGTCTCTTGAAGCCGATGTCTAATGATGAACGCGACTATCAGCATCACAAACCGTCTAGTGTTGGTTTTTTCGTGATTTGTAGCTATGATAACTCTAATTCACATTACCGAAGCTACAGACAGATGTGACGGTGTACGCCTGTCATGGCCTGCACCGTGTGCTTATCTCCCTCTCCTTCCTAGGCAAAGGCGCACGGCTGGCATCAAACGCACGTTGTTTTCACGTGCCTGATGCCTGCCTTTTTATTTTCAGCAGCGCACGAGAGTGGAAGGCGAAGCCGTGGACGCGACGACGCGTTCGAATATTGAGAGTGCGAGAGAGAGAGAGAGAGAGAAACTATAGTCTAGTGGTTGGACTTGGTGCGCGGCACTTGTCGCGACCGGCATTGCCGCGTGCCGCCGATTAGGAGGCGAGTGGTGGGAGAAGGCGTGAGAAGCCGGCTCTCATGCGCTCGTGACAGTTATGCGACGCACGCGAGAGTAATCGGCCGCATTAGTTAGTTGGACCATCGCTGCGAAGCCTGCCCCTTAGTTCGGGAAGAAGTCGGCAGTTCTCGCCAGATTAGCCGGACGGATTCTCCCTGCCAGGGAAGTAGCAGTCAGGAGGTTTTCCGGCAAGAAGCCACCACCAGGACGGTACCCGGCAGGTTCTTCTGCCAGATCGCCGCCCACACAGCAGCTAAGAATCTCCTTGCCAAGCCGCTGGTGGGATATCTTGCAGACTACCAGCGACAGCGGCGTCCGCCGACATCGGTCAGGTCACCTGTTCCTCTCTCTTTATATCTCTCCTTTTCCTCGGCGATTCTCATGGTTCGCGTTACTACGCCAGGCTTTCCCGAGCCGGCGTAGTTTTCGGCAGTGTGTAATTTAAGTAGTTGTTTGAGCCGGTTAACGAGGTGACATGGCGCTAACGTGCCGGTCATCTCGTTTAGACTAAGTTTGTGCGTTATTGCTAATAAGTGATTTGTACTCTCGTCGGCACTCGAGGTAGTGCGTTTGTAATAAACGGTTTGTTAACGAGTCGTGTGTGTGAAATCATTTTGCCCGCTGTTCTCCTTCCTGCTTTGCTTGGAGCGATACACCGCCTCCCTTGCCTTCCCTCTTTATAAATAATTGGTAATAGTGGTGAATTTATCGGCATTGCACGCCGACGCTCTTACACAGAAAACTATCGATAACATCAGTCTAGCCAAGTGGTTCGTACATCATCTCTATGACTTATCTACTCGTATGTACCTAAAGACTTTATACAAAAATCCAAAGCCTATGAGAAATTTAAGTTTTCACGAGACATTCAACTTTCTTCATGCTTCAGAATGCCACATATGTAACAAGCCCTTCGACACCGACAAGAATGTTACAAAAGTTCGCGATTATTGTTACTAACTAAAGTTGGGTTGGGCGATCCCTGCTTCTGCTCCATATCTACTACACCATGCACTAATTAATTTAACATCTTTTTGCTTCCTTTCATCCTCCATAGTCTTTCCGTATACTGCATTAATCATAAGTTTATAGAATAAATTTTTAAATTTATTTTTAGCTTGTTTTCTTTTTCCGTATTTAAATCTATATAAGTTTTAACCCACGGCTTTTGATTAAACGGTAGTGCTCTGTGTATTTGTTTTAATTTGAGTCCGTATTTAATAGCCTGCTTTAGCGCTCTATAGTGAATGACATACCGTTCTTGATTATACAGTGTTGTTAAAAGTTTTTTTTGTGTTGATCCGGGTGGTGTGTTATGTTTAGTACAAAGAGGAAGATCCTTATGTTCGTCATGTAGCTCTTTTGGATACTTTAGATCAACTTCTAAAAAATATCCGACCTCATTATTATCGGTAACATCGAAAAAATTAGGCTCATCAATGTTAGAGACCCACTTAAAATTTCTATACGGTAGTGATTGTTATCGCCCATCCATATAAATTGTTAACATCGAAGTACATCAAAGTCTTGCTTGGTTCTTTTTTGTTGTATTCCGAGCCCATATATCAATTATTATCTTTTGAATATCTATTACAACATTGACTAATACCTCTTCGAATACCTTTTTGGATGAATAAAACCATATCTATATCGATTAAAAGTTCTAGCTCAATTTTTGTGCACTTTAACATAGCATCCCATGTTAATCCAGGAGTAGTATAATAGTGTGCTGGGTCGAGTTGATAAGCATCCATACAAGTTTTACGAAAATTTTCAAAAATATCGGCCAAAATTAATACGTCAGATTTTAAGTATAAATCAGAATACTGTCCTAAATCAATGATGTCAAATGCATTCCACACTTTTTGTCCATGCTCATAGTCAGCTTCAGAGATGTTGCTATCTATCAATTAACTATGAAAATCTTTGATAGGTGGCAATTAAGTCTGTTTTAATCTTTCAAAACTGTTAACATACTCATATGGAAAAACGTCTTTTCTCTTCAATAATTCTATTTACGGTTTTGTATATTTATCTATCTTGAATTTATGCTCTACGATATTTCGTTTGGTTAAGTATTAAGCCAGTTTTTCGAGAGATGATGGTGTTAAGTGACAACTTTTAAAATTCACTTAATCCTGATATATGTAATGTAAAACTTATATGTATTAGTATTATGTATAACTGCGCCGCGCGTATTAATTGTACACGTTAAGCACGCGTGGGCGGTTCGGCGGCCGCGTAGTAATGCGGTGACGGCGTAGTAACACTCTCGCGCGGGATGACTGTATCGCCCACGCTTGACAAAGGCAGTCTAGCGCCAGAGCTAATCACGAGCAGTCGTAATTCCGTTCAGATTTACATACAGTTTTATTCAGTTGCTTTCATATAGTTTTGATCTCAGTTTTTTTTTGTCAATCAGTTTTTATTTATTGTCAAATTCCTCAAATCAGTATATTTATATCCTTGCTATCAGCTATTAACGCATTATTATAAAATACATATATATATATATATATATATATATATATATATATATATATATATACGTATACGGCGTACGTTCAGATCGATTACAGCATAATTACTTGTACAAGGATAACAGTTATTATAAGGACCAGCAAAAATAAAAGGATTATATTTCTTGGACGAATATTTTGACAATATACACAATTATATAACTATATAATTTCGAGGACAAGCCTACTAATAATAATAATAAATAAACTTCTAACAAGTAAGTAACTCAAAGTTCATTAGTGTAAACTTATTTTCTTCTTACCTATTTTTCTATAATAATAATAATATTTGGATTAATTACGATTGAGATTGTCTAATGCAGGACTGGTCCTACAGCCGGACAAAGTAGAATTCTTGCGTACAGAAGTCAAATTCCTAGGACATATAATTAGCAAACGAGGCGTGGAACCGGACCCAAAACTGGTCTCTGCGGTCATGGACTTTCCACACCCAACCGGTGTAAAAAGTATCCGATCCTTTTTGGGACTATCAGGCTACTATCGACGTTTTATTAAAGATTACTCGAAAATAGCGAAACCACTGAGTGACCTAACTAAAAAGGACAGAGAATACGAATGGGGGCCCGAACAAGAAGAAGCTTTCAATACACTAAAAGAACTCCTATGTAAAGCTCCCATACTGACATTCCCCGATTTCGAGAAACCTTTCACTTTGACTACCGATGCTTCGGACTATGCTGTAGGGGCTATCCTATCGCAGGAAGTAGATGATGTGGAGCGCCCAGTGGCATATTTATCGAGATTATTAAACAAATCAGAAAGAAATTATACGACGACAGAAAAGGAATGCATTTCGTGTCTATATGCCATGAATCAATTCCGCCCATACCTGATATGCAAGAAATTCACCCTAATAGCCGACCACGAGCCATTGAATTATATGCACAACCGTAAAGACCCGGGACAAAGATTGATGAGGTGGATGTTCAAGTTCACCGATTTTCAATACACCTTCAAATTTAAACCCGGTAAATTGAACTGCAATGCCGATACACTTTCCCGCAATCCAGTGGACCTGAACGAGTATTTAAAAGAGAAGGAAAAGTGTGAACAGGATCTCAATGACAATATACCTAATATACAGGTAATGATGTTCAAGAAGTGGAAAGACAAATCAAAAGAACAAGAAGCCGCTAAAGAAAAGTTAGAGGAAGAAAAGAAAAGAATGCGCAGACGAGCAAACTCGATTGCTGGCGAACCTAGACCGATAGGTAGACCTTTAGGCTCTAAAACCAACAAACAAAGGCCGGAGTTGGAACATAGTGTGATAGCTGGGAGAACGAGGAGTAAGAATCCTGCTCCATTGACGACTGCCGCCGACCCACAGCCTAGTACATCCGGTCAAAGGTCAAAGGCAGGGACTAGATTGCCTATGGATAAAAGGGATCCTACGACACGAGCTTCGGGAACTAGACCGAAGATACCGCAAGGTCAAAACTCGAGTAATGTCTCGACTAACCGAGAAAACGGAATTAGGACTGACATTTCCCGGAGGCCGCTAGTGCGGAAAGATACGCCCCTAACGACGTCTGAAATAAAAAAAAAACATCCGAGAGTCCAAGAAATCCAGAGTCAGGTTGACACCGCAGGATCTTATGAGGCTCTAACGGACGAATCTAGTGTAGAAACCGAAAGGATCACTACTAAAAGCCCGACATTTTTTCAGAGGTCTATGATGTCGTCGACGGGTATAGAGGAAACGGACGTTAACACACGCAAACAAGGAAGTTCTGAAAACGAACCGCCGATTCCAGATTTTACTCGTACTGGATTAAAGGAACAGGAGAAACCCGAAAAGTTAGAAGATTCAGCTCAAAATATACAGGACAAAACATTAGTTGAAAATACTGAATCGAGTACACAACAAACGTCGCAATCTGACGAAAGTGATGGATCGTTGGATATTGAAGTGACTGGCCCTCAAACGAGTAATAACACTGACAGTACTAATGACGACGACGTCTTTGAGAATAAACACGATTCTACCGAAAAGGAATTCGTGACCAACCTAACTCAAAATGAACTTGCAGAATCGTGTGCTAGGTTCGAGGAAAGTTTGAGACGATATCGTAGTGCCGAAGACGTGACGTTTTATTGGGACAATAGAGATTTAGAACCGTACGAAATCAGCCACTTCTCTGATGAGGACGAAGTAGATCCTGAATTACAGAATGTGCTAGGAGAAATGGATCCATACAGTGACGAAAACTCAGACGAAGAAATGGAAAGAAGAATAAAAAAATTAGTGGAATTGTCGCAACATGCTGTGGAATCCGAAATAGAACAAAGAAATTCTGAACCACAGAGCGATACAATAACGTCAGACAACGACTCTGTTCATATCATTGAACATGAAAAATCTAACGAAAGGGATGAGCTAATCCCTTTGCAGAGACGAGAACTATCGGTGACGCCTAATGTGAAAATTGGTGAACCTAAAAGCCGAAGTACTCCATTAAATAAGGGACAAACGGGTATTAAATTTAAGGGACTCGAAGAAATACCGGAAGAAAAGGAAAGTGTAAATAGCGAGACTACACAATCCCCGGTCGAATTGAATTTTTCGAAGGCTCCCATTGATGATGACTTCTTTTTCATCCTGCCTCACGCAAAGGGACCCATAAGTAAGTATAAAAGATCTAGTGATTATAATAATCCTAGTTCCTCAAATACAGAAGATAGCGAAACCCTTTTGGGTCCTGGGTATTTCACTTTGCAAAATAATGTGAGAAACTCTCAACAATGCTTGACTTACCAGAGAGACAACATAGTACATTTGATTTCACGGGATTGTGATAATACTACGGCAATAGCCAGATTATTAAGCGAGATAGGTGCTATTGACCTACGTAATATGAAAAATAAAAAATCTAAGATTGGACAAATTTTAACAACAAATTATAAAAAACATAAGATATATTCCGTAGTGGTAAAAGACAAATATTATAACTCAACGAGCGTAGAAACTATAAAGGTCGGATTGGCTAATTTAAAGAAGCTCTTAATTCGTGATAAGGTTAATAACTTCCGCATATCAAGAAAAGGTGATTACGCAGATGATTTGGGACCAGATTTGTTAATGGAACTATTGATCGGAGCCTTTGAAGGTAGTCCGATAACAGTTACCGTATGTTACGGGAAAACGACGTTGCCTCCCAAAGAAGAGAGAACAAATATCATTAAAACGTTGCATGATAGTTTAATAGGAGGTCATAAGGGAGTAAACCAAACTTATCAGAAAATAAGGGCCCGATATTACTGGCAGGGCATGAGAAATGATGTACTGGACTATGTTAGGAAATGTCCGAAATGTCTAGAAAAGAAAATAGACAGACATAAAACCCATGAACCGATGATTGTCACCGATACTCCTATAGAAGCTTTTGACAAGGTCTCAATAGACACGGTAGGCAAGCTGAGGACGACACCTCGTGGTAATTGTCATTTATTAACAATGCAATGCCACCTAACGAAATACGTAATCATTGTACCCATAAAGGATTTAAAGGCGACTACTATAGCCGACGCACTCGCTAGACATCTGATATGTCAATTCGGAGCCCTTAGGGCTATTCTTTCAGATCGAGGGACGAGCTTCTTGTCGGATATAGTTGAATCTTTGTTACACCTCTTTAAGGTAAATCACCTTACTACGTCTGCATATAGGCCTCAAACGAACGGGTCATTGGAACGTAGCCATGCCCCTCTTATGGACTTTATGAGGACTTATTCAGAAAACTTCGATGATTGGGACAGGTTGGTTCCATTCGCAGTCTTTACTTATAACACCAGCGTTCATGCTGCAACGGGCTATACGCCTCATGAACTTGTATACGGACGAATAGCCCGATTCCCGATGATGATACCGCGGGAAGAAAAACTGCGTACTTATAATCAGTACTTAATAGACCTCGTTAATAGATTATCGGAACTAAAATTAGCTGCCGGTACGAACCAAATAACTGCGAAAGTACGATCTAAAAAACGATACGACAGTAAAATAAACATGTTTAAGGGTAAGAAAGGCGATTATGCCTGGGTCTTAAACGAGCCCCGCGTAGGTAAGGCAGATAGTTACTATAAAAACCCTCTTAAAATTATTGAAATACTAGGACACAAAAATGTTATTTTGGAGTTGCCAAATGGTAAAAGAATTAGAAAGCATGTAGACAAGCTTAAGTTAAAACTATAGTATATATATTTTGTTTTAATTTTATTATGTATTTATTAATCACTATTAGTTGCACTATTATACATGTTGAAACTCCTTTCTTCTCTTCTTGTTGCTCCTATTTATTTTTTTTACTTTTCCCCTTCTATGACGAATCTGTATTTTTGGTTTTGTTCTTTACATGTGATTACATCTATTTTCAGGACTATCCTATTATATTTTTTTTCTCCTCTTTTGCACTAACCGATATGTGTATTCAATTCTATCTACTGTCGTTGCTATTTCTACCTTTCTTATGGACAAAAGGACAGGAAACATATACAATAGAAAAATTAGACAATAATCCTGGACTGTACTATGAACAATTGAGTTAGGTTAAAATGAAAAGAGCTGATTGGAAAGTTTATATAGCTCTCGATATCGCTTATTTAGTAACACAGTCGCGACAATCGGTAGATTTCTGCTCATTTTATGACAAATGTGTATTTTATGACAATACGTTGGGAGAACAAGTACTGGACCTAAAAATGAAAACTTTAAATAGTTTGCACAAGGACGTCATTTATGTTTCTAAAACAATGGACAGTATTGCTCCGCCCAAAATAAGGAGCCCACACAGTATAAGAACTAAACGTCTAACGCCTTTTGGAGGCATTGGTACGCTTAGCCATAGCTTATTTGGACTAGTAACAGAAGACGAAACTAATGAGATAAATAAAAATATAGATCGGCTATTTGCAGACCAGAAAACTATGGCAAATCTAGTAGAAAAGAAAACTCATGTAATATTAACCGGCATGGACAAATTATATACTATGATGGACAAACATAGCGAAATTATAACACGCCTAGAATCGCAAATTACGGATGTACTAAATAAAATGGAGGACGACCGGAAACAATGGGACTACATTATGCTCTTGTATTCTTACGGAAGAGCACTAGAGGCGCGTTTAGATCATTGTATTGATGAATCCAGGAGACTATTGGACATATTACATAATGTCAAAGAGGGTAGGATACATCCAGACCTGCTTACCGCCGACGTACTACATCAAATAACCTCTGATATCAAACACGCATATCATGACTTGGATTTTCCGATGCCTTCAGAATATTTAAGAATAGAAGAGATTGTAAAAATTTCTAAGGTAGATGCAATTCACAAATCAGGACGGACATTCATAGTTTTGCATCTGCCCTTAGTGGACAGAAACTCATATAACCTTTACAGGTTGCATTCCATATTAGTCCCGCAACCATACACGTCTACAGGAAATTCAGCCTATATAAGATACAAATACCCATATCTGGCCCTGAACAATAACCTAAAACAATATATGCGTCTGGATTATACCACTCTAAAAAAATGTATAAGTACACATTATGCATTTATTTGCCCGACCAAGGCGCCGCTACTGGACATTAACCTCAACCAGGATTGTGAAGTCCGAATGCTATTACAACCGTCGCAAAAGGAAATCTATAATTGTGACTTGGTAATTAGGACACAACGAACGACGCAGTGGAATTACATCGAATCTGACGGATCCTGGTTGTTTTCAGCGGTAAAACCCGACAACTTACGTATCAGTTGTCCGGGTCATAAAGATGAACCTGTCAGTCTGGAGGGCATTAGTATTATTAGATTAGCGCCAGGGTGTATAGGACACACAACTGACGCAACGTTAATGACCGAAATAGATAGAAGTGCTACAGAGCAATATATCTACAAACCGGACCTTACCCTCAATGTATCCTTCCTTTACCCTATACTAAACGAATCCCCTAATAACCTCCAAATAACATCATCTGAACGACAAGAAACGATAAAATGGGCACCTCAATTGGTCGGCTGGAAAAATAAAGAAAGAACATTAACCAAAATAATGGACAAAATGGAAATAGTAGGCGAGCATAAACGTGTTACGTCCTATCATTCGAATCTAATCTACGGAGGGTTGGGAGTGAATGGAATTATATTCCTAACTGCTACACTCTTGCTAGCTTATAAATGTTGCAAAACAAAGAAATGGGAAACGTGTACTAACAATACTAAGAAAACTAATGAATTGGACATAAAACAGAACCCTGCTACTATGATTACCTTCACCAATACACCAGAAACAACTAACGTCACTCGACATGATCTTACTAATATGTTACCCGACCCCGAAATTCCCTTTTCCTTAACCAACCAAGAGACGAAATCGGGACTTCCGAAACAAAGCCCTGTAACAATCTAAACTACTGACTAACACAATTGGGACCATTAGTACCGGACTTTATCTCGTGTATGGAAACAGTATGGACGGACGCGTATATTTTTTTTTTAGCCCTAGCATTCTTCTTGGACATAATGAATAATCAGCTTGCTTCGAGTATTGAAGATCCAAGAGGCATTAGATTCTTGTATTCGACCGACATAAAATTGAGCGACTTACTCATAAAATTGGAATCTGTAGGGACGATTATAGAATTCCACTCCATAGAAAGTACATCAGGACCGGATACAAAATTGGCTCTGTGCCGATACCAAGACACCAAACAGGCTGAAAAGGCTAGAAAGCTGGCGCAAGGCATTACCGGAACCTCCCGAAAGGAAGCCGTATATTCAGCTGACTTGAGATCTCGAATATACAAGAGTATAATAATAAAACCAAAGACACCCGTTAATAAGAAAAGATTATTTTGTAGACTACCTTGGGCAGTCCCGGAACAAAATAGGGAAATTGAATTTCTCGAACATTTTGCCGAATTTGGACGACTACTATATCATAGAGTAGTAAGAGACAATAGAGGACGACTTTCATTGGGGTATGTACAATACCGTGATGAGAAGGATGCAACTAGAGCTTTACAACTCAGTAACCCTGAGTATGGTGCGCAATATGCTAAAGACCGTGAACAAGAGGCGAAGCGAACCGTATTATGCTGGTTATGTGACGATTATGTCGATGCAAAACGAGAAGATGAACATTTCTATACTTGCAAGTGGCAATACCAGAGGACATTGTGGTTGAACAAAAATAATTCTGCATTTAACAACGAACAACGTGAAGTTAGCAAAAAACGGCGTACATCGAACTCACTCGAACGACTGTCGGAAAAGCCTAGATACATGCCAAATCTATTGGTACAGATAACAAATACCGGTGCCGCCGGCTCCTCTAATACATTGACCGAATCACGAACAGGACATGGAATGGACGTTGCTGAAATATACAGGAAGAAACCAAATTCAGAATATGACCGTCCAGAAAGAACGGTCATCGAACAAGACTTGGAAATGACTGATGGAGAAATCGAGACTGAGGTCAACTCGGAAGATGAGAAATACTTAGAAGATACAGCTGCGGCATAAGAAAATATTTTTTTTTATAATTTTTTTTTATTTACTCCTCTCTTGCATAAACTATTTTATATATACAATTTTATATAGCTTCGTAATGTTACGAACATTTTTATCTATCAAAACCTGTATTATTTTACCTTAAATTTTAGTATGTAAAACGGGTAAAAGGACAATAATCATATAATCGGACTTCACAGACTGTCTTTATCACTCACAACTTCATTCATTCATATACTCTCTTTAAAACTCTTACTAATGTCTCTCTCTTGTATATCCTTATCCTACTATTATTTTCTTATAAATGGACATAATCTTACAGGACATAATCATGTCAACGCCCAATAGGATGAACGCCTTAACGAAAGGGGTCACAGTAGCACCCTACCATCAAGAAGAAAACACCTTGGTGATTACTTTCCCTTGGACTACCGCGGAATCTGATGTAGTCCAAAACCTTCTAACTTATAGGCCTATCGAACAACTGCATCAATTAGAGTCTCGACTAGATGGACACAAGTCCCTCCATATACGCTACTGCGCCCACGCGGACTATCATTCGGCCTTAAACAACTACCTGAATGATAGTATCCAGTCCTTAAATCCCAACTCTCCCAGAGTTGTGATCAGAGAAAACGAATTTGGACATCGGGTATTCCTCCGAATCCCGATGTACTGCTCGCGGGAACAAGTATTCAAAGACTTGGCACTCTGTGGGACTCTGGACTATATGTATTTCACGCCTATCACGACATATGGTTCGCACTTCCATTTGACCTGCAGTGTGCGATTTGTGTCCAAAGGTTCTGCTGCTGAGGCTGTCCGACTATACCATAGGGTATATGGGGCCAAATTGAACGAACTGGAGAGGATTGTACCCCTGTCTCTACACAACAAGAATCAGTACGTCTTTCATGCACAATGCAAAAGCATTGTCATGAAGAGGGATTTCGAAGCCCATAAAAACCTATGCAACAAGCAAATAGGTAAGGATTGGAAGAAACACTGGCTATGTGACAAGTCCTTCGAAAAACGAAGCTTCCACCTCCATCTACGTCAATGTCAATATGAGGACTGGGTGGAACCAGAGCAGTCCGAAGAATCTGTGGGACAAAACTTGGTACTCACCACCATCCTGGAAAACATTTTGGACGAGTTGGCAGCGATGCCCATAAACGCTACCAACCTTTAACTTTATCAATCCTTAGAAACCTTTTTTTTTTTTTCTCTTCTTTTCTCCTACCAATATAAAAAAAAATAAATAATAATATAACATGAATAGTAACCATTTTAATAGTACATATATTACTCGTTTTCGTCATCCTTAATCATTCATGTTTATTCATTCTCATTGGACATATAATTCCCGAGGACGGTAATCATTCTAAGGGGGGGAGGATGTTAAGTGACAACTTTTAAAATTCACTTAATCCTGATATATGTAATGTAAAACTTATATGTATTAGTATTATGTATAACTGCGCCGCGCGTATTAATTGTACACGTTAAGCACGCGTGGGCGGTTCGGCGGCCGCGTAGTAATGCGGTGACGGCGTAGTAACACTCTCGCGCGGGATGACTGTATCGCCCATGCCTGACAAAGGCAGTCTAGCGCCAGAGCTAATCACGAGCAGTCGTAATTCCGTTCAGATTTACATACAGTTTTATTCAGTTGCTTTCATATAGTTTTGATCTCAGTTTTTTTTTGTCAATCAGTTTTTATTTATTGTCAAATTCCTCAAATCAGTATATTCATATCCTTGCTATCAGCTATTAACGCATTATTATAAAATACACACACACACACACACACACACACACACACACACATATATATATATATATATATATATATATATATATATATATATATATATATATATATATATATATATATATATATGTATATATATATACGTATACGGCGTACGTTCAGATCGATTACAGCATAATTATTTGTACAAGGATAACAGTTATTATAAGGACCAGCAAAAATAAAAGGATTATATTTCTTGGACGAATATTTTGACAATATACACAATTATATAACTATATAATTTCGAGGACAAGCCTACTAATAATAATAATAAATAAACTTCTAACAAGTAAGTAACTCAAGGTTCATTAGTGTAAACTTATTTTCTTCTTACCTATTTTTCTATAATAATAATAATATTTGGATTAATTACCATTTTGCAAAGTTCCGCATATTCATGTTGTGTATAACTACATATATATATATATATATGTAGACGTGAATGCGTTCGTTAAATTTTAATTATTTTGGCTTTGGTATTTTGCTTTCGCGACTCTTTCCATTTATTATCATAAATACCGGTCGCGCCAGTGTAACGCGATCTTCTCAATTACATAGCATTATAGCCTACGCTGACGAAGTATTTAAAAATTAAGCACGTCCCCGGATAACATGATATGCATGTGTACGGGATAAATCGTACGTCTACGATATTTCGACAAGCTCGGTTCCAAGCTGCTAAAATTCCCGAGTAAGCCTTAATTCGAACTTTATAAAGAACCCCTATATACATATATATTCCAGTTATTTGATTTTTCCCATAAATATACTTATACGTTAAAATATATTTAATAATTAACTAGCGAGCGTTAAGTGAGCGGGGCCTCATGTATGCAGCAATACACCACACCGAGTTATAGTGTCGCTCGTTTGCTAGAAAGACACTAACGACGTGTGTGTCTACTAGAACGCACATAACAGATGGCATAAAACGAAATGAATCAATAAATCGAAAATTTATAGTACTGCCGTCCACGTGTTTCGTGAAAGCTATATATCTTTCTTTGTTTTCAGCTAGAACAGTCACATTTCCCTCAAGATCAGAGCTAGTAGCTATTTCTTTTATTATAAAATGAGAATCATATCCAGTAAGGTTATGGAAGACGACTGGTATAAAATAAGGATCTCTTATAATTTAAATTACAGGATGCGTGTGCAGCAACTCTAAATCGGCCCGTCAAATGACAATGATCTCTAACTCTTGTTGCATCACATTGAAAATATTTTCTACAAATATAACACACTTTGCACATCTTGAAATCCATTTGATAGCGCCATGAAAGACTCATTTTTATAGCATTCTTATATATTTGATCTATTTTATCTAACAAAATCTGAAATTGTTTGATAATCCATTGTGCGGGTGATTGTTCTTCATTCAATTTTTTTATACATCTTAAAGATTTAGAATCATCGTAACTACATTTTATTTATTTTTAAAGTCCCACACTAAAGTCTTCATGATCTTGGAAAGATCGTTCATTATTTACTGGATTCAATAAACACTCTAAATCAGCATATATAATAAATGGAACCATATCTTTTCGATTGTAATGATTAAATTTGAGAAGAGGAAAATTAAGTAGATTAACTCTATATTTATTTAATTTTGAACAATCTGCTTCATGAATATTCAATTTTTCTTTATTATTGAAGTAATGGAGACAGCGTTCACATAGATAAATTTGTGCAGTATGTTTTATTAGTTGACTTCTAACAAGAGCAGATAAGTTTTTAATCCATACATAGTGGAATTTTTATTTTGAATTATCATAGTTATTTGATCTATTAGATTTTTCTGTTTCATTCTCATCAATATAATCGCTTTGTAGTAACAAAAGATTGACATGCTTATCTTGTTTTAAAGTTGATATACTTGTTGTGACGGTAAACGTCAAATTAGAGCTAATAATCCAACCTAAGTGCTGCCTGCGGGGGCAGCACTTACCGGGAGACGAAAAATGTAACAAGGGAATTCGGCACACGACGAGGCGGAACGCGCGCGATTGAAAAACAAACCAGTACGGAACTAGCTACCGGCGCGGAGGTCGCGAATATCGAGACTCACAAGCTAATTACCTGTGCGCACCAGAGAGATCGAGTGGTTGTCGTTACCGAGTTATCCGTAGGGTCGCCCGAGCCAGCAGAAGTAGGGTCATCTCCTGCGGAGCCAAGAGTGAACCAGGTGTTTCGCCATCGAGGCCGAAACCACGTGCGTGCGAATTCGCGATTCGCGATAAACAAAAGACAGACTTTATCGCAACGAAAGTGTGATTTGTTTTTCTGACCTACGTACGTCTGCTAAAAAGGTAAGCTGGCCAGCTTAATCTCGCGACCGCGATTGCATGCATGATAATTAATTTTCCATACTCGAAGTGAAGCGTGCATGTAATAGCTCTGCTAACAAAGGGCGGCGAGCGATCCGACTCTGTATGTCGTCGTCGTGCAAGCGCCACTGTAAACATAAACACGCCGGCCAATGTCTAGTGTAGCATTTGAGAGATAATAAAAGAGTTTTCGTTCGTGATATTAACCAGTACTTTTGACGTCTTTATTCCGTATTCATTTCACTCCTGTAGTTAGTTGGATGACTGACACCTGTTCCCCCTTGCTCTCCGACTTCCGTATTGAACATAGGTAATTACGTGCGTTTTTCAATACGATTACGCGGATAAAATTAATTAAACGGTACCCACCTTGTTACATCGTATAATAGGGTGAGACTTCGAATTTGAATACGTAATTTTTTAGTATGTATAGATTTATTGAAATACTATTCAATTTTTCAAATTTAGGAAAATTCTTTACCTCAACAGGAAAGTTTATGCCATCGAATTTCAATTCATTCGCAAAGGGCGTATAATTTTGAACTCTTTCGCTATGAAATCTAGCTGGATTAACCCATTAACGTCAAATGTGCACGTTTGCTCATGCCCACTTTCAACGCTGTATAGAAGAATCAAATCGAGCAAAAATGATCATGCAAACCATGATTTCTGATAGATTTTTCAATGAGCTTTCAGAATATGGGGTGAAAATTCTGAAAAAAGCTTTTTTGAGCCTCATTTTTGCAATTGTAGGAAAAAAAATGTGAAAATTTTCAGATTTTCTTTTGAAAAACCAAAATTTTGACAGAGAATCCTTTGAGCTAGATGTCTAAATTCTCCAGAAATCGTGCACAAACTATTTTTCCTTTAAAATCGTATCTCTAAGAACATCAAAAATCAACTTCACAAATCCAAAATGGCGTCAGAAAGTCAGAAAATATAATAAATTATTAACTAACTTTTTACTCAAAAAGAAATCGCTTTATGAAAAAATTTCACTGAACAAAAAGTGTTTAGAATCATTCAAAGAATACGTGTAAATTTTTCCAGGACGTTCTGGAAATTTTTCTAATTTTTCTGAAAAATGGCTAGAATAAAAAAATTGAAAGTGGCCCAAAACATCTTAGGAAAATTCACACGTATTCTTCGAATGATTCTAAGCACTTCTTGTTGTATGAAACTTTTTAGTCAAGCCAATCATTTTCGAATAAAAAAACAGCAGTTTTACTCTTGTTGAAACAACTAAAAATGTAGGCTATAAGCAAGAGACCTATGTAATCAGTCTTTTTAGACAAATATATTTTTGCATATCTACAAAGGCCACATAAAAAGTGACATAGCATGCCTATTACATAAAAATGGTGAAATATAAATCTGCTTCTATCATAAACCAACGGGTGCGGACCCAAGAGCTCGTCACTTCTCCTGTAGTTTACTACTGTGGGCAAAAAGTAAGGTGAATTTTCAATTTAAACTTCGCGGGCTTAACATTTCGGGCTAGTTCTTTTTTTCTTGAGTTGGTAGGACTGCGAATGACATCTGGGACAAATTTCATGTCAATGTCATCATCAGTAGTATATTTACGCTTGTGTTTACCAAACGACCAAGACTGCATGTTTCGATTTTTACAATGTCTGATTTAATTGAGCAAAGAAGTGCCATCAAATTTTGTTTGCGGAATGAAATTTCGGCTGCGGAAACGTTGAGGATGTTGCGGAAGGCCTTTGGTAATTCTACCATGTCACAGAAAAATGTTTATAAGTGGTACAAAGACTTCAAAGAGGGTCGAGAACGTGTTGATGACTTGGAGCGCTCCGGACGACCATCGACGTCAACAGATGACCAACACGTCAATAAAGTGAAGGAATTAGTGCTCGAAAATCGTCGGTTGACTGTTAGAGACCTTACTGATATGATCGGAATATCAGAAGGATCTGTGAAAACAATTTTGAAAGACCATTTGGGCCTACGAAAAGTCAAATCTCGTTTGGTACCGAAAACGCTCAATTTCTTGCAAAAAAGTCGCCGCGTTGATGTGTGTGAAACAATGCTTTCTGACTATCAGGACAAGCTCAAATGCATGATTACGGGAGATGAGACTTGGATTTATGCTTACGACCCTGAAACAACCGACCAATCAAGCGAATATCGTGCTAAAGGCGAGGCCAGACCGAAAAGAGCACGTCAAAGTCGTTCAAAAATCAAGGTCATGATGAAAGTTTTCTTCGATTTTCGTGGTGTGGTGCACTATGAATTCCTTCCACCCGACCAAACTATTAATAAGAAATATTATTTGAGCGTTATGCGTCGTTTGCGTGAAGCAATTCGTCTAAAAAGACCAGAATTATGGGCCAACAACTCTTGGTTTTTGCATCACGATAATGCACCATCTCACACTGCACTCGTTCTTCGTGACCATTCGCCTGATTTGGCTCCGTGTGACTTCTGGCTATTCCCAAAACTCAAGAGACCACTCCGGGGAACGCGTTTCGAGTCGATTGAGGAGATAAGAGCTGAATCGAAGAAGGCGCTGATGGCTATACCGGAAAGGGACTATTTGGCATGATTCGAGGATTGGAAAAAACGTTGGCATAAGTGTATTTTATCGGGAGGGGATTACTTCGAAGGGGATGACATTGATGTAGAAGAATAAATAAAGATTTTTCATTTTACAAACAAATTCACCTTACTTTTTGCCCACAGTAGTATGACTCCAAACCTCACGATAGTTTGTCCTTACTCCTGCACCAACTCATATTCCGGATATAGTGAATTCTCTCACTTTTTCTTTCTTTTACACGGGATTCCCGAACAGTTTTTGCACACGTGTAAATTGCATTTTTTACAAAATCGTCGTGTTCTCGTTGCGCAATTTTCGATTTGACAAGAATGTTGAGTATTTGCGGTGTTACGTCTCGTGCATCAACTACGAATAGCTAATGAATGAGACGTTCCAATATGTTGACTAGTGGTCGGATATGTCTCACTTATAATAAATATATGTGGAAATGTATGTCTGATAATTGTACTACCTTGATAATCGTAGCCTTTAATTGTTGATAAAATGTAGCAGGCTCTAACTGCTTGTTGAATTGAATAAATGTAGCAGGCTCTAACTGCTTGTTGAATTGAATAGGATAGGTTGTTGAATAATACTTGCACGATATTACTTTATAACAGTCGCGAGTTTATTAAGTAAAATGATCACCAATTGTCGGACCGGTGTGTACGGAGTTGAGTCTTACAGGTACTTATTGACTAACTGACGGACTACTGATCAACTACCGAGAGTAATTTGTTCATTGCTTTTTATATCTTTGATAGTTCTTTTCAGGTCAGTATTGCAATATTGTGTGACATTTTGTTTTCGCTGATTATAAATTCTTGCGTTTTGGTGACTTAGTTTCGGAGTGTGTTTCGACAGCTTTTTGCTGTCGTGTGAATAGCTTAGCAGTTTTGAATGTGCATATGTTACAAAAAGGATGCGTCGTAAGGCTTAATTTCGGAGAGTCATTTACCTCGCGTTTAATTAGCTTTTTGCTGACGTGCGAATAGTTTAGTAGCTTTGAATTTCGCAAATGTTCATTTTATAAAATGGATGCGTCGTAAGACGTAACACCCCAGGGCCTAAGATATTGCAATGTTTGCATAAAAATACTTCTGAAATTCAAAGCTACTAGCGGTTTATACAGAAATTTTTGCGGTGTGTGCATTTATTTAGTATATGAGGAGCGCGGTTGCTCGACTTTGTACAGTTCAATTTTTACAATGTTTGGATTTCCAAGGAAGCGTCATTCGATGGTCTGCGTAAGTATTTTACAAATTGATTTCTTATTCATTGTTATTATTATCATTATATTTCTTTATTCTAGTTTGCGGATTGGCAGTATTCCCGTGCGGCAAAGAAAGCCAGACGGGAGGGCTTACCTTTACCAGTCGCGCCTAAGCCCGGGATCCGAAAATATGTGAGAATAGATGTAAGTGTTTTACAATGTATGTTTGTATATTGGGATATTGATATGTCTGATTCATTTGTTTCCTATTTGCTTGTTAGTTTCAGAGATGGAAGTTAGTGCGTACTCTGGGGCATTGCGATCGAGTGACGCAGACGGCCTTCTTCTTGGGAGAGTACGGTCCAGATGAAGATACTTGGAATCTGCGCGAATTATTTTTTTATGATTTGTTAGTATATTGTAATGGTTTTCGTCGAGTATGTGTGGAGGTTTTTAGTGAGTTTTACAATGTAATCATAGGTCCAAGTGTAGACCATCGATATAATTGTAATTGTATATGAGTGTAATTATATTTGTAAACATAATTGTAATTTTGTAAAAATATATTTTTCTTTTGTTTTTTAGATAAGGAATTTGACCAGCCTACACCGTCACACACTGCAACCCATTAAATTCATCTATCTGTTTACATCAATTAGTATATTAAACGGCGTGACCTCACCTATTATTTGATTGTCTTAGTACAAGAGTCTAATTTCATGACCATATAAGGAGTGTGACGTCACATTTTTATAGATATAATAATTTTTGTTATTTGAATAAAATATGTTAATTAAAAATAATTTTGATGAAACAAAGCATTTTTTATATAGATTTTAGAACATACATTGCAACGATTGCCGAAAATCATTAGGCCTCGCATGGACTGTTGAGCGTGGCTAAGTGTAATAGCCGTGATCGGCTTAGGTTAGAGAAAGAGAGAGGGCGCGTTAGGGGCAATGACCAAGAGGGGAGAGCTAGCGAGTCAGTATGACTGTGTTCTTCAGTCCGGCGACATCGCAGTTTTTTTCACATTCGAAACAACAACGTGTTAAGCCGTGCCGAATGATATACAGGGAGAGTAATTAGATAATCTGTGCTGTGAGTGGAGAGGCGAGTGCGCACACTGTGCAACGTGTGCAGCATCGGTAGCAGCGATCACAACCTCGGTAGAATCCACTGCGCAGCGTAACTTCGGCAACGAGAGGCGGTTGAAGAGGCAGCGTGTTTTTAGCGTTAGCGGATACGGTTGGCCACCGTATCCTCATCAGATCAGCGGTAAGTGCGCTGCACTCTGTAATTCGTTGTGCGTACGATCCCGCGCAGCGTGCGCGGTGAGTTTTTTAGGTAGCGTGCGTGCGACTAGTCCGCGACGTCCGCGAAATCAACTCTCTCTCACTCGATGTATTGTGTTGATACAACGTGCGTTCCGACTCTCGGCAAATCGTCCCTTGTACAGGATTAATTTCGTCCAATAAAGTGGTTAGATATTAATAAGAGACGATTTTATTATTTCGTCTCAACTTGTCCGGTGTCGGTGTTTATGTTTACATTTTGATTCGAACGCGCCGGTAGTCCAACACGGATCGCGAATGCAATAGAAGGAGCTGTTCGTCAACCTAACTGTCTGCAGTGACCGACGGAGCGCATTAATGAACATATTAATCTCCTACCTTCATCCCAGGCTGGATTCCGCAAAGGCAGATCGTGTCACGACAGTTTAGCACTATTTACTTACATTGTAGATGAAGCTTTAGAACGCAAAGACGAAGCATTAGCTACGTTTCTTGATGTTTCAGACGCATATAATAGTGTGTTACCTGATTTACTCCATGATAAGCTTGCTAAACTTAAATGCTCAGAAAGTTATTAAATTTACGAAATTTCTCACTTTTGAAAGATTTTTACATACTAATATTGAAGGATACAAAAAATTCACAGTCAATAAAGGAGTCCCACCGGGGACGAGTGTAAAGCCCATTATTTTATATTATTTATACTAAGACAGCTAATGGTCTTGAAAAAGATGGGATCACTGTGCTAGAGTTCGCGTACGATATAGCGGTCGTAGCTGTATCGTCCTCCGCTTTCGGTTGCCTGAAATCATTAGAACGAACTAACGAATCCATTCGACGTAATCTACTTGCTCTAGGTCTTGAGATTTATCCTAAACTGTTTTTGTCAATTTCAATAAAAAGAAAATTTTTCCTGGATCCACCACTCTCTATGGGATTGTATCTAGTGAATCTGCTCGATTTTTAGGAATAATCTTTGACTACAAAATGGAATTTACTATACATATGAATAACTTACTAGCCAAATGTAACTCTCTCATGAACATTATAAAATTTCTTTGCGGTACTTGATGGGGAGCCGATCCTGACACCTTAATTACGCTATACAAAGGCTTCGTTCGATCGTCAATTGAATATGGCAGCTTTATATACCTATCTAAGAAAAAAAAGTCTCTAAAAAAATTTGAACAAATGCAATACCAAGCAGTAAGAGCTGCTCTGGGTTTTAGAAAAAGCAGTCCTACTAATATATTACTAGCAGAAGCCAAACTTCCTTTGATTCAAGAACGGGCGAAACTTTTGGGTAATAGATACGTTCTAAAAACACTATCCTATGAAAATAATTAATCATATGTACAAAAATATGGTCTTTCACAGACCACATAAAATTAAATCTAAGCGAATTCTGATCGAATGCATTACAAGTATTGTTGCTCTGACTGAATCTCTCGTTATCCATGAGTCGCTTTTCTTTAACAACAATTATAGTTCTAATCTTATATCTATTCCAATTAATTTTGAGTTTGGGCAAAAACTAAAAAGCAATAATAATCCTAACGAATATTTAGATAACCTTCTAAAAGAAAGCGGCTATCCCATCTTGATGTATACTAACGGTAGCAAATTCTCAGACGACAGATTGGTCGGAGCAGCCTGCTATGCACCTGCATTAGGATTAGAAATTAATAAGAGCATAACTAATGTTGTCTCCATATTTACAGCTGAAGCAGTAGCTTTAAATCTAGCAATGGATGTTGCTCTAAAGATAAATGAGCCTAACGTTTTTATATTCTCAGACTCCTTAAGTGTTCTCCATGCCCTAACTAGCTCTAAAATTGACAATAAAACGAATTCGTACATTATCCCAATCAAACAAAAATATAAGAATTTAAAAATAATCTTTCCCTTGCATAGCTCACAATTTTTTTGGATCCCTTCTCACTTAGAAATCTGTGAAAATGTAAGCGTTGATGCTTTGGCTAAAGCAGCAACCAATAAAAAATACGCTCAAGTAGATAGGATCCCCTTCACTGACCTCTATTCGCTTGTTAATGAAAGGGCTATTGACTGCACTAACGAGACTTTGAGAGAACTGGGTAACAACAAAGGAGTTGTGTACTTCAAATTTTATTTCAAAGATAAAAAACACCCTTGGTTTACGGGAAAAAAGCTGCCCAGAGATCTGATTGTCTCAATTAATAGAGCCAGATCAAACCACTACCACCTAGCTAAATCCCTTGCAAAAATTAAATTGTCGATATTCCTCTATGTAAATGCGGCCTGGAACCCGAAAATATTAATCATGTGGTCTGGGAATGTAAAAAGTACGATCAACAACGATCTTTATTATTGAAAAAACTGTTTAAACTCAAACTCCAACTTCCAATGTGTATTGAAATGTTCATAACCGAACCAAATGTTAGAGTATGTAAAATTATCTTCGAATATCTGAAAAATTGTAACCTCAAGATCTAAGTCACAATAATGTAATTTGTGTTATTTTGTAAAGCGAAATAAACTTGTATGAGTTTAAAAGCAAATAAAAAAAAGAAAACAAAAATTGAATAAACTTGGTGTGACGTCGGGGTCACTCTCAGGTACGCTTGGAGCAAGCGTAAACTCAGGGTTGCTCTGATTTGGCTATCGTGTAACACACAAGCCGGGACGAGCAATATTGTTGCGTTGAGAAAACTGTATGCTAACGGGGAATGTAATAACCAAATGTTATTACGAACACACCAGACTCACGCTTAATGTGTTCTTAAGGGACTTTAATGGAAATTCACCAGACTCACGCTTAATGAATTTCCAAAAGAAAGGCGGATTACTTAAAGAAAGAAAAGGATAGCCAGATATAAGATTTTACTTACTTTTATTTTATCAAATCACTTATTATTAAAGTTGCGTTCTCTCTCTCTGCTCTTTGGCCTCTTTCTCTCTCTATATGCTCTGAATATACTTGGGTGATTTGATGCTTGCTCCGGGACTCGCTCACTGGTAAAAACTTCTTATTACGGACTTCCTGGTGCTCACTCCGCACTTACTCTATCTGAACTTGACTTCCTCTAACTTAACTGACTGAACTGAACTTAACTTCCTCTCCAGCCTTGTACAGAGCTTTTTATAAGCCGTGGGTGGTTGGGTGGAAATCCCTTTCCTCAGGCCCATGAAGCGATAACGGCTAAATTTTGTATTGGTCGGAAATTTTCTAATCATATCCAAAATTTCTTTATTGGTCTGTGGGCGTGAATTTTCAGAGAGAGAAAGGGCGGTCCCTTTTTAACTTGGGCCCTTTTCTCCAGAGATGGCTCTCGGAGTGCCACTTTTAAGAGCAAGAGTAACGCTATAGCTTATAATTACTTATACATAATTGTACTAAACTTAATTAATTATGACGAAACATAGTGACTATTATGAACATTCAGAAAAATTCAAACCTTTTACGATTTATTATAAAATACATTATTGTTCTATTTTATTGGTTATTCGGTGACAAAAAGGTGCGCATTATAATGGCTTACAAAATTGATGAAAATCTATTTAATATTACGGATATTTTCTTAAAAATCGGTGGAAAAAAAAAATAGATTGCATTTTTATGGTCCCCTTCCATTATCGGCGTGTGATAACACTTCACGATGTATACGCGATGATCGTAGGCCCCTGTCAACACATACGTGTGGGACAAAGCAGGATAGAGCGTTGATTGTAAGCTTGAGTACGCAGGCTCGGGCCACTATCAAAGTTTATATTTCGAATGCGTTTTCATCGTGGGAAATCAGGAAGGTTCCCACTCCGTTCGTCATATTTAATAATTAAATATAAAAAAAACTAAGTTATGGCTAGCCGTCACATTGGCTAATATCTAAGTTCTTTCTCTCATTGTGATTAACTGAGCAAATCCTCTCATTTCCTATTATAATTCATGCTCGACTTACAGAACACTTCGCGCTATAAGAAACTTGGGCTGAATTATATCCTTTATAAGAAAGACTTTAGCTCTGCTTATGGGACAATTCGCACCATAAGAAACTAGGGCAAAGTCTATCTTTTCCTTAAAAATTTTACTTACATACGTATATACTTTATTTGTTAATTTATTTTATATTAATAATTAGAGTAAATTTGAAAGAAACGAATTCTTACTCATTTACACGACAAGACTATAAGAGTACGAACTATTAAATAAATTATAACTGATACGAACATCACACTATTGTAATGGTCCAGTCTGATTTGTCTCCTATTTTCCTCTGCAAAACGGAAACCCGTCACACACGAGACTATTAGAGAAAAGCGGTAATTGAGCGTAGGCGCTTTTCACACGTATATGCTAATATGTTAGGGCAACTCTGCGAAAACATTACCATATAAGGAGCGTGACGTCACGACCGTGTGAAAATTTATTGTTTACAACAGAAAATCGTCAATTATAAAGTTTTTTAAACGAACAAAAGTTACATCTTAGTTAAATTTGTTGCGCTAATCCTGAATTTCATGTTGATATAACTCTCAAATCGATATTTGTTAGTCAAATCTAATCTACAAGTTAACATTGTTAGTTATTTTGCAATAAAGAACAATATTGTTCTTTCGAGTATACGATTACAATCTCGACGTATTGAATCAGAAAAGCAAGAATTTGACACTTTAATAACTAATTATTCCCTAAGTTATCAATAAATAAACAATTTATAATTTTTTTAAACAATTAAAATAACACTGTTAGATAGCAAATCGATCATACGTATCTGTAAAATTGATGATTATGATTGTCACTAATTTGCTGATTTTTAAACTGCTAAAAAAGAAATTTGCAAATCTGTTTTTTAATTATTATTCAAAATTAGAGAGCAACATTAATCATCTTTTATTTGAATAACATTCTTCTAACCACAAGCGATTTTTTCATGTAAAAATTTTCCATGACCGGATTCATTTCAGATCGGGCAGGCCTACGGCAATGATATCTCCGATTGACTCGGCTGTGGAGTATGTTATTCTACTTCAAAAATAAGCCGACACGTATTTTTTTTTTTTTCGATTAGACCTCTACATCATTTTTTACGAGTATTTTAAAAAAGTGTTAAAAAATAAATTTTCTAAAAATCAAATATTAAAATTTAAAAAAATGCTCTATATTTTCTAATTTTTTTACTTAATATATTATTTATAGCTTATTTTACTGTATTTCTTATGCTCTTTCGAATGCGCCATGCAGAATAAAAAAATATTGAAAATTGGCGGGAAAAACTCAATTTTTCGAAAAAATTTCAAACTTAATTTTCTCAAAAAAGCCATCGTTTTTTTTTCAAATTTTTATGATAGATTAAGCATTACAAGACCTTTAAATTGGTATAGGAGTGATCCCGTACTTTTACGTTTTAGTGATAAAATATCGATTTTTCGTTTTTTTTTTTGCCCAAAACATTGATAATTATAGTTTAAACATGTGAAACGTGTTTATATATATATATATATATTGATATATATATTGCAACGATTACCGAAAATCGTTCGACTCGCGTAGGTTAACAAGCGGCTGAGCGGAATAGCCGCGATCGGTTCGAGAGAGAGAGAGGGCGCGTAGGGGCAATGACCGGGAGGGGAGAGTTCGGTAGGCAGTATGACTGTGTCACTCAGTCTGTCTACGTCGAGCTAACCTTTTCGAGCCGTCAACGCGTTTTGGCAGTGGTACGAGAAAGGAAGTTTTCCCGAGTGGTGCAGACATAGTGTTCGTTGTGTTGCGAGCGAGAGCAGAGGGTGCAGCAGATAATTGGCGATAAGTGAGCGAGTGGTGCGAGCACTGGTAAACGTGCGCGGTTGGAGTCCCCTCAGCAGCAACAACTACAGCAGCAACACCAACAGCAAAACCAACAGCAACAGCAATAACAGCGGCAGTGCAGCGAGCGGCGGAGCAGCTAATTAGCGAATCGTGCATCGGATACGGTTGGCCACCGTATCCCCATCAGTCTCGCGGTAGGTGCACCATCCCCTATTTTGTTGTAGCGTGCGATCCCGCGCAGCGTGCGCGAAGAAATTATTTATAGCGTGCGAGCGGTTAGTTCGCGTCGGTCGCGATTTTCTCTCTCTCTCCCACCCAGGCGTATTGTCAACTGTATTTGCGTGCGCAAGTCTCTCGGCACATCCCCCCGTGTAATTGATTCATTTAAATAAAGTGAACGATAGTTATTACTAAATCAAGTCATCGTTTTGTCTTTCCTTTGTCCGGAGTTCGCGTTTGTTTACTTTCGATTCGAATAAGCCGGTAGCGTAGCACGGATCACGCGGAGATCGGTAGAAGCGAATCGCTAACCAAGTTTCCAGCAGCGGCCGTAGGAGCGCTGCTAGGCAAGAGCGACAGCGCCGCCAAGTGGCGAGTTGGGGAACCCAACTCGGATTGGCGAGGAGACGCTGCGCAGGCGCACTCCCGGACAAGGTAGGTTGACGTGCTTTCGGCACGTAGATAACAAGGCGTCGTTGACCGAGATAATAAATAGGTTTAATAGGTCAAACGACAGTCTGTTACATGGCGCCCAACAAATATTAGGACTCACACACACAAGGGGAGTCAATTTGCACAAAAAGAGAGAGCGACGCACGGGAGAGAGAGACGTTTGCGCGCGTGCGTATTAAGGTGCGAGCGGGTAAAATAACACGTGGCTCGTTCGGCACGTGCTCTGCAGTAGGGAAAAGGCGCCTCTCCGACCCAATAACACCAGCTTTTGTGAGCCGAGAGCACACTAACCCTAAGGGTCGAAGAGACGTCCAGAGTCGCCGAAACGAAATAAAAGGGGTGACAAATTGTTGTTTTTTTTCGTTTTTTGTCAAGTGGTTATCCACACCTCAGTACATTTAGGTGGGGGTTAGTCACCGAGCGACAGTACCTGCAGAGCACGCAATTGGGGTGTGTGTAGGGTTAGATTGACTAACCCGGTGGAGCTAACAAACAGTTAGTCTCCACCTATAGGCAGGTAGTTGCGAGTGGAAGTTCGTACTTCCTTAGGGTACGCGGCACCTGCACGCACCCACGAGCCCCGTGGGTTGTTGCCTTGTAAGTTAAGGCGTAGAGGAACGGTTGCCGATAAAAATCGTAACACCCCGCTCGCGCCTTGGGCGATAGGAGGCGGTAGTGGTCGACTAGGTAAATTAACCTCAACCATCACCTACGCCCCAGCATAGGCGATATGGAGGATACCGCCGACGCGATAACCCGGTGGGCATCGGAGCTGCCTTCAACACAGCTGGATAGATACCTGACGCAACTGGAGTTGCGTACAGACGGTCCCAAGCTGATGCAGGCAGTTCGGCTAGCGTATTGGTTGTTAGGCGAATATATCGACCTGGACTTCCAAGGAGCGGCGTTGGATAGGGAGGCGACACAACGCAGACGAAGGAGCCGAGAGAGGTGGTTGGAATCCAGGCGACAGGAGTTAGAAACAGCTGAGGCTGAGGATCTCGTCGACCACCCGCTCATGCTGCTGTATAGAGATGAGGTAGTAGAGGCGAACTTGACGCGGACTCTCGCAGTCTTCGACAACCTTGAGGAAGATAGTCGGAGCGAAATGGGGGAGCGAGAGCCCGTTTAGGAAGGGGGGACCGGCGAGGTCAAGGGGCCCTCGGAGGGGGCCAGTAGTGAACACAAGGGTTCCACCGGATCGCCAGATAGGCGAAGAGCTCGTCGTTTCGAGAACGCGGAGCTACAACCTCAAGAAGAAGAGGAGGAGCGGTGCGTGACCGAGCGATTAAAGGAAGAAATCGAGCGCAACCGAGTCGGAATCAACCGCATATTAGAGATGCTGGAAAGGCACGACCAGGCATGCGCGCGGTGGAGCGACCAGGTGACCGCCCTGCAGGTGGAGGTCCAGCAGTTGAGGAACAGGGACCCCACCAATCGACGAACTACGATACCGAAGCGGCCCAGAAGAACCGTGGATTTCCAGTCCACGTATACGTGTCACTACGACCCGAGGGTACCAGGAAGTACCCTGGAACCCCAGCGACCAACCCCTGGCGAACCTCGAGAGGCTCCCCAAAGGCAGGTACCTTTACGGACGGAGCAGCCACTACGAAGAGGACCAAGGGACGCCGACATGGGTGAGGAACAGGCGATCCCGGAAGGATCCGCCTGGTATGACACCAATGCGGGGTCAGGGTACTATGCGACTCGGGATGCGGATAGGATAGTCCGAGGATGGAAGCTGCGATACTCAGGTACGGCTTCAGAGTGCGTGGACACCTTCTTGTCAAGACTGGAGGATCTACGCGCGGGCTCCGGTTTAACGGACGGCGAAATCTTGTGCTCGGTATCAGAGCTCCTCGAAGGTGTTGCGAGGACCTGGTACGAGCTTAACAAGTTTAAGTGAAGGAGTTACGCTGACTTCGTGGCTGGCGCTCGATGTTGGTTTGGGTCGAGTGATCTGCAGCAACAAAGATTGCTGCAAGAGGCTCAAGCACGGTACCAGGAGAAAGGAGAGTTGGTACGAGAGTACGCCTGCCACCTCCTCTTCATGCTGGCCCAGCTACGCCCGCCGTTACCGGAGCAGCGACAATTAGATTTGTTATACGCAAATCTTCTGCCCGCCATCCGTATGCAGCTGCGGAGGAACGCGTTTTCCAGCGTGGACGAATTCCACGCCCGGGCGACTGAAATCGAGACCGCTTTGCGGGACGACGAGCGCCCGAGGACCAGGCTGGAGCCTACGTCCACGTTATACCCCGAGCCCATGGGGGTGTCAGCAAAGGCACCACCGCCCCGGGCAGGACCCCGAACGGCGGCCATGTCCAACAAACCTCGGGGTAGGGAACAGCTGCAACCCAAGTCACCGGTCAAAACCCAGGCCAGGAAACTCGAGGACCGGTCCACAATCGCCGCAACGCAGGCGACAGACCGCATTGAAGATCTGTCGTCGCAGATTGCGACACTGCGACGCGAAATGGACCGGTACTTTAAGGAGAGGAAGGCTAACTCTCCCAAGCGGCCGAGGGGTCGGCCGCAAGAAAAGGGGAGGAATAAAACCCCCCCTGGGTCTCCTAGCCAGCAACGAGAGGGTCAGCGGGGAAAAATAGATTTCTCCCAACCAATCAAGTGCTCGTCTTGCGGCAAGCTGGGCTTCACCAGGAGGTACTGTCCGGATTGCAACAAGGGAAATGGGCAGGGAAACGGAGGACGGAGGTTCCCTCCGCGTCCCCAGTAAAGGTGACCTCTCGTCGCGGGTCGCTCGAACGTGGCAGGGGCCCGTCAGCGACCCCTGGGTTTAGGAAGGTCTCGCCAGGGATATCAGACCCCACGGGACCTGGCAGTGCGGTGGCGTTGGAAGCGACAGCGACCGAGCAGATGCCCGATCTGGGTAACCGGGCATTTTGTATCCTCGAAGGGTATGGAGGTCGAATTCAGGTGCTGAAGCATAGGTATGAATGGGTCGGAGAGGAGACCGTCAGACCCAAAAGCTCCAGGAGACCACCTGACGCTCCAGAGGATACGCCGGCGACCCAGAAACCAGCGGGTGAGAGCACGTCGACGCGAGTAGCGGCGACCCAAGGCAAGAGGAACCGTGAAAGCCTCCGGACCACGGAGGAAAAAGGGACGGAGAAAGCTCCCCGCAGGTATAATCCCGAGGATAAGACCAGATGGTGGCTTCAGGTGGACATAGGTGCCTACAAGTTGAGTGCACTCTACGATACCGGGGCCTCATCGACGGTAATGGGTCAACTCGGGCTTAGATTGGCATCGGACATGGGGCTGGGCCTGGATGTGACGCGTGCGGGAGAAGCAAAGCTCGCCGACGGTCGCCCATGTCCCATCTTGGATCATGTGATTTTCCCCTTCACGGTAGGGGGAATCACAAAAGATGTAAGGGTCGCTATAACGCCACTACTGTCTGATGACTGCTATGTGGGCGCGAATTTCGTGAGGGAATTCAGCGCCAACCTGAACCCTGACACGGACCAGCTGTACTTGGCGAAAGCCAAAGTGGCGGTACCGTTGGAAGTGGCAAGCGTCACTGGTACGTCGTGCCTCGCACCCGTAGGCCTGGTAGAAGCCATGGAAGCACAGCGTCAAGAAGTGGCTAGCCTCGTCGACGGATTAATTCCCGACGCAGGCGAGAGTTTAGGCTGTGCTGTGGGGGTCGAGCATGAGATAGACATCGGAGACGCTCGACCCTGTAAACAAAAGTACTACCCGGTCTCCGACAGGGTGCGAGACGAAATGCACGCGCTGGTCAAGGCCATGCTGGACAACGACGTCATTGAACCAGCAACCAGCGGGTGGTCAAGTCCAGTGGTAATGGTGAAGAAGGCAGATGGCAAGTATCGGTTCTGCGTAAATTACCAGAAGGTAAACGCGGTAACCAAGCCAGACGCCTATCCATTGCCCTTCATGAGCGACATCCTGCGAAGGATCAGGGATGCTAAGTTCATCTCGACACTGGACTTGAGTAGCGCGTACCACCAGATTCCTCTTAAAAAGGAGTCGCGCCCCATTACGGCGTTCACAGTCACCGGCCTGGGGCATTTTCAGTTCAAGAGAATGCCCTTCGGATTGTCCTACGCTGGCGCGACCTTCCAGAGGTTGATGGACAAAGTGATTGGCCCGGATTTAGATCCTTTCGCTTTTGCTTATCTCGACGACGTGATTATTATCTCGCCGTCTTTTGAGGAGCATAAGCGACACCTGGGATTGGTTTTACAACGAATTCTAGTTGCGGGCCTCACTGTGAATAAGACCAAAAGCCACTTCTGTAAGTCGGAAGTCAAGTACCTGGGGGTCCTTGTGAACCGTGAAGGGGTAAGGCCGGATCCGGAGAAGGTCAAGCCTATTATGGAGTACCCAGCACCACGGACCATCAAGCAGGTGAAGCGATTTATGGGAATGATGTCGTGGTATCGCTGAGCCGATAAACCGCCTGACGAAGAAGAGCATCCCGTTTGCTTGGCAGCAGGAACAGGAGCAGGCTTTCGAAAGGTTACGAAACGCAATGGTCTCGGCACCAATCTTGCAGTCGCCAGATCCGAGCGCACAGTATCCCGGATAGGTAGGTTGATGTGCTTTCGGCACGCAGATAACAAGGCGTCGTTGACCGAGATCATAAATAGGTTTAATAGGTTAAACGACAGCCTGTTACAATATATATATATATATATAGATATTTATATATACATCCATATATACATATACAAGAATTGTACGTTTGATAGTAGTCTTGCGATTTTGATAGAATTACATTCCTTCTTCTATAAATAGCTTATAAATATACACGTGCTCGCATTGCTGATAGCACATAGTTCAGTTTCTATCAGTCGTAAATTGTTTACACACAGAGAAGCATGCATGCTTTCTAGGTGTATATTATATATTAAATCAAGTGTACGTTATAACTTGTGTATTTATATATATATATATATATATAAACACGTTTCACATGTTAAAACTATAATTATCAATGTGCAATAACATATCAATATAAAATATCAATATAATTATCATGGGCAAAAAAAAAAAATGAAAAATCGATATTTTATCACTAAAACGTAAAAGTACGCGATCACTCCTATACCAATTTAAAGATCTTGTAATGCTTAATCTATCATAACAATTTGAAAAAAACAAACGATGGCTTTTTTGAGAAAATTAAGTTTGAAATTTTTTCGAAAAATTGAGTTTTTCCCGCCAATTTTCAATATTTTTTTATTCTGCATGGCGCATTCGAAAGAGCATAAGAAATACAGTAAAATAAGCTATAAATAATATATTAAGTAAAAAAATTAGAAAATATAGAGCATTTTTTTAAATTTTAATATTTGATTTTTAGAAAATTTATTTTTTAACCACTTTTTTAAAATACTCGTAAAAAATGATGTAGAGGTCTAATCGAAAAAAAAAAAATACGTGTCGGCTTATTTTTGAAGTAGAATAACATACTCCACAGCCGAGTCAATCGGAGATATCATTGCCGTAGGCCGGCCCGATCTGAAATGGATCCGGTCCCATAATCTTATTGTAAAAACGGTGTAATTTGATTATTAAATTGTATAACTTATAACTTTGAGATGCGATGTTTCCTCGAGATGCAATTTATGTTAAAAAATTCATCTTTTCTAGCTTAATTTTTTAAATCACATAATTGCAATTTCGATCGAGCCATTTTGCGATAAGACGTGTACAAAATTTGCGTCAATGACAAAAATAGCGTTGTAGGGGCTACCAAGCGTAGAAAGGAGCCCATTTCGCATGTATAAATTCGCTCGTCGCTGCGGCAAGAGAACTCATTTTCCTACCTTGCTTAGCAGCGCGAGCACTGTGTAGAAATAAAGCCTCAGCTATTTCCTGAGACGAATTTCTTTTTCAGTGGTTAGCCTGTTAAATTCCTTTCCTACAGATCTCTAAGCGCTCAACTCATGAGACTATCTCTCTCATGAGAAAAAAGCAGCCTTAGAAATCTTCCCTCCTGAAACATATTTACTGTTGAGAAATAAAATTGAGCAGTGATCGCGGCGCTGTCGGGCCTCTCCCCGATTGATGCGATTGCTCTCAATTGCATTTCGAAGCAGCTCATCGAGTTGGTAAGCCTCGTGGTTTGCCACTCGAAAGATTTTCTTTTGTTATTTAGATTGCGCGCGTGTCAACTTCTTGCTTTTCTCGGAGACGTAATTGCGAATTCAATGTAAAGAGTCCGAACTATTATTTTCATAACGCGAGATAGATTCAAACGTTACATTTGACGCCCGAACAGGGACTCTTTAGAAGTTTGTAAACAGTTTTCGAGCGAAAGATCCTTGATTTGTCGCGTGCGTATTCGAATCTTTATAATGACGAATAGCCGAAAATTAAAGCTAGCGAAACGCAAAAATGCTGCGTTGAGAAAAGAAGTGCAGGAATTGAGAGAAATAATTAGTTTATTGGAATCGCGATTCGAAACGGTATGTCATGTAACGGCGACAAACATTCGCACCTTACACGAGGACCTGTTGTTTGTACACAATATGTGTACATTTATGGTAGATTCGTTGCCCGTTCCAGCAGCCTAATGACTAGCGTTTGATATAAACAAGCTTTACTTCTTACTCTATTATTCAAATATATTCATGAAGTTAGAAAATATAGTATAGTCTTTCATAGGTTTATTGTTAATCAAATTTGAGTAATTAAGGCACGATCTCTTATGTTTTGACTCTCTCAATATTTCTTTAATCAAGGCGACGTTTTAAGCTAATTTCCAAAATGTCGGGAAATAAACGACGCTCTATTTTCACATCAACTGAAATCACTTCAGAAGCGATCCTAAACGAGTTAAATAATGATGTTCTGGATGATGATTTGAACGATCATGATGAGAAAACTCGAGAATGGGAAAAAGCGGTAGTAGGGGAGTTAAAACAACTAGATTGTGAACAAACGAAACTATTTTATGATTTCGCTACCATGTCTGAAACAATCAACAAACTTTGCAATAAAGTCGAAAGACTAACATGCAAAATAAATGAAAAGGAGACATTGATCTCCACATTAAGATCAAATTTGAATGACTCAAATGTAGTTATCGAACAATTGAAAGAACGTTGCGATGAAAACTTAAATGATATTATCCGCGCTAAGGATAATATTATTGACGAAATGAAAGAGAATATTTCAGAGCTTAGAGTAGAAGTAGAGAAATCAATAGTAAATGAAAACAGTAAACATACGGTTAACGAGACGATAGTAGAGACTTTCAAACAGCCCACGTTGACATGTCCAAAGTTTGAAGACAGCTACAAATATCATCCCATTAAATATCTGAATGATTTTAAAAGATATTTACAAGCAAGCAATTGTAATACGGCTCAGTTGCTCTGTTAAATTTCCCAATCAATAGCCGGTGTGAATTCTGCTTGGTATGATCTAGTACAACGGGAAATCAATAAATTTAATGATTTTGAACGCTTGTTTAGAGAAAAATTTTGGAATGCAGAAATCCGTAGAAACATTATGCGGGAAATTGAATTTGGAAAGTATTACCCTAGTGGTAAAATATTTAGGTATAACTATGCAATTCGTAAAATAAATTTAGCTTATGATATTAACGAGAGCTTAGAGGAGGAAGAACTCATCGACAAACTCTCACGTCATTTTGATAAAGATGTACGCTTACTAGTGCAAGCTAAAGGTGTACGCAAAGTATCTGAGTTTATTAAAATACTCTCTTCATTTGATAATGACGATTATGTGAGTAATCGTAGTTCATCCAAAGAGAATGCAAGTGAACACCAAGTTAATAGCATTTCAATCAATTCCTTGGTTCAAAAATCTCAAAATAAACGGCGAGAGCGCAAGCCCAAAGCTTCCCTTGAGGAGATCAGTGAAGACTCAGTAAAACTACTTGAAAACACTACATCCTCGGGAAACGAGTAAGCGTTGCTTCTCGTAACCCGGATAAGAAAAAAAAATCTCAGCGAGTAGCAACGGTAAAAAATTACGATTCGAGCAAAGATTCGAAGGAAGGATTACTATGCACTATATTTGATGATCCCCGGGATGAGATTAAGAATGAGCTCGAAAACAACGAAGATAACACTCATATCAGGAAATGCCCTGAAATTAAAATAATTATAGAAGGTATTTCGGTTAACGCGTTGATTGATTCGGGTAGCGAGATTTCAGCAATCTCCGACGAATTTTACAATCAAAATGCATTTATTTTTAAACTAAAACCGACTTTGCCTATTAGTGGACATGTAATTAAAGTGGCCACTGGACAAAAAACGGTTAAGTTGAAAAATCAAAGTTACTTAAATGTTAGATTAGGTGACCTTTACGTAGATCTAACCTTTCTCATTATTCCACATTTAGTAAAAGATTGCATCATTGGTTATGATACTATGAGAAGTATAAGGATGAAAATGGATACTGAGCAGGAGAGTGTAACTTTTGAGATAAAAAATGTAGTCGGTTGTTTGAAATATAATGAAACGTCTTTAGATGAAAAGACATATCAGAGCCTGTCGATTTGGCATTAGTATGACCAGAATTTTGGCGAAGAAGCATCCTTGTTCGGAAATCTGACGCAAAACCACATAGACGTAGGAGCCGCAAAAGACGACGATACGAATCTAACGTGGATGGAGATTAACGAAAAAATTAGCGTATGCTCAAGCTTAACTGAGAGTCAGAAAAACGAATTAGCAGCATTGGTATATGAATTCAAAGACGTATTCCTAAAAAAACCCGGACTATTGAAAATTTACACTCATAAGTTAGTACTCCAGGATGAAAAACCTTACTTTTCGAAACAGTATCCGGTGCCTTTGAAACATCGCGAGAACGTGAGAAATGCAATCAAAGAAATGTTGAGAGATGGTATCATACGTAGGTCAAAAAGCAACTTTATAAATCCAGTTGTCATCAGCGTGAAGAAAGATGGATCCGTTCGATTCTGTCTCGACGCTAGACAACTGAACAAAAAACTGATAAAAGATTATGAAACTCCATTACGTATGGAAGACATTTTTCAGCAATGTTTTGGAATCAACTATATGTCGAGCTTTGATTTAACGAGTAGCTTTTGGCAATTCCCACTGGACGAAAAGAGTAAGAAGTATACAGCCTTTATAATTGAAGGAAACACATACGAATTTAACGTCGTACCTTTTGGAACGTGTACTAGTACAGCTGCTCTGGTAAGGGCTTTGAATCTATCCATTGGCGATTTAAAACAATTTGTAATCCCGTTTGTAGACGACATTCTTTGTATCTCAAAAACATTCGCAGAACATATGTATCATCTCCGTGCGTTATTCACTTGTTGCCGTAGGGACAATTATACTTTAAAATTTTCAAAATCGAAGCTAGTGCAAAACGAAATGGAATTTTTAGGTCATGTCATTACGCCCTTGGGCATCAAGCCCCAAAGGGAAAAATTACAGCTTCTAAAAGAATTCAAAGTTCCTAAAAATCTGAAAAGCTTGCAAAGCTTTTTCGGTTTTGTCAATTTTTATACAAAATTCGCTAAGAATTATGCGGCCGTCTGTAGACCTCTAATGGATTTGTTGCGGAAAAGCAGTGGTTACCTGAGTACCAAGTGACTTTTGAGGAAATAAAAAAGTTATTTATTTAAAATATCACTCTGATATATCCAGATCCTGAAAAACCATATATCCTAACCACTGATGCCAGTTACCATACTGTAGCTGCAGCTCTCTCGCAACTGAATCAGGAAGGTGAAGAAGAAGTCATAACTTTCATTTCGCGAACATTAAAAGGAGCTGAGCTGAATTATTTTACTACCGAGAAGGAGCTTTTAGCTATCGCATGGTCTTGTTCAAAATTAGATACCTATTTAAGAGGCGCGAAGAAAATTGTCGTTCGTACTGATCACGAAGCCCTTAAATTTTTGTCTACTTGTAAGTTCACTAACTCGCGATTGATGCGTTGGTGCCTATTCCTACAAGACTACAACTTGACGTGCGAGTATTTGCCGGGAAGTCAGAATAAAGCAGCAGACTTTTTATCCAGATATATACTAAACGATAGCGACGATGAAGAAGGCGTGATTAGTATAGCCAGTTTGATGATCACAAGCTCTTATAAAAAACTTTATCAATCTTCAATATCTTCAAAAACAGGACGCTTTCATTAATAGGATCAAGAAACGAGGAAGCTTTAACAACCGATTCGTGGTCCAGGAGAATTTGGTGTTCAAAAGGGAAAAAAGTAAAACCAAACTTGTGCTCCCAGAACACATGATTAATGATTTAATAACTGAACTTCACGAAATGTACGGGCATGTAGGATGTCGGAAAATCTTCAAAATGATAGAAGAAGACTTTTACATCCCAAAAGTACGGAAAAAAGTTAGCAGCATAATTAAACGCTGTGACTTGTGCCAACGTACCAAGTACTACAATCAAAAAATAGATACAGTAATGCAACCAATTCTAGTGAATGAACCTAGAGAACTATTGTCGATTGATTTTTATGGTCCCCTGCCAACTTCAACTGGAGGAGTCAAGTACATTTTGACTACCATCGATGTTTTTAGTAAATACGTCGTAATGTATCCTATGAGACGTGCTACTACCCACACAACCATCAAAAAGATTTTTGAAGATTATGTGCCAAAATATGGGAAACCAAAGTCAATCATTAGCGACCATGGTACTCAATTCACATCAAAGAGTTGGAAAGAAAAACTGGTATCCACGAACATAAATCTGATATTCTCTAGTATACGCCATCCGCAAAGTAACTCAGTAGAGCGTATACATAGAGAGTTGGGACGCTTTTTAAGAGCGTATGCCCATGAAAATCCAAAAGGCTCGGTCTCGTTAATCCCAAAGATACAAGATATAATGAATTCTGTTTACCATGATACAACCGGATATACACCTATGGAAATCCACCTAAGAAGGAAGCCAGATCGCTTTTGGCATCGTTGGTTTTCCCGAAATAATTCAACAGTATCTAACAGAATCACTGATATTCGCGAAAAGGTTCATGAAAAGCTAAGCAAAAGAGCTCTAGAACACAACATGAATTCCGAACATAAACCGTACAAAATAAAAGACATTGTGTTACTAAAAAGTCACAATGCGACAGATAAATCCGAAGAACGGTTCAAAAAATTTATGAGATTGTACGAAGGACCATACTTAGTACAATCAATCATAGATATGGATACATACTTGCTCCGTCACAAGAATGGAAAAATTCGGGGAAAATTTCACACCTCGTTATTAAAGCCTTATCACTGTTAGTCGCCAGAGGTCGATTCAATATATGCAAATAGATTCTCCGAACTCATGCCTATATACTAGCCTTCGCCGAGAAGAATTCTGAACAATTTTTGGCTATGGCCTTTGCAATAAAAGATCAGAGTACCCAGACCGACCTCTCGGATTTGAGGGACTTTATTCCTCATCCGCAGGGTCGGCCCTTTATGCCCTCTTCCAACCTGGTACCTCGGCTGGAGTGCAAGAGAACGCAAACTCCAGCCAGGTTCCCCCAGGTGGATTCCCCTATGGCGAAGCCACCAAAACCAAGGGTGAAGGAAACCCCTATCCCTTTCCTGCCCTCCAGCGTTCCCCGACCTGCCAACCCCGAGCCTGTTGCGGAAGAAAAAAAGGCTTCCAAACAACAGCTCCGCAGAGTGAGGAAACGCATCGCCAAACTAGGGGCAAGGATAGCAGAAAAAGAAGAGGAGATTAAGCGGCTAAGGGAGGAAGCAACCACCAGCGCCAAAAATAAAAATAGATTGTAAATAAATGAAAAAAAAAATAAATAAAAAAAATAATAATAACAATAAATCAGACACCATCAGTCACATTAGAATGGCTCGTCCGATTCGCCATTCTAATGGGGGGGCTATGTAACGGTCCAGTCTGATTTGTCTCCTATTTTCCTCTGCAAAACGGAAACCCGTCACACACGAGACTATTAGAGAAAAGCGGTAATTGAGCGTAGGCGCTTTTCACACGTATATGCTAATATGTTAGGGCAACTCTGCGAAAACATTACCATATAAGGAGCGTGACGTCACGACCGTGTGAAAATTTATTGTTTACAACAGAAAATCGTCAATTATAAAGTTTTTTAAACGAACAAAAGTTACATCTTAGTTAAATTTGTTGCGCTAATCCTGAATTTCATGTTGATATAACTCTCAAATCGATATTTGTTAGTCAAATCTAATCTACAAGTTAACATTGTTAGTTATTTTGCAATAAAGAACAATATTGTTCTTTCGAGTATACGATTACAATCTCGACGTATTGAATCAGAAAAGCAAGAATTTGACACTTTGATAACTAATTATTCCCTAAGTTATCAATAAATAAACAATTTATAATTTTTTTAAACAATTAAAATAACACTGTTAGATAGCAAATCGATCATACGTATCTGTAAAATTGATGATTATGATTGTCACTAATTTGCTGATTTTTAAACTGCTAAAAAAGAAATTTGCAAATCTGTTTTTTAATTATTATTCAAAATTAGAGAGCAACATTAATCATCTTTTATTTGAATAACATTCTTCTAACCACAAGCGATTTTTTCATGTAAAAATTTTCCATAATCTTATTGTAAAAACGGCGTAATTTGATTATTAAATTATATAACTTATAACTTTGAGAGGCGATTTTTCCTCGAGATGCAATTTATGTTAAAAAATTCATCTTTTCTAGCTTAATTTTTTAAATCGCATAATTGCAATTTCGATCGAGCCATTTTGCGATAAGACGTGTACAAAATTTGCGTCAATGACAAAAATAGCGTTGTAGGGGCTACCAAGCGTAGAAAGGAGCCCATTTCGCATGTATAAATTCGCTCGTCGCTGCGGCAAGAGAACTCATTTTCCTACCTTGCTTAGCAGCGCGAGCACTGTGTAGAAATAAAGCCTCAGCTATTTCCTGAGACGAATTTCTTTTTCAGTGGTTAGCCTGTTAAATTCCTTTCCTACAGATCTCTAAGCGCTCAACTCATGAGACTATCTCTCTCATGAGAAAAAAGCAGCCTTAGAAATCTTCCCTCCTGAAACATATTTACTGTTGAGAAATAAAATTGAGCAGTGATCGCGGCGCTGTCGGGCCTCTCCCCGATAGATACGATTGCTCTCAATTGCATTTCGAAGCAGCTCATCGAGTTGGTAAGCCTCGTGGTTTGCCACTCGAAAGATTTTCTTTTGTTATTTAGATTGCGCGCGTGTCAACTTCTTGCTTTTCTCGGAGACGTAATTGCGAATTCAATGTAAAGAGTCCGAACTATTATTTTCATAACGCGAGATAGATTCAAACATTACAATATATGTACATGACCAACACTGTCAGTAACACGGTTTTCACTCACTACATCGGATCAAAAAAAAAATCACAATGGATCAAAGAGTTTGCATAAAATTTTGTGTAAAAAATAGAATTAAGTACTTCAAAACACTTGAAATATTGATAGTGGCATACGGTGAGTCTACTTTAAGTTGAAAAAATGTTTACAAATGGTATAAGCTCTTTCAAGATGGCCGAGAAGATACCGACGACAAACCTCGCTCTAGACGCCCCAGCACATCAATAACCGATGAAAGTGTTGAAGAAGTGAAACAAATGGTGTTAAAAATCGTTGAATCACTATTATAGAAGCGGTTGAAATCTGTTGGCTCGCGACATGCAATTTTTTCCGTAATTTTGGGCATGAGGTGTGTAGCAACAAAATTTGTTCCAAAACTTTAATTTTGAATAAAACGACCGTCGAATGAACATCGCACAAGGGCTGTTAAACGACGTCAATGATAATCCTGATATACTCAGAAGAGTCATAACTGGTGACAAATCATGGGTTTATGGTTATGACATCGAAACTAAAGCTCAATCGTCCCAATGGAAGACTCCAGAAGAGCCAGGATAGAAAAAAGCACGTCAAATTCGATCAAATGTCAAGGTTTTGCTCGCTGTTTTTTTTTATTATCGTGACGTAGTACATCAAGATTTCTTACCACAAGGTCGTATGATCAATAAAGAGTATTACCTTGAAGTTATGTGCCGTTTGTGAGAAAAAATACGAAAAAGTCGAATAATTCATAGATTTTGCATCACTATAATGCACCTGCTCACTCATCATTGCTAATGTCGAACTTTTCGGCAAAAAAAAAACCACAATCATAACTCAAGCACCATATTTACCGGATATGGCCCCTTGCAACTTTTTCCTATTTTGAAAACTTAAGAAATCCATGAAAGGACGAAGGTTTGGAACGATTGAAGAGATAAACAAAATCGCTAAAGAACTCAAAGCTATACCAGAAAGTGTTTACCAGAAGTGCTTCGAGGATTGGAAAAAACGTTGGTACAAGTGTATTATATCTGAAGGGGATTTCTTTGAAGAGGACAATATAAATATTGATGAATAAATAAATATTTTATAATAAAAGATTTGAGGACCATCAAAAGTAAGTGTTGAAAATCTTCTTTATCCTTATCCAGAGCTTTGACGAGTTGTTTTATGAGACCAAGTATGGTATGAAGGGGTGAAAGCCAAATTTTTGAAGGATCTATTAAAGTTTTACGGATGTTGTTTTTTAAACCTGAATTAAAATCTATTTTTCTTGGTCATTCTTTCTGTACATAATGATTTTTTTCTACCTTCACTATCCCACAGATCTAAGAAACAGATATTTTTTTTTATAAAACCTGACTACTATCTCAGAATCATAGTTGAAATTTTCAGATCAACACAAGCTTTCCAATGATGTTCCGCGTAATTAATTTTCTCCAATACTATTTCCAAATTCTCTGATATTTCCTTCAACTTCGTTGAATTAGCTATCAGGATAAGTGAAAGCAAATTTCTATTGTGTAAACGTACAGCTTTTAGGCTTTGTTAGGAAGAGTCAATAAATAACCACTCTTTCTCTTTATAAATATTAGATTTCAATTAATTCATTAATCTTCTAAGATTTGTACAGAATTTCATAGAGTTTTCTGTATCTTTGGCAAAGAATCTACGAAACTTCTTTTTTCTGTTCCGATAAAAATAAGCTTTAGTCCCCGTGAACAACGAATTTTTCCTTTTTCAATACTGTGGCTAGATACTCAGCTCCATCTTTGGATTATCTCAAATATCTGATTAAATCATCCAACTTCTTTTAATCGAAAATTTCTGAGTTCTCATTCTTAATAATACTTGGTAAATATTCATCTTCTTCGCAATCACTTTGACTGTCGCATCTCTTACCTGAGCATTCACTAACTTCCATTTTCTTTGGTGCAAATGACTTGTCAGCTTCGATAGATTCTTAGACTATATTAGAAATTGGCATTTCGGATATTGTTGGTTATTTTACTGATGATACGTCCTTATACAAGTTTTAGATTTTGTAGATGCGTGAAAGTCATACGAGTATGTATTGGTCATACAGATATAGCAATTCTCTCGACACGATGATTCGCACCATATCATAGACTGTATAAATATGAGCTGATCTTGATTCTGATTTTTCTGCTATTGCAATAACATTGTCTTACAGTAATTACAAATCATGTAAGATATCTAGACTATATTTTGACTGACAACCTTTAAATCAATGCATTCTCTCTAATAGGTATGAATTTTTAAACGACATTTTCCTAAATTTAATCTTAAAATGCCTTTAAACTAACGTACTTAGGTCAAACTGACTGCCGGTTTGGATTCAGCGCGTCAAAATATATGTATGCCGTTTTTTATGCAAATCACTTATTTTTTTATGTGTGTCTGTCTAATCAACAAATCAATCTATTTTTATAATGATGAGCATTTACGTTACAGTCTTTAATAAAAGTCGTTACATTATAAATGCACTATTCAATCGTCTAATTAGACAATATTACAAAAGGATTAACTTTTAAGACCAAGTTCAAGTCTCAATTCTATCAATGTGTATTTGAGTTGATAAGGATATACTAACGCATAAAATTGATTATTTTGAAATAGAATAAAATATTCTTTTCTTTTACAGAAACCTTTTAACACTTTCGAAAATATCGTAACACAAATTTTCAAATTATAGTATATTGAAAACGATTGAAAAAAAATTAATTTCATTCCCTTTATATAGATCAAGCTAATTTACATAAAAAATATATAATAATAATATTATTTTACTATATAATAAGGTGAAATATTTACATTAAATGATAAGATATTCATATGAACATTTGCCTCATACGAAAACTCCAGATTTCCAATCATTAATATATGTTCAATTATTTATATTTGTAATCTAAGAAAACAATATAACTTACAGTTTGATAAAAGAAATGGAAGTACGAGAGCAGAAGTTGTACATGATATGATACAAGTAGCGAATATTGCTGATTTGGTAAGTAATTTATTTCTAAATTCATTGACATCGTTAAAACAGTGTAATAAGAACATATAATAAATATAATTTATATACGTATTCCTCCCTCCGCCGCCCAGCCCCTACACGTTTCAAGAAAGGTAAACTTCTGCAGTCGAGTAGGCATGGTATCATACAATTTTTTTATTATACTCAAACTTTTTCTTCAATCTTCAATAGTTTTGTATGTTATATTGATTTCCTTGAAAAATTTTTTTCCAGCCGTTTTTGTTGAACATAATATTGTAATCATAAGAACAATCAAATTCATAGCTATTGGATTATGTTTTTTATCAAAAATATATGTTATAATTGAATAACACTACTTATTACAGCTACAACGTCAACTAAGTCTACTAAAAAAATATAAATGTAATTTTGTACCTGCAATGAACTGGAGAACGATGTAAAATGACTTATCTACATTAGACGAGTAGATTAATACAATTAATAAGTAACTGTTATATATACTGTATAATATCTATTGTAGTGGTTCCCATATTCCCACTATCAATGATGTTGCTTTTGAATAGTAGAAAAAATGTAAGGTACATAAATAGTTTTATTTAATTAAGCAATATTAAGTGGAAACGTGCAAACTACAAAAGATTACGTACTACATGAGACCAAATTCCTAGTAAAAAGCAAGCGCAACTACCGGGTTATTGCCTAAGCTAATCAGTAAATAGATTTTCAGTACTTCAATAAGATAATAACCAAACTCAAAGCCAGGAAAAGAATCCAGAAAAACCTAAGGAAACAAACTTCATACAAAATAAAGCACCGCCAATATTTGTTTATAATGTGCAGAATATACGCCCCCTGACGGTTACACTTTGAAAGTGCTAGAGCATCCAACAAAGTGAAAATTCAACATAAAACGCTTGAAAAATACCTGCTAATTATCAATGCACTAAAAGAAAAAAATACTCATTTCTACACTTATCAGCGCAAAGAGGATTAAGATTTCAAAGGCATTTTAAGAAATATGCATCTATCAGTCAACATTGAAGTCATTAAATAAGTATTGAAAAATACGGACACGCAGTGATAATTATTCGCAATATGCTACACCAAGTCACAACATTTCCGATTCCTTTATTTACAGTTGAAATATAAAATGACCACAAGAGCTAAAATATATACAAAATTAAGAGATTACTGAACAGAGTGATTGAATTTGAATATTTAGTAAGTACAAAGAGACATCTCCCAGAGTCAAAATTACAAAGAATTTGGGCACATTTTTTAAATCAGTCAATTTAAACAACAGATAAGTTCAGCCTAATTTAAATTCAGTTGAAAACAGAGTAAGAACAAATATATTATATGCAAAAGTAACAGCTAATAAAAACGTACAGATTATGACAGAAGAATCAAAACAAACAAATAACCAGCCAAAAACAAGTAAACGCTTAAAAAAAAAAGAAAGTAAAAATAAACTCGAATACTTGACGGAAAAATTAATGCGAAGAATGGACACCATACTAAATCTGCTAATGTTAAAAGCAAATTAGCTTAATGAGTATATTGAAAATAATTATCTCGAATGCAAATAGATTTACGCACAGACATCTCAAACTAAGAGCATTTCTAATCCACGAAAATGTTGACATCATGTCAGTATCAGAAACACAGTTTACTAGCAAAAGCTTTCTTCACATTCCGAATGACACAGTACATAAAACAAATCATCCACTAAATAAAGCACATGGAGATACTGCTGTTATCATCAACATAAAAATAAATCGTTACATTCACAAATACACTAGTGAAACTTCTCTGCAAGCAACTAGTGCAATCATAAAAGATAACAAAGGCCCAATTACAGTGTTAACTGTTTATTGTCCTCTACACAATACTATAACAAAAAGAAATTGGACAGATTTTTTTTTCTCTAGGTAATCGTTTCATAGCAGATCGCGATTATAATGCAAAGAACCCATGGTGGGAATCAAGCTCACAAACTGCAACCCCTAGAGGAAAAATACCGTATGAAATACTACGAAAAAACAATTGTATTCTAATATCTACTTTAGATCTGACATACTGGTTTAAATTGTAACAACGTTGTCGCGTCACCAATTCTTTAAAAAAGGCGGATAAGAGAGGCGTTTTCGCCCTGAATGATTAGAAGGGAGAGGAGGAAGGAGAATAGGTCAATAAATAATTTCGTTCAAAAATTTTCGAAATTTAACAGAAACTTACTATTAGCATAAACCACACAAACAATGTCGCAAGACTTAATACTAACACAAACAATCAATACTACATCAACTAGCATGTTTTACCGCTAAAAAATAATACCAAGAAAGCGCGGACCTTATCATTACTACTCTAATGACGAATAAGTCGCGAATCGCTCAGCAATTGCGTCGCCTTGACAATCTGCGTTTTATAAGAGCCATTGCTCGTACAAATAATCTCACAAGTCATTGTCAGTAGCCGGCGATTAAACGTCTGGCTACCAAGTATTGTCGTACTTAACCTACCAGTAAACCCGAGAAAGAGAGAAAGAGAGAATAACGAAGAAAGTAAGATAACCTAACCTTTGTATCCCTGGCTTGCCGAGTGATGCAGATATCGTTATAGGGCCAAAGCACGAAGGGATGCCGTCGTCCTCGTGATAACTAGGCGTCTATGCGGAGTCAATGGACGTACTATCCGCGTCTCCTTCATGCTGTTCCTCCCGACGAAGAGTCTCTCTCTCCACAGGCCGATAGACCATATTGAAATGGTATTAAAACTTTTAATTCACTCTCAAATAAAGCTCTAAATGAAGGATTACCAAGAAAAATATATCACACAACTAGATCAAGTCAAGACCAAATACTTCTAAATGAAGTAGTTGAAGAAATTAAGAAACTACTGTATCAGGAAAAAAACTTTCAAATGTAAAATAACTTAGAGAACTGAGGCCAACAGAAGAAACGGACTACTCATTATAGAAAGCCACCAGGAGACTTAAGCGACCAAAGTCATTTATCCCACCTAGCACAAAACCATGCGCAAGTTGGCTAGATCTGATGAAGAAAAAATTCATAATTTCACCAACCATTTATATACCATTTATATAGCATTCAATTCTTACCAAAGAATAATTAATTATCGAACATGAAAATGATGCCTTACTCGAAGACCTAAGTGCCTAGGACAGTACATCTATTGCATCAGTCAAAATAAAAGGAGTATTACTTGTAATCAAAACCATTAAGAATAGAAAAGCATCGGACTTTGATAACATTACAGGAATAATGATCAAAAAATTACCTAATATCGTAATAAGATATACAGGATGTCCAAAAAGTTCCGGGATACCCCAGTAAGTCCTGAGATATAACTATTTCCGAGGAGATTAAGATCATTCCTGTAGTAGCTTTGAACGAGGAATCTAGTGGTGACCTGGGTTTTGACCTTAAGCTTGACCTTCAAGGTCATTTCAAGGTCAACTTTTTTTTTCAAATGGGAACCCTTTTTTTGACAATGGTAATTGAAAGAGCGGGAAATTTTACGTCCAAAACGGTATTTTTTAATTTTTTTTCATGGCCTTGAGAAGGTCGATTTAAGGTCAAATTCTTGAAAAACTGCCTAAAAGCGTTTTTTTAATTTTTAAGATATCGAAAAATAACCTCTACAAAATTTGTTCAGAACAGAGTGGGCCACTCAATGCACCAAAAACCTTTGACCTTTAATCTCATTTTGACGGTCATTTCAAGGTCAAAGTGTTTTTTGTAATGGAAACCCCTCTTTTTGACCCCGGATTCGCACATAGCGCGAAATCCGACGTTTGGATAAGGTATTATGTTGAGTTTCGATTGATCCACGACGTTCCTCGCTAAGGTCATGTGAAATTTAGATCCTATATTATTCGCGAAACATTTATAAAATGTTTCGGGCTAAATTTATTAAATTCTATTGGGAGCATGTTACAGTGACTTTATCTTTGACCTTCAAGATCATTTTAAGGTTATTTCAAAGTCACCTTTGATTGTTTGAATAATAAAGTAACGGGTTATCCAAATTGAAAGTCAAGTTGTTTTCAATGAAGAGCAAGCAGAGACATAGGTACAGTTTTTTTGCCGGATAAGTTTTTTCCACTCACTGCGTTTTGAATGTTTCTTTCTGATTTCGCGATATGTGCGAATCCGGGGTCAAAAATAGGGGTTTCCATTACAAAAAACACTTCGACCTTGAAATGACCTTCAAAATGAGGTTAAAGGTCAAAGGTTTTTGGTGCATTGGGTGAACAAATTTTGTAGAGGTCATTTTTCGATATCTTAAAAATTAAAAAAACGCTTTTAGGCAGTTTTTCAAGCATTTGACCTTAAATTTTAAATCGACCTTCTCAAGGCCATGAAAAAAAATTTAAAAATACCGTTTTGGACGTAAAATTTCCCGCTCTTTCGATGGCCGTTGTCAAAAATAGGGGTTCCCAATTGAAAAAAAAAAGTTAACCTTGAAATGACCTTGAAGGTCAAGCTCAAGGACAAAACCAAGGTCACCATTGGATTCCTTGTTCAAAGTTACTAAAGGAATGACCTTAATCTCCTCGGAAATAGTTATATCTCAGGACTTACTGGGGTGTCCCGGAACTTTTTGGACACCCTGTATAACAATTATCTTTAGTGCACGTTTTCGTCTATTTTATTTTTCAATTCAATGGGAAATGGGTGAGATTATTTTAATTTCTAAACCCGCTAAAAAACCGAACTGTAACATTTTACAGACCGATTAGTCTACTGTCGGTAATATCAAAAATTAAAAAAAAATAATTTCTGCCAGATTTAGCACAACCACTCCACAATAGAACAGGTCAATACAATAGTGTCCGTTGCAAGAAAATTTATAGAAAAGAAAGAATATGACAGCTGCATATTTCTAGACGATGCACAAGTCTTTGATAAAGTTTGACATGAAGGTCTTTTGCATAAATTAAAAGGACTTTTTCTAGAAAATCGCTAAAGAAGAATAAACGAAAGAAGATCAGATAGAAGAACAATCCGCACTTCGGAAAGCTGAGAAACTATTCGATTCGAAGGGACTCATATGATCGCCACGTAGAACCTCGCCAGGCTCAATCTACAAAAAGCACAAACAATCTGAGCGTTACGTACATACCAAGGGGGAAAAAAAAGCGACTGCAACCGAAGAGAAGAAAAATATAAAATAAATTTTACATATCTGAGTATTGAGTAACCGAAGAGAAGAAAAATATAAAAGAAATTGAACATATCTGAGTATTAAGTGATTCCAAATGATAAGAGCACCTCCACCTTGACCAATGCCCATTTTACTGTGACTGACAGAAGGGCACCCGCTCCCACGACGAGAAGTAAAGGAATAATTAGGATGAGGATAAAATGGCATGGGCGAGTATACGTGTTAATTCCATGACGCATGTCGAATATGCCCCCACACGTTCGAAGCCAGTTCCATGAGCCTCCGAGTCCGGGACTGCGACAAGGTTTCACAGGTGGACATTTTATATGACTATATCTGAAAATGAAACATTCAATACATAAAATCAAAGAATAATAAGTAACAAGGTTATGAAATAATAGGAAAACGATACAAGGACAGGGTAAATACGAAGGGGGAGGGATCAATAAATCTTTACAAAAAGAAGGAAAAAAAAGTTTTGCGTATGTAATTTTTTTTATTTTTCACCATAATCTCCTTTAAGGTCGATACATTTTATTAGACGGCCTTCCAGTTTTTTTAAGCCATCAGAATAATATGATTTCTGAAAACCCTCAAAATAGGCATTTCTTTCGACGATGACTTCTTCATTCGACGTGAATCATTGTCTGGAAAGCCATTTTTTGAGGTTAAGAAATAAGAAAGTTACTGGTAGCCAAATCAAGCGAATATGGTGGACGGTCAATTAATTTGAACTTTAAATCGTTAATTTTTGCCATCGAAACTGCACACGTGTGAACTCGAGCATTGTCTTGAAGAAAGAGGCTTTTTTTTTGTTCAAGTGTGGACGTTTTTCTTTGATTTTTTCTTTCAGCTAACCTAATAATGACGCATAATATTATTCAGTGATCGTCTGGCCCTTTTTCAAGTAATCGATATAGATGATTCCATACGCATCCCAGAAAACTGTGGGCATAATCTTGCCATCTGACTTTACTGTCTTTGCCTTCTTTGGGGCTGATTCTCCTGCGGTAATCCATTGTTTGGACTGTTCTTTGGTTTCAGAAGTGTAGTGGTGTACCCATGTTTCGTCTACAGTTACGAGTCGACGCCAAAAGTCTTCCGGATTACGACGTATGCGTGCCAAAAGAGCCTGAGAGGTAACCACGCGTGTTCGTTAACAGTGAGCAAACGCGGCACCCATCTTGCTGATATTTTTTCCATCCCCAATTTTCCATGCAAAATTGAAATTATGGTACCCTTTGATATCTCTGTGGCCTCAACTAATTCTCGCAATTTTAATCTTCTATCACTCAACACCATATCGTGGATTTTGTTGACCATTTCTGGCGTACTCACTTCTACGGGGCGTCCTGAACGAGGTTCATCTTTTGTTGTTGTACGGCCGCGTTTAAATTCATTGACCCAGTTATAAATAGTCTTAAATACAGGGGTAGACTTACCATGAACGGCGTTCAACTCAAATGTGATTTCTTTTGGTGTAAGGCCTTTCAAATGAAAATGTTTTATCACCGCTCGAAACTCTGTTTTTTCCATTTTTGAAATAAAACAATAACTTATTGTTCAACCAACATTTACAAAAAAAAATAACTTAATGAATCGAGCTGAAACTTTGTACGATATCTAGTTAGTAGTATTTCTTGCCAAAAACATCATAATTTAAGCTTGACGAGCGCCATCTCTTAGATTTTGTAGATTTTGTACTTATTGACCCCTCCTCGTAGTCTGACGAAATTAACTCAATCACGACAAACTATCATATTACTTGGTAATAGCCATGGTAAGTGTTCCGCTATCTATGTACTAGTTTTACAGTACGCTGTTGCCTTTTTCTTTGGTGGTAAATCGCTATCAGTACAATGGCGTTTACCGCCCATATAAAAATTATACTCACGAAAACCATTTTATAAAGTTACACTTGATTTTGTTCTTTCTTTATTATTGTTTTCTACTTGTTTGGATAGCAATACTGTGTCAGTTGGGGAACTATACGCGTGTATACATGCACACATACACTCGCGCACACACATATCCGAACGAAGTATAGCCCTTGACAGTATATTATGCGTCGGCTAGTGCCGTGGAAGAGGCAGAGGGATACATGATTACGTTGGATATTTGTGCCATGTGACTATATAGGAGTAGGGTAGTGTATCTTAGTCTGGTACTCGGTTAAAGTATCTGTTGTTAAATATTATTCAAGTAGACTTACATATAGATCTAGTTTGATCGTCGAGATAGCAGTTGGCGGGCAATGATCTCATTTGATGACCGTGTTGTCGATATTTTTAGATATTTTGCAATATTTGTGGTCACGAAGACTGAAATAATAATAATTGTGAATAAAACTGAGATAAAATATATGAGGAAATGTTTTATATATTCGGTTCGATAGTATGTTGAGTTGTTAAAGTTCGTTGAAATTTTTTTCTTTTCAAATAACAATAGTGGCATTTTCAGAATTCCAAAGTTATCTGATTTTAATTTATCTTTGTCGTCTGGGTAGATGTGGCCATTTATACACGTGCTATAATATTTTAGTTTACGAAGTATATCCATACCATTGTATTTCAGAGGGCAAATAACGTTATTGCATTCAAAAGATAGACAATTGACATTTTAAATTTTTTCACAGCATAATGTATATTTTCGTTTGTCAAGAATGTTTTTAGTTCTAAGTATCTTTTCATTAATCCATTTGCATTCTAGATAACAATTTTTAATGTGTTCATTGTACTAGTTTATTTACTAGAGTATTTAAGAGTTTTAACATAGTTTCCATTCTTAACATGAGTTGTTCCATCATGTTTTCTAGTTTGTGAGTATACTCAAAAGTATCTTTTAATATGAGTATTTGTTTTTGTGTTGACGGTTGATTTGTTCTGTTTTGATTATGATTTTCTGTTATCTGTGCGTGTCATTTATTCTCTGTTGTTGCTGTTTGGAGTGACCTTTAAGTCTGTATTTGTTTGGGTCGTAATGTTTTGGTTTTGGTGATTTGAATTTTTTTCCTTGAGTGTTGAGTACAGTTTCAGGCACAGCTGTTCATATACAGGGCAACCTTTGTAGCTTACGGTATGGTTTCTGCGGCAGTTTGCATATATATTAATCTTTTCTACTTTTTTCTTTAACCGGACAATCTTTAATTGAATGCCCTTTTGCACATTTTGCACTCTTATAACAATAACGCAGGCTGACAGCCAAATAAACCCAGACACGTGACTAGGTCTATTCGAAGGCTGAATCTAAATCCGATGTCAGAATTTTTCCATCATCTCTGGTTCTCGAGATATCTTAACCTAAAAGTGCCAAAAACACTGTTTTGGCTACCTTTGAGATTGCGTCACACATTGGATACATTTTTTTTCTTCAAACCTAAAAGTGTAACTCTTACTCTTTAAAATTCTATTTCCAGACCTTCAAATTTTTTTTTTTACCGAGATATCGTTATTTGAAATTTTGTATTTTAGCGATTTTGAGAGTGACTTCAAATTCCAGGAATTCTTACTCAATCTTTTTTGAAGCTGAAAAAATTGAACTTGGATGAAAGTGATTCATATATATTCTACTGACAGTAACACTGGATCAAGTCATCATATCCTTATCGATTATAGTTATCATCTCACATTATTGTCCTCACATAATATGCGTCTCCCCGTAGCGGATATAAATATTCGCAAAAGTAAAGCTTATTTACGACTACCAAACGTATGGTTTCTCAATTACAAGTGTTACTGATTGCTTATCGATAATAATAAATAAATCGAAGCTTCTGTGTTAAAAATTTCTTCAAAACCATCGGTAGAAGGTGTCTGCTGCATATCGATTTGTAAGAAAAGAAAAATCTGATGTTACTATTGGCTATTAAGTCGCTTGTGACAATGCATGCAAGAAAAATGGAATCGTAAACAGAGGTTAAATAATCTCGATGGAGAGGAAGAAGAAAAAGAAAGATGGTTATCTTAATTTATTCGGTTTAGTCTAACAGACGTATAAAATCGATGTAGACTTTTAACCCGTGTTTCGCTCGGACGGAAATGTCACACGATACGACAATCTCTTTCCCGAACATGTATCGTACGGTATTTTTGACACTCAACTTCATGTACGTTTGAGGAATGGAGCATTTTTCTCAAAATTTCGTTCAATACAAGTTGTATCGAATAATAAAGTTAAATTCATGCACGAAAAAGTTATTTCAGCCTCGTGCGGTCTTTTTACCGTCACTTCGCTTGGGCGCAAACATCCACATGAGACTGAAATTACTTTCTCGCACTAGTACCGAAATATACTATTAATGTTCGGTATCTTATCTAATCAACACATAAGCGCGCAAAAGGATGAAGATATAAGAAATATGCATGCGTCTATGCCCAGCTTAATAACCATCGAACTGATTGTGAGTGTAGTCAACAACGTTTGCCTCATCCGAAGTTGTTGTGATACGATTTCGAAATTTCCCTATGCTTGTAAACACTGCGTGTATAGCTATACGGTCGCATTTGACAAAACTCGGCAGCCATGTCGTCGCCGCTTCTCTTGTGCGATAACGATCTCGATCTAATCCGCTTTTGTGATAAAAAACGAGCGAATTCCATGTGAAAGATGCCGTGGAAAAAACTTGTGGCGTCATGTCTACGCGTTCATTTTCACGTGATATGATGTTGCCAAATAGTTCAGAAAAATTTCAATCTGTTAGCTAGGTAAACTACTCCACCCCAAAAATCTTGCCGAACCGTCAGTAGTTGTCGGAATGCCATTGCCTGTGCGTCATGTTAGTCATTTTTAGCCTATGCCAAGTTTCCATTTCTGAAGCGCGCAGCTCCAGTAACCTTTGTGATACATAACATCGATAGTTATTTTAATCTGATTGCTGCGTCAAGGCCAAGGCGTACAAAAAAAATACAACAAATATAGAACCTTCTAAATAACTTAAACAACAATTTTCAAAACTTGATATTTTTTATTCAATTTTTTTAAGAAACCATTTTTTATATTTTATGTAGTATACATAAACTATGTGTTTTGTTTATTTATAACAAAATATTCATTTTTTCGTTAAAAGTGAACTGCATATCTTTTTTATTTGGAATAACGACAAAAAATTAAAAAAAGTTGTTTTTCTCCAAAAAAATGCAAAACTACATAATTTCTTTAGTGCCATTTTAAAGGTCTTATAATACTTTATCTAAGTATGATTAAATTTGTAGAAAAAATATTCTTGTTGCTATTGTAGACTTGTTGATTTTAAACAAATCCTATGCAATAATTAAAACATTTTTAGAATGTCAAAACGTAAGTACGTTTGAAGAAATTAAAAAAAAAATAAAAATAATACCTATCAGTATTTTACTTGTAACCTGCGATGCTATAACTCTAAATCCTCAAACCCTAATTGTCTTAACCCTCAATTTCAATCTCTTAACCCTTAATCCAAACTTTTTTCGCATACGTATAACTCTATCAGAAAAGTCTCAATCACCAAGCCTACTAATAAATTTTTTCTTTTCAGGCAATTGAATTTCTTCAAGTTTTTCTTAACTATTGATGTATTTATATGGAAGAACTCCTTTTCGCCTTAACAAATTGATTTTTTCTTATGCAATATCAAAATATTAAAAATTTACAATCTTATAAGTTCCCAAATAAAAAGCCAACTTGTCGAGGGATGAAGCCATAAATTCGGATGAATCAATGAATCTCAGTTGAATTCCTGTGTCTATGAAAGTCTTTGAAAGCACGAATAATTTATATTGCGTTGAAGAGGCCGCGCTGAAAATGCAGGTGGGCAGACGGGATGAGTCACGGAACGAAAGCAGGACAGCAAATCGTACACTGCATAGACAGGTGCAGGGAGAGAGGTTGTCTTGTTCGACATCGCGTCGGTAGGGGGAAGACAGTCCGTGTGCACCAGTATCGGAAGACGGATTTTTCTTGGACGAAAAAAGCGGTGCCACCACGATAGGGGCTTTCGAATTGTCGGATAGGTAGACGAGTACCCCGGCCATATCGCGCGAGGTTGGAGAGGCAATGAAGAACTGGGAGGAGTTAGTTAGGAATGTAATGAGAAATTGCACTCGAGAGCAACCTGCATTGCCGTAGCTTGGTCGTCCGGGGAAACGAAAAGGGAAAGTTAGCTGAAGAGATCCGTCGTCGACCGAGTGGGATGATAGCCAGAGCGAGTCGTCAAACTCGGAGGTTTATGAATTGGACGCAGCTAGGTCGGCACGTTGCACATCAACGCGCTTGAGAACCCATGGGCGTCCAGATCTGCGTATGCAAGGACGTTATATCGGCAATAAACCAATAGACGCGGTAAAGGCTTTCCGCGCATGGTCACTGAAGTTTTCAGACGAAGGGGGACCGAACGTTGTTGGCTTTATTAATTATATAGGGAAATGTCAGGATTTTTACGACTTAGAGAACGACGAGGTACTCGGGGTGGTAAGTATTGTGCTCACGGAAAGGGCTGCGCTATGGTATAGAAATAATGAATATAGTTGGCGAACTCTCAGAGAGTTTTTCTCAAATTGAAAGGAGGAATTAAGGAGGTATTTCAAAAGAGAGGATCTATACCAGGAATTGTGGTTGCGGACACAAGCTGAAGGGGAGACGTTGGGCGACTGTATAACCGCCTTTCAGTGCATCGTACATCGTTTTGATAGACTCTCTTCGGAAAAAAGGTAGGTGAAAATTTACAAAAAAGTTTGCATTCCACCTTCGCTAGGTATTTTTACAGGAAATCGTTCGCCACTCTGCGAGAATTAAAGTGAGTGGGTTATAAATTTGAGCGCCAGTACATAAGGAAAAAGAGATAGCGACCTCCACCAGTGGCCGATAGCATGCTCATCCCAGACGCAGCTTATAGATCTTCGACTGGACCCACTAAAAGATCAACAATAACTGCAGCAATAGAGTCGGAAAAGAACGTGGAGGTGACACCGGTAGAAAGATCGAGTGGTCGGCGTTCCAAGAGGCGGCCGAAAAGAAGGAGCAGCGACGCGTCGGAGAATGAGGTGTTGACGGCTGCGGCACAACGGGACAAGAACAACAGGCCGAGCTGGGGTACGGTAATTGGCTCCGATATAAGTGCAAATAATGTTACACTCGCGGCAATTCGAGCAGACTCGAGTTCGGCACAACCGCGAGCCTCGGTTCCGCCGAGTTTGACTTCTTCTGAATGGAAATGACGTATCTCGGCTATAGATTTGACTACAAGGGCCTGCGCCCAGATCTGAACCGGATTATGGATTACCCGGCGCCTCGAAATATAGAGCGGCTGTGGAGATTCTTAGGTATGGTGGGATGGTACACTAGATTTATCAAAAACAATTAAGGTACCGCTCACGAAATTGCTAAGGAAGGACTAACCATAGGTTTAAGCCCCGGTGCTAGTGAAGCCAGACTTCGAACGGAAGTTTTATTTACATTATGACGGTTCATTGTACGCGGTGACAGCATGTCTAGTGCAGATATTCAATGACGGGGATCATCCGATTTGCTATGGGAGTCGTATGTTGAACGTGCATGAGAAATAATATAGGGTAAGCGATATCGAATTCTTGGTGGTTCGATTCGCGGTTTAAAAGTTTAGGCCGTATATCGAAGAATTCCACTTTATGGTAATAACCGATCATAGCTTGTTGATCAGACTGCTAAACAAGAGCGATTAAATAGGACATCTCGAGCGGTGGGTGCTGGATTTTCAAAAGCTCGACTGAGAGATAGTGCATGAAAAAGGTGCTGTGCACCATGTCCGGAATGCACTCTCATGCGAGTTTGAGGACGAGGTAGATGTCGGCAAATTCGAGATGATTAAGGACTCTTGGTACCTGCAAAGGCACCTAGAAGTTCGCGACCAGCCGAAGAAATATGCTAATTGGAAAGACAATCTGTTGTATCAGTATATGATAGATAATCTGCTCGATCCAGTTACGAACCGCGAAGAGTGCTGACGGTTGGTTGTTCCGCTCGAATATAGGGAAAAGGTTCTGCAGGATATTCATTGCGCACCGTCGGTACGATATTTCAGACAGGACAAGACGTGTGATCCAGTAATAAGAGAGTATTATTGGCCAGACGTGCGATATGGCATGCAAAGCTTTGTTAGTTAGTGTTAGGTTTGCCAGAAGTATAAAATCGAGCAAAGAGCACCGAAAGAATTGATGGAAAAACCCGTGGTTAAACGCCTCTGGGTAGTATTAGCAACGGATACAGTGTAGTTGCCGCATAGCAAGAATCGATTTAGATACATGATAGTGTTCCAGGACCTCTTTACGAAATGTGTAATGATTGAGTGTGCATGCACTAGAAATGGTCACCAGTACAGCGCACTTCACGCGCGGGGAAATTTCTAAAGCCGTGATCATGCATGGACTACAACTAGTTCTCGGAAGGATAATTCGAGCTGTAGGAATGAACAAACTTAATCTTCAATGTTAACATGTATGTATTTATTCAAACTAATAGAATTACAATAAAGCACGTGAATGGCTCGGGGCTCATTAATCGTCAGCGACACCCCTGTAACAAATAGAAGGAAGAACTGGTTGTTATATAGTTTGCAGTAAAAGTCGCGCCTAGCTACGAAAGTGCATATACTTCGATAGTCGCACACTCGGTGCCGATCTCCGGTACATCTCGCGGCAGCTGATCGGCATGGACTCGCCTTACCCTTCGAGTGAATGAGAAGTAGCGGTACGGTACGGAACGGAACAATGGCTCTATCCGCCGTTCAGCTGATCCTGAGGGTAGCTGTGCTCAAAAGGGGAGTCGGAGAGTCAATCCCCTAGGTTCTGTCAAAAAGTGTGGAATGAAGGAGAGCAAATCCTCCCTCACTGTTTGAAAGGCTTGCTCCTTAACTCTGATCACGGACATGTTTAAGCTGTTGAGAAAAAATTATTTTTGGCTTGTAGATTCCTAAAAACTCGTCGGCTATATGTATCTTTTTGCTGTAGATCTTTAGGAATTGAAATCAGTATTCAGGCATCCTACTATCTACCACTGGAACTTCGTATTTTTTTAAATAGTGGGTATGAAATATACCTCTTATTTTACAATTTTTGTGCTGTAAAATGTAAGTGTCTGATCCTTTCTTTTCTTTAATAACGTACGAACCTTCATATAGATTTAAGAATTTTTTTAGTTCGTTATCTAATTTGTTGAAGGAAATGATATTTTTTAGCAAGACCATATCTTGATATTATGATTATTGGTTCGGCTGGATAATTTATTCTCTATTTTATCTCTAATTGTTTGTAAGTCTACGTTCTTTTCCATAAAATGATCGACGGGTAAAATCAATGTCAGAATCGTTCTGGTTTCTTGTTTAAGTGAACTTCCATAGGGGTTGTTTCAATGGTTTTCTAGTATATACTGGTCATCATGTAGAGAATTTTTTGAGTTAAGTCTAATCATTGAAAATATTCGTTTGATGTATTGTTATTTTAATTTTTCACTTCATATCTTAGAGGTAAATTGTATTCCATGATCACTTATAATGGATTCAGGTTTTTCGAATCTGGGGATATAGTTTTCGATAGTTTTCGAAGATTTTATTTATTGTTGCGTGAGCGGTTACCCGTTGTAATGGGTAAAAGACAACAAATTTACTGAAAACATCTACGAGGTCTGTCCGGAAAGTATCAGGCCTATCTTTATAATTTCGTGCTAGCATTATTCTTTATCATCTGGTGGGTGGCATCCTTCAAAGTAATCCACACCTGATTGAATAAAATGGTTTCATCGATGTTTCCACTTTTCAAAACAGTCCTGGAATGCACTTTTAGGGATAGCATTAAGTACACTCGTCGCATTGTTTTCAACCGTTGTTTTGTCATCGAATCGGTGTCCTTTGAGTGGTTTTTTTAGTTTTGGAAACAGCCAAAAGTCACAAGGGGCTATGTCGGGACTATATGGAGGTTGCCGAAGCAATGCTATATTGTATTTGCTCAAAAACTGCTGCACAAGATTGGATCAATCGGCTGGTGCATTATCGTGATGGAGAAGCCAGTCACCACTTGCCCAAAAGTGCAGGCGTTTTCTTCTTACTGCATCACGCAAACGTTTCAAAATTTAAACATAGTATTCTTTATTGATTGTCTGACCTGTTGGTGCATATTCGTGATGTACAATACCTTCACATTCGAAAAAAATAACCAACATCGACTTAACATTGCTCCGACTTTGACGTGCTTTTTTTGGTCTTGGCGATTCAGAATGCTTCCACTGTGAAGATTGTTGTTTTGTTTCAGGATCATAACCATAAACCCATGATTCATCACCTGTAATAACTCTTCTAAGCACGTTATCATCATTATTGACCATTTCCAAATTGTCCAGAGCGATTTCTAAGCGAATGTTCTTCTGCTCTGCTGTGAGTAATTTTGGGATGAATTTCGCACACACGCGTTTCATTCCTAAATTTTCGGTTTAAATTTCAGAAATGATAGTTTTTGGTATCCCAAGGTCTTCATCTAGTTCTCGCACAGTCATATGATGATCTTGTTTGATTGCAAGTCGCACCCGCTCAATATTATCTGCGGTTTTTGTCGTCGAAGGTCGGCCGGAACGAGAATCACTATTGACAGAAGTGCGACCATCCTTGAACCGTTTATACCACTCTTTTATTCGTGTTTTGCTCATACACATGCTTTCGAAGGCATTTTGCATCATTTCAATAGTTTCCAAACTCGTTTTTCCAAGTTAAAAGTAAAATTTGATGCAAATTCGTTGATCTTGTTTTTCAGTCATTTTTGACAATATCAAAATCCGACGAATGCGAAAAAGACACTGTAAAGAAAGACACGCTGCGCATGAACTATACTTCCAGGAGGTGTCAGTAAGTAACCAATAGATTTGTGAGGCTTTACTATTGACGTTTCTGTCCGGTAGATGTCGCTCGAATACTATGGCGCGAAGATATAAACGTAGGCCCGATACTTTCCGGACAAACCTGGTATAGTCGTTAATAAGTATTTCATTTCTCCCCGCGAAGTTGATAGGGGACCATAAAAATTAATAGAAAGCATTTAATTTGGTCTTTCACTTGGTATGGGTTGCATAATTGTTGGAATTAATTTTGTATTGTATTTTGTCCTTTGGCAGAAAACACAAGTACGGAGTAAACCATGTATCTTTTTTCTACCTTTATCTACCGTATTTTCCGGTGTATAGGACGCACCTTTTTACCGTCAAACCTGACTCTAAAACCAGCCTGCGTCTTATACACCGAATGTAAGACACCCCAAATCCACTAACCTAACTAAAACGTGCGCCTGAATAGTAGCAATTAGACAACCCTCACTAACTATAAATATCTTTCAAAACTAGCCAATGACAGAGTGATTACTTATTTAATAGGTAAGTTCTTTATTATTTCAATAATATATAGTAAACGTACTTTATGTCTGAGGATGATAAAAAATACCTATTACCTATATGCCACTTGGGATCAAAAAACGTCGCATAATATACTAGATAATTAATACGAGATTTTTTATAAAAACGGTATTTTTGTTGCATCGTTTATTTCAATATAATTTTGAAAGTGTTTTTTGAAGTAAGAGACTGACTTGAATTCCAATATGAGCGAAACTAACAAACGAAAATCGTACACAGCGGGCTACAAATTGAATGTGATCAAATTTGCTGAAGAACATGGCAATAGAACTGTCGAAGATCATTTCGGCCCACCACCGAAGGGAAAAAACTAAGGAAAAAAGGCTTTGGCGTTCGCAGAAGAGTAATTTGATTAAAATGCATAAATCAAAGCATGCGTAATGTGGTAAAAAAGCAAGTGGCTTATATTAGAGAATGAAGTTAAACAATGGATTGAAGATAATCGTTCCAAAGGCTTAGCTGTTTCAACGAAAATGATACGCATACATACACAAAAAGTAGCTTTAAAAAGTCAAATAAATGATTTTCAAGGAAGTCCTTCATGATGTCACCGCTACATGAAACACAATGGTTTAGCTATACGAGTGAAAACAAAAATTTGTCAAAAAATGCCAAAATAGTACGAAGACAAAATTCTCTCTTTTCACCGGAATATAATTCACCGTAGACAAGCAATGAGTTTTGAAATCGGACAGAAAGCAAATATGGATGAAACACCTATGAACTTCGATGTTCCGTCAACTAAAAGTGTTTCGAAAAAAGGACAAAAAACGATTACGATAAAGACAAGTGGTCATGAACAATTCCACTACACCGTGGTTCTTGCTTGCTGTGCTGATGATGTAAAGCTACTTCCGATGATCATTTTTAAACGTAAAACTATGCCTAAGGATAAAATACCGACAGGTGTAATAGTGCATGTATACCTAAAAGGATGGATGGATGAAGGTGGTAAGAAAATTTGGATACATAAAGTCTGGTGTAGAAGACAAGGCGGCTTCTTGAAGAAAAAAGCACTTCTGGTTCTTGATCAATTTCGGTCTCATTTGTTACATTCTGTAAAAGAAAAATTTCATCAAAAAAACAACAAAAATTAATAAAACACAACAAAATCAAAAATAAATACAAAAAAACAACAAAAAATATTTAAAAAATGCAAAAAAAAACTTTAAAAAACAACAAAAATCGAAAAAAAAAATAAAAAAAACAATAAAAAACAAAAAAAATAGAAAATGTCTCTTTTGATTGTCGACCTCTCCGTGGTAACAGATATGCAACGGCAATGTATCTAATCATCGTCGGCTAACAGATATCAATATTTTTTTATCACCCCGTAATTAACTTTAATTCACAAAAAAGACGTGTTTTATTATAATTAAACGAATTTTTTTCCTCAAAACTAAATTTTTATCAAAATTTTCATTTTTTCTCAAAATGTGTCTTCAAATTTTGGGGTGCGTCTTATACACCGGTGCGTCGTATACACCGGAAAATACGGTAAATTATCACCTGACTGAAGAGTTTTGAATCCATGTCCAATCAGTAAAATGTGCGATAAAATACTTTATGAAATAATACTTAAAAAAAACTGCATACCAATTGCGTGTTAAGCTAGATATGTTACCGGAGAACCAACATACCGGCTAACAGATATGAATAAGCCACAAATTTTATAGACTCCACAGTCATTAATGATAAGAAAAAATACTCTTTGAAATATTATCATGCTTGGACTCAAAGTCTTACTATTTATCAGTATTAGATACACTGTTAATACAAGTACGCAAAACAGTAAACAACTACATGAAAACAAATTGGAAAAAATTTTCTCTTTACATGGATGATCGCTTTACGTGTAACATTGTAACATGTATGTCACTTAGCTTATTAAATTATAAGTAAGCAGTGGAGGTTAGATTTCACTCGAGGGGAGTGTGTACGTGTCTTGGATGTGAGCGCGAGTTTTGGTGAGAAAGTCAAAGAGGAAAAGTGTTTGAGGAGAGAAATAGAGGTGAAAAGAGCGTGGAGGTGGAGGAGGAGTGGAGAAGAGAGAGAGAGGCCTGGAGAACAGCAGGAAAAAGCAGAGAGAAAGGAATAAAGAAAAAAAAAAAAGTTGAGGTTAAAAGAGAAAATCAGAAAGCGGGAAAGGTAGGCAGAGAGGAGGGGCGATAAGAAGTAAAGGCAGAGACAGTAAAGGTAAGACAGGGAATAAAGGTGGGATCACGGGTAGTTATAGAGAGTCGAATTAAGGCGTACGGGATAGGATGAAAAGATTTGTGACAACAGAAAAATTAAGAGATAAAGGTGGAAGGTTGGATAAGAAAGGCCCAGAGGAGGAAAAGAAGAAAAGAGTAAAGGTGGTGAGGGGGAGAGAGAGCGGGGAGATGCTGAGGGAGAATAATAGAGGAGTAATGAGAGAGGCAAAGAGATGCAAGAGTGAGAGCGAGGGAAGCGAGATAGATGGGGAGGGGGGAGAAGGATTGGACAACACGATAAAAGAAGTGGGAAAAAGAAGTGGTGCAGAAGATATAATGGAAAAGATACGGACAGACATAAGAGAATTAAGAGAGGTATGGGAGGAGGAAAGAAAAGAATGGACAGAAATGTTTAAAGAAATAATGGGAAAAATGGAAAGAATGGAGGCAGAGGGGAAAAGAAGAGAAGAAAGGTGGGAGAAGGAAATAGGAAAAGTTAGGAAAGAACAAGAGAGAGAGAGAGAAGAAAGAAAGAAAGAGACGAAAGAAGAAAGGGAAAAAGCAGATCGTAGAGAAAAAAACTGCGGGAAAAATGGGGAGAGAGGATGGACCAGTTGGAAGAGGAGTGCGTGAAACTAAAAGAAAGCATAGAAGGAGGAAACAAGAAGCAAAGAGGAACAGAAGTAGGCAATAAGGAATAATTAGAGCATATGAGAGAAATAATGGATAGAGAAAGTAGGATAAACAATATAATGGTGACAGACTTAGAGGGTGAGTTAAGATGGGAAAAGAAGGGAGAGGCAGAGGTCTGGTTAAGGGAGGTACTAGAAATGAAAGGAGAGATAGTGAATCTGAGAAGAATAGAAGGAACAGCGGAGAGAGATGATCGGAAAGAAAGAAGAAAAAACATGTGGCAAATTAGATGCGCGTCATGGGAATAAAAAGAAGGAATTATGAAGAAGAAAAAGAATCTGGCACAGAAAAAGATATACATAGATCAGGACTGGACGTGGAAGCAGAGAAGGATAAGAGAGGAGGTAAGAAGGAAAGCAAAAGAAATAAGAAGTAAAGGTAAAGAGGTAAAGATGTGGCATAACGGGGTGAAATCAGAGGAAGAAGAATGGTGGTGGAGCGAGAGAGAGGGAAAAATGGTAGGAAAGGGGGTGGAAGGGTTTCGAAAACAATAGGAATAAAAGAGAGAGAGAGAGGAGAGAAGGGAGAGAGAGGGGAGAAAGGCAGTAAAAATACTATTCTGGAACGTGGGGGGGGGGGGGGGTAGGAGCATGGAGGAAGACGACTGGAAATATGTTAGGGAATTCGACATAATAGGGCTAACGGAAACCTGGGTGAAGAGGTAGGGGCAAGAACTGGTGTGGAGAAACAACTGAAAGGGTATAGCATAGAGTGAAGGGACTCAAGAAGGGAAGGAAGAAGGGGGAGAGAAATAGGGGGAGGAATAATGGCGGTAAGAGAGAGGAAAGGGATGAATAAGGTTGAATGGAAGAAAGAAAGGACAAGTGAGGTAATAGTAGGAGAAATAAAGATCGGAGGGAGGGAATACATGATAGCATCGGTGTCTATGCAACATGAGAAGAAGGAAAAATATGAATACCTAAGTGAAGAGATAGAGGAGAACAGAGGAAAAACAATAATTATAGGAGGAGACTTCAACGTAAGAACAGGAAACGAAGGAAGAGAATGGGAGACAGAAGAAAACCTAGAAGAAATTAAGGCCAAGGATAAAATGTTAAACGCAGAGGGAGAAGAAATTATAAAATGGCTAGGAGAAATGGGCTTAGTGATAACGAATGGGAGAAAAGAAGGAGATGAAGAGGGAGAAATAACATATATAGGAGCGAGAGGAATGTCAACGATAGACTATGTAGTAGGTAACGAGGAAGGTGATGAGGCGATAAAAAAGGTTCAAATAAAGGAGAGGGTAAAGTCGGACCACTTACCAATAGAGGTGGAATTGGGAGACAAAATAGCGGAAGAAAGAAAAGAAGAGGAAGAAAGAATGATAGACGACTGGAGTGAAGAAGGTATAAGGGAGTATTAGAGATGGATAGACGCAATAGAGGGAACAGATAAATGGAAAGATATAAAAAATAGAGTGAAGAACGTAGTTGTAAAAAAGAAGATAAGGAAAAAAAAAGGATCAAAAAAAAAGCTGGTGGAGGAAAGAATGTAAGGCAAAAAGGGATAGGGTGATGGCAGAGTTAAATAAGGTAAGAAAAGGGGGAAGGAGACAGAGGCAAATACTTAGAAGCAAAGAGAGAATACAGAGAGGAAATAAGAAAAGCAAAAGAAGATGAAGGGAAAAGAGTTGCAGAAGAAATAAGAACAGATAAGACGAGAAGAAAATTCTGGGATAAAGTGAATGGCAATAGGAAGAAAAGAATTGGATTAGATGAAAATATAGGAAAAGAAGAATGGATAAAGCACTTCAAGGAACTATTGGGAGAGAAAGAACAGGAAGAAAGTAAAGGGGAAGAAACCGAAGACAGCGAAGGAGAGGAAGGTGAAGAAATCAAAGAAAGAGAAGTAAAAGAGGTAATAAGAAAAATGAAAAAGAAAAAGGCGACAGGAGAAGATGGTATAGCAAATGAAGCGTGGGTGGTAGGCACGGACGGCTTGATAAAAGATATGACAAAATGCTTAAAAGGAATATGGAACGGAGAAGGATATCCGGAAGTATGGAGGAAGGGAATAATAGTACCAATATATAAGAAAGGGAGGAAAGAAGAAGTAGGAAACTCTAGAGAAATAACGCTGATGGATACGGGATATAAAATATATGCGGAAATACTGAGAAAAAAGCTGGAAAGAGAACTAGAAGCTAAAGAAACGCTAAGTGATACGCAGATGGGATTTAGGAAGAATAGAGGAACAATGGACGCGATATTTATATTAAAAACAATAATAGGGAAGGAAATAAGGAAAAAAGGAGGAAAACTGTTCGTATTCTTTGCAGACATGAAGGCCGCTTTTGATAAAATAAAGAGGAAGAAAATATGGGAAACAATGAAAGAGAAAGGGATAAATAGAAAAATTAGGAAAAGAATAGAAGAAATATACAAGAAAACAGGGAGTAAGGTAAAAGTTGGAGGAGAAATAATTGGGGAGTTTGAGACTTACAAAGGCGTAAGGCAAGGGTGCCCTTTGAGCACCACGCTATTTAATCTTGCCTTCTCCGACCTGGAAGTGAAGATCAAGCAGGTGCAGGAAGGAGGGGTAGTGATAGGAAGGAAGAAAATATGGACATTAGGATACGCAGATGATATAGTGATGATGGCAAAGAGTGAAAGTGGAATGAAAGCAATGCTGAAATATTAAAAAGATTAAATTAAATAATATTAAAATATTAAAATATTAAAAATATTAAAATTAAAAAGATACCTGGAAGAAAGGGGATTAGAGTTAAATATAGGAAAATCAAAGATGATGAAATGCAGGAGAGGAGGAGGAAGGGGGAAGGAAGATGAATTCGAATGGGAAGATGAGAAGATAGAGATGGTGAAAGAGTACAACTACTTAGGATATGTGATAAGCAGAAATAACGGAAATAAAAAGCAGATAAAGAAGGTAGAAGGGAAAATAAATATGGGACTCGGAAAGTTATGGGGGCTAGGAGAAAAGCTATTTAGAGAAAACTGGGAGCTAAAGATGAACCTGTTCGATGCTCTGGCGAAAAGCGTGATTATATATGGAGCAGAAATCTGGGGATGGAAAAAATATGAGGAAATAGAGAGACTACAACTAAAATACATAAAGTGCGTATTAGGATTAGATAGAAACACGCAAAGTTACCTAATACGATGGGAAACAGATGAGAAGTCAAGAAATGAAAGAAACAGCATTAGAAAGAGCAATGAAGTATGAAAACAAAAGAAGAGAAGAAAGAGATGGCTCAATAAAAAAAGAAGCATGGAGAGAATTAAAGAAAAGGGAAAGAAATGAAAAAGATAAAAAGGGTAAGAAGGAGGAGAGAGAGGAAAGGCTGGAAAAAAGTAAAATATACAGAGAGAGAGAGAAGAGGGAGATGAAATGAGGGAAGAGTTTTGGGAAGAAATATGAGATGAGCTGAAGAAAAAAGATGAAAAAGAACTAGAAGAAAAGCTAGAAAAATCAAGATACATAAACGAATGGGAAGAGCTGAAAGAAGAAATGAAAAGGTATAGGTTAAAGGAAATTCAAGGAGAGGGAAGAATAAAAGGTCTGCAAATAAGGGAAAGGTTTAGGTTAGGTAATGAAACGTGAGGAAGCAAGTATTGGGAAAACGAAGAAAATAAGAGATGCAGAATGTGTATGAAAGAGGAAGAAAATTGGAAGCACATGGTAGAAAAATGTGAAAAAAAGTAGAAAGGAAGGGAAAGAATGGGAAAAAATAATAATAGGAAGCAAAGAAAAGATAGCGTGGATGATGGAGATAAAATGGAAAAGAAGAAGAAATGAAGAGAAGAAAGAAAAAGAAATGCAAGAAGACGAAGCTACAAGACCTTAAGGAGAGACGGAAACAGAAGACAGAGAAGCAAGACTCGCAGACACATCTACACACACATACATACACACACATACACACAAAACACAAACATACGCGCAAACATAAACATATACATGCACACACACACACACAAGACACAAGTAACAGCAACTACACAAGCGAGAGGAAGCAGGTATTAGAGGATGGAGCAAAATGGAAAAGAAGAAGAATCGAAGAAGAGAAAGAAAAAGGTAAACTAGAAGGCAAATCATAAGATACTAAGGAAAAATAAGTGAGGTTGAGGAAAGGAAAAGCAGAGGGAGCAATAGGAAACAAGAAAAAGGTATCAAAGCCTTAATAAGGAGAAAGATAGATGAAATGATTAGCAAGAAGGAGAGCAAAAGCAAAGGAAAGGCAAAGGTGAAAAGGCAAAAAAAAGTAATAAAGGAAAAGCTGAAAAGAAAACATGCAAGAAAGAGAAAAAAAAAAAAAAAAAAAACAGAAGAGCGGAAAAGGCAGATTCTGGAGAGAGAAAGAGGAAGAGAAGATTAATCAGAAGAAAAATGAGAAGAAAAGAGGAATAGACAGGCGCAGAAGACAGGGACACAAGAGTTGCAGACACACCTACAAAGGCACATATTTACACAACACATACACACACACGCGCGCACGCGCGCACTCACACACACACACACACACACACACAAAACACATACATAATCAACTACACAAACTGGATACGAGACACAAATAGTAATATAAGAAATATAAACCAAATGTAACATATAAGTTGTAAATAAATAAACTAACTAACTATAAGTAAGCAGTGTGATCATTATGCGCCCAAAACAGCCATCTAGAGCAGATATACTCTCGTGATTTCTAACACGAGACGAACTCAATCTCTTGACAATCTCTCATGGAAGATCTACTGAGCCCGATAATACGGCGTTTTACCTCATTATCCTCAATTTCCGTACTATTACCTAGTCCTCTCTTTTATTTGAAGGGTGGAGGGATAACGGCAACCAGTGAGCACGTGTAGTTTGCAACGGTCCGTATTGATAATGCGATTTTATGATAATTAGGAGGAAGGCTACTGTCAGAAATGTTGTTGTAGCTACTGGCAAGTCAATAGGAGATTGGCCTGAAGTTTCTGTCTAAAAATGAAGTCGAACTCTACTCTCTCTTTCCGTTGCGTGCGTGCTGGTTTGAGCAACGCCGGCGGCCTCGCTCTCGTTCTCCCATTTTAGGCGACATATTTTCTCTCTCTATCTCTTTTCTTGACGCTATTATACTCACTACCAATTCGTTCCCACTAACGATGCCAGCCACAGGTATTGGTCCTGAAATAAAGCGTTGCAAGCATTGGTAATGGTTCTTGGCTTTATCACGTTCGCCATGGCCACAGCGAAGGAGCGAATCACGGGAGAAAGAGCGAGCTAGACAGGGCCGATCATCTCATCCAGGACCCCGTCACAGCACCCCACCCCCCCGAAGTTATCGATTTCTCTCTGACGATTGACTCACGATCAGTTCGCTCCTCTTTGCGAGTGCCCAAAGAAACTTTAAAGTGCTTCAAAATGATTACGAATTTATACATAAATATTATTGTTATAATAAATATATAGAAAAAAGTGTATTTACATAATTTTTATTCATTGTCGGCGAAATTAGGTAATGAACACATGCAAAAATTTATCCGTATTGAGGTTTTTAAGGTCTCTAATTACGAATAAGGAGTCAAATTTTGCAAATTAAAAAATGCCGGATCAAACATTCGAGATTTCTTAAAATCTGAACTAAAATATTTATATATATTGTTTTAAGGTCGTCCATTGCAAATTTCAATTCAGATTTCAAAAATTTCACATAGAGTATCCCGTATGGTTGACGAAAAATATCATATTTTGCAAAATGTGAACTGAAAACTCGTTTTATAAATATTTGAGGTCGCTGATAACGAATATAATATTAGATCCTAAAAATTCTACAAATACCATTTGCAACGTTCTACTGTGCATTGGAGCAAAAAATAACTGCTACGAGTAAAAAGTAATTGCTATACAAAATTATGTATAAAAATTACCTCTAGATATTCAAAAGATGATCAAACTAATAAAAATGGCTAATTCAGAAACAGTACAAAAATAATTAAATAAAGTAAAAAACAAAATCTGTAATAGGCGCTTCCAAGCTTGTGTATCAAATGGGGAGGATGTTTGAAAAGGAGTTTCAGATTCATCAATTGAAATAAAAAAACCTAGCCCTAAAAACGTAATAAAAAGAATTTTTAAAGCATATTTACAGAAGTCAACGTTTTTCGTCGGCCACATTGGAGCCGCCATTTAGAATTTGCAAATTCTAACATCATTTTCATAATCAACGACACCAAAAACCTTAAGATAGTAGGTTATGCTGATGATCAAATGAACGTGACCGAAAGGGTTAAGTTGCTGATTTTTGGCTTATATTCTACGTACCGAAAGTTTTTTCAGGATAAAGACATTTAGAACTTGCTCTATCTATGGTATTATGGCGACTAAACCAAGTGTCACCGTGAGTGAAACCGTAAATGGCGTTCATCACTATATAAGAAAGATATATTGGTCTAAGATATCGCATATTAGGGAAAAATGTCAACAAATTTAAAAATCCGATTGCAAACGTATGCATTTTCTTTTTCATAGATTTTTGGAATGAAAAGAGGTAGCAGAATGGGCTGAATGGCATCCAAAAGCTAAATTAGTGTACTTTAGGGAAAAAATACGATAATAATTAATTAACTGTTAGCATATTGAAGTAAAGGTTAAAGTGGTAGATTTTAGGAAAAAATTTCTTTTAATCTAATTTGTCTTAACAAATGGTCTGTTCTTTTTCTGTTCGTCTATTCCATCGTATAGTGACTACTGCCCTGGAAGATTCCGATGAAATAACCAAATCTTTCATCGGTTGCCTTCGTGATTGTACTCGCTGTTCCCCCCATTTCTGTCGGCCTCGACTTTAGTCTCGATCCTGGTTGCGATTTCGCTATAGTTTCAGATCGGTTAAAGTGGTCTCAATTATTTCGACTGTTGACTTGCTTCTTTTCGATTTTAATATCGCATTGCTAATTTATGATCTTGCTTTCAGGCACGGCATCCATTTTCACTTCATCAGCTTAGCTCTGCGGTTCGTGGAAACTCTTCAAACGATCCTTTATTGTTGTTCGATAATGAAGTCCTTCGAGAAAAAATCCCTGATGCCGTTGATCTACATCAACATCCAATCAAAATCACTACTCTTTCTCTGCAGTGATGAATAGGAACTTTTGGGATGATGATGATATCTTTTGTTTCCTTTTCGGACTGAAATGTCTTCATATTAGTCATTATATTTGCTTCTATCAAAAATTCTCGATTCGATAATGTAAATTGATGCAGATTGATATAGAACTGATTGTCCGGTTACATGTTCGTAACGGTCCTTTTATATTTCTACTGATGATAATCTGAGAGGCGTCGGTTGCATAAAAACAGTTGCTCAATGCTCGTTTCTTTGAGGCGTTGAGTTAATTAGTGTTTTATGATGTTCGATTGATTGTTTCAGAAATTCTTCAATTCTGTCTTTTTTTTATATACTGCGACGGAGGAGAGGGAGGGGAAAAATATTAAACGGGTATTTCTCCGGTCTCGCACTGTCGCCAGCGGCGCGCAGTCAGCCGAGACAACGTGTGCAGCTTTTATTTTTATTTCGTTGGGCGCCAGCTACCGTGCTCTCGCGTTAGGAGAGCAGGTAGCGCTGCAACGTTGGCTGGTTCTCGGCAAGGTCCTGCTGGTCGCTGTGAGGGTCGGGTGGTTTCCCCGCTACCTCCCTCCTCGTCGCCGTCGGTGCTCTTTGCGCGCGTGGCCGGCTATCACCTGTGAAGGATGAAGTGGGAGCGCGAAATCCTAGGCTACGAATTCGTTCGAGTCTGAAACGAAGAGACACGTCGAGCGAGAGGGGAAGGGGGACAACGGGTGGTTTACAAGGCCACCCACGGCTGCGGCTCGTTCGGCTAGCTAGGTGTAGTTCAGGGCATGGCGGATCCTAACCCAGAAGCGGGTACATCGAGGGGGGGCGTCACAGGGGCGCCCCGACTGACGGACTAGTGGTTTAGGGGATAGCTCCTTCCCTGTACTGGTGGCGTGGCTCCCGCGACGGCGGCTATCGGCTAGGTGACAACTAGGGTATTCGCGCACGCGCTTACCGATCTCAGACCGATCGCGAAAGCTACGGGGGATGAGGCGATCAAATTATTAGTCAGTAATAAGTCAGGTTTAAGGGTAACTCAAATTTATTATGCAAAAAGAACTTCCCAGGTCAACCCCAGTGATCTACCCGTCGCTATGGTCAGCCTGGTCTAGGTTACAGGGGGACGCGAGTGGCGTACTACGACGCGAAGTCGATTTAGGCAGGCAATCGTCAACACAAGCGGTAAGTCGCGAATGCGTAGTTGTCGTATGCAAAATATTTATCTCGCGCTGGCTCGGAATTCACTCGAATAAACACACGGAATCGGTCGATCGTACGAAGGTCAGCTACTCGACCGGCAATGTTAACAATTTAGAACGATAATCCTACGGTGAAAACAAACTAATAGCGCGCACACAATACCGAAGGTCAAGCGCGACTCACCTAATGTTCGTCCGGTTGTAACAAAGGGATTCGTCAACACGCACAAGATTTGTCGCACGCGCGAAGGTCATACGATACTTAATTACTTTATCCAACCGATCGTCGCACAAAGGAGTCCCCGTAACTGGCGTGCGCACGGGGAATTTGCGCCTGCGTGGCAACCAGAAACACTCCAAATCCAACTCATTTATCCAGGAAATTATATGAGCGGAAGTCGGCGGTCAACCGGCGTGCGCGCGGAGGATGTGAGGATACGCACACGCGCGGGAAGTTTGTCGGTCAAGCAACGCGCAATGTAGCAGATTAGAAACGGTGTCTGAGAGTTCTACTGCAAGGTGCGTGCTCGCGAAATCGTATCGGGCGCGCGAAGGTCATGCGGCACTCGCGAGGACGCGGACGCTCGGCGGTCACGCGACTTGACGGAAAAACCCGCTTCCAATCAAGGATTTATTTAGGTTAAGCGAGGATCTTACAGCACGTAGATGCGCGCGCGAAAACTTGTCTTTCGATAACGGACAACATAACGGTGCGACAGCGGGGAATCACTCGAAAGGTCAACGGTGAAAATGTATAAGAGGATCACTCCGACGCGCGAAGGTCTAACGGCACTCCCGAGGATGAGGACGGGCAACACACGGTATACATAAAAGAAGGGTGTACTCACTTGATCGTCTCCACAGAATAATTATGACCTCTGCTGAGGGGATTGTTTGTGGTCGGCGGGCCTATTGCTGCCGCAGTTATACTGCTTTATCTCTATTTTCTATTCCTGCGTTCCTATCTGTTTTCCTCTATTTCACTTATCTATTTTTCTTTTCTTTACTTCACTTATCTATTTCTGCACTTTCTTTTCTTTCTACTTCACTTATCTATTTCTGCACTTTCTTTTCTTTCTACTTCACTTATCTATTTCTGCACTTTTCTACTTTCTACTTCGCTTATCTATTTCTGCACTTTCCTACTTCTTACTATTTCGCTTATCTATTTCTGCACTTTCTTATTTCTTACTATTTCGCTTATCTATTCCTATCTGTTTCCTATTTCCTTTGTCTACTTGCGGGTGCCGCGCATCATCGAGGCTCAACGGGTATGTCGAACTCACCGTCGAGGCTTAACGGTCACTGGCGCGCCGTTTTTCGGCGACGCGCCGCTTCTCCTGGTTTACTTCCCCTTAGTTAGTGTTGATTAGCCGGCTTGTTGCTAAGCCGGGTCTCAGCGCCGTCTATTTTAATACTTTTTGCCCGCGCAATTTGTTTATTGGTCGGTCCTTCGCGCCTAATTTGCCTACTAGTCGCGAAGATAGCGTCGGTTTTCACTCATTAGTCCGACCACCCCTAAGCTGATAACGATTGGCCGGTCAACTAGCGTCGCTTGTCTATCCTCTTCTATCCACCGCTCGTTGGTCTTACCGATTCCCCTCGCTCGCTTCCGATCGGTCTAGCGTCGGCGGTCTCGCTCGCTCTCACGCGCTCGGTCGCTCCTACTTCTAGTCTAACTAGGTCTGCCTTAGTTAACGGGGGCTTGCGATCAGCTGATCGCGGCTGGAAACTTTAAGAGCTTCTAGCTCCCCGGGGGAGTGTCGGATCAGGTCGTGAGTGCGCGAGGGGTTGTACGCGAGCGTAAGGGTCGTGCGAATCGGTCAGGGAAACTTCTAGAGGCCATAGTTCGCGAGATTCGGAGGTGCGTGGGCGGGTGTATGCGGTCGTGGCTGTTCTGCCGCAAGTGCCGGTAATATATATTTTTGTGTGATGACGCATCATCACAATACTTATCATCTGATTTTACTGGCATTTTGTAAGATTTTACATATAGTTGTGTGAAAACATCTCTGGCCAAAGATAATTTTATATTTTATTAGTGTATAAAGAATGCAAAGTGGAAACACAAATATATCTTGCTAAAGTACTATCAAACCATAAAACCATATAATCATAGTATCATGATTCGATGTCAACCTTATAAGCCTTGATTTTTTTATACCTTGAAATATAGACTTCATAACTTCGTTGTTTATTCCTAAGCTATTTCATGAAAGTCCATTACAAAATGATGATCTTTCTTCTTGCATCAGTCGCTCGATATTGGTGACATATGGTGATTTTCTTTCTTCATTCGGTAGCAGTACCGCTATTTCTATGAGAACAGATAAGTAACATTTGATGACATGTGAAAATTGGCATGGTAATGGCCATGCTTTCGATTACTGGTTAATATTTTGATCTGCATTTTTCATTAGTAATTTTTGATTTGTAACTGGATTTTTGTCATTTGTTTCTTCGTTGTCAATCGTTTTACCAAAACTGGTAGATAATCTACCATTTTCAATATGTAGGCGGCTTCTTGTACAAAGTCGATGCTTTATTATAGTTTATTACTGTAATATGACATGATACTGTAACTCAAGCATGAGCCTTTCCCGGTATTCATGAGCTATCGGTTGCCTTTATTATTGGCTTGTAATAGTTTCATTAGATTATAGAGGGTTAATAGGTTCACTGACTAGGCACTTTAATCTGAAGGGTTTTTTTGATAAATATCTTCTTCTTTCGTTGAGTTTAGACTTCGTTCTTCGTTCCTTTACTCGACATTCTGAACTTTCTTTGGAGTTGAAAATATCGCTAGTAAGTGTGTTTTTCCGTTTTCACTCACATGACTTTCCAGAGTTCGCGGTCCTGAACTGTTTCTTGTCCCTTTCGCGAGTTCTCTTTGTTAAATTTGTGAGAAAACAAGCTCTCACCGACGAGCAATGAACTCATCCTGAACTTTCTAGGTTGTTGGCAAGCTCATGTAATGCTACACGTAGTCATTCGGAATTGTTCTCCCCTTCGACTATGACTGGATTGCATGCAATTGCGTCGGCATTGATGTTGTGATTGCTCACTTAATAAATAAAATCAAACTCGCAGCCTATTAATTATTAAACTAACCTTGAACCTATTAACCCATGAATTGGATCTTTTGTTTTGTGAAAGTTTTTGAGTATCTCGTGAGCGGTGATTACTATGAATTTTCGTCGATAGACGATAGGAGTAAACCGAGTAGAATTCTCTAATGACAAGATAAATAAGTTAGTCTGTATAATGGCTTTAGTATTATATGAGAGCAAAATGTCTATATATCCTGTTATGTCCCGAGAAGGCTGACATAGGTAGGGTTGACATAAGGACACCGTAAATTTGTATGTATTTGTTAATGACTGTGTAAGAGTTCTCAAAAAATTCCTCTCATAGAGTCAAGTGGCAAAGGCAGACAAAATTAGGTAATGAAGTGAAAATCATAATTGATTTGTGAGCGCGATCTAGACGTGAAACGATTCCACCTGCACAAAAGTTGACAAGAACGAAGCGCACTACCTCCACTCACGATGAGCCAAGACGAGAAAATTAGCGCTCTTGCGAGGCATTCTTTGTCAACGATAGTCAGTCCATCTCGGGGATCGCGTCTAAATTGTACAACTCTATTTCAATAACTAGTTAAGTTCCTAGTTTATCTTTTTGTTATCTTTCTCTTGAGAAATAAGCACTTCTAACTACTCAAGTGCAACTAGTAGCTCCGAATAGATTTATTTTACAATTGTTGTTTATTCCGCAAATCTCTCAACGAACTTGTGTTGAGCGTGAGTGGCTGTGAATGATACATACGTGCAACCGTTATCGCATATAGGAGAAACCACACTTAATCTACAACAATAAAGAAGCTGAGGTGCAGAGACTGATAAGAACTTCAAAATCAGTCAAATAAATCCATTATGCCCGAAACTACGGAATCCGTTAAACTCAGCGATAGGTTATGATAACCAACGTCTCTCGTTATTTACGGTTGAATTTTGCGTAACATTCTTTACGACATTTTTTCTATCTTTGCCGCCTCTACACTGCATTCCTTGAACAATTCGCTATTTGCGCTGTCACATTAATCAAAACACAATAACAAGGCATAACATATCCCAATTCTTTCACTAAAAAACTCCAAACCTAGTACCAGAAATTTATTTACGTATGTCATGGGTTGGAAGTTTTTGTTTCTTAATTCGCTTCGCAATGAAGATATAATCACGAAAACGGGATAAAATAATTAATTGTTAGTAGATGGAATATATTTATTATTCCTCCAAAAAAAGAGAGAGAGAGACAGAGAGAGATAGCGCTACTCATTGAATCGATAGCCGCTCGCTAATATTCGCGCTAAACGATTTAATTGGACGCGTCACATGAGTTAGTCTAGCTTCAGCTATGATACTCGGAAAAAAGATATTCCTGAGTCTAAATACTAAGTTACGCAGATTGAAAGTAACACGGCGCGCGTGTGGCTCCTATGTTCTTGATTCATTCTTGAGTTAAGTGTAAATAAATATGTGTAATAAAGAGTATTTGACTATGTTTTACTACAATAATAAGGAAAGTACCCTAGGTGTCCGCCCCCAAGTTCAGTAATACTGAGTAAAGTTGTAGTATATTAAAAAATAATACACACGTATTTTTTTATCGACGGATATACACTAACATCAAATAGAATTGAAGATAATGGAAAAAAATTAACTTTGAGGGTAACTTTCGAGGATCGTTTCCACTCTCTTAAATACATATCAGCAAATAAAAAAAATAAGTATCTGTTATTTTTTGGTATACTACAAGTATAACTATATTTCAGTATTATTGAAGTCGGAGAAGGATAACTGTGGAAATTTACTTGTGAGTAAATCTGACTGAATCGTGTGAATTAATGTACTTTGTGAATCTGACTGAACGTACTGATAGAGTGTACTGTATCTGATTCTGCATGTTGTGTGCCATAGTATTTATATCTTTAATTTTCATGAATTTTGATTTGGCTGAAAGCTTGCTCGAAAATTTGGTACAAGGCTTACGATTCAGCATTAATCAGGCCGACGATATATCGTGCCGTCTCCGGAAACACTAACTGCCGCGTTGCTGCTTCCTCTCGATTTTTGCATTGGTGAGAAAGATATCGGACTATGTATAAGCACTTGTTGACATTATGTGTTGGTGCTAGTCGAACGTTTCGGCTATACACAACTCGTGACAATAGTATTTTAGTCAGATTTTAAAAATAGACTTATTCTCTTTTAAGTGTTTATTTCATGAATTTTTTAGTTATTAAGATTTATTTTTAAGTATGTATACACACACCCATATATATTGTAAAAAAGTATATCCATAGTGTTTGATGAATATAAATTGTTATATTATTACAGTATTTTCGTACTTTGAATACAAGAGTCTCAGTTGTATACATTGAAACATGGCAAGGTGGCAATCAAATAACCGTTGATAAGAATACTGATATTAGTCGAGCTTTGTTGAATTTTGATGATTATAAAACGAGAATGTTTCAAACTACGCATGATACTGCTCAATTACTAACGTAAGTATTTTATTTGTTACGAATATTGATTTTGTATCATTAATTTATGAAAACTATGTATGTACCTAAAATTACTATTTTACAAGTTATTGTAGCTATTTTATCATATAAATAACAAGATAAATTATTCGTAATATAATCCTATATGTTCAACTAACTAACGTTGCGAAAACAAATATCATCTCGTTGCTCTTATTAATAACTAGCCTATATGCTAGAATCTGAAATTGCGCGAAGCTTAACTGATAGTTCCATTCAAATTCGAAATATAGAATAGATTTTAGGTAGACGGTGACATACTAGGAATTTGTATTATTGAACAATGTGAAATTATTAATTATAACGTAGCGTACATGAATACACTTTCCTTTACTGTATCAATAAATAAAAATTTATCTTTGGAAATTGAATGAAGAACTCAAAAAGCTCTTCTAGTGGACTAACTTGGATAGTAAAAACGTTCTCGTTCTAAACGTTTCTGAAAAAAAGCTTGCGCAGTAAACAAAGTGTTTCATCCGTTCAACTAGCTCATATTTTGAAAGTTGTAGTTTAATAAAAGTAAAAACTTTTGAGATTACTTCTTTAACGTAAACTTTCTAATAGTTTTTTTAGCAAAACGGTTACATGCGAAGAACGTGTGTTTCACCTCATCTCAGGCATGTTGGCAGTAAATACAATCCGGCGTCGTCATCCTATTCATTCTGAAGAGATACTTTTCGAAGCACTCTCATTTAGATAAAAGTTGGATAATAGAGAAGTTTACTTTTTCTGTCTTATCGAGATTCAACCTCCCGTTTTATTCTGTGTGTCCAATGTTCTTGTCCGTTCGTTGTCCATTTAGTCTACCATTTTTGTAATGTCCTCATCCTTTCTTGCATCAAAACATCAGCCCATCTGAAGTTCGCATTTTGTATGTATATCCATTTTATTTCAAAGAGAAAAAAATCGATCGGAATTACGCCCGCAATCACAAAAATCGTATTCTCAGATATCGTCTGGTGTACGTACGCGACTCTTAACTCTTCAAGTCGTTGTATGCTTGTCAAAACTTTCGTTTATTTTTTTACCTTGTGACAGGGTTATAGCGATGTTCGCTAGCCCTGTGTGCGGCACTCTCCTCGCGTGAACGCAGCGACCAAGTGTACGCTATATAGCGACTACATACTTGTGTCGTTGCAGGATATGGAGAGAGGAGGTGTCGCCGTGAGTGCGAGTGAGAGCGAGAAGAGCGAGAGAGAGAGAGCGATTTTGACTGATTTTTGACGGCGAGAGAAGTGGGAGAGCTGCGGCGCGAGGCAGAGAAATTAAGAGAGAGGAAGGGCAGTTAGGCGCGAGCTCTCGAGTAATTAGGGCCGCCTAGGAGAAGACTGGATGAAGCGAGATTTTGGCCAGAAGGAAGCATTTTGGCCATTGGTGCGACTGCCACGTTTGCCAGGAAGCCAGTTGTCCGAAGCAGAGCCAGTATACGCAGCGACCATTCGCCGTCTACGAAGCAAAGGCCGTGCTGCGGCCCCTCCTGCAGCGGCTTCCATCGTCGCCAGGGCACCGTTTTCTGCGGGACTACGCTTTCGCCGGCGTCGCCTCTCTGTCGACGGACCGTCGGCATCCGGTGGGTCCAAAGCCAGTTAATCTCTCTCGCGCCAGCTCTTGCTCGATTACAGACATTAGCCTATTTTGATTTTATCGCGCACGCTGAGCGATCTCGCTCGCGTGATCCCGCGAACTCTGGTCGCGGAAAGGTTGAGCGAGCGCGCTCACCGCGGTGAAGTAAATCTTGTAGTGATATTTGTGAAAAGGCGTCAATAAATGTGATCGCCATATGTAGTATAATTGAATTAACGTGTCCGATTATTTGTATCAACCTTCCCAACCAGAGCGAACTTCAGCCTGTGAAAGTCAGCGCCGGCTTTCTTTATCGAGAAAGAACCCAGAAAATTTAGCAGAGACCAGCCCAAGGCGCACGGTGGCTGACCCCTCTTACAACCTTCAAAGTTTCAAAAGCCCTGTGCAACTCCCGCTGTCAACAATCTGTCTCGTATTATCCGTAGTCTCAACGTCAGATAGTGATCCGAGGTAGACAGGTACTTGATAGGTTGTAGTAGATAAGCAATATATGTTTCAAGCTACATCGTGGGCGTTCCAGCTGGCTTGAAACGTATATAGGGGTTTGCATATGCGCGCGCGTTGCGCATACGTTATCGGTGGTCAGAGAATGGATGGTATCTCTCAACACTCCCCCGGAGTCCTTCTTTGACCTAATCGCGACCCCCGAGAGCCCCTCCTCCCTTTAATAGTAAATAATAAAATAATAAATTGTAATATATCAATTGTCAAGGTAGGTTCCTTCTATAGAGATTGTTAAGCTAAGACACTGTAGAAATTGTTAGGATACTTGGTTAGCTATATGCTGGCTTGGCGTGGTGGACCCTCGGAGAGAGGGTAGCATCTCTAGCGTTTGAGGTGAGCTCGTTATGGAGAGGTGGTAGCGTTTTCAGCTTACTAAACATATGCTGGCTAGGCGCGTTCCCAGTAGTGTGAGTGCTTCTCTTTCTCTCTCTCTTCTTGAACAAGCTATAGCTATAAATAGTAGAGGGAGTATGCGCACACCGTAATAGCTGATGAAGAGGATAATGTAGCTCTAATGAAGAATAGTAATTTTTTTATTGAACTTCCGTTTATTAGTATAATTTAATACAAAAAAAAACAATTGGTACTACATTATAAATTTTGTTTTTAAATGATTTTTTCATTAGTATTATAATAAATTAATTTTCTCACATCACCGCTGATTGAATTATATTCCACGATTCGATCACGTAGAATTAAACAATAGGCACCAGTAATGTCAGGAAAATTATCTATAGTCTCAAATTTAAGTCGTATATATACAGGTACTGTCTTGATTGATTCATTTTGTTTCGAACATTCAATAACTATTAGAGGAATGTTATTTATAAAATCATTCTTGTTGAGCAATAGCGCATTTTCATTCTCATAGTAAGCCTTTGGGAAATTAACATACATGTCATAATATACTGCATACTGATTTTTTTCTGAATGAACAAGTTAAAATGACCATATGGATAGCATTGAGAATTGAGAAATAGTTTTACATTACTGATATTACAGTGATTAAATTTACCAGCATCAGCAGTCTCTAAACTTTTTCGTTTAATTTGAAAGTCTAAAATGGCATAGCGAGGCTTTTCTAATTGATTTGAAGTAGATACACTAGAGAGGCCACAGATCAGGGGGCCTTAGATCAGGCGGGGCCCCAGATCAGTGATCTGAAGTGCATGAGCTATCAGATCAGCACTCTTAGATCACGCGCGAGAGCCCCGGCCCCTCCCCCTCACCCGCCAATCATAAATACGTTTTAAATATTAAAATTTATTTATATGTAATTGAATTTAATTTATTTATATAATTTACTTATGTGTATATGTAATGCAGATATAGCTCAGCGAAAAAAATGAGCAGACACTACGAGGAATTGAATTCGCGTCTTATGGATCGATAGACCGTAGCCTCAAACAACTAAGCCACGGCTGCTTTTAGCTCTTGACAGTTCTTACTGTGTATATTAGCTACTAATATTAGTTACTAATATTAGCTACAGTCAAAGCGACTAGTCAAAGCGTCCTCGCGCGTCCCCTCAGTTAATCCATGTGTATGCGTTTTACGATCACTTATATCATCATTTATATATGCTTGAATGCATATATATTCATATATATTGTTTTCATACATATATATATGCATATATATATATTCATTTATATTGTATGCACAATTAATCACGACGTATGCATGCATGCACGTATCCATGTATGCACTGATTATTGATGAAATAGTGGTGCGGGAGAATGGGCGGGTGAATAGTAAATATATACATTTTTTTATTGATAAAAAATAAGTCTTATTCTATAAGTCATTTATTCAACGAATACTTATAGAAATTCTTCAATAATTTCATCGTTCTCTTCCCAGTCCATGCAACAACCATTTATGTAAAACTTTTTCATAAATTTGACGTTTTGATATACGCATGTCGTTACGTATTTACCGTTAAAATTAGGACACACAATAATTGATTTCATATATTCAATAGGGGAATAGTCCCAATCATTCAAGTTGAAAGCTTTCAGGCCATATAATTCTAACCGCTCTTTTTTTCAAATCTCCGGAAACAGAAATATTCGTGGCATCTTTGAAGTTTGTCTGTGATGAAGAATTTATGCTCTTGTACTTGAAATTACCAGAGTCTCATTCTAATCCATGGTAGTAGAATAGAATTCCATCCAGAGATTATGATGCTTTCATTTTTCAATTAGTCTTCGCCATGGAAATGGAAGTATGAATAATCGTACGAGTGGTTCTTCCTCGCAGTTAAGCGGAAGTATCGCTAGTTTCTTTAAGGCATACGTTTTGCCAGGTATCATGAAACCTTGCATATACACTACGTACTCCACTCTGGCTGTTACTAAGCTGCTTAAGAGAAGAGACATCTGTTTGATACAACGATCTCCATTCCCTGAATAAGTTTCTTTATATCGCCACTTATTGGATAGTATTGAATGATGTGATCATGTAAAATGAGACAATACGCTGAAGTTACTTCAAAAATATTTTTCTTTGTTTCAAACACCAAGCGTAAGAGTCCACTGTAGAGTTCTTTAATGTCTCATTTTGTTTAGAGCAATCAATGACAATGAGAGGTACTTGTTTTATAAAGGTAGATTTTTTTAGCATCAGTTCCAGACTCTTTACCGTAGTATGCCTTCTAGAAATTGGCATACATGTCGTACAACATTGCAAACTGATGCTGCAATGATGGAATACGTTAGCAATAACTGTTGGATTATTGTTTCGTTTAATTTGGAAAGCTAAGATAACATAACGTGATTTTTCCAGTTGATTTGCAGTTTTGACTATTCATACATGACTTTTCTTGGTAGGTAGCATTGGATACTCATATAATTCCCAACTTCCAAAACTCATTGAAATACTTCTTTTTCTTTTCAAAAAATCAAGTAATCGAATTTTTTGAATATTCGATGCAGTAACGTATGGCATAATATATGTATATATATTTTTTTCATTCTCGTCATCATTTACATCTACATAATAATTATCCACTAGAAGAAGGTTTTCGTACTTTTCCTTTTTCCCAGCGGTCAAATGCCGAAGTAAAACTTCGTAAATACCATTTTCCAAATTTAGAAAATACAGATTTATTGAAACTTCATTTTGTTTTTCAAATTTAACGACTTGCCTCGGATCCATGGAAAATGTAAGATTCCTAAAATTATACTTATGCTGATGCATAGTATATGCGCTGACATGATTTGGATTCATTGCAACCGGATATAATGCTGAGAGGATAGCCCATTTGAAACACTCATCATCATCGTAGTTTTGCACATTTAGATAGGCCTTCCTTTGTCTGATAGGTTCTAGCAATTTCTTATAAGAAGAAACCTTTACAGAATTGTATTTTATGATATTGACAGTTACATTTAATATAACACGAAACGACCACCCTGAATCTTGCTCTTGGAATTTTTTCGTACTGGTGCTGATAGGCTCGAGTATATTCTCAATGTCCATTTGTTTATATTCCTAGTTGCGTATATTGGTATCATTTTTGTATTAAAATACTTTACATCGAGTGTTTCCTCGTCATTCTTTGTAACTGCTTACTCAGTATTTAATACAACATTCACTTTTATAGAATTATGTCGCTTCCAGGCTTCATTGATTTGAGCATGAAACAATCGTTTGGTATGTCTCAAAAACATAGGCCAATCTAAATGCTTCAGATTGGTAATTACACCAGTCTTGATTATATCTTTAAAAGCATTGTTAATGTCACTTCAGTGAATTGTTGCATCTTCGGCTACATTTATCGTTGTACGTGAAGTATTAGATGGTTCCACACCAGTAGCAACCACACTCAGAGTTTTGTGTACTGATGATGATGATGATAACTATGATTATGATTGCGAGGCTCCAGCTTGTTCACGCGATATTACAGCATTAAGTTGTGTAGTAATGACTGCGCTAAAAGTTTAATTTTATAAACATTGAGTAGATGCAAAACATTTCTAATTGTACACAGCTAATTGTAGCTGCCTGCAATTTCTATTTGTTAGCTACTGTTAAGTTTGACGTTTGAGCAAGTTTCTCAGCATTTTACTGAGCTAATGAATCCAATTTCAACCACCTTTCGATATCTTGAACGGTAGCTACACTAGTATTAACTTTTGCGCGTATATCGCTTTACGAAGGCAGTGTCCTTAAAATACTCAATATTTTAAGGACACTCCTAAAAGCAGTGTCTTTTAAATACTGAGCCATGATCTGGAATTGTAAAGACACGTAAATAATATTTTATTACATTTTACACTGATACAAGCGAGCAACTGATCAAATCTAGCAAATTGATTACATTTTTTTCACCACTAGTCGAATCTGATTGATTATAAAAACACTATGGCGGGAGTCAGCGAATTAGATTGGTTAAAAATTATGGTTAGGGGTGGGTTGGGGGGGGGGGAGAAACAAGAAATATTATTTTAACGGGAAAAAAAAATTTTATTCGTCGAAAAAAATGGTGAGGAATGAGTGATTGTAAGTCGTATATAAAAGGCGCCGACTCAAATGTTTGATGTTTAATCAATCAAGATGGAGTTTATTATAGACGTACAAGGGTTCAAGACTTTCATGAACGAATTTGTGTTCAAGGAGGTTGCCATCGTTTTTATAGAAGAAGATGTCACTCCTCCAATATTCCTATTCAAATCACCTTATCCGTGGAGCTGGTTATGGAAAAAAAAATCAATCAGAAAATAGTTACTTTCTCTCTCTCTTTTTCTAGTTCTCTCTCACTTATTCTCTTTCTTCAACTGCAGCGTCTTCTTACGTTTTCCTTCTGCAACGCTCTCTCTCGCTCTCCTTAGTCTACCTCAGCCGGGTCTGGTAATTTATGGTAGCTGATAAAGAGGTACAGTATTAGGCGCATATAAAACGTGTGCACAATACTGACCCCTTAGCCTTGCTGAAGGCGAAAGGGAGAGGCAGAGGAACCGACGAGAAACAGGCAACCGCCTACTCACGTTACATGCTGACCAATGCAAAGTAAGTTTATTCTTTCTCACGCATATTATAAAGTGTCATCTATGTATGATATTATAATTTTATTTTTTAAAGAACAACTGTGATCAACGTTGTAGATTTGAGTTGTCCTTCACTCAAGAAACTATCAAACCAAACTTTTTCTTTATGCAGTAACCACACCAAGGGTCGCTCAAATCCACCGCATGCCTACACAAACGCACTTGCTATCACCAAATGGATGCTTACTCATAAAAATTCAATTAGTTATCATTTATAATTACACTATTATTTTATTATTAGAGTTTATATTAACTTAAAATGAAATCAAAATGAATACTGATTTATTAAAAAAAGTCTTTTCGACGTGATTTTAATCATGAGATGAATATGTTAGTATAAACAATTTGAATTATTTAATTCTTTTGAGAAAATTAATTGAGTGATTGATAGTAAAAAGCAATACGCACAATTAAAATAAAAAATGTTTTATTAAGAAAAATTTATACAAAATAAGCATGATTACGTCTCGTAATTACTTGACGATATATCGCACAGTGATTGAGTTTTACTGCACTTTCACCGCATGAAACATGTACGCATGGTAAAAAGACTACACCAATTCTTGCATCCAAACATATTTTGCATACATTAAATTCAAGCTGTTGCAAGATATCAGTTGTATCTTGTTCTGATTTTTTAATGACTTCTTCCATATCTTTAATGTGTTTAGTAATAATCTTTCTGAAATTACATATAAGTTGTTAACGAACACTTGCCATCTTAACTGTTGTATTCGTTATTTTTTCTATTAAACTAAAATTAGTAAGCATCTTCGTGATGTCATTTACTGATGCTAAGGTAGGCTTGGCTGTTGCTGTACCTGAGCTAGCTGCAGCTGGGCTGATTTCATTTAAGTTCTCTATAGCTATGCTGCTCGTTGTGCGCTCTGATTATCCTGACACCCCAAACCGATACTTGAGTTCATACGTTCCACAAACATCCCTACCTCTTTATGGTGGTATGGGTACATTGCTCGATCCGATTGGCACATTACCGTAGGCCTTATTGCGAATAAAACGACATTGTTCAACCTATCGTTCATGTTCTGTTATAGGATTATCATCTTCTTCCCAACCACATATTTCTACGTGACATTCAAAGCAGCGCACCAGATCAATCTGTCTTGTATAATAAAAGCCAGCTACGGCTAGATCTGCTGGTTGCACATGCTCACAAGACCATTCGTCGGTGAAGCTATCCAACCTCGTTTGTTCACATCTAGAAAAAAATGCATGTGATAAAAAGAAAATATATAAACTAGTTTCGAATATAAATAGTTACCTGTAGTCCATCACTTTCTCGTTCATAATCGGTACAGAATATCACTTTTTCACAAGAGATCGTTGCATTACGGAAAGCTCTTACCACTTCTTTTTGCAACACTAACACGCTTGATGCGAATAGTCAAATTCGACTGTTACTGAGTTTCAGTCTATTTTTATACCACGAGTAGCAGATGGACTAAATAAAAATTATCCCTACTTCCCTAATTTTCTATCCAATGAAAATAATCGACTATATAAGGCATCAAATTTTTAGTAGACACTTTAGTCAATTATTAGAATTTGATGATATAAGTATTTAAAAAGTTATCAGTGGTTGATCTTTAACGATTTCTTAAACTATCAATATAACGTAGGTTAATGATCAACGCGTGCTATAGTTTGGTGAAAATGAATAAAATATCCCTCAGTTCGCGTCATTGCATCAGTATACTTTTTTGAGAGTTAAAACTACAAGTATAAGAGTCATTTTATTCGGATAAGTTCTTGTATTTATATTGAATAAATACAAATTTTGTATTATTTTATATAATTAAGGATTGAATTTCTTACGTGAAAGTGTAGCAATATGCAGTACGAAGATATGATCAATGAGTTTTTTTCACCGGAATATGGGTTATGGTAGGATGTCCTCAATTGAGATATTGAAGTTTTGGGAGAAGACTAAATTCCACATGAATGATGAGTTCAACGCTTTGGAGCAGGAGATTATCAATACATTAGTGACACTGGAAAGAGGATCGAATAAAGAGAAAGAAGCACAAACTATTAAAATACTGTTAACACCGTTATAGTCAAGTCGGTAAGTATATTCATTAAATTGTTCATTTGGTCTTTATCTTTTATTTCTTATTATTTCTCTTACACTATTTTTTTACTTTGAATTTGTAACGGAGAATTCCGGCCGTACCCGTCTGGGCTGCTTGCGACCGTCCGCACAAATTATTTATTCGGGGATTCGGGAAGCAAAAGACGTTCCCACGACTGAATAACGCGTCGAGCATAAACACGTTAAACGCACAGATTCGAAGTCGGGATGAGGAGTGATACAGCGGCGAATAAATACAACAGCGGATTAACACTAATCCTTTAATCGTCAACAATGAGTTACAAGACAGCGATCTCGCGCTTATACACTACGAGCGGCACAACAATGAATCCGAACGCGAAAGGTGAATTGGTGGCTGATCAGCCTGCCGATTCTCTTTATAAATTAAATCGCTACAATAATGCCCGACAAAATACTTTCCGCTGTTAAACTACCAACGGGATAGCCAGCAGGTCTGCCGTGCTACCACCTATAAGCTGGCGCCCAAACATGCAAGAGAGAGAGAGATAAGAGGAAAACACGGCACCGACCTCGACCTTCAGCCTTTCTGACGGCTAGAACGCTCCACCGCGTGACGTCACTGGTGCGCTCCTCGTTGACCGTCTCGCTGATGTTTGTTATCGTCGCTATCTATCTCCTCGCTCATTCTCTCGCTTGCTCTACGATGCTGCTCTCTCAATCCGGAACTCGCTCGTTGATTGCTGCTGTTGTTGTCTCCGCCTCCTCCCTGTTGCTCGGTGCTGTAGTACGTCCAAATTGCTCGCGCGTGCACCCACGCGCCTCGCCGATTACCCACTCGCACCGGTGCCGGGTATCCTTCAAAACACGGCTGGGCGCGACCCAGCCTCACACGTAAAAATGCTCGTCCGCGCACCAGGCATGTCCCCGAAAGCGAACGAGACGTCGACGAGGTCGCGGGGCCAACTTGGAAAAACCGCGACCTTTCGGTTAATCCGCGCGCACGACTTTCTCTGCTCAAAGCCTAGCAGAGACTCACCGAATTTTCCGCAATTCGAGCGCTCCCTCTCTCTCTCTCTCTCTCTCTCTTTCTCTCTTTTCCTCTTCTTCTGCGCCATCTCTATCGCTCCAGTCGTCAGCTCAGCCCGTGTTCAGCACCTCGCAAACAAAAGGTCCAAGCATGAGTGTGTGTGCCAAACGTACACACTCTCAGCCTGGCGCGGCGCACGGACATTTGCGAGAGCTAAACGGACGAGATCGGCCTAGCCGAGATTCTCCGTCACAAATTTTACAAGGCCAGGCGACGATAGTTCATATAACTATTTTGCTCTATTTTGCGCGGTATAGTATAGCACAATGATAGACGCGATTCACTTCACGCGAATTCACCCCTTAAAACATAGGCCATTTTAGCAGCCGAGCGGCCTCGGACTCGCGCGATTTCCAAGCTTCACGGGCACTCTGGTCCGTCCGCGCTTTTATTGTATGATATTTAGTTAGAAAATGACCGCGCGAGATCGGAATCCAGGTTTATAGGTTTTATTATTCCCAATCGGCTTAATGAAGAATACCGAAACCGATAATCGCAAGAGGGAATTCGGGTACAGACTCAATAAACAGAGAATCGCTTTCGACCGTGAGTCCGCTGGAGCGCTACCGCAGCCTTACGCCGAGGCGTCTTCTTTTGATTAGGGCTACGCTTTCTGATATGTCGGGCCCTTGAATTTTATGATTGATTTCGATAGCAAAAATCCTCAAGAATACGTAGGAGCAAGAATTTTTCAAAAAAAAATATACTTTTTGAGATATTAGCAATTGTTTAAACAAAAAGTTAATAACTTTCGAAAAAAATTTTTTATTGTTTATTGTTGTAATTATTTCGAAATTTTAAGGCATTATAAGTATTTTGAAAAAAATCCGACTTCGATATCTTTATTAGTTTTTAAAATATAGCCGTTTGAAAATTTTTTATCATTTTTCTTTAATTGTTAATAACTTTTGATATAATTAATGTATCGTCTCCAAAATTTGGGAAAAATCTCAGTTTTATGTGTACAACAATTGTGCCAAATGAAAAAAAAATCCGTAACCTAAGGGTTACAAGTCAATCGAAATAGCCAAGAATTACCCATATATGGTTTTTTATTTGTTGGTCCAAAGTGTCCCTTCACACAAGTCCAATAAATCCAACAAGCCCAATAAATTAAATCAAATCCAAAAGGTCCAGTAAATTCAAGAAATTCAACGATTCCAATAAATTTGTTCACAAACGCGCCTCTCCCTTAAAAAATTTCAAGGATTAAGTCACGGTGAAAATCAAATTAATTGAAGGTAGTGTAGCAGCAAAGTTGATAAAAATCAGATGATGAGGCCAGGAACAATCTTTTTGTTCTTCTTCTTCCCCGAAGAAAATCCTAGATGATGTGTCGCTCAGTCCTCTCGTTGAATGCCTGATGATGGATTACCGGTGGAGCTTAGTCTAGATGATACCTTGACTGGATGATCTGGAGAGATCCGTCCACTCTAAGCCACTGTTAGAGTGAAAATAAGTCGAAAAACGACGATGCATTTACATTTATACAGAGGACTGAAGCATAACAGCCTTCTGGTCCTCCCTTCAGTTTAATTGGAAAGAGGCGAAATTGGCCCGAGAACTTATATATATATATATATATATATATAAGTGACTACTAAACGAAAAAATCAGTGTCAGAGAAATATAATTGCAGCCTAACTATTAGGGCACTCACTTTTTTTTTTTATTTAATGTCGCTCTATTTATGCTCCATCAGTGCTAATCAGCGACGGAGGCTTTCAATGTGTTTGAGATCAAAGCACAAGCACATGAAACTTTTTTCAGTGGTGCTTGTATCAATCAGCAGGAACTGGGAATCGAACCCGGGCCTACCGGGTACGAGTCCGTCGTCCTACCGACCGAGCCATTGCAGGCCTCTATGGGCACTCACTTTTAACTGACTCTTCTAGTCTTGGCTATTACTTCGCTCGCTTTATTTCCCTCTCATTTTCCTTCACGCTTTCTCACTCTGATTTACGCGATTTTAAGAAGAGTGTCAATTATTTAATATCCCTCTCCCGTGATACATAAGTTTCTTCATATCTTCATTTATTGGATTATACTGAACGATGCGATCGTGTTGAATAGGACAATACAGTGTAGTTTCTTTGGGAATATTTTCTCTGGTTTTGAAATCTAAGCGCACATCTATTGGAGCAGTCTTTAATGATTCGTGTTGTTACGAACAGTCAATCACGATGAGTGGCATGTAATTTTTATAATTGAGTTTTTTGAGCATCGGTTCTGCATCTTTACCGTACTATACGTTTTGAAAATTGACATACATATCGTACGATATTGCGTACTGGTTTTTACTGAAATCAATATTGAGATTGCCATATGGATAGCACTGAGAGTTGAGGTACAGTTTAACATTTCTGATGTTACAATGATCAAATATACTAGTGTTAGAGTTTGGTTCATTTTTTCAATTAGTTTGGAAGGTTAAGATGACATAGCGTGGTTTCTCTAACTGATTTGTCGTTTTGACGGTCCAGACGTGATTTCTGTTTGAAGGCAGTGCTGGATATCCATACAGTTCCCAACTACGAAAACTCATTGAAATACTTCCTTCGCTTCCTAGTAAGTCGAGTAGACTATTTTCTTTGCATTCGATACAGTCAGGTAGAGCATAAGCTATTCGAGACGTGTTACATCCATCTTGAATTCTTCGTAAGCTTGAAAGTCATTGAGGGTCTTCTTCGTTTGATAAACTGCTTTTAAATCGGTACTCGATCTTATGAGGATTAATTCATGTTTCATATTCAATAGCACTTTACGATAGTCCTCAGCGAATCCAAGTATAAAGCTCAGAGGAATCAAAATATCAAAGTCGCTATTTGCATTAGTTATTTTACGGTCCTCTTGTTCTAAGATATTTATCCATCCGGCATTTTCGGCAATCAAGGTTTGACTTAGAGAGAGAGATAACTAGTTCTTCATAACTGTTGTGAGTTCAACATTCATACATTTATCTATTTCTATAGCGTTCAGCTCATACCTAATTTTTCAACATGTGACTATGGCATTATTAATAAAATTAGTATTCGTTAACAAAGTGTTATTGTTGCTACATAATCATCCACAAACGTGTAACGACCTGCGGGATGGTAGAAGGCACAAGTCTTGATGTTAAATTGATATACGAATCTCGTCACTATTTTTAAACGATGTAATGGTGTAAGGTTGATGAGCATGGATCTCGTAATGAGCCAAAGATTCATCGAAGACGACAGGTGACTATACTGTTTCGTTGAAAGCAGCGGAAAAAATTAGGCAATTGCATTTTTTAGTGCTTATATAGTCTACCACTCTGAATCGTAAACAAATTCCATCATACGTTTTTGAGGTGTAATATACTGGTTATGCCTTTACCACAAAAATTAATTGAATTTCGATGCGTAATTGTAAATAATCTACAGACTTTTTCGTAACTGGAAGATAAATCACGTGAGAGGGAATTTCAATAATTTTATATCCAGACGGTACTGCTGGAAAAATTTTTGAATATCGTGAACAGTGTTTCAGTTGAAGGGAGCCAGCGGTTATGTTATACTAGACTCTCACAGCGTTCACCTTGAGAATACTGACGGTAATATCAAAGTTGTGAGAGGTTTAGGAGACTTGATTATACAATGCAAGGTGTTGTTGTTTGGTTTAAAACTTAATGTTATATTATTATTATCAGTGCCGCGACGCTGCATAGCTCTACGAAGAAATTTATCAATATCGTCGATTTCGTAGGTCCCGACAGATATGTTGATAACTTGATTTGCGACGTTAAATTTATTATTAAGTACGTTAATATTAGGTATTGAGTTAAACGTTTGAAACTCGACTAAGCCCAAGTTGTAATGTTTATACTGCGATTGTTTAATTGATGGGAAATATTGCGTTTCCAACAGTGAAGAATTACCCGAGAGAGTTAGAGTTATCGAATCCTCCATGACTGTCCAAACATGACTACTAATATTTTCATGTTGCCTTTACTTTTATACCCTCGTACATAAACTGTAAACAAAGATGACCGCATATGTGATAATTGAAATCTTGATATATTTTCGTATTGTATTTGATCTTGATATCACCGAGATACATCATTAAATGAATAGGTGGCCTAAGATCTCCAAAGCTGTCGTAATATCTAACGTTTTTTCCGATTTTCGGATAAGCCACCCAGTGCGTCTCTGTTCCTTTGGCGTCATGAAGGTTGACTATAACTGATTCGTGATAATATGGTCCAGAACTCGTTAGTCATTTCTCATGAAGACTCAGCGAAAATGAAAATTTGGTATGTTCAAAATTTTTGCATACTTTATCAAGTCGGTGTTTGTGAGAGCTCTATGCGGTAGATTTGTTTCGAACTTTTTTTTTTCAAACCTGATCCCAGATAAAGTTTAAGATTAAGTCTACAATTTTTTTTATCATGTTTGAGATACAAGCCTTTTACGATTCACGCGGCGCCACCAGCTAGAGCGCCAGTTGCACTCAAGCCTGCAAAAAGTGGTATGAGGAAGGACAAAGCTCCACCCATCTTAGTTGATATTGGCAGAATTCATGGAACGTTGATGTTTGCTTTTCCACCAGCTTTTTTAACGGTTATACGAGCATTTTTCAAAGCAGAACCGATGACTTTGCGCGCAAATTTATCCTTGGACCATTTGAATGTGGCCGCTTTGATCACGCTTTTCAAATTAACTAACTTTTTAGTTTTCTTGCGTCCTTTCGACTTGTTTTTCTTTGTTCTCTTAGTGAGACCCATACCCAACTTTGATTTTAATTTCATGGCATTAGATACAGCGAAAGCAGCTGCTTTCTCACCAAAACTAGAATCCTTATCGAAATCTCTATTGAACGCTTTTTCAGCTAAAATTTTGTCGGCGATATTTTCAGCCTGGATATTTTCTCGATTTTTCGAGTACGCTATATCGTGTTGCTTGCAAGCTGCGTCGAGAGAATTGATTCCTGGATCATAGCGAGCTAAACGTGTCTGTATTTTAGTTCCTGGTCCACAATATTGATAGCCTGGAACGTGGATTTCAAATGGAAGTTTATTGGTGATATCATTGACCAATCCTCGTCCTTTCTTTGTTCTTTGACGTTCGCATATGATCATCACTCGATCAAGTCCAACACACGACTAACGTTTAAAACTATAAAAACAGGAATATATATAGCCATGTGGTCAGTTATCGTTAGAACTCTGTCTCGTGATTATGAATTGCAAAGAACAAACTGTGAAACTTCCCGTAGAAAATTTTGACGTCATCGTGCGGGAGGATAAGCAACCAAAGCGTCACGGAGATTTACTGTCGAATAGTATCAGAGCTATTTTTTGTGGTCTTTTGGCGCTTATCACTCGCTCCAATGGCGTTAGATTCGAAAATGTTTACGTGTACTCGATATCTCTTAATCAGCCAAAGTATAAATTATTGGAAGAGATGTTAAAGCCTATAGACGGAGTGAAGTATTTTCCGTTCAAGGAGTACGAATCCGTGATCGATCCCGAGCATGCATTGCCTAATTCAATTATGATATTCGACGACATCGCCTGTGAGAAACAGGACAATGTACGCGCTTTCCTTTGTATAGGCAGACATAGAAGCGTCGACTGTTTCTATCTCTCGCGAACGTACGCGCGTATTCTTAAGCATCTCGTGGGAGATAACGTAAATTTATTGGCAAATTTTCAACAAGACAAAGCAAATATGAAACATATATACGACGATCATGTTAATTCAGATATGACGTACAATAAATTTAAAGAACTTTGTGCAAATTGTTGGTTGGGTGATAAATATGGGTTTTTAGTGATCGACAAAGATAAAGCTATAAACTGTGGATGATATCGAAAGGGCTATGATTGTTTTCTTATAAATATATCACGATAGTAATGCAATATACAGTCTTTCAACAATCGTTGAATCGGCAACATGGCTGATTATTATCAACGGTAAATACATGTGCTTTCTTAACTCGTAAAAGTGCAAGACGCAATAAAACAAAAATATAGTTTATTGAAGCATAGCTGAGAGTATACCGACGAAGCTTTGAATAAGACATTCAAACCAATAGTCGATCCTCTTAAAGCCATAATAAGCGAAGTGGATCCAATTAAAAATTTAATAAGTGAGAGGGAAAAAAAAATCTTCCCCCCGAAACTCCTGTTACAGTTAAAAAGCCGAAATTTTTAAACAAAAAAAATCGAAATACGAAATAAATTTTTCTGCTGATAATGTCAAGAAGTATGATACCGCTCAGCATGAAGGCTCTGCGAAAATTTGGTATATTCAAAATTTTTGCATACTTCATTAAGTCAGTGTTTGTGAGGGCTCTATACGATAGATTCATGCTGAACTTTTTTTTTCAATCCTGATCCGAGATAAGGTTTGGGAGAAATTCGATAGCCTTTTTTATAAGGTTTGGGATACAAGCTTTTTTCCAGAGTAATGGCCTTCATCGTTTTGTTGTGTCTCTTATTCTCTTCCAATTGCTATTTTGCAGACTTTTCATCTTTCACAGCTTTTGCGATTCCTGCGGCGCCAGCAGCTAGAGCATAAGTTGCACTCAAGCCTGCAAAAAGTGGTATGAGGAAAAGCAAAGCTGCACTCATCTTAGTTGATATTCACGAATCTTCTTAGAAACTTCTCTTAGAAGGTTTGAATTGATGATAATCTATATTATTCAGCTGCGTAAGATCCATCTGTTGAAAAAATGATATTTAAGCTCAGTTGACTTAAGATAACAACAAAAATCGTCAAAACCATAATTACCTCGAGTAATTTCAATTACGGAACTTTCTTTCTTAATTTAATCGACAAAACGAGCTTCCAATAACTTTCTTTTCCTTGGAGCAAGTTGGCTATAAATGAAATTAGAAGACTGCTGCTGCTGCTGCTCACTACCTGTCGTTGCAGATAACTTTTTCTCGATGAAAATGAGCTCTGCAGCCTCGGGTGCTAATTGATATAACCTGTTCCCCACTCCAGTCTTTTTCGGCGGCTAAACGGTGGCGGCGGCGGCTTCCCAACGCTTCTGTTCCCTCCCTTTCCAACAATGGTATGCCGTAATGACTCCAAGGAAGTGTATCGGTGATTCTAGGTAGCAAGAAGCGTTTATCGACATGCGTTCTGAGTGCGATCTTTGTTTGTCTCTCACTGTACAACTGATGATGACGTGATCTGATAGACTTTTGTAGTCGGTTTAGAATCGCATTTTCTCGGAGACATTTGACGTAGACCTTGAATGTAATCGTAGCATACAACACAGAATTATTTATCCTGTTTGCCTTCTTTATTAGATTTTCATTCTGAACTCTGACGCTGTACATTTAGCTTCTGAGTCCAACGAACTCAAGCACGAGCATTCCAGCGTTTTCTTCTTTCATCTTACCAACCACTTTCTTATTGGCTGTTGGAATATTAAACTGATTTGGTTCTGGAAAATCCGATGTATCGAATTCGCGAATATCTTGACGCATGACGTCGTACATGTCTACATTGGTGATCTTGTGACACTGATGATTAAAAATCTAACGCGTTATGGGTAATAGTAATTCCCACGAGCAATGTAAGAGCCCGTGCCCAAGCGTCGTATCACAAATTATTTTTAAAGGGGAAGGTAAGGGAGGCTCTTTCGCTCCATTGAACGATGACGATGGGCCTCATCACTAAATTGGCGTTTCGAGCTTCGGTTTGAGAGGAAAGGAAAGACAGGCGTACACAATGATCACTCACGATAACCGTTAACAATATTTATTCTCGACATTTAACAATAAAGAGCGACGACGCGAGTTTACGCGTCGTCCTCAACGCCGCGTGCCTGCGCTCGTGCGAACAATCATACGGGGCCACGGTACAATGATTTAAGAGAATACAAAGGAGGGACTCGTTACAATCGTGAAATTCGCCGTGTTTGCGGAAGATCGCGACCACTTCGCTGACGCTTCGCACACTTGCGAATATAGACAGAAAGAGAGAGAGAGAGCGACGACCTAACCTGGTGAAGGCTGCTGCTGGCAGGAATCACCGCTGATAGTGCTGCAAGAACTGCTGCCGAAGCTGCTGGCAGGAACAGTTGCTGGTAATTCTGCTGCAGACAGGAAATACTGCTGGACTGCTGGCAGGTTCGTGGCAGGCTCGGATGTGGATTCTACGATGCTATCGCTGTTGGAAGGCCTCTTTCCATGCTGCAATCTGCTAATCGTCCTCTGCTTCTTTGTCTGATTTAGCTCTCTTTCACGTGCGCACACTCGGCCGTCAAATGATCCTTCTAACTCTGAATCTCGGCTCGAACTCTCCCTCCCAAACGTTCTCGCGTCAGCTTAAGCAACGCTGACGGCTTCGTTCTCGCGAGCGGATCGCCACGGGTCACTCGCGCTCGCTTACTCTCTACTCGTGACGCGTCATTCTCTCTCTCTTCTTCTCGCCACAGCCGTTCTCGCTCCCAATTGGCTCCTAATGACGATGCCCGGCTCAGGAATTGGTCCTGAAATAAAGCAGTGCGAGTATTGGTATCAGTTCGTAATTTTCAAACGCTCGCCAGGGCAATAGCGAAGGAGTGAGGCTGCAAGAGAGAGAGAGAGAGAGAGAGATAGAGCGGGAGCCAGATAGGGCCGGCTATTCTAGCCAGGGCCTCGTCACAATCTCATACACCTGACTGACCATGTTGATATACAGAAGCTTGCAACGTTCACCAACAGCATTGGTCATGTAGTCGTAGTGGAATCGATACATGAGGGTCTCCAGAACAGCAAGACCTATACAAATGGCTTTTGGTACTGTGATTTCCATCCCCAATAGTTGAATCGCCACCAGTTCGTCATCGAAAATTTGACTCCTGTAAAAATTTGGTATAGATATCAGAGCTTCGGCGCTGTATCATCCCTCCTACTTATTCACCAACTTAACATCGATCCATTTCTTTTCATTTTCCATAATCTTGCCGTACACTGCATTGTTAAACAGTTTGTATAGCATTTTTTCAAATTCTTTTTTCGCTTGTGCACACATTTCACAATTCAAATCAATGTACATATTTTAACATGGCATCCCAACTCAATCCGGGCATTGTCTATTAGTGGACCGGATCCAAACGATTTGTCGTTCGAAATTTGGCCCTGAAGTTTTCAAAAACTTCGGTCAACATGAGAACGTCCGTCTTGAGACACAAATCCGAATAGTTGCCCAGATTGGTGATGTCGAACGTTCTCCAAACATTTTCCACGTGACTGTACTCCTCGTCACTGATATTTGAATCGTACAGACTGATGTTAAAATCATGCTTCCGTGGAAGAGTTGTCTCCTCGACTTTTGTAAACGACGATACATAGTCATACGAAAATACACCTTTTCCTTTTAGTAAGGCGATCTGCGGCAGTGTGTATCCGTCAACTTGCTGAAAATGTCGCTCTAGAATATCGTGTCCAAGTACGACGATAGTTTGTCGACAAAAGACGTCATAAATCGAAACGAATCGACAAAACGCAGATTTATATTGGTACCTTCCACGTACTTCGTAAAAGATATGTATTTTTCCTAGGTTTGAGGACTGAGGCTCACTCGATGGGAAAATTCGTTCGCGATTGCTCTGATAAATAGATGCGCATCGTATCCACCGAGATTAAGAGAAAACATGGGTATGGTCCTCGATTTTTGATAAACAATGCTAAACGTACTGTAAGCAGCCCCACGATACTTTCCAGTAAGGTGACAGTGATTGCGAACTTTTGTGTCTCTTTTCTTGTCAAATGGCTTATTACAAGGGTCGTTTGAAAAGTCCGTGCAAAGTCAGAGAGATGGCGCTACTAGTGCGTATCAAGGTTATTTTCAGTTAGTGGCATATCTTGGAAGAGCACTCACCAAGTTTCAGCCAATTACTTTGCGTTTTACATTTGTTTCAATCAAAGAAATCGAGCGGTTGGAAAAAATGGACGAAAAAAAATTTCGTGTATTGATTAAACATTACTTTTTCAAAGGCAAAACGCCTCAGGAAATTAAATAGAAGCTTGATAAACATTATGGTGATTGTGCACCTTCTATTAGAATGGTTTATAAGTGGTTTCAAAATTTTCGGAGTGGCCATATGAGCACAAAAGACGCTGAATGTTCTAGACGCCCTGTTGAGGTTACCACTTCAGAAATCATTGATAAAATCCATGATATGGTGATGGCTGACAGAAGAGTGAAGGTACGTGAGATTGCTAGTACTGTAGGCATCTCGAGCGAACGGGTACATAATATTTTGCTCCAACATTTGGACATGAAAATGCTATCCGCTAGATGGGTGCCGCGATTGCTCACGATTGACCAAAAACGAGATCGTGTGAAGTGTTGCAAAAATGGTTTGCAGCTGTTCCAGCAAAATCCGCAAGCGTCGTTTCATCACTGTAGATGAAACATAGATAGATCACTACACTCCTGAGACCAAAGAACAGTCTAAACAATGGGTTACCAACGGGGAATATGCTCCAAAAAAGGCGAAGACAATTCCTTCGGCCGGGAAGGTTATGGCGACTGTCTTTTGGGATTCGCAAGGAATAATCTTCATCGACTATCTGGAAAAGAGTAAAATCATTACAGGCAAATATTATTCATCATTATTGGATCTTTGAAAACCGAGTTACTAGAGAAACGTCCACGATTAGCCCACAAAAAAGTCCTCTTCCACCACGACAATGCGCCAACTCACGCCTCAGCAGTTATGGCCGCAAAACTGATGGAGATAGGGTTCCAACTCGTTTCACATCCCCCCTATTCTTCAGACTTGGCTCCGTCGGACTACTATTTGTTTCCTAATATGAAAAACTGGCTGGCGGGGAAAAGATTTTATTCAAACGAGGAGGTGATTGCAGAAACGAATGTCTATTTTACAGACTTGGACAAATCCTATTAGTTGGAAGGGATTAACAAACTAGAGCAGCGTTGGATGAAGTGTATAAGCCTAAAAGGAGACTATGTTGAAAAATCAAAAAGATTTATCAAAAAAAATCAAGCAGTTCTTATTTTTGCACGGACTTTTCAAACGACCCTCGTACATATATAACATATCGTAGCATGAAAAAAGCTTAATGTCTCTTGGAAGAATAAATTTCCCATAGGCTGTGGACTTTTGGGATTCGATTAAATAATTGAAAACAATTTTTAAAAAAAATTTTGATATTACGGAGAATCAAACCTGCGCTCCGAGTATCAGCACGTCAACACTCTACCGCTTGACTTATGACAACTCTAGAGTAGAGTACGTATTGACTATATTACTTTTTAATTTAGCAAATAAAAAGACAATTATTATCAATTGTCTTTAATAGAATGAATATAACTTAAAAGATACTTACCTTATACTTACCTGCTGCTTCAGCTGAAAAGAAATATAATATGGATAAATAGAAAAAAAAAGCAAGATTACAGTTTATCAATAATTATCTTGTTTTGTGTTCATACATTATTATATATTGTGACGGGGTTGCTACCGTCTTTTATTTAATGCGCGCGATCGCATATAAGAGCGCGCGGGATTATTCGAATATTTAAACACAAAAGCCGGAGGGCAGGAGGGAACGGGTGTCAATTAACCAACTATCTATGAAAATGAAATCAGTACGGCGTAAATAAGGTTAATATCACAGACGGAATCTTTTATTTCCTCTAACTATACAGCACATTAGGCCCGCGTGTTTATGTTTACAGTGGCGCGCACGACAACAACATGCAGTGTCGGATCGCTCGCCGCTCTTTGTCCGCAGAGCTATTACATGCACGCTTTTCGTCGAGCGCTTTTCCTTGTTGCAATCTAGGCAGAACTTACTTAAGCTACTCTGGTACAGAGACGAGAGGAAGCACACCAAGAAAATTACCAGTGGCCTTTACCAACACCTCTGCCAGGAACGTTTCCGGGGACGAAGCCGGCTAGGCATTGACCCCAGCGTCAGCTAGCATCACCATTCATAAGGCGCAGCCAGGCCTTCCCAACGTTCGGCACAGTCAACAAGGTCAAGGCTACTTTTATTCTTTCTCTTTCTCTGTCTTTGGCGGTATGGCGTTTGTGCGGAGATTAGATAGGTGGCAAGCCATTAAGGCGCTGGCTACCTGCTGATAATTGCATGGCCAGCGTATTACATTAAGATAGCGATCCGTCAAGGCGATCTTTTCGCCTAGCGTAATTAGGCTAAGTCGATTTGTCGCCAAGGCGGTTACCTTGCAGGTGATACGCTTCGTTGTTCGTTGATATTGTGTGAGTTTATTTGTCTTACCTTTTCTTTTTTATGTATGTATTACGTAAGAATTCCCATATGTTCATTATTGCTTAAGGTTGGTACAAGTTTGAGTTAATATAATTAAGATATCTGATATATTGATAATATGATATCTGATTTAGTGGTTTTCTGAAACGCGATTTCAATTTATTTCTTGACGTTTTTTCTGTATCCTGTCAGATTGCTTTGAGCGAGAGCACCTCACTTGCCCATCCAAAAATTAGCAACAATAAAAATTCGTTACACATGTGGTAGGAAAATAAATTAAATAAAAAAAATTTGTATAATAACATTTTTTATAATTTATGAAATATATAAACCATTTTAAATCAAAAATATATCTCTCTTTTATTCTCTTTTCTTCGTCATAAAGGTGTTGGTAAGGCGCTTAGGTAAGCTATATACTGGGCCCTCAGAAAGGGGGATGCGTCTCTAGTGCTTAAGGTGCACTCGCTATGGGGAGGGGTAGTGTCTCTAGCTTTCTAAGCTATATGATGGCTAGGTGCGTTCCTAATAGAGTAGATATTTCTCTCTCTCCTTCAACAGGCTATACCTATAGAGTAGAGGGAGTTTGCGTACAACGTATAGCGTGGTTACTGTTCTCTCTCTCTCTCTCTCTCTCTCTCTCTCTCTCTCTCTCTCTCTCTCTCTTTATCTAAGCAAGCGCTATAGTAGTCTCGTTGTATTTTGGGAACCTTTCGACCCCATAGTTAATTTTATTCGAAAATTAATTAGTAAAACTTATAGAATTTCTGTTTAATTAGTAATTTATTGTTCAATTATACATTGAATATCGAACAGTCTGTCTATAATCTTTATTTTCAGTAGTCCATATAGCTATTTTGAAATATTTAGATGAATTTTTATATATATTACTCTCAAGTTCATCGATACCTTCGAGTTCAGATTGCTTCTGTCTATCTTTAATCCTTGTAAACAATTTTTGTACATTTGTAACAGGACATATAAAGTGAGCTCGATTATCGTAATATATATGATATATACACGTTTTTAATGGCAAAGGTAATTCTCTCAATGGTGGACATCTCATGTCGCTTTCAAGATCCAAAATGTTTCTATGAAAGGAAACAAAAAAGTTTCTAATTAATAATGATTTTAATTTCTGACAAAAAATAATTTTTATACTTACTTTTCAGATAATATTTTTTGTAACCATTGTTTCTTTTCCAATCCTTTTACATAAATATTTTTAGAATTATGTAAATGATTGTTCAATACACGTGGTAAAATTTTATATGGTATAATGCCAGATCTCCGTAGTAAACCATGATGAAAATTTCTAAAAATTTATTCACTTTACGACATACTCGTATGATAGGAAGTTTAAGCCAATGATACGATGCTTCAAAGAAAAGCACAGTTAGAAAAGTATCAATATACGAGGGTGGTCCGATGAGTACCAGGCTGATCTGTTCGGGATCGCCTGCCCTTCACCAATGTTGGCGTCGATTGGTCCTCTCCGCGGCGGCTGCTCCGTCCGCAGAGGCGCCTGCCTTTGAGGAGCCTCTCGAGGCTCACCAGGGGTCGGTCTCGTGGGTTCCGGGGTACTTCCTGGTACCCTCGGGTCGTAGTGGCACGTGTACGTGGACTGAAAGTCCACGGTTCTCCTGGGCCGCTCCTGTACGACACTTTGTCGATTTGTGGGGTCCGTGCTCCTCAACTGCTGGACCTCCACCTTCAGGGCGGTCACCTGGTCGCTCCACCGCGCGCATACTTGATCGTGCCTCTCCAGCATCTCAAGTATGCGGTTGATCCCGACACGGTTGCACTCGATTTCTTCTTTCAACCACTCGGTCACGCACCGTTCCTCCTCGTCTTCCTGAGGGTGCAGCTCTTCGTTCTTGAAAAGACGAGCTCTTGGCCTATCCAGCGATCCGGTGGAACCCTCACGTCCACTGCTAACCCCTTCCGGGGGCCCATTGGCTATGCCGGTCCCAGACTCCTCGACGGGCTCTCGCTCTCCACTACCGCTCCGACTATCCTTATCGAGGTTGTCGAAGACCGCGAGAGTCCGCGTCAGGTTCGCCTCCACCGTCTCATCGCTGTATAACAGCATGAGTGGATGGGCGACGAGATCCTCGGCATCAGCTGCCTCGAGCTCTTGGCGTCTGGTCTCGAGCCATCTCTCTCGGCTTCTTCTCCTACGTTGCGCCGCATCCCTGTCCAACGAGGCTCCTTGGAAGTCTTGATCGATGTACTCGCCCAATAGCCAATATGCCAGCCGGACCGCTTGCATCAGCTTGGGACCATCTGTGCGCAACTCCAGTTGCGTCAGGTAACTGTCAAGCTGTGTAGAAGGCAGTTCCGATGCCCATCGGGTTATCGCATCGGCGGTATCGTCCATACCGCCTACAACGGGCGTAGGTGACGGTTGAGGTTACTTTACCTATTCGACCACTACCGCCTCCTATCGCCCAAGACGTGAGCGGGGTATTGCTACTTTTACTGGCAACTATTTTAATACGCCTTAAATTACAAGGCAGCCACCCACGAGGCTCGTGGGCGTGTGCAGGTGCCTCGTAAACAAAGGAAGTGAACTTCCGCTCGCAATTACCTGCCTATTGGTGGAGACTAACTGTTTGCTAGCTCCACCGGGTTAGTTAAATTAACCCCGCACACACCCGAATTGCGTGCTCTGCACTTATTGTCGCTCTGTGACTAACACCCACCTGAAATTAGTCTAAGGTGTGGATAACCACTCAAAAAACCAATTTTGTCACCTCTTTTTTTTTTCTTTAGAGCGACACAGGACGTCTCTTCGACCCCTGGTGTTAGTATGCTCTCGGCTTACCAAAGCAATCGCTATTAGGTCGGAGAGACGTCTTTTCCCCACTGCAGAGCACGTGCCGAACGAGCCACGTGTTCTTTACCCGCTCACACCTTAACACGCATGCGCGCAAACGTCTCTCACTTCCGTGCGTCACTCACTCTTTACGTGCAAACCAAATCCCCTTGTGTGAGTCCTAAAAACTGTTGGGCGCCATGTAACAGGCTACCGTTTAGTCGCAAATCCCTGGTAATTGTAGTTACGAATACGGCCAAACGGTGCTCTGTTAGCTGTATGCTTCAAGCACACTTACACACCTCGCCCCGGTGTACGCATGCGCCGAGTTAACTCAGCGATCCAACTTAGATGCGCGAACTCTCCGCAAGGGGCGCTGATGCGCTTGCTTGCCAGCGCTCCGTCGGCCGCTGCAGACAACTCGGTCGACGAACAGCTCCTTCTATGCTTTCGCGATCCGTGTTGGATTACCGGCGCGTTCGAATCAAATATAAACAATAACACCGACACCGGACAAGGTGAGACGAAATAATAAGAACGTCTCTTATTGATATCAAACTACTTTATTGAACAAAACTAAACCTATACAAGGGACGATTTGCCGAGAGTCTGAACGCACGCTATTTCGACATAACAATTTGAATGGGGAGAGAGAGAGTAGATTTCGCGGACGTCGCGGACTATTCGCACGCATGCTGCCTAAAACTCACCGCGCACGCCGGGATCGCACGCAAAACGTTATACAAAGTGCAGCGCACTTACCGCTGAATCGATGAGGATACGGTGGCCAACCGTATCTGATTATACTAAAATGACGATCTGCCTCTGCTACTGCCCTTCGCTGACGTTGTTGCGTTGCGCCGTGGGTGCAACGGAAGTTGCGGTCGCTGCTGCCGACGCCGCACACGTTAAGCAGTGTGCGCACTCGTCACTCCGTTCACGATTATCTGTACTAACTCCCTGGATCTCACTCGGAAGGAAAAAATACGGAATAGGTAAACTAGAGAGGCCACAGATCAGGTGAGGCCTCAGATCAGTGATTTGAAGTACATGATCTATCAGATCAGCACTCCCCCCGCCCGCCCAATATAAAATGCGTTTTAAATATTAAAATTTATTTATGTATAATTGAACTTAATTTATTTATGCAATTTATTTACGTGTACACCATGTAATGAAGATTTAGCTCAGTGAAAAAAATGAGGAATTGCTGAGCAAATTCAGGAATTGCTGATATGGACGACGCCGAACGAATTAGTTACGGACGGTACGACCGCGATCGTGCAAGATAGGGCATTTCACGCATTTTTGTATAGCGTGCGTCATGAATTGGCGCCGCCGGTGAGAGCCGACAATTTTCTGTTGGAAATTTTTGAGGCCGAGGTAAACGCGACAGTAAGTGCTTGACGAGAGCCGAGTGACGGCACGCGGAGAACATTTGCGCTGTCATCTGAGACGCGAGTTGGTGCCATAGATGGTGCGATTGCATGTGAGGAGGTGCGTGGAAGGGAATAAAGAACGGGTTTGTATCGATTTGTAGCGACGGACTTCACGCAAGCTCTGGGTATTGCGAATACGCAAACAGAGATTGTGCGAACGCGCGCGGAGCAGCGACCGGCGAGTTTTCACGGTCAGGAGCCGTCGATGGGGCAGCGCACGGTGAGAACGCGTTGGCCAGCATGGTTGATCTCGGCGGCATCTAAGGTGAATGATGCCAAAAGCCGGGACGAACGCGAGGGAATATCGCGGGTGGCAACAGCGCACGGCCCGGGTAGTATGAGCACGCCGGGCAAGGTATAGACCTTTTGAAATGAATTATGATCAAAAGCGCGCGGATGATGCCGCGGGTACGCGGTTAGGCAAGCGTGAAGTCAGTAGAGAACCCGAAGAGACAGAGGCTGAGGACACGGACTATGACTCGGTACTCGATGACGACGAAACGTAGCAGGAGAGCGCGTCGGATGTGGTGCGCGCGAGCAAACTGAGGGGCCGATTTATTAATGGACGACAAGCAGACACAGTTACGGCGTTAAGAAGCTGGTCTTTATCATTCTCGAAGAAGGATGGACTGACGGCGAAGCAATTTTGGAGGAGATTACATGGAATGCAAATATTTTACAGATTCAATGACGCGGAGATATTGTCGACGTTAATGTTGTCGTTTACTAGCGTGGAAATGGCTTTATGGTGGGAAACGAATCGCTCGAGCTGGGATACATTGCAGAATTTTATAGATGAATTCCAGCGCCAATTTTGTCCGCGGTGATTGCGCGAGGACGTTTACGACGTGCTGTGCCGCCGAACTCAAGGCGACGATGAGCCATTAGGGGAATTTCTCACGGAAATATATATCGCGAGTAGGTTAGAACCGAAGCTCTCGGAACGCAGGCAGCTTGAGCTGATTACAAATAATTTATATCCGAAATTGCGGAATTATATCAGGGCGAAAAAGGTTCAATCGTTGAAAGACCTTCGCGTTTACGGAGACAGATTCGAACGCAGACGCGACATCGATAATCGTTATCGCCCGCCGCCAGCGCCGCAAAGGTCTTTGATGCCAGAGGTTGCTTACCGCGGAGATTCGTCAAAAGAAATCGCGAAGACTAGCAGTCGCGCAAACTTTGTGCTGGGTGAACGGGTCTATGCGGTCGGGAATGAGAATAGAAAGGACCGCCAAGGAAATAAAAATAAATGAGCAACAAAATCTGCAGGTAGAAGCTGCAATTCGGATAGTGAAGCTGTAGCTCAACGAGAGGCTGAGGACTCGTCGAGAGAGTTGCCGAGGGATATGGTTGCCGTGTTATCGCAGCTAGCTCAATCGCAGAAGGACGCGCCCAGGGGAAATGCGAGCCCTGCTGCGAGGAACGCTGCAGGTCGCGTAACCTTTCAGGGCGTATGCCACAAATGCGGGGGGGCTAGGGCATCGGAAGGCCAAGTGCCCAAGCCCAGAGAACTTGTAACCGACGCGAGCAGGCTCGGAGCCGTCGAGGGCTGGAGGCATGAGTGGCAGTGACCAATTCAGGAACAGACTCGGATTGCGAGATCGCTTCAGCAAGCTGGAAGCTCAAAATCTGACGACTTTGCCGGTGTAGACGAGATGTCGTCGCGATCCGTCAACTCGTCCAGGGAGTTCATGGTGCTGAGCGGCGAGCTGGCAGTTAGGGTGATACCGATCGCATCGGCTAAGGGGGCGTCTGATGGAGCAGGAGGCGAGTCGACGCGTAAAGATTTGGCGGATAGCCTGGTGAGCGAGAAGCGAGTCGAGTTATCGGAGACCGGCGTAGGTTTCTCGCGTCTTTGTGCTCGTGTTTGCTTGGGCGAATCAAAGGTGGACGCGTTAGAAAATCACGAGTTGCTAGTAGTCCATATCGCGGGGAAGCCATATAGTGCGCTATATGATTCAGGAGCGATGGTGACTATCGTGGGCCCGCGTGTACGCTGCGACTTTGCAGACAAGATTGAGCTGTGCGACTTCGCGTTGTTCGGGTTTTCGTGAGTGAGAACCGGGATCGTGGGAAAACTTTAACTCAGGATTGAAATCGACGGAGTGTCACGAAGAATCGTAGCGCGAGTTGTAGATGTGCCGGTGCAATACAACATGATAATCGGGATGTATTTCATTCAGGAGTTCGGTATTAGCACGGATCATGCGAATGGGCGATGGCACATAGAGAATGGCCCGTGGCACTGATTCGCGGAGCTGAAGCGCGAAAGAGTGGAGTTCCCGAGCGACCCTGGGCTCGCGCGTATTCGCGTTAGAGCCGAGGTCGCGGGGCTCTCTGAACTGCGACCATCGCAACACGAATACTTCGAACGTCTTCTGCGGCGGATGGTACCCGAGAAGTCGCCTGCGAATACGCATTTAATTGAGCATAAGATTGATGTGCAGGGCGTGCATCCGGTAAAAACTCTCTTAAGGCGATACTCGCCACAGGTGATGGAGTTTATGCGAAGCGAGATAAAGAAGTGGCTAGAAACGGGGCTAATCCGGAAATTGACAAGCGATTGGAGTAGTGCGCCAGTTATAGTCAGGAAACAGGACGGCACGAATCGAATGTGTATAGATTTGAGGTCGGTGAATAAAACGACAAAAACAGATGCATATCCGATGCCGAGTATTGACTCAGTTCCCGATCGACTGCGTGGGGCGCGTTATATTTCTTAAATCGATTTGAAGTACGCATACTTGCAAGTACCGCTAAGCGAGGAGAGCAAGAAATATACAGCGTTCGTGGTCCCGGGATCAGGGTTGTTCGAGTGCAATTATATGATCTTCGGATTAGTAAATGCTCCAGCGACGTTCATACATCTGATGGACACGCTTTTCGGACCGGAATTCGAGCCGTATGTTTTTAAATATTTAGACGATGTAATAGTGGTAACCGAGACTTTCGATGAGCATTTGGTTTGGCTTGAGCGAGCTGTACAGAAGCTAGTAGATGCGGGACTCGAAGTAAACGTGAAGAAATGCAATTTCGAGTACTCCGAGGTGACGTTTCTAGGATACCGATTGGATAGTCAAGGGCTGCGACCTGACGCAGACCGGATCAAGCCGGTGATTGACTTCCCGTAACCCCAAAATTTTAAGCAGTTGTGACGTTTCCTTGGTATGTGCGGTTGGTACGTGCGATTTATTGAGCACGAGAGCGAGATAAAATTACCGCTCTTGAATCTCACGCGCAAGAACGAACGCTGGCACTGGGGGCAGGAGCAAACTGAAGCTTTCGAGAAGTTAAAGAAAGCGCTGACGGAAGTGCCGGTTTTGGCGAGATCCGATTTTGCGAAGACTTTCTTTGTTCACTGCGACGCTCGTCATATGCGTTAGGCGCGTGTCTAATTCGGAAGGACGCGGATGGGTTTAAGCATCCTATATGCTACGCGAGTAGAATGTTGAATGTGCACGAGCGCAATTATACTGTGTCGGAGTTGGAATGCGCGGCTGTAATAATGAGGATTAAAAAGTTCCGCCCTTATATTGAGGGAGTACATTTCGTGGTAGTAACGGATCATACGGCACTTACTTGGCTACGTAATAAGAAGGAACCTACAGGTCGGTTGGCGCGATGGGTTCTAGAACTCCAACAGTACGATTTTGAGATCGTATACAGGAAAGGTCGCCTGCATCATACGCCAGACGCGTTATCGTGTGCGTATGAAGACGGGGAAGAGGTAAGGTAGCATTCGCGACTATTAAGGATTCCGACTATTTACAGCGCATTAAGGACGTACTTGCGAGACCGGATAAATTTCGGAATTGGCGAGTGGAGGACGGAATGTTGCATTGATTCTCGTCTGATAGATTACTCGATCCGGTCTCAAATCATGAGCAGTGTTTACGCTTAGTGGTACCGTTAGAACACCGAGCTCGAGTGATGCGAGACGCACACTGCGAGCCGTCGGCGGAACATTTCGGAAGATATAAGACCTATGATAGAGTCGTGAGGGAGTATTCATGGCCTGGAATGTATTATGACATTACGGAATTCGTGCAATCATGCGAGAAATGCCAATGGTATAAAATCGAAGAATAATTATCGATAGGCCTCATGAACAAGCAGGTAGTCGAGCGACCATGGTTGGTAGTAGCGGCAGATGTGATTGAGCTCCCGAGGAGTAAGAATAGATTTAAATACCTAGTCGTATTTCAGGACTTGTTTACGAAATACGTGGAGTTTAAACCTCTCGTGTCAGCTACGGGGAAAGCTATTGCGCAAGCTCTTGAAGAGCTTATCTTGTATCAATAGGAGATACCGGGGTAGATTGTCACGGATAATGGTAAAAATTTCTTTGGGAATGAGTTTCGAGCGACGTTAGACGAGTATAAGATTGAGCACGTACTTTGTCCGCCGTACTATCAGCAGGCAAATTTCGGTGAGCGAGCGATTAAGACGCTAAAGCTGATGGTGGCGATCTTCGTCGATCAGGATCACAAGAATTGGGATAAGTATTTGCATGAATTCAGACAGGCGCTGAGTACGACGATTCAAGCGAGTACGAAGGTCTCCCCGGCGTTCTTAAATTTCGGTCGCAAATTGCAGCAGGCTAAAAGTCTGCGTCGCGAGGTATAAACGCGAACGCCGATTATTAGCTCGACAATTGAGGATTGGAGCGAGCATATGGCGAGACTCGATGCGTTACACGATCTTGTGATTCAACATATTGATGAAGCGCAAAACTTTCAGAAGAAACACTACGATAAAAAGCGACGAGACGTAGAGTTTTCGGTCGGCGATCTAGTCTTGAGGCGAGCACAAACTTTATGAAGCGCAAGTGCGGGGAAATACGCAAAACTAGATCCGCGATATACCGGTTCGTATAAGATTTTGCGAGTAGTTTCTCCGGGAATTTACATGTTGACCACGAATAACAACAAACAGGTACCAATGGCTCATGTATCGGAACTCAAAAGATACGTGCTTCCTCGAAGTACGAGGAAAGGTAATAGCCGAGAGTGCTTTGTCTGTTGTGTGGTGATTGTGTGAATGTGATAATCGTATTGTCTATTTTATTTCTTTTATTTTTTTTTTACGGAGTTGACAAGAGAGGATAGAACCGTGATCATCTGGTCAGCGAACTGAACGTCAGATAAGGTAGCAGTGCTAATACATGCATAGTTTATTGCAGGAGAGGTAGTTGTGATGGAAGAAACACCAGATATATCTGGTGAGTACACCGAGATGCCAGGAACGGTGGAGGCAGGCCAGCAGGGACAATTAGTGTTAGAGTTGCTTATCGTAGCACTGGGTGCGAGTGACCTTGTCGACGCGAGCGCGGCTACGGGGCAGAACCAAGGCGAGAACGGCGGTTCTGTTCCCGAGGGGGGCGCGGAAGTCGACGTAATCGCGGATAGGGTTTTGGAAGTAGCAGTGGCGAGACCATTCGAGAGACGCACGGAGCGAGGTACGCCTCGTGTTGCTACTCTCCCATTCGGTCGGAGCGCGGCTGTTGCCGCTGCTGCTGTGGCCGCTGAAGCGAGGGCAGGGGTCGCCGAATTGTCACGTGATTTGCCGGTAGGCGCAGTAAAACCGTCACCAAGACGAGGATTCGAGAATCAGGTGGCGATGTCTGAGCCTACTGGGAGTTGGCTGCCGGTGGATGTACAACCATCCACTTCGTGGGCAAGCTTGTCAAACGAATGGGACAATAGTAGGGCTGTTTCACCGTTATTGATAGCTGAACTCCGACGGGATGTGCGGACTCCGGAGCGACGACAGGAATTAATTCGAAGGTTTGGCCCGATCGTGAATGAACTGATTAGGCCGGAGGACCTGCTGCCGGAGCGTCCTTTACGCTTTAGCGCACCGGATCCATCGTCGATATCGGAGCGTCCGCGACCTCATATGTTGCCGCCAATAGGCGCGACGTGGCGCGCAAGCACGGATGGAGTTCCACCGGAGTACTTACGAGAGCTTCGGGAAGAGGAAGACGCGGCTAGATATGGAACGTCGAGAAGACGCCGTAAGAACTGGAAAACGCCGAATTTCAACGACTATGAGCCATCGTCCACATGTGTTGCTTCGTTAGCACAGGACAACAGTATCGTTCAAGTCGAACTTGAGGAGGCGCAGGAGGAGCAGCAGCGAGAAACGCAGCTTGTTCTGTCTGCCGCAGAGTCACCGAGCATGGTGAGTTCGCTGGACTCGGTACCTGCGATGCAGGAGGCGCCGGTAGCTATGGACGTTGATGCGGAAGGCGTGGATATACGGGTAGCTGGTTCAACCGAAGCTGACGAGACGCAACCAATGTGACAGTTAGGTGAAAGTGGAACTGATGCGACGTCATCGCATCAAGCTGATGAAAGATCGGCTAAATCGTACAATATAGGTTGTGGAAAGGACAGATACCGCGTGTTCCCCGATGGAACACTCATACCGGCACCAAGAACAGGTGTGAGAGTTCGTCGCCGTAGGGAAAACCAGCAGGCGAGAGCTGCGGAGGCCGAAGTAGCGAGATCGCAGCCACAGCCTCAAATCGCGGACCAGAGTCAGCTTGAGGTAATGCATCCGCAACGATATATTGTAACGGGGAAAATGTGAACCGTGATCCGGTAGCAGCAATATTAGTAGAGTTAGCACGTTTAACGCCAGAGCAACGGGAAGAAGTAACCAGGATCCAACGCCAGGCGTGCGAGCTCACTGCCAGGGCGATTGGCTAGGGCGCAGCTCCTGATAAGGCATGAGACGGCTGAGGTACCAAATCTATTCACTTTAAAAGGGTTTTATGTTGTTTTATGTTATTTAATTTTACTATCTTTGTTGTTTTATGAATGTTATGTTTATTTATGTTTGTTTATTTTTTTTATTGATTTTGATGATATTGGCGAGCTGACTTATTGAAGTTTATTTTTATGATTTTGATTTTATATGTATGACCGGACCCATTTCAGATCGGGCAGGCCTACGGCAATGATATCTCCGATTGACTCGGCTGTGGAGTATGTTATTCTACTTCCAAAATAAGCCGACACGTATTTTTTTTTTTTTTCGATTAAACCTCTACATCATTTTTTACGAGTATTTTAAAAAAGTTGTTAAAAAATAAATTTTCTAAAAATCAAATATTAAAATTTTAAAAAATGCTCTATATTTTCTAATTTTTTTACTTAATATGTTATTTATAGCTTATTTTACTGTATTTCTTATACTCTTTCGAATGCGCCATGCAGAATAAAAAAATATTGAAAATTGGCAGGAAAAACTCAATTTTTGGAAAAAATTTCAAACTCAATTTTCTCAAAAAAGCCATCGTTTTTTTTTCAAATTTTTATGATAGATTAAGCATTACAAGACCTTTAAATTGGTATAGGAGTGATCGCGTACTTTTACGTTTTAGTGATAAAATATCGATTTTTCGTTTGTTTTTTTGCCCAAAACATTGATAATTATAGTTTTAACATGTGAAATGTGTTTATATATATACATCCATATATACATGTACAAGAATTGTACGTTTGATATTAGTCTTGCGATTTTCATAGAATTACATTCCTTCTTCTATAAATAGCTTATAAATATACACGTGCTCGCATTGCTGATATTGCAAAATATGATTTTAATAAATATATGTTTTTGAAAACTCTATTCATAATATAATATTTTTAAACCGAAAATGTATTACTTTACAAAGATAAATTATTAATTGTGTGGGTATCTTACCAGTATCATCTTGCCCATCGCTTGAAAAAGGATCACCTGTTTTGCTACTTTCATATTTTAAACATAAAAGATTGTAACAAGTTATACACACATTATCAAACGGTTCAAATTTTTTTCTGTCAAACTTCAATTTCAATTTATTAGCTAAGTCACCAAGGCTTTTAAATCGCTTGTTTTTAGTTTTATATACACATGATTTATGCCTTTTTAAAAAGTCACAACACTTAACTTTCTTATCTGAATATGTACTATATGGAGTCATAATTATAAACACAGAAATAAAACATTCAGTTATGATCTAAAGTGATTTTTGTTATAACGTACACTTGCTTTAATATATAATATACACCTAGAAAGCATGCATGCTTCTCTGTGTGTATACAATTTACGACTGATAGAAATTGAACTATGTGCTATCAGCAATGCGAGCACGTGTATATTTATAAGCTATTTATAGAAGAAGGAATGTAATTCTATCAAAATCGCAAGACTACTATCAAACGTACTATTCTTGTACATGTATATATGGATGTGTATATATATATATATATATATATATATATATATATATATATAAACACGTTTCACATGTTAAAACTATAATTATCAATGTTTTGGGCAAAAAAAAAAACGAAAAATCGATATTTTATCACTAAAACGTAAAAGTACGCGATCACTCATATACGAATTTAAAGGTCTTGTAATGCTTAATCTATCATAAAAATTTGAAAAAAAAAAAACAATGGCTTTTTTGAGAAAATTGAGTTAGAAATTTTTTCCAAAAATTGAGTTTTTCCCGCCAATTTTCAATATTTTTTTATTCTGCATGGCGCATTCGAAAGAGTATAAGAAATACAGTAAAATAAGCTATAAATAACATATTAAGTAAAAAAATTAGAAAATATAGAGCATTTTTTTAAATTTTAATATTTGATTTTTAGAAAATTTATTTTTTAACCACTTTTTTAAAATACTCGTAAAAAATGATGTAGAGGTCTAATCGAAAAAAAAAAATACGTGTCGGCTTATTTTTGAAGTAGAATAACATACTCCACAGCCGAGTCAATCGGAGATATCATTGCCGTAGGCCTGCCCGATCTGAGATGGATCCGGTCGTATATAGTTTTAAGTTGTTTTCTCGTTGATCCTTTGTTCGAGCGAGGAGGGTTGCGATGGGTAATCCATGGGTGCCTGCGGCTTAGCGGGGCGGCTGTGACAAGGTTATATCGATGTTCGCTAGCCCTGTGTACGGCACTCTTTTCGCATGAACGCAGCGACCAAGTGTACGCTAAGTAGCGACTACATACTGGTGTCGTTGCAGGATCTGGAGAGAGGAGCGCGACGATCAGCGAAGTGTGGCCGTGAGTGCGAGTGAGAGCGAGAAGAGCGAGAGAGAGAGAGCGATTTCGGCTGATTTTTGACGGCGAGTGAAATGGGAGCGCGATGGCGCGAGGCTTAGAAATTAAGAGAGAAGAAGGGTAGTTAGGAGCGAGCTCTCGAGTAATTAGGGCCGCCTAGAAAGAACTGTTCCGGACAGGGTTCTTGCTGCAGAGGAACCATTGCCACTAGTGCGACAGCTATACTTGCCATGGAGGAAAAGCTATTTGGAAACAGAGCCAGTTCTCGCAGCGACCATTCGTCAACCACGGATTAAAGGCCGTGCTGCGGCCCTTCCTGCAGCAATCACCAACTTTGCCAGGGCACCGTTTCCAGCGGGTCTACGCTTTCGCCGGCGCCGCCTCTCTACCGACGGACCGGCGGCACCCGGTGGGTCTAACTCCAAATTATTCTCTCTCGCGCCAGCTCTCGCTCGATTACGGATTTCAGTTTATTAAGCATATTTTATCGCGCACGCTGAGCCATCGTGCTCGCGTGATCCCGCGAACTCTGGTCGCGGAAAGGCTGAGCGAGCGCGCTCGCCACGGCGAATTAAATCTTGTAACGAACCATTTATGAAAAGGCGTCAATAAATGAGATCGCCATATGCAATATATATTAATTAAAGTATTCGATTATTTGAATCATCCTCACCAACCAGAGCGAACGTCGCCCCGTGAAAGTCAGCGCCGGTTTTCTTTACCGCGAAAGAACCCAGTAAAATTAGCAGAGCTCAGTCCAAGGCGCACGGTGGCTGACCCCTCTCGCAACTAATAAAAAATAATAATAATAAACAAAATAATCTCAAAAAATTACCAACGTAGCAGGTAAGAAATATTAGTAATCAATTAGTTCTAATTTATATCCACGCCGAATAAACTATGCTGTCTGTTTAATAGTAAGTTGATGAAATACATCCAACAACAAAAATGGTTTATTAGCTACTAAGCAAAAGAATAGCTTACTCATTGTCAGTAAAATTTAAAACAATTGAATGCTGTCAGAGCCGGTTATCATGAGATGAAAACAGAATTTGGATAATATTATCATTGATATGCAAATTATATTGTGATAGAGTTTCATCATGGAATGGGAAAAATAAACTTAACTTCATAAATTCTTTTGGATGACTTAAATTTCTCCTTCGTAAAATTAAGTACGAAGAAGGTAGTAACTTTAAAGTTTAAAAATAGGGGTTGGAACCCTTATGCTCGAAACTACATGTGTAAGCTCTATATTAATATGCGGGGTAATAAGCAATGTGATTCATAATAAATTATTAACTAGAATATGTAGTTTATCGAAAACTTTTTTTCGGGAGTGGCTTTTCTATTTTGAGAGTGGTTTGGACGATAATCTTGGACAGGTCAACTAAATACTTAACCCTCGATAATATATTTTCCAATTGTTGTTGGCTTATTTAAATTTTTTTTCTTAATAATAGGCACGAAAAGGTAAAAATTTCATTGAAAAAAATAGGAGTTGCAATCTTCTCGTTGATAGAACTGCATACGTCAGTTGTATATTTACACTAGGAGTAGTACACAATTTAATTTATAGTGAATTATCACATAGAACTTGAAATATATCGTAAAATAGATTTTAGGCTGGTTTTCCATTTTGCTGGATTTTACTATATGGGGCAGATTGATCGAGTGCGCTGTTTCGAGTGTGGTCTGGAAGTCTGTCAAAAAATGAATAGAAGTATAGAAAGGATTGTACAGTCGCAGCAAGATATAGTTAATATTTTGCGTCATCTTGAAATTACTAGATGTAAGATATGTTTGGATGCTAGGATTTCTGTACTCTTTTTACCTTGTGGACATATCGCTGTATGCATGGAATGTGCATCAAGAATTCATGATTGTCCAATATATCCTCAAAGTATTACCAAGTGTGTTAATATTTATTTTGCGTACATTTGTTCTTTTTTTTATAATAAAGTGCCTATTATTTTTCAAACATGTTTGTATACGTTTTTCTCTTGTAATCTACTCTTTTGTATTTAATGTTAAATTATATTAAAACAAAAAATCTGTTTAAGTTTATTGAAAATTTTAGAAACAGAAAAGATTAATAATACACATTTCCAAAATTTATATATATATATATAATAAATGAGTATAAAAACAAGGATTGATCGATAAGTTAATTTTGTTTTTTTATTTAGTTCAAACTTAGATATAAAAACCAAATTACATATCACGACTTTTGCGAGCAAACATCCATCTGCTAATAGCCAGCGCGTTTTTAAAGGTACACGGTGGATTTGACAGATACTTGTTGTGGTTACTACATACTGAAATGCCATCGTTTCAAAGTTTCTTGAGTGATGGACAACCCAAATCTTCAACGTTAACTACAGTAGTACTTTAAAAAAAAAGAAGCAAAAATAATCATTAGATACATAAATATCATTTTTAAGATCATACGTTTTATCGGTTCGTTTCGATTTATGGCGTCTTCTCTCGACAAACTATCATCGTACTTTCAAAAACATGATATTCTAGAGCAAAATTTTCAAAAAGTTAATGGATACATATTGCCACAGATCGCCTTACTGAAAAGAAATAGTACATTTCCGTATGACTATGTTTCGTCATTTACAAAACTTGAGGAAACAACTCTTCCACGAAAGCAAGATTTTTACACCAGTCGGTACGATTTAGACATCAGTGACGAGGAGTACAATCACGCGGAAAATGTTTCAAGAACGTTCCATATCATCGATCTGGGCAACTTTTCGGATTTGTATCTCAAGACGGATGTTCTCTTATTGGGCGAAGTTTTTGAAAACTTCGGGGCTAAATGTCTAACGGCATATCGTTTGGATCCGGCTTACTACCATACATCGCCCGGATTGAGTTGCGATGCCATGTTGAAATATACGGGTGTAAGGTTGAAGCTTTTGACAGATATCGATATGTTTGTTTATCGAGCGTGTCATTCGTGGTGGAATCAGCCAGTATTGCAACAGATAAGCTGTCGCGAATCCATACATGGGGAACGACTATGATCCACAGAAAAATTAGAAATATTTTATGTATTTCGACGTCAATAACTTTTACAGATGGAGTATGACTGAGTCTCTTCTACTCGGAGATTTTGAATGGTACGACATTGACTCAAACTTTTCTTTCGAAGTTCCTGATGATTCACCCTTTGGATACGTACTCGAGGTGGATTTGGAGTATTGAAAAGAAATTCACGATGCACACAAAGATATACTATTTTGTCCGGAGCACAAAGCTGCTATGGAATCCAAACAGAAAAAGCTCATGACAACTTTTGACAATAGGGAGTGATACGTAATCCACTATAGTGCTCTGAAACAAACAATAAGGCATATCGTGCCTCTCGCCGAGATATATCGGGTTTTAAAGTTTAATCATAGTCCATGGCTCAAGACATACATTGATTTGAATCATGCGATGCATAAACAAGCGAAAAACGAATTTGAAAAAATGCTATACAAACTGTTTAAAAACGCAGTGTACAGCAAGACTATAGAAAATAAGTAGAAGTGCACCGATGTGAAGTTGGTAAATAAGTGGGAGGGGCGATACGGTGTCGAAGCTCTGATATCTCGACCAAATTTCCACAGCACTGACATTTTCGACGAGGAACTGGAGGCGATTCTACTATTGCGGACGGAAATCACAGTGAGAAAACTCATTTACATAAATCTCACTGTTCTCGACTTGCACAACCTCTTGCACAACCTTTCTCTTAATCTCGGTGGATACGATGCGCATCTATTTATCAGAGCAATCGCGAACGAATTTTCCCATCGAGTGAGCCTCAGTCCTCAAACCTAGGAAAAATACATATCTTTTACGAAGTACGTGGAAGGTACCAATATAAATCTGCGTTTTGTCGATTCGTTTCGATTTATGACGTCTTTTGTCGACAAACTATCGTCGTACTTGGACACGATATTCTAGAGCGACATTTTCAGCAAGTTGACGGATACACACTGCCGCAGATCGCCTTACTAAAAGGAAAAGGTGTATTTTCGTATGACTATATATCGTCGTTTACAAAAGTCGAGGAGACAACTCTTCCACGGAAGCATGATTTTAACATCAGTCTGTACGATTCAAATATCAGTGACGAGGAGTACAGTCACGTGGAAAATGTTTGGAGAACGTTCGACATCACCAATCTGGGCAACTATTCGGATTTGTGTCTCAAGACGGACGTTCTCATGTTGACCGAAGTTTTTGAAAACTTCAGGGCCAAATTTCGAACGACAAATCGTTTGGATCCGGTCCACAAATAGACAATGCCCGGATTGAGTTGGGATGCCATGTTAAAATATGTACATTGATTTGAATTGTGAAATGTGTGCACAAGCGAAAAAAGAATTTGAAAAAATGCTATACAAACTGTTTAACAATGCAGTGTACGGCAAGATTATGGAAAATGAAAAGAAATGGATCGATGTTAAGTTGGTGAATAAGTAGGAGGGATGATACAGTGCCGAAGCTCTGATATCTATACCAAATTTTTACAGGAGTCAAATTTTCGATGACGAACTGGTGGCGATTCAACTATTGGGGATGGAAATCACAGTACCAAAAGCCATTTGTATAGGTCTTGCTGTTCTGGAGACCCTCATGTATCGATTCCACTACGACTACATGACTAGTGCTTTTGGTGAACGTTGCAAGCTTCTGTTCACCGATACGGACAGCCTGGTATACGAGATCATCAATGTAGACATGTATGACGTCATGCGTCGAGATATTCGCGAATTTGATAAATCAAATTTTCCAGAACCAAATCAGCTCAATATTTCAAGAGCCAATAAGAAAATAAGATACAAGAAGAGAACGCCGGAATGCTTATGTTCAAGTTTGTTGGACTCAGAAGCAAAATGTACAGCGTCAGAGTTCAGAATGAAAATCCAATAAAGAAGGAAAACAGGATAAATAATTCTGTGTTGTATGCTAAGATTACATTCAAGGTCTACGTCAAATGTCTCCGAGAAAATGCAATTCTAAACCGACTACAAAAGTCTATCAGATCACGTCATCATTAGTTATACCGCGAGAGACAAACAAAGATCGCACACAGTGTTCATGACGATAAACGCTTTTTGCTATCTGGAACCATGGATACACTTCCTTAGGATCATTACGGCATCCTAACGGTGGAATGAGAGGAGATAGAAGCGTTGGGAATAGTCGCAGTCGAGCCGCCAACTGCCTCCGCCGTCGAGCCGTTGAAAATGACAGGAGTGGGGAACGGGTTATATTAATTAGAACCCGAGGCAGCAGAGCTTATTCTCATCAAGAAAAAGTTACCTACAATGACAAGTAGTGAACAGCACCAGTCTTCTAATTTCATTCTTAATCAACTTGCTCGAAGAAAAGTAAAGTTATTGGTAGCTCATTTTGTCGATTAAAAAGAAGTTCCGCGATTGAAATTACTCAAGATGATTGTGATTTGGTGAGTTTTTTTTTTAAGTCAATTGAGTTTAAATATAATTTTTTCTACAGATGGATCTTGCGCAACTGAATAATATAACTTTTCATCAATTCAAACTCTCTAAGGATATTTGTGAATTGATAACAGAATTCATGTAAATGATCACCAGATTGAAACAAGTTAAAACACGATTCGGTGCAAAAGTCGTAGTTGAAGTAAACAACGAGTTTGAACTATTTATTCCAAACGAGGTATCGACTGCATTGATCATGAATGAAAAGCTGCTGAACGATATGGCAGATTACGCTAATAAACTTAAACTATTTCTTACCTATGGCGTATAGAATTTAAGTATTTGTAATAAGTAGAAATGTAATTATTAGCAATTACCTATCTCTACTTTTAATACTTGTCTACGTAGATATATTCAAACAATACGATAGCTAGCCTAGAAATGAGAACGTTGAAATTCAATATATATTCTATTTAGTTAGATGTCTCTACAGTCGCCTTCTCACTTTTTGGTAAAAGCTACTCCTTCTATAGATCACAACACTGCGTACACTAGTTCAATATCGCTACAATCGCCTTCTTACTTTTCCGGCAGAAGCTATCCATTTCATAGTTCACAGCACCACCTGCCCGAAGGAGTCGACGCGGAGATGATTTATTAGATGAAAAAATTTAGCAAATTCTACTTTCATTGCTCTTAATCGATATTTAAAACTGAATAATTGACCTCGAACAATACTACAAAGGTCAAACTTGTGCTACACACTTGATTGCCCTAGAAACGCAATTTAATAATTTCATAAAAGTCAGTGGATCTATTCAGACATCACAGTTAAATATATATGAAATTCAAGGAGATGGTGTTGTTTGGAGACCTATTCATTCTACTTTTGAAAATCGCATTAATACTATAGTTATAGCAAATCAACTTATGTAGATATAAAGACGTTTTTAAATGAAGCAACCGAACTTTTACAAAAGCAATTAACGTAGTTTCTAGCTATCCACAATGCAATGAAGATAAATATAAAATTTTCAGCTCAGTTTATTATTAAAAATAATAGTGAAGAGGATATTCAAATTAAATACTTAATACTAAAAATCAATGCATTTATAAAAGTAGTGAACTAATTGAATGGTTTGGAAGAAATATTGAAGACGTTTTACATAAGAATATAGAAGAATTTCAATAAAGAGACTCTGGTTGGTCATTAAAGGTTATTTATGGGCTTACAGTTAATATATATAAACACAATTCACTCAAATCTTGCACGTATATTCCATTACCTAAAGTCATAGAAATGAGAAAAACTTATATTAATATTAGAAATACCGACAATGAATGTTACAAATGGGATGTACTATCTTATCTTCATCCTACTGATAATTATAAAAACAACAGTTATATAAGAACCAGTAATTACGCGCGCTTGAAATTTGATTATATAACATTTCCTGTAGAAATAAAAAGTATTCCAAAAATTGAAATGTTGCATGACATATCTATAGAAGTATAAAATCTTAAAATATATAGAAAAAAATTTTAAATTTCAGCATGTTATGTAACTAGCTTAAAAAAATCCAAACATGTTAATCTTCTTTTAATTTAAAAAAAGTATATTTATGAATATGATGATAAAAGCCAAAATATTCAGAATGAAGAACCAATTTTTAATCAGTTTCACTATGTTTGGATTAAACATCTGTCTGATATTGTTAGAAGTCAAATAACTTCACATACGTACTATAAAAATCTATCTTTGTGAATGTAGCTTCCACTATTTTACTACTAGGGATAACCTAATAGCTGACAATATTCATTGTTCAAAAATTAATACTTATAGAATAAATCTGCTTGATGATACAATTCTAAAATTCAAAAATTCGAAACGTAAAGAAGTGGTTCCATATGTCTTATATGCTGACTTAGAATGTTTGCTAAAACCAGTCGATAATAGTCGTGCATTTCAAGAACACGAAGCTTTGAACGTTGCATTATGTATAAAATATAGATATGATGATAATAAGTCAGAATATCAGTCTTATAGAAAACAAATATTTGATGAAGAGACGCCTGCTCAATGGCTTACAAAATAATTAAAAATATTATTAGCTTAGTTGAAAGAAGTATATCAAAACGCTTTAGCAATGAATCTTTCCTTTATAGATGTGTATATATTTAAATGAGCTACGAAATATCACACTTGCAACAAATCTTTTAAGGAAGAAGAAAGAAAAGTTAGAGATCATTGTTATTCAACCGGTAGATTTAGAAGAGCTGCTCACAATCATTATAATTTGAATTATAAAGAGGCCAATTTCATTCCAGTAGTATTTTATAATTTTACACGCAATGACCATCATTTTATTGTAAGAGAAATTGCTACTAATTTTGATTTCGAGGAGAAAATTTCTGTTCTAGCACAGAACAAAGAGCGTTAGATATAATTTACAAAACATGTTCAGGGTTATGTGATTAGTTTATGTTTTATTGATTCGTTGAATTTTATGCCCTCATCTCTAGATCAATGAACATTATTTTACCTAAGCTAGATATTGTAAAAAGAGAATTTGAAAAAGATAATTTCACTGCAAGACAAATTGATTTACTTAAAAGGAAAGGTGTCTTCCCATACGAATACATTAATAGTTTAAATAGTCTGACAGGAAATTAATTACCTTCTGTCAAAGGATTTCATAGTCAATTAACAGATACTGATATATCCATGACAGATTACATTCACGCGTAAAATGTTTGGAATACTTTTCAAAGTTAAGAGTTAGGTCAGTATTCTGATCTTTATATGAAAACAGATGTTTGACTATTAGCTAATGTTTTTGAACATTTTCGTACAAACTGTATGAATGTGTATGAACTTGACCCAACGCATTATTTCACAATTCCAGGATTAACATAGGATGCTATGTTAAAGTGTAGAAATATTGAATCCGAACTGTTAAGTGATATTTATATGATCTTATTTATTCAGAAAGGCATTTGTGGAGGTATTAGCCAATGTTCTAATAGATATTTTAAAGCAAATAATAAGTATGTGGGTGCAGATTTTAATAAGAATGAATAAAACAAGATTTTGATGTATTTTGATGTAAATGATCTATACGGATGGGTAATGACAGAACTTTTACCATATGGGAAATTTCAGTGGATTTCAAATGTTAAAGATTTAAATTTTTTCAATATTGATGATGATAGTGAGATAGGATATATATTAGAAGTAGATCTAGAGTATCCTAAAGATTTACATGCCGAACATCAGGATCTTTCTCTTTGTTCTCAGCATAATCAACCACCTGGTTTGACTCAGAAAAAACTTTTGTCTACGCTTTATCTACAGCACGAGATCGTGTGCGCTTCCAAAGACTTATACTAATGATAAATCGAATGCTTGGTCCTATATTAGAAAATCATCACACTATATACACGTTAAAAAACCTAGAAATCTTATTCAAAGTAGAAGGAGGCAGCTGTAGTTGCTCGAAAACCAAAGCAGTAAGGATAGGTTTTAAAAGAGCTAACTCTCAAAAATCAAGCATTAGCTATTATAGCAGCAGTAGTAGTAGCAGTATTAGTAGAAGACGTAACATTATAGATCTCTTTACCTGCAGCAAGATAAATTTTGAAATGTTAAATAACATTATAATGAAGCTCTTCGACGTACTTCCTGAAAATAGTCATCATGAATAGTATGAAGATCAGAATTACTTAATAACATACATGACGCAAAATGAATCTTGAATTATTTTTAACTCGATTGTGAGTTCAAAATTATTCTACCAGACCGAATTTCAAGAGCAATAATTCATCAGTATGATCTTTTTACTGATCTATCCGAAAGAGTTCAAAGATATGTACTATTTATTCAATATCATGGATGTGATCGATTTCAGTTTATTATTGAAATATATTTTTATATTTTTATATATCAATAAAGATTGTATTATATAAATTTATTTTAGGGAGAGGTAAATGAGTCATGATTATTTTTTATTAAAGCAAGTTTCGACTTGTCTTAATGGACTCATTTGTGAAGAAAATAAAATGGAAGTACCTTACCGATAAAAGCGAAGTTTGGGGTTCTTAACCTTAAAATAAAAAATAAAACAATGTACGAGGTCTGTCCGGAAAGTATCGGGCCTACCTTTATATTTTCGGGCTAGTGTTATTCTTTATCATCTGGTGGATGGCATTCTTCAAAGTAATCCCCACTTGATTGAATAACTCGGTTCAATCGATGTTTCCACTTTTCAAAACAGTCTTGGAACTCACTTTTAGGGATAGCCTTAAGTACACTCGTCGCATTATTTTCAACCGTTGTTTTGTCATCGAATCGGTGTCCTTTGAGTGGTTTTTTTAGTTTAGGAAACAGACAAAAGTCACAAGGGGCTATGTCGGGACTGTGTGGAGGTTGTCGAAGCATGCGATATTGTGTTTGCTCAAAAACTGCTGCACAAGATTGGATGAATGCGCTGGCGCATTATCGCGATGGAGAAGCCAGTCACCACTTTCCCAAAAGTGCGGCCGTTTTCTTCTTACTGCATCACGCAAACGTTTCAAAATTTGAACGTAGTATTCTTTATTGATTGTTTGACCTGTTAGTGCATATTCGTAATATATAACACCATCACAATCGAAAAAAACAATCAACATTGACTTAACATTTCTCCGACTTTGACGTGCTTTTTTTGGTCTTAGCGATTCAGAATGCTTCCACTGTAAAGATTGCTGTTGTGTTTCAGGATCATACCTATAAACTCGTGATTCATCACCTGTAATAACTTTCCTAAGCACATTATCATCATTATTGACCATTTCCAGATTAACCAGAGCGTTTTCTAAGCGAATGTTCTTCTGCTCTGCTGTGAGCAATTTTGGCATGAATTTCGCACACACGCGTTTCATTCCTAAATTTCGGTTAAAATTTCTGAAATGATAGTTGTTGGTATCCCAAGGTCTTCTTCTAGTTCTCGCACAGTCATACGACGATCTTGTTCGATTGCAAGTCGTACCCGCTCAATATTATCTGTGGTTTTTGTCGTCGAAGGTTGGCCGGAACGAGAATTACTATCGACAGAAGTACGACCATCCTTCAACCGTTTATACCACTCTTTTATTCGTGTTTTGCTCATACACTCGCTTCCAAAGGCCTTTTGCATCATTTCAATAGTTTCCGAACTCGTTTTTCCGAGTTGAAAGCAAAATTTGATGCAAATTCATTGATCTTGTTTTTCAATCATTTTTGACAATATCAAAATCCGACGAATGCGAAAAAGGCACTGTAAACAAAGACACGCTGCGCATGAACTATACGTCCGGCAGGTGTCAGTAAGTAACCAATAGATTCGTGAGTTTTTACTGTTGACGTTTCTGTCCGGTAGAGGTCGCTCGAACACTATGGTGCGTAGATATAAACGTAGGCCCGATACTTTCCGGACAGACCTCGTAATAGTTATGAATGAAAACAACACTAATTATTTAAAATAAAAGATAAATACATGTAAATTTATATTTGTAATTCATTGATTTATAGTCTCCTTATTTATACAAGAATTGTGAGTATTGTAATAGCCGAGCCATTTTACGAAAACTTCATTACCCCGTCTTTTGAGAATTTTTTCTACAAGATAGATATCAGGATACATAGTTTTCTATAGTTCTTGCTTGTAAAAACCACTAGCAATGAGATTTTCTTGGTAATCTAGCAGGTGATATGTTACAGGTTTAGTTCTCGAAATACAATGAATAGTAAAAATTTCTGTAGACCAATTAAGCGTATATCCTTTTTCAAAAACGTGTTTAGACTTGCTCACTCGCACTTTATCTCCTAACTAGAATTTTGGTTTTTTGAAAAGACGTTGGTCGTAAGAGAATCGTGTCAAGACATGCATTTCATTTTTTTTGACACGTCTTTAAGCTTCATATTTATTGTGCAATGTTTTTGATTATTATAAGATTCTATTAAACTGGGAAGAAAGTCAATCCACTTATAATTTCCTCTCGATCATAATTTTGTATAGTTTCGCCTGCTGGTTTGTGTAACTCATCAACTACTCTTTGATGTTTCATTTTCAATATACTTGATAATATTGATGCATAAAGTCAAACAATATATTGTTTAAGTCTTTGTCCTTATTGTTTTCTTGTAAGTGTATAATCGCTTGTCGATACGCTTGTATTTCCGACCTTATTATATTTAGAGATATTCTAAGATTATTTATTGTAGTGGTAAGCGTAGTAACGTCAGCCTCACTAGTTTTTCGCAACGTTCATAAGTTTACAGCATCGTTACTCTCCTGAAGATCGGTTATATTACAAATTTTTTTATCATTCACATCGTATTGTCCGTCTTTAGTTATTTTATACTCTACACGAGAAGGACCTCGATTACCCTCCTTTTTACTCAATTTACGTTCAAACGCATCCATAGTCATATTATTACTGAGGAATATTTAGGATTCTCCTAATACGAGTATATATAGCCAGCTTCTCGTAATTCTTCAATGATTAAATAAATTTCATTAACATGACTAGGGTTGGGTTACCAGCGGTTTGTTCGACAATAAGCAATCTTAATCAATCAACGAGTTCGTTTGGATCATTTCAATATACATAATCAAATAATATTCCTTTTCTTGCTATTTTATAATTAGAAAAAAGACCTCTTCCATCAATAATCAATTTTTGCTTCTTAGCACTACTGCTCAAAGATAAATTTGGACCAATATACTTTTTGAATTTATTTACATGCTTATTGCGATATTCTTTATTTATTCCGTATCTCTTATGATGAGCGTTAGTGATTTCAAGAATTTTTATATAATTTTCAATATCCGACGAACTAATTAATTTAGAATCAGATTTTTTAAGAAAGTGAAGTTCCATTAAATCAGGCGTCTTGCTGTATACTTTATCATTCACAGTCACGTTATCGTTTTGGAAGGAAATTTGAAAATTGCCTATGTTATATGTATTTTCTTGCAAATGAACACCAAATGTATTGTTTAAATTACTTCTTTTTTGAGGTTCATGCAATAGTCGAATATAGTTTCCAACAATCGAATCATCCAATAGCTGTATTTGTTGTTTTGTAGTTACATTTAAACTAAGTTTGTCTAAATTTATTGCAGTTGCATTAAGTGATGATTGAGTAGTGTTATTAAATTCGTTTTCATAATTTTCAATAGAAATAGCGGATTCAAAGTACTATCAAGCCGGTGTAATGTAGAATTTAATTCATTGACAGTACTATTAAAATATTAAACGTAATTTTCTTCCCCTTTTTCGTATCCTTTTCAGTAGTAGCGTTAGTCTTATCAATAGTTACCTTTACATGTTTTTTCAATGGATTAACCATAGGTTTAAAAGATTCATTCACTGTATTTTGTAAATCAGCTTTGTCACGTTTTATTAGTTGATACTTACGTCTGACGGTATCACGAGCCTCAGATAATTGCTTAAGCATCTTCTTTTCTCTTTCAAAACCAGTCATATTGACGCTTGTAATTTCTAAAGTTAAATAATCTTCATTTGCTCACTTCAATATTTTTATAGCAAAAGAATCAAATTCTTTTCTATACGGTCCATAATTAATTGGTTTATCTCTTATCGATAACCACAAATTCATGATTATCGTTTCTCCAACATTTTGAACAAATTGCTTTAATCTTCTCTAAAGACATATCTCAGATAACATGATTATGGTAAATATGTTTAATATCAACGTCATCTTGCCGAAACAAAACTAGAAAATTCACATTATCTCGAATGAGATGCTTCGGTATACGAGCGTATGTTAGACAGAGATAGTAACTACGAGGGTGGTCCGATAAGTACTTAGACTACAAAAGAAAAACGAAAATTATGGAAAAGTGGCGTTTTATTTTTCAACATAGTCTCCTTTTATTTCGATACACTTGGCCCAGCGATGCTCCAATTTCTTTAACCCGTCTGAAAATACGTTTCCTCGAGGTCTGAAAAGTAGGCTTCCGTGGCAGCGATTACCTCCTCATTCGACTCAAATTTCTGCCCGGCGAGTGATTTTTTCAAGTTTGGAAACAAAAAGAAGTCGCACGGGGCTAAATCTGGAGAATACGGTGGATGGGACAGCAGTTCGTAGCCTAATTCGACCAATTTGGCCATGGTGACGGCGGAGGTGTGAGCCGGTGCGTTGTCATGGTGGAAGAGCACTTTTTTCTTCGCCAAATGGGGCCGTTTTTGTTGCAATTCGACGTCGAATCGGCCCAATAATTCGGCATAGTACAGCCCTGTGACCGTTTTACCCCTCTCCAGGTAGTCGATGTAGATCACACCTTGTGAATCCCAGAAAACGGTGGCTATGACCTTTCCGGCCGATAGGGCAGTCTTCGCCTTCTTCAGAGCACTTTTGCCGGGTAAATTCCACTGTTTCGACTGTTCCTTGGTCTCTGGTATATACCAGTGGATCCATGTTTCGTCGACTGGCACGAAACGACGCAGAAACTCCTTCGGATTGCGCTTAAACAGCGTCAGACATTGCTCTGAAGTTGTCTCATGGTTGGGCTTGTTGTCCGGAGTGAGCAAACACGGTACCCATCGCGCCGACAGCTTTCTCATGGCCAAAATTTCATGCAGGACATGACCCACGCGGTCTTTTGAGATGCCTACTATCTTAGCTATCTCGCGCACCTTCAGTCGTCGATCTGCTAATACGAGATCGTGAATTTTTGTCACGTTATCCTCCGTGGTAGTCGTTTTCGGAGCACCTGGAGTTGAGCCTCTTGAGCCCTCTTGAGCCCTCTTCAAAAATCGACGTACGACCACGTTGAAACTCGTTAAACCAATTTTTGACGGTCGCCATCGAAGGAGAAGAGTCACCGTACACAGCATCCAAGCGCTTTTTGATTTCGCTGCGCGATTTCCCTTCCAAAAACAAGAATCGAATCACCGACCGATACTGCTCTTTTTCCATTTTTCAAAAATCAACGGACACACTTGCTTTCACACGCTCTCAAAAATAAACTACAACTCCGATCCGGCTGAAATCTTGATAGTAACTATCGAGAAAGTTATACTACGTGATAAAATATTTCTTTTGCGAGAGTGGCGCCATCGGGTGGTGAGACTAAGTACTTCTTTTAGAAATTTATACTTTGGTTGATTAAGGGACTTTGAATAAACATAAACGTTTTCGAATCTAATTTCATTAGGATGTGTGATTAGTGTTAGCAAACAGTTAGTTTTCCCACAGTTACTATGACCAGAGAAAACTGCTCGTATACTGTCAGGCAGTAGTTCGCCATGTCTTTTTTCTCGTTTTTCCGGCTTAACCACACTATCAAAATTTATGAGTTGCTACTCAAGTGGTTGCTCTTCAAAGTCCATATTGTTTTCTAGTAACCGATCGAATGACGAATGAGACTACTATTAAAGATTGCTTATATATTTTTTAGTTTCATTAAGACTTTATCTTCTGATGAGGTATGATCATTTGTCGCAAAAGAAAGACTAGTGGTGCTGGCTTAGTGAATAAGATTATTATAACTTACCATTCGAAGCTCATTTGCCTGGTTATCAGTATTGCGGACCGGGAAGTAAATTGAAGTACGACTTGCTCGGGGTGATCCTGGAAAAAATTTTTCTCGACGCTGTTTATAAAGATCACGATATTGGTTATTCTCAGAATCGACAGAATATTGATGCGAGAAACGAAACCGATTAAATTCTAGCTAAACAGGCTTGGGATAGACTGCAAGCGAAAGATAATAGTCTTGGGAAGAGAGTTGCTGCGTTTGTTGTAGCCAATATAATGATAGTTAAAAGTAAGATTGGTATGGGCATTAAAAGTGCAAAACGAGGAAAGAAATGAGACAAGGAACTGAAAAATCGTCCACAACGAGGAAAGAAAAATGTAAAAAGTAAAAATCTATCAACATCAATGAAAAAAATTAATAACGCTGCCTCGAGAAGTGTTGTACCTAGTAACAAATAATTCTTTGTTATTCGTTCGGCTATAAAAGCAGCTAAATAAGCTGTGAAGAAAACTGGAGGTAGAAAAAAATATATGCCTCATATTTTACCGATTTCAGATAAAGTAGGTGCAGCTCTATCTTTTGAATTTCGTTATTTGCTGCTTTAAGCGCCACTGGAGCTCTAGCTGGATTAGCTGCCTCAATAGCAAAAGCCATTAACAGCGCTAAAGCTGCTCAAAATGAATTGAAAGAGGCTCATAGATAAAATGAAACTATGGAAGTTATTGCCATGGTAAAGATCTTTATTTGAAACTGCACCGTAAACGTTATGGTCTTAACCTCAACCTATATTAAAGTGATAAAGGTTGAAAAGTAAAAAAAGGTCGATAAGTCTTGAAAAAGTCTTAAGGAGAAAGGTAGCTTTCTCCAGTCGAGGAGTGACAGATTAAGACATAGAAAACTATGCTCAAATAGTCAAAATTGCAAATTTTCGAGGTGTTTTCATGCGTAATGTTCTACCAATCTATGGACTACATTACTAGAAGATAGCTGTTGTGAATTTAGGTGATATAAATGGATCGGGCACTCACTAGATAGCATATAAAAGAAAGGGTGATGAGGTAATGTATTTTGATAGCTTTGGTAATTGAACAATCTAAACATGTTAAATCAATAGAGAAAGGATATTATCGGTTTTGATGCAGGTGTGAATGATTAAATAGATACCTTCGTATTAGTTAAACTTTATTTTCATTGCACAATAAAAGCGTTATAGTAGCGAAGGCCCTGAAAGTCAGCCGATATAAAAAACTCAGTATTCTAATAAGGAAAAAGCCATACAAATTTCAGGGTATTTACAATGAAAGTTAACATATACAACTGACTTAATCTTAAACTAGTTAACGAAAGTTTGACTTATTTAAACAAACGCAGGTTGAATGGGATAGAAAAGAAAATGAGCTATTCCTCGAGAAGAATGATTTTATCAATAATATTCTCCTAATAGTTATCGATTTCTCGAAACAAAATATATCAACCAAGACTGCATTTGTAGATGTACGTCTTGAATTTGACGCATGAGATGATTTTCCTAACAATACTGCTGTCTAGTGTTTAATTCTACATGATCGAATCGTGGAATACAACCTAATCAGCAGTGATGTGAGAAAATTAGTTTAGTATATTAATGATGAAAAATATATCTATTTAAAAAAATTATATGAAACAAAATTGATAATGATATCTCAATTTGTATGAAATTATTAATAAATGAAAATTAAATAAAAAAAATGATTTTATTATTATCTTTTATTATTTTCGAACTAAGTTAAGATATATTTTGGTAAGAAACCTAGCGACCGTTCTATAGGTAGCTATGGGCGCCTTAGTATACTCCCTTCGATCAGCTTTGAGCTACAGACACCGACCTCTCTCCTTCTCTCCTCTCTCTCTTTCTTTGAAAATTGAAATCGAGGTTGAAAATTGAAATGAAAATAATTGAAATAACTATTATTTTGTAGCATAATTATAATTTTACTATTAAATAAAACAATATATATTAATTCAATTAATCACTGAGATTGTGAAACTATAAAAATCGTGAGGATAAACTAGTATTTATATATAGCGTTCTTTTATAAATCAGCTTGTTATAGTAAATTGATTGGACTGTGACGTCTGGGTTACTATCTCGGGAACGTCTGAGGCGGGCCTTATCTCAGGTGTTTTTTTTTTGGTTTGCGTGTGTACGCCTAAACCGGGATAAGCAATTGGAGAATCAGAGCTTTCTACTTCGTGTTTCACGTTAAAAAGGAAAAGTTTTTGACTACAAGTCTTCCATCGAACACCATGATCCAATGGAATCGGGAGTGGTATGTGAATATTCCAGACCTTACTAGAATTGTCACAAAAGTTTAATTAACTCTAAAACGGCACGGTTGTCTTATAGAGAAATATCCCAGATCTTTACTGAAATATTTCTTGAAGACTAAATTTTTTTCGTAATTCGCACTTGAAAAGCTGAACCTTTTTGGAACCGGAGGTGGCACTAGATTGAACTAGATTAGCCTTTTTTCGCTTGTGCACGCCCTTTTATAGCCTGGGGGTGGTTGGGAGAAAAATCTATCTCTCAACCCCTCAAAATTTAGGAAGAGTGGAAATGGCAGCAGTTTTTAATTGGCTGACTGAGATTTTCCCACTTTTCCCTTTCGGCTTTCGGGCCCTAATTGGTTCGGGGGCGTGGTGGAAATCAGGAGCCTGCACTTAAGGGTATGGTTCCTATCTCGTTGGAAGGCTCTCCAAGTACCATTTTCGTTACAATTTTAACTTACAATTATTAACTAATTTATTACAAAAATTTCATGAATCATTCTTAACAATACCGCGGCTTAAATACTATCTGAAACATATTTTATTCGAAAATCTTTAATACTGGGTATTTATAACTTGTAACTTAAATAATTTGTTGTTTAAATAATCTGGAATGAGAAGGGAGAAATTGCGCATTATTTATGGGTTGTAATAAAGTCGTTTACATGAAACTGAATATATTATCGAGAATGAATTGTCTAATTAATTTATAGTTTCGGAGATTGTTTTTTTTTCGAGTTTTATTGGCCCTTTGATTTATTTAATTTTTACACAATTAAATTTTTTTAAGATTAAATATAAAAGGAAAATAGAAAAGGTTATTTTTATTATTTTGTTTATGGAAATCAATTTTGTTTTATACTAATAGATTTCAATTTGTGTCGCATAATGGACTGATATACTATCATTTATTTATGTGATTGTCTTTTGTATATTTTGTAACGGGGTGGTTATCCGTCTATTTAATTAAGCGCGCGATTGCATCGAAGAGCGCGCGGGATTACCTATACGTTCAAATTCGAAAATCGGAGAACGGGAGGGAACGGGTGTCAGTCAACCAACTTTCTACTAATACGAAATAATAATATCAGAATTACGGTCAATATCACATGCGAGATCGTTTATTACCTCTTACTTCTACAATGTATTCGGCCCGCATGTTTATGTTTACAAAGCGCGCGCGCGACAATAACATGCAGTGTTGGATCGCTCGCCGCTCTTTATTCGCCGAGTTAATACATCCACGCTTCTTATGGAATACGAAAGATTAGTTAATAGCAATTATAGCAATCGCGAAATTATGCTGGCCAGCTTACCTTATTAGCAGTCGCACGGAGACCGAGAGAAAAAGTTCGCATTCTAGTTGCGGGAAAGTCTGTCTTTGTCACGAGGTATCTCGCGTTTTCGGTTTCGCCCTCGATGGCGAAACCCCTCACTTACGCACACTAGCACACACTCACTCTGGTCCGGCTCAGGCACAGTTTCTGTCGATCCTTATCAGTTGACTCGTCTTAGCACTCCAAGAAAACTCGGGAAAAACTCTAATTGTTACTAGCAGCAGCTGAGTGTGCGGGTTCTAATCTTCAACTGGTTCATTTTCGTACGCGCACGTTCCGTCTCATCTCGTGCCAAATTCCCTTATTACATTTTCCCCAACCGGTAGGTGCTGCCCTCGCAGGCAGCCGCATGGTTGGGCTGTTAGCGCTAATAAGACGTTTACCGTCACAATTTATTAAACTTTCTAACTTATTTAGTAAAAATAGTTTCAAAACTTTGGGATATTTTTGTTAATTGTGCGGAAATTATGTCTTTGATCAAAAAACGTGCGGGAGGATTCAGGGAGCTGCGTATTTTTCCTATCATTCTGTTATTTTCTTAACTCATTTATGTAAAAATTATTATTGAATTTTCTTTTCTATGATAAAATTTTTAGCTTCTAAAAGTGGAAACTTTTAGAAAAATCGTGTAACGGGATGTAGTTAAAATTTCCCTGCTCCTTTACTCTATATCTAAACCTACTCAAAAAAAGCTTTACGATTTTTCGGAGTAAAATTCGGAAAGCACGCTATAAAGGGACACCTGTTTTCACGTTTTTTTCGCATCAGCTGAATGCTCTCCTTATTCTCATTCCCAGAATTAAAATTTAAGTCACATATGAAACGCACACAAATAAAAACATTTTCGCTAATATTAAACGGGCCGACGTTACTGGACGCATGAGAAAGGAAAACATTTGAAAATAATTACATAAAAAATAGCATTATATTATTTCATTCATCATCATTCTCTTCATACTATTAAATATATATCAATTTAATTAATTATTTATTATAGGACTTAGAGTATTATTGTTGAGCAGGCTTGGGAGAGCAGCCTGATCACAGAGCTGTGGTAGTCGAATGATTGCGCTTTTCTATTCTCGCGCTCTACTCATCTTCTCGGACCACGATAGCGCGCACAATAATGGTTCTCACTATACCATCTAAAAGAACCATATAACATTAGAGTATGCCAACTGCTACACATTATAGCTCTTACTATAACCCTCGCTATAAGTATACTTTTCGACTCCTACGCACTCTACCCCTCGCTATACGTATACTCCTGCTATTAGATTATTACAGAGCTATCATAACCGATCGCAAGACTGATTAATCTATATATAACTGATAGCGGGAGTAATTAAAACTATACACAATTGTTGTGGGACTAATCTACTCGTCCTAAAATAAATTTATTAATTATTTTATCATTACGTCATCCACCAGCTCTCATCGGTCTCATTACGTCTTCGCCAGTTCCCATCGTCACATTATGTCTCCCACCAATTCCGACCCAGTTACTGTGACGTCAGAATGAACATAGCATATCTATGCATTTATATATATTACATCGTTTTATTATTTTAAAGATATGAACTCCAACCTTTGCTATTATCTGTAAGGCATTTACATTTTATCTTCGTCACTTGTCAGTCCATTAAGACAAGTCGAAACCTGCTTTAATAGAAACACCTATGACTCATTTACCTCTGCACTAAGCAAATTTATGTAATATAAACTTTATTGAAACATAAGTAGACTCTTTATACATTTAACTAATGAATTAAAATCTATCACATCCATAATATCGTATAAATAATGAATTTTTTTGAACTCTTTCTGAAAGATTAATAAAAAGATCGAAATTATGGATTATTGCTCTTAAAATTCGGTTTCGTAGAATAATTTTAAACTCATAATCGAGTTCAAGAAGAATTCGAGGTTCATTTTGTCTCATTCATGTTATTAGATAATTCTGATCTTCATACAATTCGTGATGACTCTTTTCAAGAAGTCCTTCGAAGAGTTTCATTCCGGTGTTATTCAAGATATAAAAATAGATTTTGCTATAGGTTTAGAGATAGAAAATGTTACGTCTTCTATTACTGCTATAGTCACAAGAATACAATATATAGATTTATAATACAAGAATAAACACTTTCATTGGTTCTTAAAGTTACTATTAACTTTGGAAATATGAAGCAGCTTCTGCTGGAATAATATCGTTGTTAAGAAATCGAATCCTCTTTTTTATGTAAACTAAAGAAATCGAAGGATCGCTTAAGTAAATTGCTCTATTAAAGACATCTTGAAGGCGAGCTTTTTGACTAGTTTGTATTGCATGAGCTGTGATATTTCGTCTAAAAAATTTGTGACAGGCTTCGCTCGCATCTTCGGCAAAATATGCCATTGGCATCGGAAATATTCCTGCAATTTGACAACCGTGTTTAAGCAGCTTATGAAGACTTGGATTCATTTGAGCCCAATGGTAAACTTCATTATGCATTTTATATGTATATTCACAAAGTTCTTCTACTTTATTAAGATCTAAACTTTTCTTACTTTTGAACAAGTAAAGTATTAGAGCAATATTTTTTACTAATTATACATCAATTTCTAATACTTCCGTAAATTTTTGAGACTCCTGAAAACATCTTCTAGCTAAGTTTCCAGTTTGGTACCGTGTCCTTGAAGAACTTGATCTGGCCTTATACCAAAAGCTTCAAAGACACGTTTTCGGACATATAATTTTCTACTTTCAGCTCTTTCTAGAATAAAATTAAAATAAAAAATTAACAACAAAACGATCTCTTTTATTCGTATTTAATTCATATTGATATATTGTGTGATATTACTTAAAAAGCAATTTTTACACAAGAAACAAAGTTGATTGCAAAATATTTTGGGTATTAATATGTTGCTCTAAAGTTTCTAAGTCATTCTGAAAATTGAACTTTCTTATGTATGTTATGTTATCTTAAACATATACTTTACTTCATCTTTTACATTTATTAACATAAAAAGTTAATTAACAAAGAAAACTACCTTTAAGGCCTTCTCGTACATCTCAAACTACTAGAGGTAATCTCTTCGAAATATGGATTAAATGTTCGAAGGCTTTTATTTCCACATGAAGAAGTCCTACTCCCAGTAATAAAACATCTTCATTTGGTTGAAACTCTAATTGTTTGCTGAAGCTGTGACTAGTTACAGTGCATATCGGGCATCTAACGGTGGCTTTGTTACCAACAATAGCATTGACAGCTTTCCCATCAAGCATCGTTATGTAACAAGCATAACTGACTTTGGCTTTTTTCCCATTTTTCATAGTAAATTCGTCTGGAATAAGCTCAGTAATTTCTTTTTTTATTCGTAGATTTTCTTGTACTAATATATCATCGGTTTCTTCCTCGAAAGAAATCCTTACTGGACGACAGAAACGTTAGCTTTCTGGCGTTGGATTTGTCCACTTATATTTTTCTTTAAGTAAAATGATAACTTTTGTTATAATTAAGTTGGTTAGCTTTATTTTAAACCTATTGAATTTAGATACAAAGGTGAACCAAATTTAACATATCTTGCGAAGTAGACGCTAATTTTATGATAACCATATTTGTTACAAATAATGATTGCTGATTATCTGAAGTTTCGTTTTCTGGATTTTTATATCTTTGGTGAGTATGTGAATGTGCAGGAGAACTATCAAATCCTTATGTAACGGTCATTTCAAGATTATGCAAGTCAGTATGATCCCAATCAAGGCCAACTGTTTTACATAATCTTTCTGACGTTTTATTCAATAAACTTTGTAATGGTACTGAAACTTCCATTTCAGACATAATTCAATACTGATCGGGTCGACAATTAGCCATTTCGCGTTGTATAAAGGTGTAACACGGATAAATTGGGCAATTTTTTTGTCTTGTGTCTGTCACTAATCACTAATACTATTACTTTACAACAGTGAAATCATGTTCCAAGTAAGTGTTGATGTTGGCGAATGTTTGGACATACTTTTAATGCTACTGTCAAGTGGATTTTCCTCTTCGTTTTCACTTGTGTTTGGATTGTCGATTTCAGCCTCGTTTTCACTAAAACCTTCTTCTTCGCTTTCATTCTCAATATCACTTATAATCTGCTCGGCACTATCCATTTCATTCTCAATCAAATTATGTCTAGAAATCTCATCATTTTCGAGTTTATGATTACTTTGGATGGCAAAACGGATAGCCATCTTCAATACTTTTACGTTATGTTCTGCATAATTTGCAGTATCGTGAGCCCTTCTTAAATGTGTAGAATATGAAGTATTACACTTAATTTCAATATTTTTTCGGCCACCACTTGTACCTAGTGTTAACTTTGCAGGCCTATCTCCTTCATTTTTATACATTCCCTCACAACTTACTCTTTTTAAATGATTTTTACTTGCCATGTTTTAACCTTCAAAAGAGTAAAACAATATAATAAATTATTGTTATTAGCAATTTTGAAGCATCTAATACAAGTTTTATTTCCATACAGTTACCAAATTTTATTTGTTGGAGTTTTTTTCTACAGATTCCGAGATAATGAGACTTGAAAAAAAAACTTTTTCAGAAGAAATTTTATAACTTTTTAACAGCCCGATGAAAAAAAAATCTGTTGCGCTCATTTAATTGAGAACATAAATACGTATCTTGTTTATCTGAGTTTTTTGAAGTCTGCCTAGCGGTTGAAAAATGATAAACGATTTGTCGTGTCCAAAAAAATTTTAAAAAAACGTGATCTGTTTTTTTTTAACATAAGAGACAAAATTTTCAATCTTTCTGGACTAAACTAACAATTGTAAAGATATTGGTTTATTCTTTATAATAGCGCTAACTTTTTTAAAAAAATATTTATTTTTGACTGAGGTAAATAACTTCAAAGTTTGACTAATTTTTTTTTTTTCGATTAGAAACTTATGTTTACTGTAATTAAAATTGATTGAATATTTCTACAAAATAAAGTGAATTAATTATACTTTAAGTTCAATTTTGTTACAGGGTAGCAGTTTCATTTAACTCAATCTTTATTTAATCCTTCAAATAAATTATTTTTAGCTCATAATTTTTTTAGCAACAATCTTATTCAAGAAGTAGATTTTTTTTAGTTAATGAAATATCGTTTTATCAATTAATAAAATAATATACATACCTCACGGTGGTCCTGAACCAACTTTAAATAGCATGGAAAAGCACCACGAAAAAAATCATGGGGTTCGATTCAGAAACACAAAATGTAAGCTCATTTAAATTTTTACAGAATTTCTGAGGGCCGTTTTTGAAAAAACTCATTTTTGAAAAAAGAAATATAAAAAAGTGAAAAAAAATCACGTTTATGTCAATTTTTTCACGAAAAAAATATTTGCAACGTTTAAATATATTTTTCGAAGCTTATGTAAAAGTAGTTTTTCTAATTGGTATTCAAATAAAAAATTATTTTTACAAAAAATTCTCTATTAGCATAAATGATACGTTGGAAAATAGAAATAAAAATGACAATTGAGTTTTTTTAATAAATATATTCTTCATAAAACACATAATAAATAAAATAACTTCATTTAGTAACGCATAACAATTATGTAAGGCACATATATAACACAGTTTATAGTTTTCGAGAATAGATTTCTAATTGATCGATCATTTATATGTGCCTCGAATTGTATTCTTGAACGGCTCTTAACAATTTTTCGGCATAGTTTGGATGAGACTCATGAACTTTATATTTCGCCCAAATACTTTGAAAATCGGAATGCAATGACTCCAAAGCTTGTTCGCTGTAGAAACCAAGACCTCTTCCAACTTTGGCACAAAAATCAGGTACATGAAAAAAAACTGCATGAACTTTCGGCGTGATTGAAATATCCAAAGCAATATAACTACTTCTAAACTTAGCGATACAAGACCGAAAATCAGGTTTAAGCACAGAAGAAAAACAAGAGTCAACCTCGATTCGGAAATTTTGTAAGCACTGAACGTATTTCAAGCAATTGATACAACATTTCGCTCGTAATAAATCAACACTATTCAAAAGTTTCTTACAAGAATTTCCGGCAAATGCTGGACTACCGTGCACGAATTCACGAGTTACATTACAATCGTGAGCCCACTGTAAGCTGTCTTTTTCGCAACAAGAGAGCATATCTTTATATACAGTATTTACAACGCCAATTAAAAGGTGTAATTCTGGTGGTGGTATTATATCAATGATTTTCTTATTGTTGTCTTGTGATGAAAACACTGGGTTATCTTTACAGTTATTATAATTTTTAGCATTTGTTTTAATACTTCCCTTTTTTTTCCAGGAACAGGCACTATTTTCACAATTTTGAATAGTTCTATAAACTCCACATTCATTGAGATTATTTTTCGATGCAGTGCACCACGTACAAGGATGCATGCTTGAGTGTGCCATTATACCTGTTAGAACATTTGCTAATTTTCAGTCCGTCGCTATTGTACTTTCAATATTTTTAATCTTCAAAAGTTACCATAACATCAAAGCATTTTCATAATTTTCTTGTGTGTGTGCGACCAAGCCAAGCAATAATATTTTTTTCACACCTGTATCTTTAAACTGCTTTGCAGCAATACCATCCCTATAACTTTGCCGTGTATTTTTTCTTGTTTCTATAATACTGTCATCGTCGTTTTGTATTGAAAGAGAGACTTTTAAGAAACCCCCACTTCCGTCTATTCCGAATTTTAAGTGTTTATTATTAATATTTCTTTTTTCTACAATTGTGCTTACTAATTTTTCAACATTGTTACAAAATACGAGGGTTTGGGAGGAAATAGTTCTTTTTCCATTCGCTATATCTGTTATATCACAGTTTTTGACTTCAAAAAAAGAATTGAGTGTGTGATTTAGTTTCTGTAATTTAGTATTCAGGTTGGATTCGAAAAATTTTCTATTATTCGTTGCAACTCGAATAGCTCTAGCACAACGTTTAGCTTTGTTTGATGATAAATTGAGATCTATTGAAATTTTGTTAAAGTCTTCAGCCGAAATTTGTCGACAAAGTTTTTTACCTTTTAGCTCAGATTTATTAACTTCTATTTGCATTCTCTTTCCGTGAGTTTGGGATAATGCTACTAGTTTACCTTTATCAAACGATGTATTTGTTTCTTCTGTTATGTTTTTAATCAATTTACAAGCCAAATGTTCCTTTTCTTTCAAGGTCAAATCTTGTGTGACACGTTCTATTTTTTTATAGTTCATAACTTTTCGACAAATATGTTTTCGTCCATAAGTGTAATTCCGTTGACACTTGGCACATTTTCTTTTCTCTTGGTTTGCAGTGTCATTTTTATTAGATGTAGCACGATTTGATCTTCCAATCATACACAAGCCGCACTGACAACTATTACCATCAACATTCCTCGTATTACGAATAACTTTTTTGAAACCAGAATAATCTGGCAAAGTGATTTTAATTGTACTATCACCATTTTCTTTTTTCTTCGCAGCACGATATACTTTAATTTTACATGAACTACAAATAGCACTGGGTAAATTAACATCATTAACATCATAACTGCAAACTTTTTCAATCTTTAACAGTAATGCACCAGCAATATCCCTCAAATCATTTTTCTTTTGTAAACACAAAAAACATATTTTCAATCGATTTTCTTCGTGGGTTAGAGCGTGACTTTTTATTTTATGCATATTCGCGAAAGACTACAATACTTCTCATGCATTGACGCGATCAAAACAGAGAAATAACTTCCACAACACACCTGACAATCGAGTGCGACGCTCTGTTTCAACATTTCGACGAAGACTGATATATTGATACGCACTATAATGAAAAGATGTACATCATTTATGCTAATAGAGAATTTTTTGTAAAAATAATTTTTTATTTGAATACCAATTAGAAAAACTACTTTTACTTAAGCTTCGAAAAATATATTTAGACGTTGCAAATATTTTTTTCGTGAAAAAAATTGACATAAACGTGATTTTTTTTCACTTTTTTATATTTCTTTTTTCAAAAATGAGTTTTTTCAAAAACGGCCCTCAGAAATTCTGTAAAAATTTAAATGACCTTACATTTTGTGTTTCTGAATCGAACCCCATGATTTTTTTCGTGGTGCTTTTCCATGCTATTTAAAGTTGGTTCAGGACCGCCGTGACCTTCATTGCATATTAACTTGATTATATAAGATATGAAAATTGATTAAAACAGTAGGCTTAAGCATAAGCTCTAAAAATATTAAGTATTTCAGGCTAGAAATTAAAAAGTTATAAGATTATAGTTGTGATCAGCACAACAATATTACTTCAAGATTAACCGCAATCTAACTAAGTATACAACTCTGTATTCTTGTTTGATTATGCATAAAAAATCCATTTAACTTTGAGTTATATAATTGAAAAAGACGTTGATTGATGAGTAGCTGAGAGACGTGATACTATTTATATCACTTAGCTTTTTTTAAAGTTGTAAAACACAAACTTACTTCATACACACTAGAAAATTCTCAGGTTATTATAGTTTTCCAGTCACTTATAAGATGATGTATTTTGCGAAAGTTTCAAAAGTCGTAAAGTTTAAAAAATATCACTTCAGCTGACAATTAGTTATCAAGCAAGTTCTTTTGCAAAGCTACTTTTATGCAACTTAAATTTTGCGTTTGCATGCATTGCTTTTATCAGTTTATTTATATCGACGATTACAAATTTACTATCGTAAAAGCTAAACATGAGTTACAAAAATTAATATAGCTAATTTTTTACATTAAATATCAGTTTTATCTGTAGTTCATGAAATAGTAAATACAGATTTTCAGAAGTCATCAATGAAGTAAATCCCTATGAGTATGAAAATCCTAAAAAAGATAAAAATTATATTTTTTGAACATTGGGTATTTTTAAATAGAAAACAATGCATTTTACATGAAATTTGATAATAACTTTTTTATTCAAAATAGTCAAAGAAATCTAACAATATTTTTTTCAAAGCCTAAAGTTTACCTTCACACAATTTTTGTTGAAAACATTGTTTAAACAAATGATTTATCACTTGGAATCTTGGCATCATATATTTTTATAGAATTTTTAAGTACTTTAAACCCCCATAAGTATAATTAAAAGTTTAATACTGTTATTTCTTTTGTGTGGCTTATTAAATACTTTTCAACTATCGGCCAAACAGAATTTTCATGTTTAAATACAACTTTACCACCAAGAATTTGTTATTACCTGACATTTGATGAATTTCAACTTCTATTTATTCAGTAAATTATCTTTAAACTTGTATTTTCTTATTAAAAACAATTATTTTTAATTTTTACTCTAAAGATCTACAGCCTCAAAAAATTTTGCATTTCCACGAACTTTTTGAAGGATAGGAAATCTATTTCGACACTCGTTGTAGGTTTTCCTGTATTCTATAAGTAATGAGCTTTACATTGAAATCGATTTTATCAAAATTGGTCAATTCTAAGTTGAGATATTTCATTTTGAATATAATTTTTTGTTGTTTTAATATAATACCACAGTGTGCGTCGTAATCCGGAAGACTTTTGGCGTCGACTCGTAACTGTAGACGAAACATGGGTACACCAGTACACTCCTGAAACCAAAAAACAGTCCAAACAATGGATTACCGCTGGAGAGCCAGCCCCAAAGAAGGCAAAGACAGTAAAGTCAGCTGGCAAGATTATGGCCACGGTTTTCTGGGATGCGTATGGAATCATCTACATCGACTACTTGGAAAAGGGCCAGACGATCACTGGATAATATTATGCGTCATTAGTAGGTTATTTGAAAGAAAAAATCAGAGAAAAACGTCCTCACTTGAACAAAAAAAGTGCCTATTTCTTCAAGACAATCCTCGAATTCACACGTGTGCAGTTTCGATGGCAAAAATTAACGATTTAAAGTTCGAATTAATTGACCACACACCATATTCGCCTGATTTGGCTTCCAGTGACTTTTCTTATTTTCTAACCTCAAAAAATGGCTTATAGTTGGGGTACATAGAGGTTGGGACGGTGAATACTGACTAGAGAGCTCTATAAACAAACGATCCACGAGGTGAGGCATAATTCACTTTTCTGCATTCACACAGAATAGGATCTTCACTAATTTATATACACATTATTCATTAGAAGATAAATTGTGTAATACTTATGAAAAAATTGTTACTAGACTGGCATAAATCTGATTACATTTCAATTTCCTGTTACAGTTTCTTTTCATAATCATGGAGGCTATCAACGCAGCAGCAGAAACACCCGACTATCTTCCTACCATAAGTAAACGATACCCAAGTACTTTACATCATAACTGCAATCAAAAAAGCGATGGCTAAGTTCGGTAAGAAAGTTGTTCTTGAGCTTGAAGCAGAATTTTATATATTTCTGCCTACTAGATTGAATCACCTATACGTCTAGAATTCTAAATAGTATGAAAAATTGCGCGCTGGGATTGAAAAGAGTAATATAAGACTAAAATATTTTGTGGGATGTCTTTTGGAATTTGTATGGTTTCTTATAAAAATTATATAATATGAATACTAACTAATAAAAAAAATTTTTCAAACATATATGAAACTTATTTTTTCATCACTAGTTTGTGTCAAACCAATGGTTTAGTATTAAATTAATGTCGAAGACAGAAAGTAACAGAAACCTTTGAAATATACATACATAGCAACGAGTTATGCAGATCATAATTAAATAGTAAGTTTTTCTTTTCACCCATTATTTGTCACTTTTACGTACAACGGCATGGGGCATGGAGACGAATGGTAAAGCAGCATCAGAACTTTGATCGGGCGGCGACACACACGCCGATGTCTATATGCGACCAGCCGAGATACTACCATTACACGTCGATGAAGAAAGCGTCTGTATACCCGAGGCTGATAAAAAAAATAACGGTACACCAGGATGATTTCTTCATCGACTGCTGGTATGGAAGATTCCCCCATAGCCCCTATTATCGATTCATTAATATATCTATAATTATTATTCCATATTATACTATATGTATTTGTGTTCCAGCAAAAGGTAAGTGAGAGAAGACAGAAGTGCGTGTACGTAGCGTGGCTTTCATATGTAAGAGCGAGATATAGAGAAAGAGACAGACGTATTCACCTCAGGTTTGAGTCAAGGTGTGCACTGATTTAAGGACCATGAAATCAACAATTGGGCTTGGGTATTCGAAAGGCAATGCACGTGGTTGACGAAATAGTTGCAGCTAAGGAGAGGACGACCTTATCGACGCAAACTAGTGTCACCGACTTTTCCGTGATCATAGTCCCCTGGATCGTTACATCGAGGATTTTCCTTGTGTTGTTGTTTACTGTTCCAAGCTGTGGTACTATATCAAAACATGATGACGTAATATTCCGCTATCATACAGCGGTAGACACAAAGTGCCGAATTTGTCTTCGCGAGGATTGTTATTGACGCAGCTACGCAGAAGCGTACGTTATCTTTCGTCTGGCTTGGCATACTCTCTCTCTCTCTCTTTCGCGCCACTTTTATTTTTTATACATCTTTTATAACCGAACGCCTGATTGAAACATATTACTATATATATATATATATATATATATATATATTTGTCTCGTCAGCCTTTTCTTTCGCGTCATTTTATACATGCGCGCCGTCATACTTCGCATTTTTCAGTCAACACAGCGGACTTACGTTATTGTAGTCGTCCAGTAGATGGCGTGAACGTTACCTACAGTTCTTCGTCTATATATATATTGTAACAGGCTGCCATTTAGTCGATAATCTCTTGAAAGTGCCTTTATTACGACTAGACGAAGCCTTGTTATCTCTGTGCTCGAAGCACAGCAACCTACCTTGCCTTGGAGTGCGCCTGCGCAGAGTCTCTTCACTATTCCGAGTTGGGTGCCCCCAACTCACCGCTTGGCGGCGCTGTCGCCCCTTGCTAGTAGCGCTCGTGCGGCCGCCGCTGGAACCTAAGTTGAAGATTCCCACCTAACGATTCACGTGCTTCGTGCTACGTTACCGGCGAATTCGAATCGAACGTAAATAAACACTGACGCGACCTCCGGACAAAGGAAAGACACAATAACTGAAACTCGTTTAAATAAAAATAATGATTGATTTATTCAATAAAATCAATGACACGGGGAATCTGCCGAGAGTCTTACGCACGCTCGCGTGAATGACAATACACGCTGAAAATGAGAGAGAGAGAAGACCACGGATGCCGCGAACTAATCGCTCGCGCGCAACAAACGAATTCTTCGCGCTCGCTGCGCGGGATCGCACGCAAATTAACAACAAATGAAAGGGGGAAGGTGCACCTACCGCAAGAACGACGAGGATACGGTGGCCAACCGTATCCGACTAGCAAATCGTTGGAACGCCGCTTCGCTGCTCGCTGCACCGCCTCAAATACTGTTACTGCTGTTGTTGTTGCTGTTGTCACTGCTACTACTGTTGCTGCTGCTGCTGCCGCTGCACCTTCTGCTGCTACCCCTGCTGCTGCTGCTGCCGCTGCACCTTCTGCTGCTACCCCTGCTGCTGCTGCTGCCGCTTCACCTTCTGCTGCTACCCCTGCTGCTGCTGCTGCCGCTGCACCTTCTGCTGCTACCCCTGCTGCTGCTGCTGCACTCAGCACTCTGCACCAACGTTCGTAATGTCACCAGGAAAAACGCACGAAAAACTAGGAAGAATGGAGGTTAGCGCGACGCTGATAGACTGAGTGGCACAGTCATACTGCCGGTCGGAGCCTCCCTTCCCGGTCATTGCCCCTACGCGCTCTCTCTCTCTCGCGAACCGAACGCGGCTCTTCTCGTTTAGCCGCTCGTTAACCTCGCGCGAGTCTAACGATTTTCGGTAATCGTTGCAATATATATATATATATATTCTTATACATGCAGTATATATATTTTATGTAAACAGGGCGAACTGGGATGAATCCCTATTTTTTATGATATCAATAATTTGTAAGATATAAAAATCTTGAATTTGAAAATCCTATAAATTAAAGTTATCACAGTCAGTAATTCTATAATAATGAAATTAGTATGCAAATAGTGTTTAATTACGATTTTATTGGTTTTTTCATTTGTAACTTTGGGTCACGCCATCTTATTGGCTTGGTATGCAATTATTAAAATGTGTAAAATGTTCTTTATTTCGAACTTGATAAATCTTATTTATTAGAATAGTTAGTTATTTCAAATACAATTTAGGTAGATTTAAGGTGTGGCCGTTTCAGGAATTCATATTATAATGTTCGAAAAAGATTCATTATAATGATCTATCTAAAACTATAATTCATTATAATATTATAATGATCTAAAAAGAAAGATGAACATTTAAATAATAATATTTCAAAGAACTTCAATACTCTTTATACGATAATTTCCTTATCTTGATTTATTACTTTTTGAATATTTATTCATAAAATATATTATTTCAGGGGAGAGAATTTTGTGGGAGGTGAAGCTGGTATAGCTGTTCCAGAAACCGTTTGTAGTCAAAAATCGCTTGGTATCAGTGTTGATTTGAACATTTATGAACCCCACCTCTTAGCAGGTACAATGGCTCATATGATTGGACATAATATTGGCATGTCTCATGATGATGATCGTAAGTATGAACAAAAATAGTGTTTTCACTATTTAATAAAGTTGTATTAAATGAATTGTATTCCGTAATATATAACTATACGTCCAAGAATTAGAAAATTCATTAAAAACTATTTTTTAAATTTATTGTCAAAATGTCCATCATAGAAGTTGATATATGGGCAAATCGTTGAAAAATTTTACATTACTGTCCTTCGCCTGTATTGAGAATGCAGAGCTTTAAAACCAATTTAATAATATTTTTACTTATTCATTGTATGAAGCACAAGTCTATAGTGAACTACGTACCTACAAGACATTAGAGTTTTCAGACTAAAAATTTGAAAAAATTGATATTTTTTCCTGTCTTTTCAACACTTCTCTTGATATAATAGCTTTAAAAATTATGAAACGTTGTAACGGGGTGACTACGATGGGGGTCTGATAAATACTTAGTCTACAAATGAAAAAACAATTTTGGAAAAAATGCAGTTTATTTTTCACTATAATCTCGTTTCAGTTCGATATACTTGAGCCAGCAATGCTCTAATTTTCTTAACCCGTCAGAAAAAGAAGTTTTCTCGTGGTCTGCATAGTAGACCTCTGTGGTGGCGATTACTTCCTCATCCGAGTGAAATTTCTGTCCGGCAAGTGACTTTTTCGAAGTGCGAAACAAAAAGAAATCGCACGGGGCCAAATCTGGAGAATATGGTAGATGGGGCAGCAGTTTGTAGCCCAATTCGATTAATTTAGCCGTGGCTAAAGTACGGAGATGTAAGACGGTGCTTTATCATGGTGGAAAAGCGCTGTTTTCTTCGCTTGAGGGCCATTCCTTTTTATTCGGCATCGAATTGGCCCAACAATTCGACATATTATTGCCCTAAAAATGTTTTGCCCTTCTCCAGGTAGTCATTGTATATCATACCTCGCAAATCCTAGAAAACGGTGGCCGTCACCTTTTCGGCCAATGGGTTGAGATAGTCTTCGCATTTTTCAGAGCAGGTTCACCGAGTAAAGTCCACTGTTTCGATTGTTTGTTGATCTCTGGTGTGTACCAGTGAATCCATGTTTCGTCTACGGCCACGTAACGATACAAAAACTTGTTCGGATTGCAATAGCGCCAAATATTGCTCTGAAGTGGTCACACGGTTGCGCTTGTCATCCGGAGTGAGCAAAAAGGGTACAAATCTTGCCGACAGCTTTCTAATACTCAAAATTTCGTGTAGAATATGCGCCACGCGGTCTTTTGAGATGCCTACTTTCTCAGCTATCTTGTGTACCTTCGGTCTGCTAAAACGAGATCGTGGTCATACGTCACGTACTCCTGTGGGGTTGCTCTTTTCGGGACACCTGAGCGTGGCTCATCAAAAACCGACGTGCAACCACGTTGGAATTCGTTGAACCAATTTTTAACGATTGCTTTCGAAGGAGAAGCGTCCCCATACACTGCATCCAAGCGCACTTTGATTTCTCTGTGTGATTTCCCTTCTAAAAACAAGAATCGAATCACGACTAATATTGCTCCTTTTCTATTTTTTTTAAATCAACGGATACGCTTTCTTTCACACGCTCTCAAAACAAAACTACAAGTCTGAGCCGGCTGAAATTTCATCAGTAATCGTCTACAGGAAGGTACTACACTATAGTATATTTATTTTACTATAGTGTCACCCTCAGGCAGTGAGGCTAAGTAGTTATCGGACCGCACTCGTATTAGACTAAATAACAAGACGCTCATACGTAACCGCGCGTGCGTCGGCCGATGGGCGAGTCGACCCCACGCAAGATCACGTAGGCTCGCGACTAGTGATACTTGGTTCTAAAAGGTTCACTCAAAGTTATATATGAATTCGTAATCGGACCCCCAAGATAAATGTCAAGGTCATTTATTTTTTAACTGTTTATTCAAACGATTCTACAAAAATACGGTTTCGTGAAACATGTTTCGGACGAAAGTTACTGGACTTTGAATGGAACATATTATACTAAAGTCAACTTTGACTTTGAAATCTTTTAGGTTATTTCAAATTCCATCGTATTTGTTCGCACTGCTGTTGAAGTTTCATGGTATTTAAGTTACATCGGCATATATTCGTTATTTTTCGGATCGCGTACAAGGATGGATAAATAAATTCTTAGAAAAAAATATAAAAACAATTTTTAATGTGTAGATATTTTTTATTTTTGAACTTAATCTTCTTTTAGCTCGATACACTTTTCCAGATATCCTTTGAGTTTTCTTTAAAATAGCCATTTGTTTGTGTTACAATCTTCTCGTTCGAGATGAATCGTTGTTCGGCAAGCCACTTTTTTAGGTTTAGGAATAAAAAAAAAGTCAGGAAGGCCAAATCTAGTGAATACGATAAATAGTCCACTAATTCGGTCTTCAATTCGTCGATTTCAACCATCAAAATTGCGCATGCGTATAGTCGTGCATTGTCTTGATAAAATAGAAATTTTTTTTGTTCAAAAGAGGACGTTTTTCCTTTACTTCCTCATTTAATCCGTACAATAACGACGCACAATATTTTCCAATGATTGTTTGTCCTTTTTTCTAAATAGTTGATGAAAATGATTTCATGTGCAGTCTAAAAAACAGTGGCCATAACCTTACCGGCCGAGTTAATTGTCTTTGTTTGCTTTGGAGCCTGGTCATATTTAATAACCTCTGTTTTGACTGTTCCTTCGACTCATCCGTGGAGGGATGTATCCATATTTCATATTAAGTTATAAATTTACGTAGAAAGTCATCCATATTACGGTGGATACGCGTCAAAAGGGCCTCAGCGAACACCACACAGCTGCATCTGTTATCGGCTGAAAGCAAACTTATCATTTGTCTTACCGAAATTTTTCTCACGTACAATTTCTCATGAAAAATCAAATCTAGTTACATATCACTTATATTATAAAATTTGTTACATCTAAAAGGTCATATAAAATATCGAGGACGTCAGAAGTGATTACAATTCCATATAGATTATAGCGGAGTAAAATTTCGCAGCCATTCCTAATTCAGAGCTCGCAGCCATCCATACAAAATTATTTAAGGTAGGGATTTGAGAAGCGCGAACATTCTTACGACTGAATGTTCCGCTGAGCTAAAGGGATCAAAACGCGCGTTATTAAATTTTACGGAATGAGGAGTAACAATGTGAAGTAATAAAACTCGGAATTATTGACAATCAACGTTAATCGAAATAACAATAAATATATTTAACAAAAATAATAATAAATTTAACTAACGATAACAACTTAAACATAACAATAAGAAAGCTCCTGCTTGTTACACGATCGACAAAATCTATCCGCGCCCACGAAGACGTACGAATAGCAGGCAGGACTGCTACCCAATAATCCGCCTTCACTACTAATCCTGCGCTCCAAAATACACAACCAAATAGCGCCGTAACAAAGAAAAATTAGAAACCGATTGCAGACGGTGAGGCAGCTGGTATGTCTGCAGGGCTACCCGCTCAACATGAACGCAAATATAAGATTAAAAAATTATAGTACAGTTGAAGAATTCTCTATTGACCTTAAAAAAGTATGTAATGAATGCAAAAGGCTGGTGGTTGACTCACATATGAAGAAAAAATAAGATATATTGTAAAAGCTCTACTAACTAGTTAAGCATATATTCAAGATTTTGTGGATTCAGTGCCCGAAATACAAAGGACAGTAGAACAAGTAAAATCTAAAATTCAAGAAAAGAGCTTAAATGTATATGAAAGTAAAAATAAGTTAAATACAATTATTTTTAATGTGAAAGCTTGAGATCAGAGTTTCAAGTGTGGAAAAATTGGGCATCAAATAAAGGATTCCTGACACAGTCAACAAAAGCAACATCACGGCTCAACGAAGAGGATCATTCATAGAATACAATAGAGGCTCAACTCATCGAGGTAGCGAAAAAAAATAATGGTCTGTATAATATGAATTGTATTGTAGGTGAGAATGGGAATAATGATAATAATATGTATGCTAACTCTGATAAGATAACTCATAAAAAAAAATAGCACTAAGCGCTTGGCCATATAAATTTTAGGTATTTAAATACTAGTTAATAATAAATAACGAATAATAAACTAATAACTAGTTGAAAATTAATAAACTAATATGTTTTATTATTATAGTATAATATTAATAAACTAATAGTTAATGTTAAATTAGTCGAAAGTTTACCAGATGAATTACAAAAAGATTATATATAATGTGTGAATTGTAAACAAAGTAAAATGACTAATATATCTATCAAAATTAAGCGTACAATAGCAAAAGAAATATTAGAGGTAATACATACAGATTTAAATGGGCCGCATAGAACTCCTGGTTATAAAGGAGAAAAATATTTTGTTAGCTGTATCGATGATTATAGCAAATGTTCTAAAATATGTTGTATAAAAAGTAAAAATAAAACAGCTGAGTGCTTATTTCAATTCGTAAATTTAGTAGTAAATCGGTTTAGTAAATGCATAAAGAAATTAAGATATGATAATGGTAGAGAGTATATGTTAAGTGCGTATTTGTGCGAAGTACATTCGCTTCTTATAGTGTAGGCCCTTTTAACAGCCGAGCGGCCTTGGACTCGGGTGGTTACCAAGCTTTGCAAGCACTTCGGCCCAAGCACGCGCTTCGTTTGTAGAATATTTGATTGTTGAAGGACCGCATGATATCTCGATCCAGGAGCTTCGATCTTTTCATTAATTATTAGCTAAACAGTAAATTTTGAAGTCACTGGTGGCGATGGAATTCAAATACTCATATGATAATCAGATAAACGCATATGGATATATCCGAAATTGTCGTTTGTTCTAAGGTTGTTAATACGTATAAGTCTGTAATTATCGATTTAATAATTTAAAAGAGCAGAGTCGGTATAATTTAATAATCGTTAATTTCGTACGCGAACACATGGATATACCGTATGCTTATAAATATATGCAATAGAATAGTTAGAGAGAAAGAAAGAAAGAAAGATATGTATAATTTTGTATAGTAGTGTCTATTACAAAATTATACTTGATGTGGCTTCTAAGTATTTTTTTATTTATTACATCCTCTGTCATTCCTCAATTTCCTATTGAGACTGAAATACAATTTATATACAATTTTCACAAAAGGAAAAGAGTTTTTTCTCTTTCGCGTTGAAACGAAAGAACAAAGGACAGGGCCTTCGGCTTAAACAGTTACCGTCCTCGGCAATATCATTTAAAGATTCATAACATAGTAATTTTTGGTAAAAATTAAGTACATTCATATAGATAATATTCATGGTCCACTTTATCAATAAGGAAATGGTATAAAATAATTATAGAAACATTTTCATAGAAGGTAAAAAAAATGAAAATGAAGTATGATGAGTAGAGGATTCATGGTCCTGATTATATCTTAGGTCTGTGTAAGGCAACTTGAAGGGTTCTACATCCTGCACTCTTATCGAATCCTTCGAAGTCCTTCAAGTAAGAATCGTGGCTCTCTATTGAATTGTGGTCCCAATTTGAATTAATGGAGAGGTTCCGGAAGAGAAGGCTGAGGTTTTTAATGTCACCATAAGCGGTCCCGTCATAGTCAAAGGTCCCCAAATTGTAGTTTTTCAGGTGATGGTCCCAATTATTGAGGTAAATACTTCTCTCACAAAACCAATGAGTTCGCACCACTTTACGATTTTAGCATCCACAGATGTCCTTATGCAACTCAAACTCCGTTCTCGTGGCATAGTATTTACACACTTGATGGTACATGTAGAGGAATTAGTTTTGAATACTTGCCGCTATGCAGCGAGGTGGATGTTTTCTCGTTTGCGAACTATGTGCGAGAGAGAGAGAGAAAGAGAGAGCTGGAGAGTGAGAAAGTCTAGATACAGTCACCGGCAATAAACACAAGTCAGCACCACATGTTAGGGAATACCTGGGTGGCCCGAAATATGCAGTTCACGCTTCGGACAAGCGAGTGAAAATATGTGGCCGAGGCCTACTTACTCCTTATCATCGCTGCTGAGGTCTAATGTGATGGCCCCCAACAAAATACTCAGCGCACCCTACCTTCTCGAGAGTAGAGAGGTAAAGGTTCAGTTCAGTACGAAAGGTATTTTTGTGTGTTGCGTATTTATTTCCGTATTACGTGCGTAAATTTAACAGCGCTGTGACAGTTAATACTGTGAAACCTTGTGTTCAAATGATTGGAACGACAATCCGATGACAACTTGAGGGTTAGCAGTAACAGACGAAGAGCACAATTAGTGCTCTCTAAGACGCCTCCGACTCACAGGGCAGCCCGAAAGTCGGCAATCGGTGCACCCCTTCACACAACGAGCGATACAGTACGCACTGAGTACTGTATTCTTCTAGAGAGAGTCTTCTTCCTCTGTATAAGTGTGCAAGTTTCGTTCGGTAAGCGATCTTCGTAATATTTAGTAGCCACTCGAATCCGATTTGTACGCGCACGTGTTCCGTCCGCTTAAATATATACGTCTTTTTATGTGTGAGGATTGCAATTAAATGACTTTTTTCCCATTCAAGACTGGGCTTTTTTATACCGGCTAGGTATGACCCTCTTTTTTCTTATTACCTGCTTGCATAAATAAATTTAATTACTTTTTATAATTTTGGCTAAATGCGTTTCATTCATTTGAACGGTCAAGTCTTCTTCACCCGAATTCTTATTAATCCCTCCTCCTACTTTCTCATTTCTCAAAACGTTACTGTACGCAGCAGTGGACAAAATTTGACTTCGTATTTTTTGTTAGTATTCACTTGCCGAGCTGGCGCTATGACTAAACATATATTGGATCACACCCATTTGACCGCAGAAATCCTCAGAAATCCTCAGAAACACCATGATCGCTACGAGGTAACTGTCTTCGGAGAAGTACTTAATGAATACCTCCCCTTGGTTGACGTAAGTTATTGATAGTTACCATTTTCGATGATTGGACTTTCCAAGCGGTTTTCAATAAACGAATTATCCTGGCTTCCTGGTAACCTGGTTCACACTGCCACTATTGAGGTTTACCACCAGATTTACCCCGCACGTCCGTTAATTCTGATTGATGGTAGCCGTGGGGTTAATCTCTGGTGCCTCAGTCGTGGGAGACTGGACGGTGGCCGAAGACCAATTATCAGTCGGGCCCTCGAGGGCCTGGCGGTGACGACACTGCACCTCTTTCAGCGCGGCGGTAAACCGTCGCCGACGAGACACCACCTTGCTCCAGTGTTCCAGATCGTGTTCCTGAGCCGTATATGCGTAGAATTCAACGTATACGGCTCGTTGAAGCGCGTTAAGGGTGGTCCAACTTTGCTCGACCTCTCTGAAGCTCTCACGATTTCCTCCCACGACCGGTGACTAGCCGGCGTAGTTGGTTGGTGGAGAAAATCGGGGCGCCAGGCAGTACCGATGGGAGCACCTTCGGTTTGGGTGCCCGTCGACACCTTCGGCGCCGCCGCCGGGATGGGTCCAGCTGGTGGCTCTGATAGTGACGCGGTCTCCTCGCGCACGATGCCCGGGACAGACGACGAAATCTGGAACTCATCGTTGTCCACCTCCTCGATCAGCACGGATGACGAGCTCTCGTAAGCTCGTATCCGTGCTTGTTCCTCCTCCTTCCTCTTTTATGCGTTGATGTGGAGGGTGGCGTGTACCATTCCGTTGACTGAGGGTCCCAAATCCAGTCCAATAAGAGCGGCCGCCGCTTGCTTCATCTGCTCCTGCGTAATCTTGATTCTGTAGCATTTCTATATGTCAATATCGATATTATTTCTTTGATATCGAAGGTGGGCGCCTGTTCGGCTGTCCAGGGCCTTCGTCGCCGGGATTGAAGGTGGGGTCTTTTGCGTCGGTCTCCCAGGCCCTTCGTTCGCAGGGCCTCATGCATCCACGGTCGGTGTTCTCGGTGGTCTCCCTCTCTTCTTTTTCACGACGGTGGGAGGGCAGCCACGTGGATTCAACAGGTACGACGGAGCCCGAATAGTCAGCTCGTTCTAGCGAGACCGTCCCCGTGGGCGATTTACCGTACTATTCGATGGAACTATTATCGAGGTCTTATCAGGGTGATCGGAAGGGGTGCGATGAGGGTGCCTCGAAATTGTCGCGTTATCGCTCTGGGGCATATTATCCGTGGTAAAAGCGCGTTCGTATTCGCGCGGTATCGCATCGCTCCCTATAGGCGGGTGATTCGTCGCCTCGGCTCCCTCGGTGGTATGGGTATCGTCGTCATCTCGCCTTCGGGTTTCATCTTCTGACAAGATGCCCTCTGTCCATAATAGGGATTCAGGTCTTTGGCGTAAACCAATTCTTTGACCTCTTCCTGTTGGTTGACAAGGCGGTACGAATTGACTCCGAGTACCTTAATGATCACGTAAGAGTCCACGAATTTCGGCGCTAGCCTTGCGGAAATACCCTGTGTCGCACTGGATAGTATACGGTTTCTTTTCCATACCCAATCCCCTTCCTTGAATCCCGAAGCCCTATGCTTGGCATTATAATATTTCGCCTATCTAAGGGATTCCTTAGAGGCGATCTCTCGGGCTTCCTGAATAACGAATGGGTTATTCTTTATATGTTCATTCCATTTCTCTATTCAGAACAAGTCTTTCTCTCGGGTCGCAAGCTCGTCCCTTTGCCTACGGAGGGTATTCGGGGCTTCCGGCTGCCTCCCGTAATTGAGCATAGCAGGGCTGGTTCCCGTGGAGCTGTGGATAGCAGTGTTCAGTGTGAACGCAAGTTCAGGCAAGACTCTGTCCCACTCTTTATGATTCCCGTGCAGGTACGAGGTAATCATCGTCTTCAGAGTTCTATTAACTCTTTCGGTAGGGTTAGCTTGTGGGGTATAGGTCGGCGTAAAGGTTCGGTTTATCCCCTGTTCCCTCAGGTATCCGTCTACAAGCTGGTTACGGAATTCAGTGCCATTATCGGACAGAATAAGTCGACGAACACTAATACGTATTCGTGCCCTCCAGGGCTCCTCAGGAACAGTCCGGCAATGTCGCCCGCCACAACTTGTGTGGACAACATCCGATCCTTCATGAGTCCGCGTGGCAGTCGCTGTTCAACCTTACACTGCTGACAGATCTGACATTTTTGGACGTATCTTCTGATATCTGCGTGCTTGCCTGGCCAATAGTATGACTGGGCAACGCGGGCGAAGGTTTTCTCACGTCCCTAATGTCCGACGGTCTCAATGTCGTGGTTCTCGAACAGAACGGCCTTTCGGTCTTCCGATGGCACGACAAGCTTCCAGGTATCCTAGTACCCGTACTCATCTTGCTAATTACTATTAGGCTTTTGGTGGTACTTCACCCAATCTTAGTAGTCCTTCGGATTGGCTTCGACGCATCGGAACTGTTCCAAGTACCAGGCGTCGTCCCTTTCTTTAGGCTGATCTATCGCACTGACTTCAGCCTTCGCGGACTCGAACGCGCGTGATAACGCATCGGGCAATACGTTCTCAGCCCCCTTTTGATATTCTATCTCGAAAGTATGGCCTTGGAGTTGCAAGGCCCATCAGGCTAGACGTCCTATATGGTTTTTCAAATTATACAGCCATTTCAGATTGTTGTGGTCCATTACGACTTTGAATCGGTACGCTTCTATATATGGGCGGAACTTTTGTATAGCCTATACGACCGCTAAGCATTCGCGCTCCGTGACAGAGTAGTTCTGCTCCGCCGGGACTCTACTAGCGTACTCGATTATTCGGTCTTCGTCCCGTACTCTCTGAATCAGGACGGCACCGATTCCCGTAGCGCTAGCGTCTGTCTCCAATACGTATAGTCCATCGGGTTCTGGTAATCCAAGGCACGGTGCGGTTATCATGAGTGCCTTAAGTTTGGCGAAAGCTTGTTCCTGATCTGGTCCCCACACATGTTCCAACTTTTTACCCGTTAGTTTCATTAACGGTTGAGCGTGTGTAGCCAAATCACTTAAGAACCGGCGATACCATAAAGCAACCCCTAAGAAAGTACGCAGTTGTCGTACGTTTCCTGGTCGGAGATACTCCACGATAGAGTGCATCTTTTCACGGTCGGGTCTGATTCCTTCTCGGTCAATCAGCAAACCTAAATATTTAGCTCCCGGCTTGCAGAAGACGCTTTTCTCTCGATTAATTGAGAGTCCGGCTTGACTTAACCTATCCAACACGGTTCTAAGATGCTGCAAGTGATCTTCGAATCTGGAGGACACTACAATGATATCTTCCAAATAGGCAAAGGCGAAATCGCCGAGCTCAGGTGCGATCACGCTACCTATCAACCGTTGGAAGGTGGCGCCGGAAAAATCGATACGAGTCATTCTTCTTGCGTATCATAACCACTGAGCTCGACCAGCCGTTGTCCGCCGGCTCAATCACCCCTTGGTCTAACATTTCCCTTACCAATCTATGCATTTCTTGCTCAACCTTGTGTGACACTGGGTAGTAGCACTGCTTGATCGGTTTCGTATCACCGACTCGAATCTCGTGCTCAATTCCTGCCGCACATTCCAGTCCTGCGGGGTCCTACGATAAGGCCTCGCTGATTGTCTTCTACAATATTGCCTGTTAAGAGGCAAGTCTAATAATAGCTAATCTCGGACCAGCCTCTAAACTAGCTACCTCTAGTTTCATCTTGGTTTGCAATTTCTTGAGCAATAACGTATGATCGTCAGGATTAAGAATCATCCTGAACAATCTAACAAAATTTACTCCTAGAATACATTCAACGACAAGGATTGGGAGTATAGCTACCCTCGTCGGCATCGTCATATCACCTACGGTGAACGGCAACATCGCGTGACCGACGATTGTCAATTTTCGGACATCTGGCAGTCCCGCCGTACCCGCGTGGGTGGTATCCAACCTGATGTCCAGCGCCGACGCTATCTGCAGAGCATTACTACCCATTACCGTGGTGGAAGCTCTCGGATCATAGAGAGCCCTTATTTGGAAATCTCCTATTTTCACCGGTAACCAGTTCCGGGGAATACATCGAAACTGTTTCAGCGACTCCACAGCCTTGCTCTTGGCATACAATAGCGCTTGCTATTGTGCTCTCGCGTGGTAAAGTGACGTCAACATTCGTTCGAACAAACTCGGTTCGGACTATCGAAGGTCCTTCGGGATTATAGCTTGACGGTTTATCTGCCATTACCAGCGCCTCCGGGGGCGTGGGCAATTCACTCTCCACCACCTCGGCCGGTCTATGGTCCTGGGCTTTACTGTCGTCAATACTCCCCTTATCCGCGTAGACTTTACCGACGTTCTCAACATTAACATAATCAGGACAATTCTCGCTCTCATTGCTCAACGCATTCGTTACTACCGGTACTGATTGTGTTCGCGAGGTTTCATTCATGGGGTTCGTTTCAAGGAACGAAGGAGTAGAGTCAACTCCTCCTAACCACTCTTTTCCTCGTTTCTCTTATTACATTGGAGACAGTACTTTTTACTGTAGCCCAGCAATTCATATTCAATACATTTGAGTGGCTTGGAGAAATCTCTTTCTCGCTTTCGATGAGCTTCTTGTTTCTTAGCGCGGTCCTCCGAGGTCGAGTTTCTCCTAACCAAATTGTGCTTCATCCCTTCTATTTTTTCATTGAGGGATAATAGCACTTGGTTCAATAAATTAACTGGCGGAGCTTTCTTTTCGCTGTCAACCGCTTCAATGTTCAGACAAGGCGTCATCCCAGTTGGCGTTAGTGTATAGACGACCTGGTGTGTTACCTTCACCGGCACTTTCTCCATACGATCTAACCATTCACTAATCTTTGGTTTATCGCTGGATATTGCTGCTACCTTGCTCTTGCGGCCCTTGCTTCCATCAGTGTGAGGGTGGTATGCTAACTCCGGGTATAGAGTCGACTGGGGGTCAGGTACCACACCTTTTTTTGGTTCAAGATATTCTGCGCCATCGTAACTAACATATTCAGAACGCGTATGGAATATACTTCAGCCCTACGCACTTGGCTCTGAATATCGATGAGGAGGTTAGCGTGTAACAGATCCAATTGGCGCTCGTATGCCATCGGGGCATTCAGACGTCTCATTGATTCATCTGGACCCTGATCTCGACTTTGCACTTCCCTCATCAGTCGCTGTTGCTGTTGCTCGCTGGTACCAAACCATTCCCGTGCGTCTGCTTCAAATTCAGCTTAAGAAAGCTACTGACAAGATACTAACAAGAGCATTTCATCCTCTGAGAGTCCGGCACCGTTCCTCAAATTATCTAGTCTTGATAAGAAGGTGTCCACACTCGCGTTATCTTCTCTGGAAAACTTCAGTTTCCATCCTCGAACAATACGACCCTTGTAGTCGACCAAGGGTTTGTCGTCTGTTGATGTGAACATGTGGTCGGCGTGTGATTATTCGATTCAGCATTAACCCCATTAAGTTGATGCTGTCCACCCTCTCCGAAAGGGAGCGTCCGGTGGCGGGTCCTGCCGGTGGCCCCCGTGGGCCTCTGTCCGGGTCCAGCTGGAGTACTTTGAGGTAACCGTGTGTCGTAATAGTAGGTGAAGGTTTCCTGAGACGCGACGCTCCTGCTCGTGTTTTCTTGTTGCTGTAATTCACTTGAAAGGCGCGCATCATCTTGCTGTGCATTCCTGTTTTCGGCATTTTCCAATATACTTATTCTGGCGGATAAGTCATCAAGTTGGCTCTTAACATTGCTGCAATTATTTTATATCTTATCTAACACCTTTGTTAAACTTGATACGTTAACTCTTAGCGAGTCTATCAGCTCGAGCTTCTTCTCATTCTCTCTGGATCGCAAAATGAGGTCCTAAATCATAACGGCGAATGCAGGCGGAAGTTGGAATTGGCTGCCATCATTAGCCGTTATTGTAATAATTTTATGAGTGTCACTGTATCCGCCATTATATAATATATCTGCAACATTTATCGCTGTTTCTTGTACCGACGATATAACTTCTGCACTTTGCATCAACTGGTTTAACGGGTGTTCTCCTTCCTCTTCAGATGCTGTATGCTTAGCGCAGATGAATGTGATCAGCTCTGAGCGTAGGGCTGCCCTTTTTGCTGGGTTGCTGTTTTGGTTTCCAACTTCAACGAAATCTGCTGCTGAGTAGTCGCCTAGTAACCAATTTTTGCAATCGTCCAGCTCGCGAGAGCTTACTCCCGTTTTTTCTTAACTACAATTGCTCGAGATATTCGTTAATTTCTTCGTCTTGAAGCGACAATACCCAGTTTTCAACTTTCTTTTAAGTGTTTTCCATTTTAATTTATTTATTATATTGCGCTTTGTTTTACTATTACCGTGATTAATTTTATTAATGGATTACACACTTCCTTGAAGGACAATGCGAGCGCGACTGCTATAATTAATGTATCGTAAACAAAAATTTAGATTTTATTAGCCAACGAAAGGCTCAACACAAGTTATTTACTATTGCACTAGGCGAAAAACTCTTTTGCTCGTTATTGCGCAATATAATAATCCTGCCTATCAAGCGTACTAACTGTTTGTAAGCGCGTCTATGTTGATTAGTTTCTAAATTAATATAGCGAGCATATTTCCGCGCAATCCCCAATAATCACAGTTAGCAACTCTTGAAAGATATGATTACATTGAAATCAAGACGAAAGAAAACATTTGAGTTGTGTCTATTTCGTTTTGAATTTTGCCGGTGTTAGTCTTTTCCCCGAGCCAACTGGTACAATGTTATTATTTTTCAGCAATTTTCAAAACTTATTGATGATTGCAACCCCATGTTGAGTGTCTAAAACGCATTTGATGTACCTTTGACATCTCCCGCTGAGTATCTGAAATGTAATCGATGTACCTTATGCATTGAAGATGCGTCGCCAATGCATAAGGTATATGTGTATGTCGTGGGACAGAAAGAGGCCGCCCGATCAGAGTGAAACCCCATACTGAGTGTCTAAACGCGTTTGATGTACCTTTGACACCTCCCGCGTGCCAGTGGGCCCCTTCGACAGAGTGAGACCCCATGCTGAGTATCTAAAAGACATTTGATGTACCTTTGATACCTCCCACTGAGCATCTAAAAGGTAATCGATGTAGCTTAAGCATTGAAGATGCGTCGCCAATGCATAAGGGAGATGTTCAGGGACAGAAAGAGGCCGCCCGATGAAGGTGTTGAGTTTTCGGGATAATTTGACAGCTGTTTGTCTGCCAGTGGGCCCTTTGACAGAGTGCCCCCCCCCCCCCCACCCACCGTAACCCACCACCATCCACCCACCCACCGCCACGCACCCACCCACAGTTAGTGTATGCGTTGTTCACACTTTTCCGTTTTGAGGGTGGCACAGCGTAATCAAACATTACCAACCCTCTCTCTGGGTGCCAATAGGTTGGCATAGTCCACTGTCTTTCACTTCTTCGCTTTCAAACACTTTGGAGATCCGAAAGTCAAGTTTGCTACGACATCCCTGACGCACACAGTGAGTCGGAGCCTTTTTAATCTAAGGCGGCAACCTCCTCGAAAGGAGTACCGATCTTTTCAAAGTTTAACGCTCAGGGAGAGCGGAGCTAAAGGCTCGACCCTCGGTTTGAGAGCGACGGGACTCTAGATGCCCCAACGTCTACCGCGTCGGAAGCACGCAGCATACAAATCTTACGAGATTTGCTTGACCTGGTACCACTACCCTGCAGAGGCCAACCCAAGTTGGGATGTCAGAAGAGAGACTCAGCTAGGACAGCCAGAGGAGATTCCTAAGACGATCAACCAGCTAAGCTTCCCCTCCTGGGCTCACGTTCGAAAACATCCCATCCTGCGTACCTGTATTAAGGGATTGCTCCCACGACTCACAGGTCCATTGCTTCGACGTAACGAGGCACGTCTTCCCATTGCGTTTCGGTCATCCCCGCTCACGCTGGTGGGTATCCGTCATTCGAAAAGTTGTTTCCCGGTTTTCGCCCTAATTTCGGACTTCGCTTTCTAAGGAATGGCTTTTATGACTGACTGATACTGATGTTTGCTCTTTCGATTTCATGTTTTTGACTTTTAGGTCAGAGCGGGGTCTCGTCTAGCCGACAAGGCGATTCCCCAGGCAGTTTTCAGTATTTGTGCCAGTCATGCCACGCATTCGAATCAAACTCCGACATTAGGCTAAATCGGGTAATCTAATTAGCGTTCAAATTATCGAACTTCAGAGTTCAATTCTGAAGTTCGATGTTCAAAATTATCGTTCAAATTTAAAGCTTTATAAACTTGTCTAAGTTCAAAAATTAGATTATTGTGCAAGTTTTTGTCCTTTGGTTAGGGACCTTGTAAGAGGCGGCGTCTTTCTACCGTAGTTTGTAACTACTTTTCTGCGCTTTCTCTTTCTTATAGGTGCTCCTTCCCAGGGCTCTATGACTTTTCTAGCAAAGTCTTCAAAGACTTTGTAGATTTTCCTGCTAGATACTAGGGCCGTTTCCGGGCAGAGCCATGTGTGGCCCTCCTCTTCAACGACCTCTATTAATGACTTTCTTAGTTCCCTTAATTCTTCGCAGTTAAAGAAAATATGACTTTCGCTTTCTATTTCTCCACAACTACACAGTTGGTCTTCGCATAATTCTCTTTTATGGAGGTATGACTTAAAAGCACCATGTCCAGTCATGAACTGTACTGTGTAATATTTGGGATTTAGCCACCTCTTCTTTAATCTATCCTTGATCACTAGGAAATAGCAGTACGTTCTCCTGCCATTTGTGGCTGACTGCCATCTCTCATGCCATGCCCTTTCGATTTCATCGTTGATGAGTTGTGTGGCTTTCGAGATTTTTAGTCTGCTCGATCGAATTTCCTCCGATTTTATTCGGATGCCGTGCATTTTTATCGATTTCCCTTTCCTGACGCAGTACTTTGCAACTCTCGCATCGACCTCGAGAGCTCTTGATCGGGAGGCTGCAAGCACATGCGCCGTTTCATGAGAGATCGATTTGTAGGCTTTGAATATTTTGCAAAGAACTGATCGCTGCAATATTTCTAAAGCAGATTGCTATTTGATGTTGGTCCTTTGCCACCAGCCCGCAGCGGCATATGGAACTTTCGATAGTAGGAAGCCATTATATATCTTTTTCATGGAATTGAATTTTAGGCCCCAATTCGCTTTTGCTATTTTACTTATCTCGAAATAGGTGTTGTTGCAGTCTTGAACCACGTTTCGAATATGTTCTTCCAATCGGAAGCCCTTTGAGATCGTGATTCCTAGGTACTTGACTGTTTTGTGCGTTCTAATGTTGTCTTTCCCAATTTTGACTGTAGGGCTCCTATTCTCGTTTAGTTGGCCTTTTAGCCATATTAGTGCTGACTTTTGTACTGCCAAATTCATTTTGTCAGACTTGCACCAGTCCGTCATTATATTAATGATTTCTTGGGCTTGACTTTCAAAGTCAATGCGTGTCGTCGCCTTAATGATGGGAAGCACATCGTCTGCGTAGGCTAGTACTTCTTATCCTGCGTCCCTGATTGCCCGGAGTGGTGTGTCGAAGATGACGTTCCAGCCTACCGGTCCAAATACTGAGCCCTGAGGGCTCCCCTTCGTCACTGTTTTTAGTGTTTCTTCGAAGTGAGCATATATGCCCACTTCTCGATCACTGAAGTAAATCTGGAGGAGCTTGTAGATGTTCTTCGGGCAATTTCTTTCTTTCAATTGGGAGAGCAGGCTTGGCCACCATAAGGTATCGAATGCTTCTGAGACGCCCAGTGGAATAGCAGCTACGTACTTGGTTGACGGATCAGATTCTGCCTCTTTTACTATTTCATATAGTCTTCTAATGGCATGCTCTGTGGATCTATTTGCCTTAAAGCCAAATTGATCCTCCGAAGACCAGTCCGAGCTGTTTAGAATGTTGGATATTCTTTGAATCACAAGCCTCTCGAGTCATTTCCCATCTATGGGGAGTTGACATACGGGTCTATATGATTTAATCTCGTTCTCGGGTTTTTCAACCCCTTTGAGTAACGTGATTAGCATTTCACATTTCCATCTTCTGGGGAACACTCCACATTTTAGGCAGGCGTTGAAGAGTGGCGTCAGTTCCTGGTGTAATGTTTTTGCATTAACAAGCATTTCTGACTCTATTCTATCATTGCCTGGTGATTTCCCTGCCTTGTTCGCTTTAAGGGCTATTTCAACTTCCCTTGTTAGGAAAGGCATTGCGTTGCCGGTTACTGGAACCTCCCGCATATCTCTGCGAATCTTTGCATGTGCATCGTTTTCGCAGTTTGGGTCGTCATCAGACATTAATCCTTCTAGTAGAGCCATGCTTGTTTCTTTCCAGTCTTTTGTAACTGAACCATTACGGTTAACCGTGCACATCGCTTTTGAGATTCTGACTTTATTGGATGCTCGTTGTGTGGATACGCCCAAGCATTCTTTTTGCTTTCAATAGTGCAGAAATCTCGCCAGCTGTTGCTTTTGGCTCTTTTAATAGCCGTTGCATATTCAGAATTCATTTTGCTCAATTTTTCAAGTGATCTCTGGAGGGCTTTCCTTTGTTTTCTATTCGGTCCTTCTTTGTCTTTCAGAGCGACGATTTTGCGTTGTCTTTGTATCGCTCTCTTCTTACTTCGCAAGTCAGGATTCCACCAGGGCTGAGAGCGCGTTCTTCTCATTTTCGATGGAATAGAGTTCTTTGCCGCCCTTATGAAAACCTCTTCAAATTTTGAAACATATGTATCAATGTCTTTAGAGGTTTCTAAAGGGAGCTTAGATAGGTTCTCTTTCTCGAATTTACAAAGTCTCCCGAATTTCTCCCAATCAGCTTTTCTCATATTGTACCTTGATTCTATTGTTTCTACGGTTCGTATGAGTCTGGCTGGTTGTGAGGCAAAATGCAGTTCGATCATTATGGGTCTGTGGTCACTGGTAGTCCATTCTTTCACCGCCCAGCTAGCCAATAGGTTCGACAAATTTGATGTATGTAAAGTTACATCGATATCCGTTTCACCCCTCGTACTACGGCACGTTGGAAGATGGCTCCTCTTGTTAGCCACTATTAGACCGTATCGGTTTATGAATTCTTAAATGACTTCCATTCTTATCCTATGTATCAGACCAGATCTTTGACTTGGCGTTTGCATCTATTCCAACTAAGACTCTTTTGCCTTTCAATTGCTTCAGAGTCTCAGCTAGTTTGTCAAGATAGGTCTTCCTGCTGTGGCTGAACTGTCAGTAGACGCTTATGAAATAAATTTCACCAAAGGCTCCGACTACTTGTGCACAAACACAGTAAGAGTCACACAGGCTAGAAATCTTGGTAGTAGTGACCTTGTGTGGATTGTAGAGTATCGCAGCTTGAATCGTTTCGCCTTTTTCGGCTCCGTAAATGGCCGCGATACTGCCCATACCTGAATTCGCGTTATTCCAGTGATATGGTTCTTGCACTAGTGCCACCTGTATGTCAAAATTTCTGTCTGTCATGATTTCTCCGAGCTCATCGTTGGCTACTTGCCTTTTGTTGAGGTTCAATTGTATGATCCTGAGTTTCCGGCTCAGTTTGGAATTTTGTTGTACGATCAAATTAATTCTCTTAACTGGTGGGCAATCGCCTTTGCTTTCGTCTAACTCGGTTGATTGCGAAGGAAACTGAGTTGACACCGGAGTGTTAGAGCAATGCTCTGATTTGTCAACGGTCGCCTCCTGCTTACGTTTCCTCGCCTTTCTATACCTAGAATGGTTGACCATATCGCTTTCGAGGTACAACACAATGTCTAGTTATATATTGTCCCCTTGGAATCGCTAGTGGCGTTTCTGGAGTATGGCTTTCGATTATTAGTTTTAGCGTTAACGTGCGCGTTCAAATTAAGCGAGTAGCGATCGAGTGCAAGCAGTAAGTATGTTTGTGCGTGTTGACTTGAGCTTCGCTCGTTACCTTATCGAGTTTCCCCATGGTTTTCCGTGGCTCTTTTATTTACATTTAATTGAGCTAGTTATTTTCCTAGCTTTCTGGCTTATTGTTAGATTATTTAATTATTTTGATTTTATTTGATTTTGATTTTTGATAAATTGATTTGATTTGATTTATAATTTTTAAATGTATAATTCTTATTTTAATTTTAGTTTTTGATTGGTAACTTTTATTCTTAATCTTATTCTTAATACTACTGCTTAAATTACTGCTTAAATTATTATTAACTGCTTAAAACTAATTTGATTATAATAAAACTTAAAACTACTTACAAATGTACCGGCGTGTTTATCTTCACGCTAGGTTTGATATTAATCAATTAAATTCGGATTTCCGGGACCATTGGTCCTTTGCAACTAGCTCCCGGAGCGGTCTCCCGATCTCTAAGAGGGCGCGCGGTACCACAATCCCAAGATATTTCCCCTCAAGTGATTCCCGGATTTTGGCTTTTCTGGGCTCAAGTTGAGATCTTGGGGTGTGGTAGACTCCGCGTTGAATGTTTGGGCGTTTACAGGCCGCACTTCACCACGTGTTGTCATAGTTCGTGTTATTTATTTTTGTTTGGCCTTTTGCCCTAGGGGCAAGCGTTGTGTATTTCGCCTTTTGTTTCTTTACAGAGACAGCGTTTTCAGCCCCACCACGTGAAGGTACACACATCCGCGCTTGTGATTGCAAGTCTTCGTTCAAATACACATTGCATTCACTTCGGGTCGACTAGCATTAGTTACTTGTCGAGGGCAATCGGTGACGCATTTTGTACTTCAGCATTTGCATTTGCATATGCCCGCACAGGAAAGAGAAGTTTACGACATCCTCTCCCAAAACAACAAATTGTTTGTTTGAGAAGTCTCCATTCTCTGTTGAGGAAGACAATTATTGTCCGCCGCTTTGACAAAAAGATTTTTGCACAAAGTGACCTGATCAGCCTCGCGGCTGGCCATATGGTGCACTATGTGCATCATCTATGTTTTTGCTAAGTGGACCATAATTGAGCTTCCTGAGAGCGTCGTGATTGCAACCGCCGCACCCACCTACAACCACCTACCCACCTTTTGTATGACTATCCCCTTCAACCTATAGCGCCGAAACCGCTGCTTTCAGCGGCACCATAGTGCTTAATAGCCGTGCTCGATTAGAAAAGAGTTAGAGAGTAAGATTGCAGTCTTTTGAGACAGCCCGCTTCACTAGCTTTCTTAACAGTGACAACCAGTAGTAGTAATAGTAGTAGTAGTAGTAGTAGTAGTAGTAGTAATAGTAGTAGTAGTAGTAGTAGTAGTAGAAGTATTAGTAGTAGTAGTAGTAGTAGTAGTAGAAGTATTAGTAGTAGTAGTAGTAGAAGTATTAGTAGTAGTAGTATTAGTAGTTATCCTACTCGCATTTTCATTACAATGGCTTCTATTTCTTATTTTGAAAATACAGTACGCGATTTCTGGAAAGCCTATTACTACTCAGACGCTAATAAGGATGATTTTATTTAATGAAAAAATATAATAATTACTGCTTTGAATTCTCTTGAAGAATATATGTTGCAGCCTAACTTAAGTAGAACAATACGACAGAGATGTCAAACTAGCGCTTCTGATTTGAATTCAATTGAAATCAATTAAAATAATTCCATAAAAGTCGGAGGAAATGTTAACCCATTACAAGTCATTCCAAACCAAATTGAAGGGGATGGAGTTATTTGGTGTTAAATAAATTCTGCATTTGAAAAACGTATTATTACTGCATTCATAGCCAATCAAGAACATACAGATATAAAGTCATTCTAAAGGCTCGATTTCATACGGCGAGTAATTCGCTGCGAATAGAGGTCACGTGGTACAGTAAATGTAGAAAAGATAGAAAACTGCGAATACTCGCTATTAGTTGGGTTTTTTTCAAGTAACAGCGAGTATTCGCTGAAAGTGAATAAAAGTGAATTGTTTATTTAACAATTTTTTTTTTTAAATGGATTCTGGTAATGAAAATACTGTAAGTATAATTAAAAAAGTAATAATATTATATAGTACAGTGATAATTTTACATAATTTTATTAAAAACTGTTTTGATTTTAACCTAACCTTTCTAATATAGTTTATAATATGCATGTCGTTTAACTTTATCTTTTCTTTATTACCCATAGTTGTATGACTGTGGTTTATGTAATGAAACGTTATTTTATGAAGAACTGTCTCAACACAAATGCATGTTAGGACTTCGAAATATTTATTTAGATGAAGGAACAACAGTTTTTTATCCCCAAGCTCCAAGTAATCATTTTCTATTTCCTACATTGTATTAATGGTCATTATTGTTTATACTATAAAGTGAAATTTCAAATTTTTTAATCATTTATATATTTTAAACATTTTTATAGATGGGCAGATATTTTATTCATTTGATGACTTGACCACTTACAAAAATAGTTTAAAACAACAACATCAACAGCTTAAAGCCGTTCAAAGGGAAGTTGAAAGTTTTCAGCATACAAATCGAAGCAGTCAAAATCAAGTTGACAACGATCAATGTCCAGATTCAAGGAATCAAAATACATGTGAAAGTTACTCACAGAATAACTGCAATAATGGTTTGTTAGAGGAAGTTCTAATTGAGTTGGTAAAAGACCGAGCACCTATATGGAATTTTAAAGATTGCCTACCAAAAGAACGAACAAACGCAGCCAAAAATAAATTGTGGGAAGAGATAAAAGAAAATGTTAATAGTAGCACCAATGGTATGTATTTTATATTTGTTTATCATTATGTTAATGCATTTATTTTGTTTAAATTTTATAAAATTTTGTATTTAATGCATTTATTTTTTTAAATTTTATAAAATTGTATTAACAATTTTTTTTAGGTCAGTACACTACTTCTTTCTTAAAGAATAAATGGAAAAATTTGTATGATACTTATAAATCATACTTGGCAAAAGCGAAAACGACTAGTGGACAGTCTGCAAAATCTAAAAAACCTTGGAGATTCATGGAACCGATGAATTTTTTAAAAAATACTTTCGACTTAGGAATGAAACCGTAAGTTATGTTATATGTAAAAATATATATGAATTTTTATAATAATTATTAATATTTTTGGTATTTACAGGACTGTGAGTAATTTTAGTAAAGAGAGCGGTGAAGATGCTGGTGGGTCTGACACAGAGGAACTTAAATAAAAATTAAAAATAAAAATTAAAAAATTAATATATATATATATATATATATATATATATCCACGAGTACACAGTTGATCTTCTTTGCTCGGTGCTCATTCTTTTTTTTTAGATTTTTTTAGATGTAACAGGCTGCCGTTTAGTCTGTAATCTTGTAAACGTACCTTTATTTACGACTAGACGACGCCTTGTTATCTCTGTCCTCAAAGCACAGCAACCTACCTTGTCTCGGAGTGCGCCTGCGCAGAATCTCTTTACTATTCCGAGCTGGGTTCCCCCAACTCACCGCTTGGCGGCGCTGTCGCCCTTACTAGTAGCGCTAGTGCGGCCGCCGCTGGAACCCAAGTTGAAGATTCCCGCCTATCGCTATTTTCGTGATTCGTGCTACGCTACCGGCGAATTCGAATCTACTGTAAACAAATACTGACGCGACCTCCGGACAAAGGAAAGACTAAATAACGACTATTTAATTTGAAGATGACGATTAATATTCACTTTATTTATGCAACTTAGTTACACGAGGGTTTTGCCGAGAGACTTACGCACGCTTGCGCGAATGACAACACACGCAGATTGAGAGAGAGAGAAAACCGCGATTACCGCGAACTAACCGCTCGCACGCAACAACTAATTTTCCTCGCGCACGCTGCGCGGGATCGCACGCAAATTACAACGGTAAAAAGGGGAAGGTGCACCTACCGCGAGAACGATGAGGATACGGTGGCCAACTGCTACTGTTGTTGTTGCTGTTGCTACTGCTGCTATTGCTGCTGCTACCGCATCCAGCACACTGCACCAAAGTTCGCTATGTTCTCGCACTGTCACCAGGAAAACGTACCGGCTCGGAAATGGAGGTTAGCTCGACGCTGACAGACTGAGTGGCACAGTCATACTGCCGGTCGGAGCCTCCCCTCCCGGTCATTGCCCCTACGCGCTCTCTCTCTCTCGCGAACCGAACGCGGCTCCTCTCGTTTAGCCGCTCATTAACCTCGCGCGAGTCTGACGATTTTCGGTAATCGTTGCAAATGATAAAATTGCAGGGAAAAATAATTTTATTACATCAATTAATTAACAATCAAATATATTACCGTTGATTATTTTATATTTTAGGACCAAAAAGGAAAAAAGTATCTGGAGATAGTGCTTTTGAAAAAATTGCAGAAGCCCTTGCAACACCAATTCAACCTCCAAATATAGTGTTCCCAACACCACCTCCACCATCTCAGTCAGATAAATTAGATGAAATTAGTCATTTTTGTCAAACTATGTGTTTTAAGCTTAGAAAACTTGATAAGAAAACATGTGACTCTACTATGTTAGAAATTTATCAATTGTTATTTTCAAAAGAGTATGCTGAGACCGGTCACGCATAAGTTGTTTTCTCTTTTCGCATCTCGAGTCTTGTACTTGTAGCCGATACGTAAGTATTGAGTTCCTGGATTGAAAATTAAAGCTTGACCATTCACTTGAAAATTTACAATACATTGAAATATTTATTTATAGAGCTGACCTTAGTCATGACAATGTTTTTAAAAAAACAGTTCTTAAATTTATAAAAAAGAAATTACAAAATATTATCAATTGGCCAAGTTTTTATCCATTCTGTCAATGAAACTCAAACTTGCTTTGTAAGATTACGCGTCACGTTATAAACTAAAATTATTCAAAACCAAATTAATTAGATTTACCTCATTTATACTTTTATGTAATGTCTTTAATGTTTCAACATTTATTATTTAAACAATAATTATATTATTTACACGTTACATAATAACCATGCAATGTAATAAAGTTCTTTTTCTGTAAATTTTGCACTTGTATTTTTTATTTATTCTATATATATATATATATATATATATATACACATATATATATAATATATTGAAACTTAAAATAAAAAAATAGTTAAACTACTAACAATTTATTGTCAATTTCTCTCTAGAATATTTATATATTATTAAGTTTTAAGTTTAAATAAAAAAGTAAATTATTTAATTCATTTATTTATAGTCTATTAGAACTTAATGCTTCACGTTCACAGATATTCATCTTGCCAACCTAAAGCACCTTCGTTGTTAAAGTAACTTTTAAATGCTTCTCTTATTTCGATTGCATTTTTAGTACTATTATTGCTTCCATCTCTCGTTAATTCAGCTAATGTATTAAATTGATTTAACTCTAATCTCCAAGAACCTGGAATAAGAGAACCGTTACCATCTTCAGAGTCAACCATTGAAGATGTAATGTATTGCACGTTTTCTTCTCCTCTAATATCTGCACTTCTTAGCCAATTATGCAAGCAGAGTGACGCTTGAACAATCAACATAGTATTTTCCACACACATATTAATTGGTCTTCTGAAAATTCTCCATATGGAAGCCAAAATACCAAAAGAATTTTTTATTGTTCTTCTGGCTCTTCCTAATCGAAAATTAAATACTCGCTTTTCATAATCAACACTTTGTTTCCCTGGATATGGTCTCATTAAATAGGGCTTTAAAGGAAATGCTTCATCGCCAACTAGGCAGTACGGGAATTTTTCACCTGACTCGCATACTGAAGTAGGTGGTGGAAGATTCATCTCACCATTGCTGAATTTGGTACCCATTTCAGATTCACTAAAAACACCTCTATCACTTCTTCTGCCATAAGCTCCTATGTCCACAAATGTAAACATATAATTGGCATCACAAATGGCAAGAAGGACAATACTAGAGCTTCCTTTATAGTTATAATAACATGAACCAGATAATGATGGACACTGAATAAAAGTAAACATTTATTGTATTTACATATAAAATACTACTGCCTGGCATTTTATAAGAAATACTTAAGACAATTTAGGATACACACTTGAACAACTACATGCTTGCCGTCGATTGCACCAATAAAATTAGGAAAATTCCATCTACGATAAAAACCGTCAGCTTTTTTCTTCGAATCTTCATGACTTAACTCTGCTTTTAAAACTATTGGTTGTAAATTTTTCCAGATTGCTTTGCAAGTTTCAGAAATAATACTAGATGCAGTTGTCACACCTACTAAAAACTGATAGGACATGGAGTGAACAGAATCTCCAGAAGCAAGAAATCTAAAAATAATACTTGTTTAAAATGATTTTAGAAAAAAAGAGTTAATAAATTAATAAATAGTTATACATTTTTCACCTAATAGTTAACGTAAGACGCTCAGCAACACCAATTGGTTCTCTTATAACATATTGTTTCGCAATATCAAAACCAACTAACAATAATAAACTTTCTAATTGCGTAGCTGACATTCTGAAATAGTTATGAAATCTTCTAATACAAGATAAGGCAGTACTGCTGCATAAAATCCACTGGTTTTTCTCCTTTTAAAAATTGGAACGACAACGTATTTCTTTTCAGAATATTTTCTTTTTCTTGTACTGTGTAAATGTACAGATACTGCAGCTGCTGCTAATTTCCATTTTCTACACAGTTCCTGATAATTATAAATTGCATAAATTGTAAAAATAGATTGAACTAACAAATTATTATAGTCAATTTGTTGATTTTCCATTTTCTTTACACAATTATGGAAAACTAAACACATTAGTAACGACAAACATTTTTACTCGCGTCATAAGCAGCGAACACTCGCTGTTTATTAGTGAGTATTCGCTTACTCGCCATTCGCTATTCGCCAGCGAATTATTCGCTTCATGAAAACAAGCCTTTAAAAGCAGCAAATAAACTTTTACAATTATAAATACCAAAATATCTTTCAATTCATAATGCTCTAAAAATAAATATAGAAATGTCAGCTCAATTTACCGTTATAAGAGATATTGTAGAGAACATTCAAGTAAAGTATTTCAACACCAAAAATGTTTCCATTTATAGAATGACAGATCTTAGATTATGGTTTACAGAAAATATTGAAGATGTTATACTTAAAAATTTAGAAGATTTTCAAGAAAAAGATTCCGGTTGGACATTAAAAAGTATCATCGGTATTACTGTTAATATAAATAAATTTAATCCTTTCAAACCTGGCTCATATATTTAACTACCAAAACAAATAACAGATTAAAAAGTATGTATCAATGTTCAAAGTACTCATAATGAATGTTTTAAATGGGCTGTGCTTGCCTGTCTTTATCCAGCTAAATTTCATAGCGAAAGAGTTCAAAATTATTAGATGATATTAACTTTCCTGTTGAGGTAAAGAATATTCCTAAATTTGAAAAATTGAATAGTATTTCAATAAATCTATACATATTAAAAAAATACGGATTCAAATTCGAAGTCTTACCCTATTATATATCAACTTTAAAACAAGATAAACATGTTAATCTTTTGTTACTACAAAGCGATTATATTGATGAGAAAGAAATAGAAACATCTAATGGATCAAATAACAATGATAATTTCAAATTAAAATTCCACTATGTATGGATTAAAAACTTATCTGCTCTTGTTAGAAGTCAAGTAACGAAACGTACTACACAAATTTATCTACGTGAACCCTGTCCCCACTATTTCAAAAATAAAGAAAAATTGAATATTCATGAGACAGGTTGTTCAAAATTAAATAAATATAGAGTTAATCTACTTAATTTTCCTCTTCTCAAATTTAATCATTACAATCGAAAAGAAATGGTTCCATTTATTATATATGCTGATTTTGAGTGCTTATTGAAACCAGTCAATAATGGACAATTAGGTAGAAAATTTTTTTTTTAAATCGTCTATAATTATTACAGTATGAAGTACGTGTAACACATAATATAATAATAATTTTTTAAAAAATTATACTTCGTCGGAATGTTTTTTAAAAATTATTCAAAACTGTGTGATTTTAAACTATTTTCAAACGAGAGGCCTGCTCGCCGTAATGGCTGCCGAGTGCGCGTGACGTCATTACTATACCGACTGTTGATTCATGTGCAGTGTTTATACGGTGGACGGATTGTTGATCAAGATACACGCATGTAAAACATATTATTTTGAAAATAGTAGACATGAGTAATAAGCTAGATCCTGATTTCTTAAAAGCTGATTCTGGAAATCTTCCAAAAGTGAAGCTGCGGATTATATTTATTGTCGTCGTGCCCTGTTATTGGAGCCTCACCAGATGCTGTTGGATCAGATTTCATCGTAGAAATAAAATGCCCTTCTTCAACTGATAATATCAAAACTTATTTGTCAAAAGGTGTCATAAGTGAAAAATGTAAAGCACAAATGTTTACATAAATGTTGTGTGCGAACAAAAGGAAAGATTTATTTTGTGTAGCAGATCCTCTTTTTGAACAGAATAAAAAAGTAACTACAGTTTGGTTGACATATGATGATAAATTTACTGGAACTATAGAAAAAGCAACTGAATTTTGGAAGAAATATATTTTCCCTCGACTGATGACATCTGTATCCTGATGTGAAGTTTTCTTACATTAGTAAAAAGTAAACCTATCAAAATATTTGTATTTGTGTGTTACACTATTTTTGAAATAAAAATCAAAGAAGGAATCAATCAAGTGGCACAAAAGTGATTTCAATTTTATTATTTGTAGAAGAAAGAAAAATGTCCCAAACTTTTTATTAAAAAATGAAAAATTTATTTTTCAACTTACAGGTTAATTTCTTCATAAAAATTCAAAATTTTATTATACATGTCAGTTTTTACATCCAAACGTGAAAGACTAGTTTATTGTCTTATTATTGGTGACTGCAAGTTAACTAAAGCTGCTGCAATAATAGCTATTGAATCGATGTAAGGCATAACAGAATGATGCAAGTTTTACATGAGGAGACAGCATTTCAAATTCTCTCATCCTACCAATAACCCTTTCAATATGAATGCGTAAACTGGCAACACGTTTAGTTTCTCTTGATTCTAGTTTTGTTAGTTTGCTATTAGAAGACTTACTTGGAGGTCGAACCAACCTGCACTGTTTTGCTGACAATAAAGTATCTATGTGTTTGAACCCTCTGTCAGCCATCACAGTACATTTTGGTGGTAAAGTTTCTTCGATTGTACTTATTTGATACAATAGTGTATCTGAAATTCTTCCTCCCCATCCACGAGAAATAAAATTGATAAATCCATCTGGTGAACATGATATTAAAAATTTCAATGTATTTCCTTTTTTATATTCAGACCATGATAATGCTTGATTAGTACTGTTTGATGGCTTCTGAATTTGTATTTCAAAAGCATCTATAATAGCCCGAACGTGATAATAATTTGCCCGAAATTGAATGGGCATTGATTTTATAACTGTCTTCTTATCAGGAAAATAAATAAAAGTCTTCATAATATTAGCTAATTTGAATACTGTAGTATGAAAAATATTACTGGCTTTGGTTGAACTCACTCCAAATTGATGGCCTAATCTGACAAATGTGTCATTCAATTTTTTTTTCATAAGCGTTAATTTTATGTCATCTGTACCGACTCCAGTTAATATAGATAAATGTTCTAAAAGCCAAAACCATTCAAGTGGCAGTCCTAAGTATCTTTTTGGATCAGTAGCAATAAAATATACAGTCATATTCAAGGCATTCCTTTTCCACACTAAATCATTTTCTTCTATATCTTGAACTTCTCCAGATGAAGGTTTATATTCGCTAATGGTTTTTGAGGTCAAAGTATTAGTGATTGATAAACTTACTAAATCAGCGTCTAACCTCTGTAGATTGTTAACAGGATACGTTTGATTAATTTTTAATTTACTCACACCATCTTCAATATCACTGGTACTCGTAGACTTTTCAGCAGTTTTACATTTTACCATCACACCTAAACTGCGAAAAGGCGGTTTTCGGTTGACTTGAATTTTCTTGTTGCTATACTTTTTTGGACTACTATTTTTCAAGTTGATATTTGACTCATGACTTTCTCGAAGAACCCCCTTCACTGCTGATAAGTTTGAATTTTTTTCTTGATTGTCATTTGCGAAAATGCATTGCTTATCGACCTCAAGATTTTCTCGTAATTCTGTATTAGACTTTTGATTTTCATGTACAACTTTCTGTGGAATGTAAGATATATTTGAGTATTTTCCTTGATTACTATTTTTAAAATTACATTGAATGTTTACCTTTTGATTCTCTTGCAATAATATGTTCGACTTTCGACTTTCATTCAAAACTCTTTTTGGAATGTGTGATAAATTTGAATTTTCTTCTTCATTATAATTTTCAAAATCAAACTGCATGTTTTCCTTTTCATTTTCTTGTAAAGTTTTCTCCGGGATGTATGATAAACCTAAATTTACGTTTTGATTGTGATTTATAAAATTAAATTGCTTGTTCAATTGACTGTGCTGCAATACTGGGATTTTTGTACACAATAGACTTGATTTTTTCTTTCGGTATTGATTCTCACTACTATGAATGTTCAAATCTACTATTTCTGTATTGCCAAGCTCTCTTGTAATTTCATTTTTTGCATGTATTTCATGTTTTTGTCGAAAGCTATTGCTATTGGAAAATAATTCTACAACAGCTGCTTTGTGTTTGATATTTTGGAAACTTTTTCTTGCAGATGGTTTGGTAGCACTTTTGCGATTAGGTTGACAATCAAAGTAACGTGGCAATACATCGTTTTTCAATTTTATTCGACCTCCAAATAATTTGAATCGCATGTAGTTTTCAAGATCATTCTCAATCTACAAAAAAGATAGGAGACAGGTATTTGTAGGTTAGATTACACTAATTCAGTGGTATTACTTTAATGATATATGTTAATAATACACTTACATCTAAATGATCCTGGCAACAATAAAATTGTGAATTAGTTGGCTTGTCACCACGTCGTGCAAGTTTAAACCATTGCTGCTTCTTATTCAAATTATCGGGTACATACACGAAGACTTTGTCAGGATTTTTCTTTGAATTGTTCCCACACAATGGAACAAAACATGCTCTATAGCCTTTGATATTTGTTTTTGATGATACTTGAACCTCTTTTTCACTCATTGTATCAAGACACTTTTGAAAACAATCAATTTAAACTCGCAGTTCAACGCAGTTACGTGTTAAAATATCCAAGTTTTATAGTGATGACGTCACGGGCTCTTCTGCTAGCCGCTAGTCGGCGTTTCGGCGCGTTTGTCTCACGTTTGAAAAAGTGCACTTTTCAATAATTTTTTTTAAATGCAAATATGCGTTTAAAAAATCCAGGAAAAAAATTTTTATAACAAAACCTTATATTGACTATCGAATGACGCTATTATCTCAAACACGTTTTTTCCCTAATTCTTCCAAGATCATGAAGCTTTTAGTGTGGGACTTTATATAAAATGTAGTTACGATGATTCTAAATCAAGCTTTAAGATGTATAGAAAAAAATTGAATGAAGAACAATCACCCGCACAATGGATTATCAAAATACTTCAGATTTTGTTAGATGAAATAGATCAAATATATAAGAATACTATAAAAATAAATCTTTCGTGGCACAATCAAATAGATTTTATAAAGAGCAAAGTGTGTCATATTTGTAGAAAATATTTTAAACGTGGTAAAACAAGAGTTAGAGATCATTGTCATTTGATGGGTCGATTTAGAGGTGCCGCACACGCATCCTGTAATTTAAATTATAAGAATTCTTATTTTATACCACTCGTCTTCCATAACTTTACTGGATACGATTCTCATTTTATAATAAAAGAAATAGCTACTAGCTCTGATCTTGAGGGAAATGTAACTGTTCTAGCTGAAAACAAGGAAAGATATACAGTGTGTCCCATTTTAAAGGATCCACCCCGAAATTTTCTACGGTTGTCATTCTACAAAAAAATTGTTCAGACAAAAGTTGTTTGGGAGAATGACGGAAACCTTTGACAGAAATCGGATTTGGCCTTGAGATTTATATTCAAGGTCTTTTGAAGGTCAAAGTCATTTTTTGAATAGAAACCTATAATTTTGATGCAGGATACGGAAAGTACGAAAAATTCTACGTTCAGATAAGGTATTATGTGTGGGGTGCGGTTAACCCTCCCCTCGCGTAGGTCATGTAGGGGTCAAATTTATTATTTTCTTCATCTATACGTGGGGATGATTGGACAAGGACAAGATTAATTTTAATAACCCAAAAACTCAAATAACTCAATAACCCAATAAACTAACCTCAATAACCTCAATAACGAAATAACCAAGTTCGTTGTAGACGTCTCTCTCTTCGTTCAATGATTTGGATTCTCGCTTGATTTGGGTACCGAAACCTCCCTGGGTAATTTTGACGGTTAAGACGATATCGTGCTGCAGCATATATGTTTAATGCATAGTTATTGGGTTGTGAAGGGCAAGATATTACCAGCAAGTTATTGTGTTATTAAAATTAATCTTATCCTTGCCCGATCACCCCTGTATATAGATGAAGAAAATAATAAATTTGACCCCTACATGACCTACGCGAGGGGGGGGGGGGGGGGGTTAACCGCACCCCACACATAATACCTTATCTGAACGTAGAATTTCTCGCTCTTTCCGTATCCTGGATCAAAATTATAGGTTTCTATTCAAAAAATGATTTTCACCTTCAAAAGACCTTGAATATAAATCTCAATGTCAAATCCGATTTCTGTCAAAGGTTTCCGTCATTGTCCCAAACAACTTTTGTCTGAACAATTTTTTTGTAGAATGCCAACCGTAGAAAATTTCGGGGTGGTTCCTTTAAAATGGAACATCCTGTATAGTTTCACAAAACACGTGGACGGTAGTACTATAAATTTTCGATTTATTGATTCGTTTTGTTGTATGCCATCATCTCTCAAAAAACTGGCTTCATACTTAACCAAACTAAATATCGCAGAGCATTCCACAAAGATAAATATACAAAAACATAAATAGAATTATTGAAGAGAACAGGCGTTTTTCCATATGAGTATGTTAACAGTTTTGAACGATTAAAACAGACTCGATTACCACCTATATATGGACTCAGAATACAATGAAAAAGAACCAAGCAAGACTTTGATGTACTTCGATGTTAATAATTTATATGGATGAGCGATGACGCAATCATTACCGTATAAAAATTTTAAGTGGGTCTCTAACATTGATGAGCCTAATTTTTTCGATGCTTCCGATAATAATGAGGTTGGATATATTTTAGAAGTTGATCTAGAGTATCCAAGAGAGCTTCATGACGAACATAAGGACTTTTCTCTTTGTCCTGAATATAACACACCACACGGATTAACACAAAAAAAACTTTCAACAACACTGTATAATAAAGAACGGTATGTCATTCACTATAGAGCGCTAAAGCAGTCTATTAAATACGGACTAAAATTAAAACAAATACACAGTGCACCACAGTTTAATCAAAAGCCGCGGCTTAAAACTTATGTAGATTTGAATACGGAAAAAATAAAACAAGCCAAAAATGAGTTTGAAAAGTTATTTTATAAACTCATGATTAATGCAGTATACGAAAGACAATGGAGGATGAAAGGAAGCGAAAAGACGTTAAATTAATTAGTGCATGGAATGGTAGATATGGAGCAGAAGCACGAATCGCCCAACCCAACTTTCATAGTAGTTCAATCTTTGATGAAAATTTAGTAGCAATACAGTTATCATGGACGTCTATTAGTATTAAAAAACCAATATATATTGGACTTTGTGTGCTAGATCTCTCAAAAACATTAGTACATGACTTCCACTATGGCTACATAAAAGAAAGACTACCTCATAAAGCAAAATTACTTTATACTGATACAGATAGCTTCGTCTATGAATTTCAAGATGTTGATATATATGAAATAATGAAATAAGATATCAAAAAATTTGATACATCAGATTACTCAGAAAATAATCAGTTTAATATGCCGTTAGTTAATAAAAAAGTTCTCGGTATTATGAAAGATGAATGCAATGTTAATATTATGAGAGAATTCATTGGGCTTCGAAATAAAATGTATAGTATACTAATAGAAAACCATTAACCAATAAAGAAATCAAAAGGCGTAAAAACACATACTGGGACAAAAACAATAGATCATGAAGATTATCGAAACTGTTTATTGGAATATCGAAATGTAATTACAAAAGCAATAAGATACGAAGTGTATTATATCAAGTAAGAACGGAAAGAGCGCAGAAATTAGCACTAAGTCCATATGATGATAAACGATGTATATTCAATAAAAATCCTGATACACTTCCATGAGGTCATTACAAAACTATTGAAACGTCAAAGCTTAAAATCAGCAGTGCGGAACAACGAAGGAAGAGGATGATCATAGAAATGGAAGAAAATCCTCAAGAAAGTTGTAAGCTTCCTCCGACCTCCGATAGAAGTCGCTCAGGATAGAGTAGTAATAGTGGAGAGGAAGAATGGTTAGTTAGGAAAAGACTAAGGATAGAATAGTGATAAGTGGGGATAAGGCGAAAAGAGAAGGAAATTATGGCGCCTCGAGTTCTCAGAGAGGGGATGCATGGTACGAAACGGAGAACGCACCTCAGTCCATCGCAGTTATTCAGTAGCAGCTTGAAGCAACAGCAGTAGTCTCTTCCTAGTTCTTCTCTTCCAGTTCTATATTTTTTCTTAAAAGTAAGTTTTTTATCTACGAGTAGCTCTCTAACTATATCCTAGTAGCATTAGTTATTGATTGGTTTGTTTGTTTTTATAGTAGAATAGATTTTTCATAAATCAATAAAATAGCAAAATAAGCTTATTTACCAAGAAAGACAATGTTCCAGTTAGAAAATAACTGTATGGTTACGAAACCTATATGGTTACGAAATTTGCAAAGGGGGGAAGAAATATTCTCAAAGACACAGCCAAGTGCGCCACTACTGTACCCTCAGTGATTTATTGAAGGGTCCTATTCTGGTAAAGGAAGCCAGCGATGACTCCGACGGGCGCGAATCTACCGCGATGACGGGAAAGGTGAATGGAAGAAATCGAGAGCAATACAGAAAGGCGATCCCTTTATTTACGCTATCGAAAATTACAACTACGGATTCTTACAAAATTACGATGGTGAGCGCGCTCGATCAATCCACGAAACGCGACAGTAGGCGGCGAATAGGAGCGTAGTCGCTCAACTATCGTACGCGATAATTTAATTCGCGACGTTGCGCAGGGCGAGAGCTGGCACTTGAGAGAGAGAGAGAGAGATCGCGGAACAATCAGTATCATACCCACCATATAGCTCCTCTCGCGGTTCGCTGGTGGAGAGGTAGCGTCGACGACATCGCAGTCCTGCTGGTAGCGGTATTCGCTGGATCACCGGCGGTGGCTGGTTGGCAGCTGGCGGCTGGGATCGGCTCCTCGATCGTCGAATCGTGTTCGTTATGTGCCTGCTCGAACAGCAGCCGGAGATTCGCCACATAAAGACTCTCTCGCTCGTCCTGCGTTTGCTCGCCGTCGGCGCGTCGTCCAAGCTTACTTCGCGCCGTGACCTGAATAGCGTACAGTCACTTCTCAACTGCCGTCAATACTTCTCTCGCTCTCCTAATTCTCGCGGCGGAGCCGCACTCTCCGCGTTCTCGCGTGTTCTTTTTCCTCTCTCGCTCTCTCTCACGCTCTTCGCGCTCTTGCTCTTTCTCGCGCTCTTCTCCGCTGGCCGCACTCTGACCTCTCCAGGCCCTGCAACGACATGAGCGCGTGAATACTATGTCAACCATAGCCACGCTCGGCTGCTACATCCGTGTCAGGAGAGTGCCGCGCACCGGGCTTGTGAACATCGCTATCAGCCCTGTCACAAATGAAGATGGTTAAATACTCGCTATGGATTTAGTATAGTAATAACAGTAGAGGACGAATTTAAGGTATTTCTACCAAAGCGAGTAAGCATGGTATTAGAAAAAAATGATGAGATGCTAATAAAATTGTATGAGACTACATAAAAAAAGGAATTATTTATACATCATCGAGAAAGCTCGAATTTTGAATTTCAAAACTAAATGAGTATAATGTTTAAATGTATATAGTAAATAAATTTATATTAAAAATTTTAATCATGTCTTAAATCCTAATTTAATTATTCCTTCAAGTCCTTTTTTGGAGAGGTTGAAGTAATTATTTATGCGTTTTTTCCGCTGAGTTTCGACTTATAGTGTAAAGGTTTCATAAGCAATGTTAGTACTAGAAGTACCTCACAGATGAGAGCGATAATTGGGACTCTCACTATTTATTAATAACAAAAAATAAATAAATAAAAAAGAGAGAAGGGGTCGATTACGGCGCCGTGAAAAGCATACAAGTGGGGTTAGATTCTCAAATAGCGATTAGACGTTAATAGGAAGTCCATTCTGTTCAAAGCAGTCGTAAGAAGAAGAAGTAGTAGAAGCTTAGCCATGCCAGCTATAAGAGACAACAGGAGATCTCGCTCCTCTTCTAACAAGGCAATCCCCCCAACCCGACCTCACCGATTTCAATAATCTTTTGATATGTTATAGTTCATCAAAAAATAAGACATACGTATTTTTTTTTATGGGCGGAAAAACACTTTGAGGGGGTGAAAACAACCCTCAAAGTTCACCCCCAAAAATAGATTTTCCAATGTATCTCAGCATCTAATTGATATTTTACGACCAAACAAATTTCATATCACTTTTCATGTGAAAAGCAAACTAGCACATGCAATTCCGACCACAAGGGATGCAACCCTTATTTTTTTTATTTAAAATACTATCTATTTCATGGCTATTTTTATGAAAAAAATTAAAATAACCCGAAAAAAATTGGAAAAAATATTACCCTACATAAAATACAAAAATAAAGTTAATCTAGTCAAGGTTTTTTTTAAAACCACCCCTTATGTTGAAAAACCACCCCCAAAAAATTGTTTTCAATACATTACAGGTGGTGTTGATAATTTAGTGTAAAATTTGTTAAGTATCATTTATACTGTACAAAAACAACTATCTCCTGCAGTTTCGACCACAAGGGTTGCAACCCCTAATTTCTGTCATCGAAATTTTTACCTTCTCCATTCCTATTTTTGAAAAAAAGTTCATAATGAGCTTAAAAAATTGGAAAATTTATTATCGTGGATAGAATACGAAAAATATGTACCAATTCAAGATTATATCACCCAACAAGACCCAGAACTGGGACAACGTTTTTCCAAAGTATTTTGTTGCGCCGATTCCGAATCTGTCCGGAAAAATGATCCATCACCCAGTAGCAATTTCTAAAACTCCCCTTATATCCCAATGGCAATTTCTCGCACTAACCCGCACTATCAGAATTCTTACAACCCCCCCTAATAACCCCCTAAAAACCTCCAATGAAAATGCCGTTAGCCCCCCACTAATAGCCCGAAGACATAGCTGAGCCCCCTTGCAACCTTATGGCAATGCTTGCAACCCACCGAATAACATAATGGCAACGTTATCAACCCTGCTAACTACTGGGGTTATTAGGGGGTTATTAGGGGAAGGGTCTTATTGGGGGGGAGGGGGGGGAGTTATTAGGAGGTTAATGAGGGGTTGTAAGCAATGCCATTGGGGGATATTAGGAGGGTTATTAGGGGGAGGTTTATTACCATCGCCATTCGGTGATTAGGAGGGTTGATAGCATTGCTATTGTTTTTGTTGGTTGAGTTTTTCTCCTTTCTTATGACTAAAATTGTAAACTGCCAAGTAATATATATTTAATTGATTTTTATATGCGTTACTATAATTCATTCAGTTACCAATTAAAAACAATCAAAAAAATTAGGATGGATTTATTGTTCATACTTCTTACAATAATGATATTCTTCATAGAAGTGCTCGAAACATAATGATTTTTTGCACCAACCGCAACGTATAATAGCCACATTTTTGCATCCTATGTCACAATGTGTATTGCAGGAATCTCCAAAACTGTAAGCAACAGGATTGTCAACATTTTCTGGTTTTTTAGTGAGGTAACCACTCTTGAACCAGGAATATTTAAAAAGATTAGTATATCTTGGTGAAGATAATTGATTGTGGACTAACGACTAAAGTTTAATAATGTTGTTTCTTTTATGTAAATCCAAATCATAATTCATCAAAATTACGGTATCTGAAAATTGGCGGACAAAGTTCTTCCATATGCGAAATCCAAAAACATTAAGTGGCTGAATTTTTCCCGTTGTGCCAGTCGGTATTTTTTTAAAATTTATAATTTTATCACGTGGAGTTACAGTTTCTATGGCACTGTCACAATGACCGCTCCAGGAGTCAAGCAACAGCATCGTATTGGAACCTACATTAGGGAAATATACTTTTTGCAGCCATATTTTAAAGAGATCTAAAATCAAAAATCTTATTTGTAAAATCATTTATAATGACATTAATTGTAACTAGATGGGATTATGTATACCTGTAGTCAACTTTCCAGATTTAGATGCTTCTACGTAAACATTTTCGGGTCTAAATAAAGTGGTTTCAACAATGGGTCCAAACTCACCGCTAGATTCCTTCAAAACTAAAAAGAGTGGTGACAGTAATTCTCCTGTGGCTGATATGAGTGGCTGTATAGTATAACTGTGGGTTGTTGAAGAAACTGACTGTACTAAAAATTGTACCTGCTTTTCTCCTTCAACCGCTAGCGTTCTTCCGGAGTGCATTTCCAGTTGGAATCCGCTCTGATCAGAATTAAACACATTATGAATTCCAATTATTCTTATGCTTGCTTTAACATCAGCAATAAAAGTATTTGCTTTAATCGTTAGTTCTGAATTACTTTCTAGTGTTTTCTTGGTTATAAACTTATTTATTTTCCGGGATACTATTCTATGAGCTTTCTTGAATTTACAAAGCCAGTTATCCGAAGCTTTGAATCTTACATCTTCTGATCCTATAATCTTTTGAGCTTGCAATGCCCATCGACGTATGTCACGATCATGAATGATGTAACCAGCGTCTACTGCTGCTTTAAAATTATCAAAAGTGTACTGACAAATTCTTGCAATTTTTTCTCTATAAGTACCACCTTTGTTGACTGTATGAGCCCAACGTTTCAACTGACTCACAGATGAAACTTTCTTAAATTTTTGACGTATACTTTCAACACTTAAATTTTTTTTTTGCCACTTCTCCAGTATTCTACGGCTCTTTGCTTATATTCAAAACTGACATCTTCATTGTCTTTGGTACAATGGTCGGTGGGTGCTTCGAAATCGTCAGGAAAATGGTGTTGAACTTCATCTTCTACTATTTTTGCAGCATGATCTTTGTAATCTTCTTGAAAATCTAATGTATCTTCAACGATCATATCTATTTCATTGAAATCATTCACGGAATCTATTAAAATGCTTTTAATTCTTTCCGACAATTGAATCTCTTTATAATTTGTCTCACTTTCAGGTATTTGTAGAGTTTGAAAGTAAGCTAATAATAAATTTAAAACGTTCAGAGCGTTAATTTTCATTTTTTAATCTGAAATAAAAATATATATATATATATATATATATATATATATATATATATATCTTATATATCTTCTATTATATTAAACAGAAGGCGCGAAATTCTCCGTGCGTCCGTCCATCCATTCGTCTCCTTTTTTTCCTTATTTTTCCTCTGTATAGGTCTCTCCTGATATCGCTGGGGAATAAGAAATAAACTGAATAACAAATAAACAAATTGATAAGTAAACAATAATGATAAACAAACTTATAGAAAACATTCATGAAAAAAATTAATTAATAAATTAAAAAGTAAACATATTAATTAATAAACAATAATAATAAACAAATCAATAAGTAAACAATAATTATAAACATCATTAATTAATAAATCCTCATAATCAGTGTAATTTCAATTTTTTTAATAACAAATATTAAAAAGCCGTAAAATTATTTGCATATAAAAAATAATTTTATAGTTATACTTACGTAGCAGGTACTACGAAATACGAATTAACGGAATAGTATCTTATTATTATTGGTACTTATAATCTTATATTCTTATTACTATTTATTATGCTGTTAGTTCAGTAGTCGATACAATACGTCCAACAACAAGAAAGTTGTGTTGGCTACTGATGAAGAATTACTTACTCATATTTATCAATCATGAAAATAACAGACAATCGTCAGAGACGCTGATAGTAGGACGTAAATAAAATTCTGATAATACTATCATTCATATACCAAAATTTTTGCGCATCCGAGAAACTATACTTATCTTCTAGGTATACTTATAATATTATATTATTCTTGACTTGTTTTTTTATATAATAAAAGTTATTTATTTTTTGATAGAATTAATAAACGATAGAAAGTAAAAAATTTAAAAGAGAGCAATAAAATAGCTATGGAATCATAGCTTATTTGATTTAGAAGAGATTGCAACGATATGTTAGAAACTTTTTTTAGGATGGATTTTCAACATTGAGGGGGTTTTCAAAATACTACTGTGGGCAAAAAGTAAGGTGAATTTGTTTGTAAAATGAAAAATCTTTATTTATTCTTCTACATCAATGTCATCCCCTTCGAAGTAATCCCCTCCCGATAAAATACACTTATGCCAACGTTTTTTCCAATCCTCGAAACATGCCAAATAGTCCCTTTCCGGTATAGCCATCAGCGCCTTCTTCGATTCAGCTCTTATCTCCTCAATCGACTCGAAACGCGTTCCCCGGAGTGGTCTCTTGAGTTTTGGGAATAGCCAGAAGTCACACGGAGCCAAATCAGGCGAATACGGTGGTTGCGAAACGATATGCGTCGAATTTTTGGCGAAATGGTCACGAAGAACGAGTGAACGAATTGAGCGTTTTCGGTACCAAACGAGATTTGACTTTTCGTAGGCCCAAATGGTCTTTCAAAATTGTTTTCACAGATCCTTCTGATATTCCGATCATATCAGTAAGGTCTCTAACAGTCAACCGACGATTTTCGAGTACTAATTCCTTCACTTTATTGACGTGATGGTCATCTGTTGACGTCGATGGTCGTCCGGAGCGCTCCAAGTCATCAACACGTTCTCGACCCTCTTTGAAGTCTTTGTACCACTTATAAACATTTTTCTGCGACATGGTAGAATCACCAAAGGCCTTCCGCAACATCCTCAACGTTTCCGCAGCCGAAATTTCATTCCGCAAACAAAATTTGATGGCACTTCTTTGCTCAATTAAATCAGACATTGTAAAAATCGAAACATGCACTCTTGGTCGTTTGGTAAACACAAGCGTAAATATATTACTGATGATGACATTGACATGAAATTTGTCCCAGATGTCATTCGCAGTCCTACCAACTCAAGAAAAAAAGAACTAGCCCGAAATGTTAAGCCCGCGAAGTTTAAATTGAAAATTCACCTTACTTTTTGCCCACAGTAGTAAGTTTGAAAAGGTAAATTTTTTATTCTTATTCTATCCACGGTAATATTTTTTCCAATTTTTTTAAGCTCATTATGAACTTTTTTTCAAAAATAGGAATAAAGAAGGTACAAATTTCGATGACAGAAATTAGGGGTTGCAACCCTTGTGGTTGAAACTGCACGAGATAGTTGAGTTTGTACATTATAAATGATACGCAACGTATTTTACAGTAAATTATCAACACCACCTGTAATGTATTGGAAACAATTTTTTGGGGGTGGTTTTTCAACATAAGGGGTGGTTTTAAAAATAGAAGTTAAATTTTTTTTCTTATTCTATCCACGGTAATATTTTTACTAATTTTTTCAAGCTCATTATGAACTTTTTTTCAAAAATAGGTACAAAGAAGGTAAAAATTTCGATGACAGAAATTAGGGGTTGCAACCCTTGTGGTCGAAACTGCAGGAGATAGTTGTTTTTGTACAGTATAAATGATACTTAACAAATTTTACACTAAATTATCAACACCACCTGTAATGTATTGAAAACAATTTTTTGGGGGTGGTTTTTCAACATAAGGGGTGGTTTTAAAAAAAACCTTGACTAGATTAACTTTATTTTTGTATTTTATGTAGGGTAATATTTTTTCCAATTTTTTTCGGGTTATTTTAATTTTTTTCATAAAAATAGCCATGAAATAGATAGTATTTTAAATAAAAAAAATAAGGGTTGCATCCCTTGTGGTCGGAATTGCATGTGCTAGTTTGCTTTTCACATGAAAAGTGATATGAAATTTGTTTGGTCGTAAAATATCAATTAGATGCTGAGATACATTGGAAAATCTATTTTTGGGGGTGAACTTTGAGGGTTGTTTTCACCCCCTCAAAGTGTTTTTCCGCCGATAAAAAAAATACGTATGTCTTATTTTTTGATGAACTATAACATATCAAAAGATTATTGAAATCGGTGAGGTCGGGTTGGGGGGGTTTCCTTGTAAGCATGTATGGTTTGCGAAGAAAGTTAAAATACATCATCTTCCATACGAAGAAAAAGACTCTAGAAAAGATATTTAGGAGCAGATAGCACGAGATCACGAACGTATCCAAAGATGTATTGCCGAATTGAATAAAGTTATATCACGAGTATTATTCAAAAAATGTATATTGATGATGAATTGAATGATTTGTCCTATATTAGAAAATCATCACACTATATATATATTCAATAAAATGGAAATTTAATTTAAAGTAGAGGGAGGTGGTTGTGGCGACTCGAAAGCCAAAGTAATGGGGAGAGGTTTTAAAAGAGCTGTGAGCATCGAAGAGCTTCATTCTATCTCAAGAATCGAGTAGTAGCTATTATAGCAGCAGCAGCAGCAGCAACAGCACCAACACCAGCAGCAATGACAGCACTAGTAGTAGAAATAGTATTAGAAGAAGAAGAAGAAGAATACGTAACATTCGAGATCTCCTTACCTACAGCAAGATGAATTTTGAAATGTTGAATATCATTGGAATAAAGCTTTTCGATATACTTCTTGAAAAGAATCATTATGGATTGCATGAAGATCAGAATTATCTAATAACATACATGAGGCAAGATGAATCTCGAATTATTCTTGAACTCGATTATGAGTTCGAAATTGTTCTATCGGACCGAATGTCAGGAACGATAATTCGTTATTTTGATCTTTTTATGGATCTTTTCTGATAGAGTTCAAAAATATGTATTATTTATTCAATATCATGGATGTAATCGATTTCAATTTATTATTTAAATGTATTTGTACATCGTATTATAGCTCAATAAAGATTGTATTATATAAATTTATTTTCTGGAGAAGTAACAGAGTCATTAGTGTTTCTATTAAAGCAGGTTTTGACTTGTCTTAATGGACTCATTAGTGTCGAATATAAAAATAGAAGTACCTCACAGGTAAGAGCGAAGGTTGGGACCCGTATCCTTAAAATAAAAAAAAAACAATTTAATATTTATAAATGAAAACAACACTATTTATTTACGAGCTAGATACATATAAATTTATATTTGTAATTCATTGATTTATAGTCTCCTTATTTATCCAATAATTGTGAGTATTATCAAAGCCGAGCCATTTTATGAAGACTTCATTACCCCGTATTCTGAGAATTTTTTCTACAAGATAGATATCAGGATACATAGCTTTCTGTAGTTCTTCCTCATAAAAACTACCAGCAAAGGGATTTTCTTGATAATCTAGTAGGTGATATGTTACAGGATTAGTTCTCGAAATACGATGAATAGTAAAAATTTCTGTAGATCAATTAGGCGTCTATCCTTTTTCAAAATGTATTTAGACTTGCTCACTCTGGCTTCATATTTATTGTGCGATGTTTTCGATTATTCTAAGATTCTATTAAACTCGGGAGAAAGTCAATCTACTTATAAATTCCTATTAAATTGAATTTTTTCCACATAACATTGAGTGTTCGATTGAAACGTTCACAAATTGATGCTTTAAGATTGCTATAAGTAGAATTAAGGTTTATTTTATATTTTTTCATTAGACTTTGAAAATTTGTATTGTAGAACTCTTCGCCTCTATCCACTTGGAGATTTTTAGGAATGCGTCCCTTTTTTAATACAGACTTCTTTGTGTTAGTGACATCTGTAGCAGTTTTCTGTTTTACTGGAACTCCCCAAGCATATTTAGAGAACGTATCTATAATAGTTAATCGATAGCGAAAACCTTTATTCTCTCTAGAATAGCTTTGCATCTTAACAACATCAGCTTGCCACGTCTCATCTATTCCACGTATATCGACTTTTCGATGGGGATAGTTTCGACGTGCTGGTTTGAGTAACTCATCCACCACCCTTTGATGTTTCATTTTCAATCTATTTGTTAAAATTGATGTAAAAATTCAAACGAAATAATCTTTATTTCTTTCTCTTTATTATTATTATCATTATTATCATTTGCTTGTAAATATTCAATCGCTTCTCGATACGTTCGTAATTCTATTCTTATTGTATTTAAAGATTTTCTGAGATTATTTATTGTAGTCGTAAGCGTAGTAACGTTAGCTTCACTAGTTTTTTGCAACATCGGTAAGCTTACAGCATCGTTATTCTCCTGAGGATCAGCTATATCAGGAATTCTTTTGTTATCCACGTCGTATTGTCCATCTTTAGTGATTTTATACCCTACACCAGGAGGACCTCGATTACCCTCCTTTTTATTCAATATACGTCCAAACACATCAACACCCATTTTATTACTGAGGAATATTTAGAATTCTCTTAATATATATAGCCAGCTTCATGTAATTCTTCAATGATTGAATGAATTTCATTAACATGACTAGAATTACCGGCGATTTGTTCGGCGATAAGAAATCTCAATCGATCAACGATCTCGTTTGGATCATCCCGATAAGCATAATCAATAATGTTCCTTTTCTTGCTATTTTATAGTTAGGAAAAAGAACTCTTCCATCAATAGTCAATTTTCACTTCTTAGCACTATCGCTCAAAGATAAATTTAGACCAATATACTTTTTGAATTTATTTACATGCTTATTGCGATATTCTCCATTTGTTTCGTATCTCTTACGATGAGCGTTACTGATTTCAAGAATTTTTATATAATTTTCAATATCCGATGAATTAATTAATTTATAATTAGGTTCTTTAGGAAAGTGAAGTTCCATTAAACCAGGTATCTTGCTGAATGCTTTATCATTCACAGTCACATTATCATTTTGGAAACAAATTGGAGAATTGCATATGACATATGTATTTTCGTGCAAGCGAACGCCAAATGTCTTGTCTAAATTACTTTTCTGTTGAGGTTCATGCCATAGTCGAATATAGTTTCCTACAATCGAATCATCCAATATCTGTTTTTGTTGTTTTGTAGTTACATTTGAACTACATAACTTTGTCTAAATTTATTGCAGTTCTATCAAGTGATGATTCACTAGTCTTATTAAATTTGTCTTCATTAGCATTAACATCATAATTATCATCAACAGCAGCAATAGACATAGCGGATTCAAATGTAAAATCAAGCGGATGTAATGTATAATTTGAGTCATTAACAGTACTATTGAAATATCGAGATTTATAGGGAGTGTCAGCTGTTGTTTCTGACTTGAAAACTTTATCGAACGTAATTTTCTTCTCCTTGTTCGTTTCCTGTTCAGTATTATCATTAGTTTTATCAATAGCTACCTCCACAAGTTTCTTCAATGGATCAACCATAGGTTTAAAAGTTTCATTCAATATATTTTCTAAATCAGCTTTGTCACGTTTTATTAGTTGATACTTACGTTTGATGGTATCACGAGCCTCAAATAATTGCCGCCGTCATTTCCCTTCTTTTTTTTTCAGAATTAGCCATGTTGACGCTTGCAATTTCTAAAGTTAAACTCCGCTATAGTTGTAGCAAAAGAATCGATTCCTTTTCTATACCATTCATGATTGATTGGTCTATCTCTATCAATAACTATAAATCCATGATTATCGTCTCTCCAACATTTTGAACGAATTTCTTTAATCTGACTAATCTCATATACAAACAATGGTTAAGGAAAATCCCTCATGTAATTAAAACAACACTCTTGAAATTTCAACATTTCGCCATAAATTCATGGCCTCTTCAGGAAAACTTTATTAAAAAAATTTATGAACAATTAAAAACTTTTTTTTTTAAACAAATCGACATGATCATAACACTACAGTACACATCCAACAATAATAATAAAATCATTCGTACTCACAACTATAGAAAACCTAAGTCATAGTAATGTTAATTAATAAAATATTTTTACTATTCAGAAACAAACCGAAAAGTCAGAGATATAAAATGAACTGTGAATTTCAAAGTGGTACAACTGTCTATATACTAGAGATGTCAATATAGTAAGCAATTAAACAACCAATCAGAGTCTGTAGTGTAGTGTTATGATCATGTCGATTTGTTTAAAAAAAAAGTTTTTAATTGTTCATAAATTTTTTTAATAAAGTTTTCCTGAAGAGGCCATGAATTTATGGCGAAACGTTGAAATTTCAAGAGTGTTGTTTTAATTACATGAGGGATTTTCCTTAACCATTGTTTGTATATGAGATTAGTAATATTTCGAAGGAAAATAAAATAGATTATAATGTATTACGACTTACAATGGAATTATAGTCAGTCTCCACAGGGGAGAATTAATTTTTTCAAATATGTTAACATTAGATATGGTTATCAACAGGCTAATATTGTAAAAAGGTGGACGACGTTTCGATATAATCTGGCCAATTCTAACGCAAGATTACAGTTTCTTATTAGTTGCCGTCAGAATGACGTAACGCCTTCACACATAAGTAACATGTTTAGAAGGATGCATTCATATCACAGTAATTCCGGTTTTAAACATCATGAAAATTTCATTCGTTCACACTCGAATAGTGTACTTAGGCTAGAAATCACAGACTTGTTCATACATCATTAATTTTCTTAGAAAACGTCTCAATGCATTGGCTTCTCTTTTCAAAGAATTTCACAGGTATTCATACATGCTAATTAAATTTCGAAAAGACATAGAAAACAAAAGTACAAAAATATTTAATAATACAAAAAAGAGGTTAGATAATAAATTAAATAAATTAATTAATAAACAAAATTTAGTTGTATATCCTCAAAACAATGAAAAATGTGTAATCAATTTGTCAAAAGTTAGCCTTCCACAAGAAGTCACAAATATTGTTTCTTTAGGTGAGAAACATAATTTGAAAAATAGATTATCGGAAAAAGACATTATAAACAGTATAAAAAATTTCGAATATGCAGTTAGTAAATTCAGTAAAAGAAATAATAATTCTGATTTGACAATAGATGAAAACGTAGACATAGAACCAAAAAACATTCCAAAAATGAGAAACATTTTCATTAAAAACATTGAATTCGCTTGTAGACAAACAAATCATATTAGTACATACGAGAAAAAAATTACTAAAGATTACAAAAAAACTCAAGAATTTTTAAAAAATAATAAGAATTTATTTTTCACACGATCAGATAAGGGTAATGTTTCGGTATGTTTGAATAAGGATGATTACATGAAAAATATGGAATTATTGTTGGCTGATAAAGATACATATAAAATAGTTGAAAAAAATCCGTTAAAAAATCTTCAATCAAAGGTTTATCAGATATTATCACAATTAAATGAGGAAGAATTCTTGGATCAGAGATATAATAGAATCAATCTCACACAAACTAATACATTTTTAGCGAGAGCGTATGGATTACCTAAAATACATAAAAGTGGTTGCCCACTTAGACCAGTTATTTCACTAATAAATAGCCCTACTTATTTTCTTTCAAAAGTATTAGATAAAAATCTGAGAAAATGTATTGAACCACCCAAATCATATATTAAAAATAGTTTTTCATTGATAGATAAGATTAAAAAAATATATATTCCGAATGATTATAATTTACTTTCGCTCGATGTAAGTTCTCTTTTTACGAACATTCCCTGTGATTTGGTTATCAAAAGTTTAGATAAACGTTACAATAGAATAAAATCACACTCAAAAATTCCATTCAATACAATAATTGATATTACCAAATTCATATTTGATAATACTTATTTTTGTTTTAATAATAAAATATATAAACAGATGTTTGGTTCTCCAATGGGATCCCCAATATCGCCATTATTTGCAGATTTAGTCATGGATGACTTAGAAATTTATTGTTTGGATCAACTTAAAAAGGATTTTGACTGTGTTCCAATTTTTTATTACCGTTATGTTGACGATACAATTTTGTGTATAAAAAAAGAACATGTACAATCAGTATTAGACATTTTTAACAGCTATAACAGACATTTGAAATTCACTTATGAAATAGAACAAAACAACAGTATAAATTTTCTTGATGTAACTATCTACCGAAATCACAATTCTATTTATACTAATTGGTATCAGAAACCACTTTCGGCAGACAGACTATTGAATTACAATTCTAATCACACTATTCAACAGAAGAAAAATATTATTTCTAATTTAGTTGATAGAGCAGTACGTTTATCAGATCCGACCTTTCATGATGCTAATATTGAACAAATAAAAAAAACATTATTACAAAATAATTATCCGATTAAATTCATAAACTCAAATATCAATCGTAGACTAAGACAACATAGATACAAACAAATCAAAGGTATTATTGAATCAGTTCACAATAATAAACAATATAATCAAGACACTATACTACCACTGCCGTTATGTGAGAATTTTTATTATAATTGTAATTCTATCTTTAAGAAATTTAAAATCACATGTGTTCCTATTTTAAGCAAAAAACTCAATAATATAATTAAACTGGGCAAGGACAAATTGTCAAAGTGGGATGAAACTGGAGTCGTTTACAAATTCAATTGTAAATCATGCCCTGCGAATTATGTAGGGGAAACAAAACGTAGTTTAAAAAAGAGAATTAAAGAACACAAAGATTCAATAGAAAAAATAAGTTACCAGTATCTTCTCACATAGAGAATTTTCCTAACCATGAATTTGATTGGGAAAACACAGTTATTTTGGATAGAGAATCAAATTACAAAAAAAGAATTACATCTGAGATGATTAATATTAATATTAGTGATAACACGATTAATAGAAAAGAAGATGTGAAGCTTCTCAATAAACAATACTGTCGGATTATAAATGTTGTAAAAGAGATGCGCTCTTGTCATTGAATTTTATTTGTGTGATTCGAATTGTTCGGGCATCTCCGTTTCGTGCTTGACTCTGATTGGTTGTTTAATTGCTTACTATATTGACATCTCTAGTATATAGACAGTTGTACCACTTTGAAATTCACAGTTCATTTTATATCTCTGACTTTTCGGTTTGTTTCTGAATAGTAAAAATATTTTATTAATTAACATTACTATGGCTTAGGTTTTCTATAGTTGTGAGTACGAATGATTTTATTATTATTGTTGGATGTGTACTGTAGTGTTATGATCATGTCGATTTGTTTAAAAAAAAAAAAGTTTTTAATTGTTCATAAATTTTTTTAAAAAAGTTTTCCTGAAGAGGCCATGAATTTATGGCGAAACGTTGAAATTTCAAGAGTGTTGTTTTAATTACATGAGGGATTTTCCTTAACCATTGTTTGTATATGAGATTAGTAATATTTCGAAGGAAAATAAAATAGATTATAATTCTTTAATCTGAGTTCACATGATCGTTGTAAATATGTTTAATATTCACGTCATCTTGTCGAAACAAAACTAGTAAATTCACATTATCTGGAATGAGATACTTCGGTATGCGAGCATATGATTGACAGAGATAGAAATTATTTACTTTTTTATGTCTTCCCATACAGAAGAATGCTCTCACATTGTCCTGCTTTTCAGTAGCTATATCGTCAAAAATCATGATGGATTTTGGATTAGCTTTATCCGGTGAAACAACTGCCTCATGCTCGCTGAATGCATAATACTGTATACCATCCATCGGTTCCAATAAATCTTTTAAAAACTTATACTGTGGTTGATTGAGGGACTTTGAATAAACATAAATGTTTTCGAATATAAGTCCATTAGGATGTGTGATTAGTGTTAGCAAATAATTAGTTTTCCTACAGTTACTAGGACCACAGAAAACTGCTCGTATACGGTCAGGTAGTAGTTCACCATGTCTTTTTCTCGTTTTTCTGTCTCAACCACACTATCAAAATTTATGACTTGCAACTAAAGTGGTTGCTCTTTGAAGTTCATATTGTTTTCTAGCCACCCATCGAACGACGAATAAGACTACTAACTATAAAAAGACTGTTTATATATTTTTTAGTTTCATTAAGACTTTGTCTTCTGATGAGGTATGATCATTTGTCACAAAAGAAAGACTGGTGGTGCTGGTTTAGTAAATAAGATCATTAATAACTTACCAATCGAAACTCATTTGCCTGGTTATCAGTATTGCGGGCTGGAAACTAAATTGAAAGAACGACTTGCTCGTGGTGATCCTGGAAAAAAATCCGCTAGACAATGCTTGTAAAGATCACGATATTGCTTATTCTCAGAATCGAGAGAACATTGAGGCGAGAAACGAAGCTGACAAAATTCTAGCTGAACAGGCCTGGAATAGAGTGCAAGCGAAAGATAGTAGTTTTGGTGAGAAAGTTGTAGCGTTTGCTGTAGCCAACATAATGAAAGTTAAAAGTAAACTTGATATGGGTGTTAAAATTTTAAAACTAGAAAAAAAACGAGGTATGGGATTAAAAAATCGGCAACAACAACGACAGCAACGAAAGACACATGTAAAAAGTAAAAATCTATCAATTGCATTGAAAAAAATTATTAACGCTGCCTCGAGAAATGTTGCACCTAGTAATAAATCACTCTTCGTCATTCGTTCGGCTATAAAAGGCGCTAAAAAAGCTGTGAAAAAGGCTGGAGAAAGAAGAAAAACAAATATGCCACGTATTCTATCAATTCCTAGAAAGTGAGTGAAGCTCTTCCTTTATTAATTCCATTGTTTGCCGCTTTGAGCGCCACTGAACCTGTAGCTGGAGGAGCTGCTTCAGTAGCAAAAGCCGTTAACAGTGCTAATGCCGCTGAAAATCAATGGAAAGAAGCTCATAGACACAATAAAACTATGGAAGCAATTGCTATTGATAAAAGACATTATTCAAAACCACATCGTAAAGGTTATGGTCTTCATCCGAAACCATATTCAAGTGGAAAAGGTTTAAAAAAAAAGCTCGAAGTAACTTTACCTAATCGAGCACTGACAGATCATGATATAAGAAAATATGCTAAAATACTAAAAATTGTAAATTTTTTAGGTGTTTTCATGGGTGATGCTATACCAGCCGATGGACAGGGATATCATGAGACAGCTATTGTAAATTTAGATGATAAACGCAGACCAGATACTCATTGGATAGCATATAAAGAGAAAGGTAATGAGTTTATGTATTTTGATAGTTTTGGTAATCTACAGCCGCCTATAGATCTATTGCTTTATCTCAAAGTTAATAGAATCATGTATAATTATATTAGATATCAAGATTTTAATACATACAATTGTGGCCATCTTTGTCTCAAATTTCTTTTAAACAAACTATAGAAAAGACGACTAGTATGAAAAATACTCATTCAACGAATTACTATTATTTGATATGAATCTGTCATGGAAAATACACTGACATTGAGACTCTCCGTACTCGAAACATATTATTTTCCACCAATCGAATTGATACCAAACAAAAAATACGTTCTTGGGCTAGTTAAGCTATTAACATTTAATTCAATACCAAACATTGACGTTGGTTATAATTTGGTAATAATAAATTTTATATCGAAGGTCAAGAATCTATCACTTTACCGACTGGTATCTACGAAATAGAAGATATTGAAAGCTTTCTCATAGAAGCATTAGCACCTAAAGGTATATCGTTTAACCTTAAACCAAATAATAATACTTTACGTAGTATCACTCAGTGTAGTCAAAAAATACATTTCGAACCAGAAGATTCTATTCGATGAATTTTAGGCTTCACTAGACGCACGCACGTTGAAAACGAAACACATAGTTCTGACTTACCCGTCACTATACTCAAAGTCAACGCTTTACGTGTAGAGTGTAATATTACTATAGGCTCATACATAAACGATTGCAAAGTACATACTATACATAAATTTTTCGCAGCAGTCCCACCTGGATATAAGATTATAGAAGTTCACTCTCACGTCATTTACCTTCCAGTCACTGTGAGGAGCATTGATCATTTTCAAATTCATATAGTTGATCAAGACGGAAACCTAGTTAACTTTTGGGAGAAATGATCACAGAGCTAGTACATATAAAGACCATATCTTAGTAATGGGTATCATTTACAATTTAAAGACCGGTCGAAGCAATATTAAAAGACAAAAATATCAATCAGCAACCAGTCAATCGCTCACACTTCAGAACATTCAATTCCTGAAAAGCTTGAGGCTAAAAGTCGTCGAAAATCGTGGAAGGAAATATTGTGCATATTAGTGCGCTGTATAAAATAACAACAACAACATGGAGGAAATTCTAGACATTCATTCAGCTGTCGCTTTCGATGAGTCTATAGCTCATTATGAAGTTCATGTGCATCAGCCTTATTCATTATCATATTTCAATAATAGCGATGAAATCCATATAGCAATTCAATATCAAGATTTATTTCTGCTTCCATCACGCAGTATGATTCATATTTGTGGTCGGTTGACCAAGGCAGATGGTACTACGCCAGTGGAGAATAGTATTATTAGTTTATTAGTCAACAACGCCCTCTGTTATTTGTTTGAGTCAATACGACATGAAATAAATGCTATTGAAATTGATAAAGTGAAAAATGTCAGCGTAACAAGTCTCATGAAAAATTGGCTTTCACTCAATCCATGTCAGAGCTCTATCGCTGAAAATGCTGGATGGAATGGTGATAACAATGAAGTTTTGATATGTAATTCTATAGGTTTTTTCGATATGATTCTCCCTCTCAGTATGTTGATGGGCTATGCTGAAGATTATCGGGAAATTGTAGTGAATGTGAAGAATAAACTTATTCTCACAAGATCAAGAGATTATTTGAACGCTATTTTAAGTACTTCAATAGGGAATCCTGCTGCTTCAGAAAAATAAAAAATTAATTTAACTAAGGTTTACAATTGAAGCTACGTTTCATTTAAGTCCCATTTTATTTTAGATATTTAAAGAAGTAAATAAATAACATTTGAGAATTAAATATAACTCTCAGATTGTTTATTATATATATTTAATGACTTATAATAGATAATAATTAAGTAATAAAGGTATGTTATGTCCATGCACGGTAAAATTTAAAATAATAGTACGTTTATACGCGATTTGGCATGAGTAACTCCATCTATCTTAAGAAAACAGTACGCTTCCCTATTGCGGGAAAATTTCCACCAATCAGTTTTGAAGTTTTCATGCCCAAATCCTTCAGAGCCCCTAATGGCCTTATTTTGAAAGAAGAGCGCATCCCGTGTGCTAAGTAAGGCGCGATCTGTTTGCCACTGCTACGCCACCCGCAGCAAGAAGTGCCACGCTCGAAGGATTCACTCTCTCTCAAGAAGCCCAAGGATTCCTTATTTTGAAAAGTCAGTTTTTAGTTTCAATTTTTGCGAGCGTGCAAGGCTCAAGTTTTACAATTAGTTATCAAGTTTTACAATTATCTTTTTAAAGGACCCCACCTAAAATAAAAAGTAAGTTTTATTTCAACTATTTATTTTTCACATTTCTTCCCCTTTCACAATTCATTTTCCCACCCTATTGAAAATAAAGACGTCTATTTCTGACATCTTTTCAAGACGTCTTTAAATGACGTCTTTAAACGATGTCTTTCATGTCTTTAATTGGAACATTTTAAGACGTCTTTTCCCTATAAAATGACGTTATTTTATAGGGAAAAGATATTAGTATTTTCGGATAAGACATCATTTTCCTTCTATGGTACTGGTTTTTTTATAAATGACGTCATTTTTTATGTTGCGTTGACTATCCAAAAATAAGTTTTTTTTATTTTTATAAATGACGTAATTCTGGATGCTACAATTAATTCTATGAAAACACCGTTAGTAAACAATTTATAATATAATAGTATCAAGAAAAAATAATTTCACGTTCGTTTACGAATCGACTTTATCGGATGCTTTATTAAAAAACTGGATCGTAGTACAAATTTTACGTATATATGTTAAATAGTCTTAATTATTAACAACAGTAATAATGTTTGAAGGTATTGTTCAAGGTAGTGTCACATAAAATAATCTATCTTAAAATTTATCAAATTACGAAAATTGCAAAGAAAACTAATCACATTCAATTGTTAAATAATGAAGAAACTTGAATTTAAAAGACTTAAATAAATAACTAAAAAAATGTAAATGTAAATAATAGACATTGTCAATTTTCCTCTTCATAACCGTCTTCACGTGGAAAATCTGGATTATTTTGGTTAGTCAAGTAGCCGTGATACTGATCTCCATCACCTTCGTCATCGCCATCCGATTCATTACCTTCTGGTGCCATGTTTGCCTCAAGCTTTTTGAAGTATTTTCTTCTTTGTTGGTCAATTACGACACCGAGGTCTCGACCATACTTGTTCACTTCTTTTTTCCGCTTATTTACGTGACTTGGGTCATTGTCTAAAGTTATGAAGTTATTTAGCAAGAGAAACTGAATATAGCCTCCTGCATGTGAAAAAAATTAGCATCAAATTATAATTGAATAATATTCTAATAAAGTTAGTTTCTTACTCCTCAAAGCTTCAAATTCTTTTGGATACTGTTCTTGTACTGATATTCTATCTTTAACATTTTTGGTTTTATTTATATCAACTGCTAATTTAATAAAAACGTCCTCTTTCCAAATACTAAATACCATTCTTCTTATGAACGTTGAAGAAGATTTAGCAAGTAATGCTTCTTTCCACGTCTTAAATGGCACAGAAATGCCAAAATGCAAATGTAACATACTTATCTGAAATAAAGAAACGTTGATTATTGTCTTAGAATTATATGTGTGTGTGTGTGTGTGTGTGTGTGTACACACACACACATATATATATATATATATATAGAAGTATATATATATATATATACATGTAAATTTCAATGTACATACTTCTTTTGGTCTTTTCTGGCCTACTATATTTGCATATTTTGTCCATTTTGTTAGCTTTTCTCTTTTTACTGGAGAATCTGTCTCATTGTAGGTATCGGAATCGTAAAATACTTTTTTTTTCTTTCGTAAGTATCCTGATGTCTTTTTCTGACCAGCGATAATACCAACAGAAGCTACTTTTTTCGAAGCGATTTCTTTTTCTTTTTTCTTATTTCCTTTTGGACTACTATTAGCAGCAACAACAGTAGAGGCAGAGAGAGAACTTGGACTTGTTCTATACTCTAGATTTATAGATGACGGCGTCGATGAACCTATAATAAAAATTTCATTGTTTATACAATGTACAGAATTTAATTGAATACCTACATACTACTGTGGGCAAAAAGTAAGGTGAATTTGTTTGTAAAATGAAAAATCTTTATTTATTCTTCTATATCAATGTCATCCCCTTCGAAGTAATTCCCTCCCGATAAAATACACTTATGCCAACGTTTTTTCCAATCCTCGAAACATGCCAAATAGTCCCTTTCCGGTATAGCCATCAGCGCCTTCTCGATTCAGCTCTTATCTCCTCAATCGACTCGAAACGCGTTCCCCGGAGTGGTATCTTGAGTTTTGGGAATAGCCAGAAGTCACACGGAGCCAAATCAGGCGAATACGGTGGTTGCGGAACGATATGCGTCGAATTTTTGGCGAAATGGTCACGAAGAACGAGTGCAGTGTGAGATGGTGCATTATCGTGATGCAAAAACCAAGAGTTGTTGGCCCATAATTCTGGTCTTTTTAGACGAATTGCTTCACGCAAACGACGCATAACGCTCAAATAATATTCCTTATTAACAGTTTGGCCGAGTGGAAGGAATTCATAGTGCACCACACCACGAAAATCGAAGAAAACTGTCATCATGACTTTGATTTTTGAACGACTTTGACGTGCTCTTTTCGGTCTGGCCTCGCCTTTAGCACGATATTCGCTTGATTGGTCGGTTGTTTCAGGGTCGTAAGCATAAATCCAAGTCTCATCTTCCGTAATCATGCATTTGAGCTTGTCCTGATAGTCAGAAAGCATTGTTTCACACACATCAACGCGGCGACTTTTTTGCAAGAAATTGAGCGTTTTCGGTACCAAACGAGATTTGACTTTTCGTAGGCCCAAATGGTCTTTCAAAATTGTTTTCACAGATCCTTCTGATATTCCGATCATATCAGTAAGGTCTCTAACAGTCAACCGACGATTTTCGAGCACTAATTCCTTCACTTTATTGACGTGTTGGTCATCTGTTGACGTCGATGGTCGTCCGGAGCGCTCCAAGTCATCAACACGTTCTCGACCCTCTTTGAAGTCTTTGTACCACTTATAAACATTTTTCTGCGACATGGTAGAATCACCAAAGGCCTTCCGCAACATCCTCAACGTTTCCGCAGCCGAAATTTCATTCCGCAAACAAAATTTGATGGCACTTCTTTGCTCAATTAAATCAGACATTGTAAAAATCGAAACATGCGCTCTTGGTCGTTTGGTAAACACAAGCGTAAATATATTACTGATGATGACATTGACATGAAATTTGTCCCAGATGTCATTCGCAGTCCTACCAACTCAAGAAAAAAAGAACTAGCCCGAAATGTTAAGCCCGCGAAGTTTAAATTGAAAATTCACCTTACTTTTTGCCCACAGTAGTACATACCTAATCTTTTTCTGAAATTTCTTCTGACGTTTCTCGGACTTCGTCTGGATTGTGTATGTTTGTACATTGGTAGTAGTGAGTGAAATGGCCGTTTTCTTCCTGTTCCTGAACTTTTCGGTGTACACTGTATACGCGGGGAAACAATCGAAGGAGAATTAACAACAGTGGCAATACCAGCACTTTGGTTGCCATTAACTTGAGCAGAACTGCTCGTTTTTCGGTTGTTTGCCTCTTGTAATTGCCTTGACAATTGTTCGATTAATTTATTTTTTTCATGTAATTCCTGTGCTAACATTTTTGCTTTTGTCATCGAGTCTACATCTACATCAAATTGCAGCTCATTGAAAGAACTCATGATATCTTTCGCTTTGTTCATTGCTTCTTCAAATGGCGCAGGAGGCAAAGGCGGCGGTAGCTTTAGATAATTAAAATAAAAATTAGTATATCATTATTAAATTTTGACACTAGTTCAGTAGTTTTACTAAAAAGAAAATGTACTATACCTTCTCTTTCGATTGTGTATCGAGTTCAATCTTTTTTTCCTTTAATTGATTTTCTTTTCTTTTCGGTCGTCCTCTGCCTTTTTTCTTTAGAGGGCATGATAGAGCCACTTCATCTACAATTTTATATTTTTTTGATAGTTCGCACAGAACGTCACTTCGCCTTTTGTTTGCTTTAAGCCAACGTTTTTTGCGATCTTCAAGTTGTTCTTTTGTTGCTGAAAAAAAAATTTCTTGTAATATTCTATTTTTGCATTTATTATTCATGCAATACTTACCAGCTAGTGCCAAAATTTCAGCTATCTCATATATTAGCTCTCCATCTTCATCTATACCAGTTTCAACGAAAGCATCATAAGGGCACTTATTTTCCACCTCAAAATGTTTAATCTGCGTTACTGGTATGAATTTCACATCGTTATTAGGAAGGTAAAAACGCGTCGCTGCGTACTGAAGCTTGGCTGTAGTTGCACACTCTGAACTCATATTATCATCTGAAATGCCACTGTCTTGGCATATATTCATTCCCTCTTTGACATTTCCTTTCTTCTTTTCTATCTTCTTCATAATAAAAAAATTGCTAAGTCTATAACCAAGTAGAAAATTAAATTATAACATTATGCACTTGCAAAGAGTATATCACAACAAGAAATACTTCTTTATATCAAAATTCTTTTCGTTCACTATTGAAGGAATTCATTGTACAATGTGTATGCTCACCTGATGAGATTACTAAAATTTTGTAGTGTTTAATTGGATGTTTTCCTTGCTGCCTATAAATATACGTTGTTGCCTCAATGTCACTAAAAATATAATTATATTACAACATAATTCTGACAATGTTTTACGAAAATATACTTGATTCACTGAAAATGAACCTAATTGAATAACAAAAAAAAAAGAAATATTGTATAACCTAAAAAGTTTGTCATTATAGATACGACCGCTAAATGGGCAAATTACGTTATTCTCTCACTGTCAACACTGATGCATGTACTCAAGTACAAGTTCTATTTCTGTTATAAATAAGACGTATAACGTCAGTTTCTTCATCAAACAACACACGCGTTTTTACATAAAATATTACCTTTTCAGGAGGAGGAGAAAATTCCTGACAGTCGATCAAAGATATATGACTAGACTCCAATAAAGGCCTGAATGTCCTGAATCCGGAAGGAATTTCAGTTTGGTAATGTTATGACAATTAACAATAGAGATATAGTTCATAATTCTCTGTTCATAATTCTAGTTCAAGATGAATTCTGGAAAACCCATTACTCAGTAATTTGCGAGGCACTCTGAAAATCTTCATTAAAGTATTTAGATGGAAGGCAATCTTCATAACTCATGAAATGAGAATTTGAAATAATAAAATGCTATAAGAATGTTGTAGTGTAATAAATATGATTGCTCACCTGATGAGATTCTTGACTAAAAATTTTGTAGTAGATTTCAATTGGATGTTGTTTTCGTTGTCTGAATACGTTATCGCCTCAATATCATTAAAAATGAAAGTATATGCCTTCAATTAACACAACGCAATACTGAAAATTTTTTACAAAGATATCAGATGTAATATATGTATATGACAACGAATAGCAAAACTAGGAACTTTTGTATAATCTCCACTCTTTTCATAATAATACGGCCGTTGCATAGGCAAATAATATTATTCTCTCACTTATGTACACACAACTAATACTGGTTACAAATACATGTATTAAAGATAAAACATGATTTATAAAATATCACGTTTTATCTTTTAAATGCTAAAAAAGCAAAAAGTCACTTATTCCTCAAGTGCAACAAGCTTTACATTTCTGCTGTAATATATTTATTTAATAGAACACACGTTTTTACATTAAATTTGTTACCTTTACCATTAACGTTGCGGTGAAAGAGAACATTTGACCGAATGGCCTGGATCCAGAAAGCTGCCGGAAAGCCGGCGTAATAGCACATGTGTGGCGCCAATTCCTTTGTCACTTTGTTTCTGCAGTGCTGCCAAGATTCCGCTCTTTCCCTCTCTCTTCGTCTCTCAATCAGTCTCACACACACACGCACACGTATTGCACTACAAATGTATGATATGTGCTATACTTATGGAATACAATTGAAGACTTTAAATAGCTGTATGTAAAAACCTTTTAAATTCTAATATATATGCATATCTTCAATTTTATTTAAATAATGCGAATATAGCGCTAAGATATATAACGGGGCAGTAGCTCATGTCCAGGTCTATATACTTGGCCAAGTCTACACTTGGCGCCAAATCTGTGCTACACACGCCGGCTTTCTAAAATTCCTTCCGGATTTCCGCCTTCCAGATTCAGGCCTTTATTGGAGTCTAGTCATATATCTTTGATCGACTGTCAGGAATTTTCTCCTCCTCCTGAAAAGGTAATATTTTATGTAAAAACGCGTGTGTTGTTTGATGAAGAAACTGACGTTATACGTCTTATTTATAACAAAAATAGAACTTGTACTTGAGTACATGCATCAGTGTTGACAGTGAGAGAATAACGTAATTTGCCCATTTAGCGGTCGTATCTATAATGACAAACTTTTTAGGTTATACAATATTTCTTTTTTTTTGTTATTCAATTAGGTTCATTTTCAGCGAATCAAGTATATTTTCGTAAAACATTGTCAGAATTATGTTGTAATATAATTATATTTTTAGTGACATTGAGGCAACAACGTATATTTATAGGCAGCAAGGAAAACATCCAATTAAACACTACAAAATTTTAGTAATCTCATCAAGTGAGCATACACATTATACAATATTTTTATAGAATTGTATCATTTCAAATTCTTCATTATATAGTTACTCCATTATTTAGTTACGTAGAACTGTCAGGTAAATACTTTAATAAAGATTTTAAATGTGGCTTACAAATCACTGAGTAATGGGTTTGCCAGAAAAATTGATCTATTATGAACTATATCTAAATTGTCATAACATTACCAAACTTTGTATTTAATGAAACTACTAAAGAGATTGTTCTTAGAAGCAAAGTTTGAAATTGACCATGTTTTATACTATTTTTCCTTAACTATTCAACATACCCTTATCAAATTTTGTACATTATTTTTTTGTATTAAGTACTTGCTCAAAATGCTCTGAAAGTTATTCTCATATGAATTTTATTAGTTTTGGTAAAAATAATTTTGAACATGAAATCAAATTTTTATTAAATGAAATTTAGATCATAGTGTATTGAAACATTGTATATAATTAAAGCAATATTTTTCATGTAATTAACAAAACAATTATTTCATAGAAAAAATTTTAAATAATAATGAATTTCTTTGATGCTTTTTATTGCTTGTGTTCATTTGATACAGGAACTTCCATGTTTGAAAGCAAAGCAGGAGCTAGAATTAAGTAGATTTTATTGGAGATAACTGATAAGTAATCGAAAAAAAAAAGATGAATTCACACTTGAATTACAATTTGTAGCAGGTACGAATTGAAATTTCGTCACCATATACAATGTCTCAATACCACTTGAAAAGGCAAGATCCCACTATTGCAACTCCTAGAACTACAAGGTACAATCGACAAAGACAAAGGAGACAGAGGCAATACTCAGAGTCTGATACGGATTCCAGTGTTGAAATTCAAAGATGGCGTGATAACTACGCAGTACGTATTAAATCTTATCAGAAATCAAAATCAATTATATATTAGATTATAAACGTATATCTTATCTAAATATTCGGTTATTATTTTTCAGGACGTTTCTCAAATAGTGCAAGAAATTGAACACAGTTCAGAGAATGAATCCAACGAAACAGAATCTTCATCCAGTTTAGTTATCGAAGAGCCAAATTCAAATTCAAGTTCTGATCAGGTAAATTTATGAAAATTTATATTTCGAATCTGCACATAATGAAATAATATCCATATATTCTCCAGTATTACAATTCTTCTAATGCTGCTGTCGATGTATCTGGAATGGATGACAAGTCCATAAGCTCATCAAACAGTATAGACAACGAACAGCAAGTAAGTTTAGAAAATATTCCATAGGTTACAAACCTGTGCGAGATTATTAATTTTTTTTTATGACTTCTTAAATTATAGAATCACGAGTCAGCTTACCTTTAATTTAATATTTTCTTACCTTTTAATATTTTCTTACCATGAGCAGTTTCCTTTCGATTAGTGCAATTAATAATTATAATAAACAAGTACTGTAATTTATCAATGTGTAGTTGAAAAAATACTGCAATATTCAAACGTGTAATTAAAAATGTTAGTCTGCTAAAAAATGAATTATGGAAAACAAACAATAAAATAGATTGCATTTTTTTTAAGGATGAACAGAGACGTGTACGTTATATACTACCTGATCAACTGGACGACGCATATGCGAGCGAAGCTGATACTGCCGAGTACCACGACTTTCAAGATCCTGCTGGGAACGCAAACATAGCTGGAAATAAATTGCAGGAAATGCTATCTGACAACGAAGAAAATATCGTTGATGCTCAGGTATATTTGACGAAAGTAGAAATTTGTGCAGCAGTTTTGTCGTTTGCTTCCACGAATTGCTTGTCGCAGTCTGCTACTGCAGATTTATTTTACATGCTGAACATATTCTTCAACGAATCTGTTTTACCTCAGTCGCGGTACTTAATTAATCAAACATTCAATCTGAATAGTAACATAGAATATTACGCCTTGTGTCCCACGTGTGATAATTTTGTGACAAGGTTTAATTATGAACAAGACCGTAATGCTTGGTGCGAAGACTGTGATTTACAATTTTCGTTAAAAGATCCTACTTACACAAATTTCTTTTGCATTATCGACCCGCAATTAGAAATTGTTCATTATCTTCAAGATAATTGGACGTACTTTCAGTCTGTCGTTGAAGCCCAAGCGATTAATCAAGAAAATATCAATGAGTTCCACAGTGGATTATTGTATCAACAATTACGAAATTTGCTACCCGATGACAAAAAAAATAGATTCGCAACTGTAACAGTCAATTGCGATGCTTCGCCGGTATTTGAAAGTTCGTCATTTTCAGTTACTCCTATTCAGATTATGATTAATGAGATACCTTTTACAATAAGAACGAAGAACACAATTGTTTGCGGTTTATATTTTGGTAAAGGCAAAATTGATATGAATGTTTTTTTCAATCCTTTTGTAGAGCGAATGAATGTATTGGCTGATGAGGGAATGGTGTGCTATATAGAAGGAACCCTACACACTGTTTACGAGGTGTGGCTATTAAATAACGAGACTGGTGATATAAAACATTTTATTTTGATATTATGTATATTTATTTATTATCACCTTCAATATATACCCCTCCTCTATCCCTACATCGCTCCATGCGAATCTTCCATTGTTCGAAACAGTGCAGAAAGTCTTTTTCTGTTAGTTCCTTCAGGACGCGCGCCGCTTTTTCTTTCACAGCTTCAACAGACTCAAATCTTGTTCCTTTTAATGCAGATTTCACCTTAGGAAAGAGATAGAAGTCGCACGGTGCAAGATCCGGCGAATAAGGTGGATGGTCTAACACTGGGATGTTGTACTTGGCTAGAAACTTCTTGACGGACAGTGCGGAATGAGCTGGCGCATTGTCTTGATGAAGAAGCCATGACTTCTCCTTCCACAGTTTAGGTCGTTTTTTTCTTATTCTTTCACGGAGTTCAGTAAGAACGTGAAGATAATAATGTTGGTTAACTGTTTCACCTTCAGGAACCCAGTGAAGGTATATAATTCCATGAATATCGAAAAAAACAATCATCATTGCTTTGAATTTTGATTTGCTCATTTTCGCTTTTTTGGCTCTTGGCGAAGTTGGACTCTTCCAGTGCATGGATTGGTGCTTTGTTTCAGGATCATAGGTAAAAAACCAAGATTTGTCACACGTTATTACCTTTTCTAATAAGTCTGAGTCTTTTTCAATCGCATTCAAAGTGTCAATACAAATATTTTTGCGAGCTTCTAGTTGTTCAAACGTGAGGATTTTAGGCACCAGTTTTGCACACACTTTTCTCATGTTAAAATTTTCATGTAAAATTTGCCGCACACATTCTTTGTCAATTCCTATAGATTCAGCAATCGCACGAATACTTAGCCGACGGTCAGATCGAACAAGATTACCGACTTTTTCGATATTTTCATCCGTTTTTGACGTGGAAGGGCGACCCGAACGTGAATCATCTTCAACACCTTCTCGGCCATCTTGAAAACGCTTAAACCACTCAAAAACACGTGGACTCGACAAACATTCATTGCCATACACTTGTTTCAATAAATTATAAGTTTCAGTTGCAGTTTTTCCAAGTTTCATGTGAAATTTCACAACAATCCGTTGCTCTATTTTTACGTCGATCATTTTTCCGGCAAAACAAAAAAACAGCTCGTATAGAAACGAAGGCCACGGCTACACTGGTTTGTCTACAGACACGGTAGACATCGCATTCGAAAGAGTAGGCTTCAGGCTAAACAGCTGACAGTCATTAACCTTTGGCGCATGCGTACTTTTTCTGTAGCAGCGCTAGTCTCGTTACTTAATAGCCACACCTCGTATGTATATACCGTTTGTTCTTGCGATGATTCCGTAGCACGCGCTCCCATGCAGGGCCTGACACAATTTAATGGCTACTATGGATGTAGCTGGTGCCTTCACCCAGGGTACTACATTGCTGTCGGTAGAGGTGGTTGCGTGAAGTATATTGTATTAGACGAACCCACCCTTGAAAGAAGCGAAGCGGATACTCTGCGAGATATGCGAGAGTCTGTAGTAACTGGAGAAATCATTCATGGCATTAATAATGAATCAGTATTGACTCGTTTAAGGCACTTCAACATTATCTCGGGATTTGTGCCTGACGGAATGCATGCCGTGGATTTAGGAGTAGGTAGGCAATTCAATAAATATTGGTTTGATATAAAAAATATGCCTTATTCTTTGACTAATGAAGAAATTAATCTCATCGATAACTTTATAAAAAATTTGAAAGTTCCTAGTAGGCTTGTTCGGAATTCTCGGTCCATACGAGACAGAAAATTTTGGAAAGCAAGGGAATGGCAAAATTGGATTTTATATTATAGTACTATTTCTCTTCTCATAATCCCTAGAATGCGATGCTATGCAATTCATTGGTTTCATTTAGTAAGAGCTTATTACATTTTGTTACAAGACAATATCACTAGAGATGAACTGCGTGACGCACATCGTTTATTACAGATATTTGTAACATTAACAGAATTTTATTATTCAAGAAGTGCAATGACCTATAATTTACACCCACTACTTCATATAGTTCAAAGTGTGATCAACTGGGGTGCGCTGTATCATCACTCTGGATATGGGTTTGAGAATGGTAACAGAGTTCTTATAAGACGAGTACAAGCTGCTAAAGGTTTTATACATCAGCTTTATCGAGTAATTGGAATGAATAGGAGCAACCTACTTTTACAACAATACTTACGAGAAAATAAACCTGATTCCGACATTCTACCCTACATTCAATATTTAGACAAGAAAGAGTGCGCTAATGTTTTAAAAACCGATATTGGTAGATATTTTGGTGCACCTTCGCGTCCGACGGATCGATGGAGAAATGAACTTCATTTATCTGATTTAGCCATAGTTTACACTAAAATGGTGAAATCGGAATGTACCTTCTTGTCTTACATCAAAGACAGAGTGCGATCTAACAATTCTTTTGCTAAAACGATTGATAACCGATACATACAAATTCATTCCTTTATTATCGATAGGTTGAATGAACAGGAATATACTATATGCAGAAGTGTAAATGTTACCGACATTGTCGACATTGCTACTTATATTCCAGACTATCAAATTAAAATAATAGTTTCTATTGATGAAAACTTGCAAGCCATCAATACTGACATCATTGATAGGACTTGCATTCACATGGTTTGTGAAAATGAATCCTATATTTGTTCAGTACCAAATGTATACTCTTATTAAGGATTATTGTTATAGCCATAATATTGTACAATGATTTAAATAAAATTAACATGATAATTAATTATAAAACTAAAATAATTGTTGCCAATTTTTTTCACAATAAAGAGTTTTCATAACAATTTGCAACGTTGAAATGCAAATATTTTTTTCCCGAAATACATACTGTAATTTAACTATCGTTATGAATGTACGGGAAAAATATTTCTGTAAGATATATTGCTGCAATGCTATCTTAAAGACAAAATAAAAATTATGTCTTTCAAAAACAAGACGAAAAAATGATGTATTTTTTATAAAAGATATTATTTGTCGAGAAAAAATGAACTCTTTTCCCGAAGTGACGAATTATGAGATGTTTTTTGGAGATTAATTATAGCAACCGAAATGACGTCATCTATTCAGCAACATTTTCAAAGATTAAAGTAATGTCTTCTTTGCAAAAGACGTACTTTGTTAACTCAATTGAACGTCTTTTACAAAAAAAGATGTGTTTTTGAAAACTTAACTTAATACCTAAAATCACATCATTTATAATAAAACAGTATCATAGAAGGAAAATGATTTCTTTCCGAAAAATGTTAATATCCTTTACCATAAAATGACGTCATTATTATTTCCATGAATAAAATTTTTTTAAATGACGTCTTTTCCATATAAAATAACGTCATTTTATAGGGAAAAGACGTCTTTAAATGTTCCAATTTAAGACATGAAAGACATCGTTTAAAGACGTCATTTAAAGACGTCTTGAAAAGATGTCAGAAATAGACGTCTTTATTTTCAATAGGGAAATTCCGTATCGCTCGGTCCTCTCGTTGAAAAACGAGTTGGATAGACTTGATACATTAGTTTAACGCTCAGAACTTGGATCATTAGGATCTTTATAGGTCTGAATGGAATCTTTTATCAAGTATTCACTGTACCTTCTGAAAAGATTGGCGCTTGAATACTGGATTTTAGATTCAATGTAAATAGGTATTGTAACGGTCCTATCTATGAGCTAGTTTATTATATCACTTAATCACTGCAATCAGTCTAACGCATCTATCTGTTTATTTAAATCAATACATTAAGCGGCACTAACTCTCTGTTTACACGATTGTATTCATATAAGAGTCAAATCAAAATAAATAGCGTGACGTTACAAAGTAATAGATATAGATATAGTGATTTTTGTTATTAAGAAAAGATAATAATAATAATAATAAGAGATAATTTTAATATAACAAAGTATTTATTATATAGATTTTAGTACGTAGATTCAGAATATAATAACACAAATTGCATTTAATTATTAAATAATAATGAATTTCAATATGCAAAGTTGATTTATTTATTACGCTAGTAATATGAATTATTAGAAAAATGTAAATAATGCATATGCAAAATGAATAAGTATAGAACATGAGTAAGAATTGGTTTCATTAATAACAGCTGAATAATAACTGTTATTAGTAAATAAACAATTAATAATTTATTTAAACAATAAGCTGTATATAAAACGAATGTATTAATTTTATACTTAATAATGATAACTTTATGATTTAGGAATCTTAGATAATTAATCTAATAATTGCATTATAAAATTAGAAAAAACCGTTACAAATATGAAAAATTAGTTATAATTCAAATGTTATTCATTAATTTAAATATTTATTTTTAGAAAATACTTCCGAAATTAATCAACTATAAAGTTATATAAAAATTTAATAATTTTCTATTGTAAATATTGTAATATCACGTTAATTAACTTTATTAGTTAATAACTTTTGACGACACTATTTGCGATAATTGTATATTGTATAAAATCAACAAATAACAAATTCTGTAAAGTTTACATGTGTTAAAAGCTTAGTATTAATGGTTATTTACTTGTAAATTAAGAAAACTCAGTTCTCAAAATTCGCGAATATCTCTCGAATGTTCGATGACATCTCTCCTGCAAAAATAAACGGGAAAATCTGTGTATAAATAGGCCCACCTTTGCACAGGCTAGCATTCACTTCTAGCCTTGCAAGGTGAGCGCATGAGTCTGAATAAACTTGGCTAATACCTAAGTTCTTTCTCTCATTGTGATTAACTGAGCAAGACTGTTCCTTCCTTATAATTGGAGCTCGACTTATAGAACATCTCGCGCTATAAGAAACTTGGGCCGAATTATATCCTATCCAAGAAAGACTTTAGCTCTGCTTATGGGACAATTCGCACCATAAGAAACTAGGGCATTGTCTGACTTTCCTTGAAACATTGTAGTTATTTGTATATATTTGATTTATTTATTATTATTAGAGTACATTTGATTTATTTATTTATTTTATAGACAAGTAGAGTAAAATTATTAGAAACAAATTCTTACTCATTAGCTAGATACGAGAGTTTGAATTATTATTATTGATAAGTGATACGAACATCACAGTATTTATAATCAACACCAATCTTTCCTTACCCGGGTAAAGTGAGAAATCACAATCCAAATCTACTCCCCCCTGATAGAGTAACCGTATATTTAAGGTAAACTGGTCAGCTTTACGTCGCCATTTATGATAAATGACCGCACTTGATAGCTCTTCCCTTGTACCGGGAAAATCAATGAAAATCAGTGGCGTGTATACAAACAAACGTTGCGAATAAAGAATTGTAAACAAACTAGCGATGCATGATATTGACGCGCTTGCCGTATAAACATAAACACGCAGGCCAAGCGTATTGTAGAGTAATAGTAAATAAATTAGTCCATGTTTAATTGAAACAAAAATTTACTGTTATCATTAGTAGTATGTTGGTTGACTGATTCCCGTTTCCTCCTGCTCTCCGGTTAGCAAACTCACCTCGTTACAATATATATATATATATATATATATATATATACACTGCCGGCCAAAAGTTTGGAAACACTTCGTTCGGATTTCGAAATATGTATTTTTCCAGGAGTTTTGCCTCGAAAAAAGTATTTTTTGCTCATAATGACACAGAATCAAGCCTTTCCAGGTAACTTGAGGATTAAGGTTTTAGATAAAAGTAGTATGAACTTAGAATTTTTGCCAGTCCGTTTGTTTTCATAATATTGACGATATGAGAGTTTATTATCGATGAGAAATTTATTGTGATGTTCTACTTTTGTTTCCTTTTTTGGCTTTAAACTTTTATCCATATTACTTTGGTTTGTCAGTATTGTTTTTTTATAAGTCTTGTATTTGATTTCCCTCATTTGAGTCAAAACTGTAAGCGTCTTTAAGTTGTCTCGAATATTTTTTTTTATTTAGGAATTTGTAAAAGTTTTGGCTTACATATTTATATTATACGGCTCAGTCATGGGAAAACGTAAAGAAATTCCACTTGAAAAAAGGGGAGCTGTATTGGCATTACATAATGAAGATATCTCATATCGTGAAATTGCCAAAAAATTGAAAATTTCATTGAAAGGTGTGCATTCAACGATCAAAAGATTTGAAGACACGGGTAATCATCACGATCGTCCTCGAACCGGACGTCCAAAAGTAACTACTTCTCGCGAAGGTAAGCATATAGTGGTTACCAGTAAACGGAATAGACGGTTAACAGCTCCCGAAATATGCGCAGACATCAACAGAAGTCGTGAAAAACCGGTTTCACTAACAACTGTAAAAAGAAGATTAAACGCTGCCGGACTCAAAGGATGTGTTGCAGTGAAAAAACCATTACTACGTAAAGAGAATAAAAAGAAAAGACTACAATGGGCTAAAAGGCATCGAAACTGGACGATGGATCAATGGAAAAATGTGCTCTGGAGTGACGAATCCAAGTATGAAATATTTGGCTCTCGACGTAGAATTTATGTGAGAAGAAGTGCGTCCGAAAAAATGACACCTCAGTGTATAGTGCCTACTGTGAAGCATGGAGGTGGCTCAGTGATGGTGTGGGGATGTTTTTCTGGCCATGGAACCGGAGATTTAGTGAAAATTGATGGAATAATGAGAAAAGAGCAATATAAAAATATTCTCGTTCGTCATGCGATTCCCTCTGGATTAAGAGGACCCGGCCGTGGTTTTGTCTTCCAGCAAGACAACGACCCAAAACATACGTCGATCCTCTGCCGCAGTTATTTAGAGCAAAAAAAAGCTGATGGTGTCTTGGAAAATATGACATGGCCGCCGCAATCGCCAGACCTCAACCCGATCGAACTTCTGTGGGAAGATCTCGATCGAAAAATAAGAAAATGTTGTCCAACATCCGCTGGAGACTTATGGGAGAAGCTAAGAGAGGCGTGGGCTTCTCTGGAACAGGAAACTTTGGACAAACTTATCGAAAGAATGCCACGGTTGGTGAGAGCAGTCATCAAAAGCAAGGGTGGATTTTTTGATGAAAAAAAAATCTGATATATTAATACCTTTTCTTTATAGACTTTTGTATTTTTCTTTTTATGTCTAGATACACTTTTTCTTGTTGTCTAGATATATTTTTTCTTGTTGTAAAATATACATTTTTTGTTGTTATACTATGTTTCAAACAAGTGAATCAATAAATTTCCTAATTAATTCATGAATACATATTTTTTCAACACTGTTTCCAAACTTTTGGCCGGCAGTGTATATATATACGAATATATATACACATGTATACAGGCTGTCCAAAAATTCTGGGAACACCCAAATAACTTTTCAGGTGATTTATTTTTAAAATATATTAAGGTCACATTTGAAGTAATTTTCAACAAGGAATTCAACGGTGACCTTGGATTTGACCTTGAAGATGATCTTGACGGTTTGTTCAAGGTCAGATCAATTTTTTTAAATGAAAAGCGTCTTTTTTGACATCAACAATCGAAAGAGCGGGAAATTTTATGTTCAAAACCATTAAGGTCAAAAATTTTCCGTTGACCTTGAAGGTCATTCAAAGGTCATTCAATTTTGAGGCCTCTCCGAAAAACTCAATTGATGGAAATAGATCAAAGCTTGTTTTAGTTGTTTTGTTTGATCGCAATTAGAGGTAACCTCAAACTCGACCTTGTTTGTATCCTGCAAGGTCATTTTAAGGTCAAAGTTTTTTATCTGATGTTCTCGTCTGATATCGGCAATTGAAAGAGCAGAAGCTCCCGTATTTTTATTTTTAGCGTTACCCAGGAACAACTACTGGTTATTGCTCTTTCAAGCTGCTCTGGTATGCTTGTCTAAAAATTTCCTAGTGCAATAATTTACAATTCAAAAAAATATTTTACTTGTTTCTGAATTTGCATATTCTGATTAACTTCTGGATACGGTCTACTGCAAAGAATAGTGCAATGGACAAACTAACTGATAGAGAAAGAATAACGCTTCTCATGATAAGAGGTTGGGGTCCAGTGCAGCGATCTTATAGGGCTGTCAGTGATTTTTTAAATGCAACATTTAGGGCTGAGAGAACTCTAATTTCATTTTCAACTGTTCAAAAAACTGTTAGAAAGTTTGAAAATATCGGCACTATTAGTGATCCACCTAGATCAGGCAGACCAAGATCAGTAAATGGTGAAGAAAAATCATTAGATGTTTTGTTAACATTCACTATCGATGCACATACTTCCATTCGTATAGCGGCTCAAAGGCACGAAATAAGTAAATCATCTTTTCATAACGTACTACAGAAAGTAGTATCTATTCCATCCATTCCAAGTAACACTGATGCACAAGCTAAATGAAGATAATTTGGATCGTCGCGTTGAATTTTGTGATCATATGATGGCTCGCATAGATAAATCCCAACTTTCTATCTAATATAGTATTTTCAAATGAAGCTACATTTTAGCTTGACGCAAGTTTGGATAGACATAATCGTTGATACTGGGCATCTGAAAACCCTCATTAGGCAAGAAAAGCCAAATCACAAAAATTAAATGTCTGGGCTATAATACTAAATAATAGAATTATAGGGCCATTTTTTATTGATATAACTTGAATGACCAAAACTATGAAGCTATGCTGCTGAATTAAATAGTTCCTGCAATAAAAGGACTAACTGGAGAGAGAAAACTTCAACGACACATGATATCAACAGGATGGCGCAGCAGCTCATTATACACGAACTGTTCGCACATACTTAGATGATAAAAAAACCGTCAAGATCATCTTCAACGTCAAATCCAAGGTCACCATTAAATTCCTTCTTCAAAATTACTTCAAATGTGACCTTGATATATTTTAAAAATAAATCACATGGAAAGTTATTTGGGTGTTCCGAGACTTTTTGGATACCCTGTTTTTAAAGATGTTAGGCCAAAAGTAGCAGAGGGTTTCTCGCTCATGCGTTTTAAACCGTCAAAAGTGATCCGCCGTTGGCTACTTGTGATACTTCGTTAAGACTTGTGCACATTATTCACGTGGAATGACAAACAAAATATCATTGTAGTCTAGCAGATCATCTATTACGAGATTTAATCTGTTGCAATTTGGTCTAGAAAGTCCCTCTCGATCTTCAATGAAACGATGACGCCTTCTTCCTCGCCGTCGGATTTATAAACGCAAGAGAGAGAAAGGCCGCTACGACGTTGTCTTTCCCGCTACAGTCAACTATGTCAAAGTCATAGACCTACAGTCTGAGAAATCAACGTCCAAGTTTACCGTTCGGATGTTGCAAGTGTGCAGTCAAATAAGATTATGATGGTCCGTGATCACTGTGCAATGGTACCCCTTGATGTGTGGTTGAAACTTCCCGATAGACCAAATCACTGCCAAACATTCTCTTTCAGTCATAAACAAGCTCTCGAAGCTTGATAAAACGCGACTTACGTAGCAAAACACTTATTCTTACCGTTGATCCGCTGAAGTAAAACACTTCCTAAGCCGGTATCGCTCGCATCGTATTCGATTATATAAGGAGCAGTTGTGATGTTCGTATCACTTGTTATTTATATTATAGTTCGTACTCTCGTGGTCTGTCGCGTTAATGAGTGAGAATTTGTTTCGTTTTCAAAATTCTTCTAATTATTACTATGAAATAAAATAATAAATTATATATACATGATTATATGTATGAGATTTCAAAGAAAAGGTAGACTTAACCCTAGTTTCTTATGGTGCGAAGTATCCCATAAGCAGAGCTTAAGTATTTCTTGTAAAGGATGTAATTCAGCCGAAGTTTCTAGTTGCGCGAAGTGTTCTATGAGTCGAGCACAAATTATAATAGGAAAAGAGAAGATTTGCTCAGTTAATCACTATGAGAGAAAGAACTTAGGTATTAATAAAGTTTATTCAATCTCATGCGCTCACTTTTCATAGGGAATACTAGCCTATGTAAAACTCAGCGTATTTATACATAGATTTTCCCGCCTATTTTTGCAGGACAGCTTTCTTTGAGTTATTTACGCAATTGTGAGAAATCATTCTTCCAAATTTACAAGAGAATAAACAGCAATAATGAAATTTTTAAACATGTAAACTTTACAAAAGTAGATATTGATTATTTTAGTATAATTTACAATTATCGCAAAAATTATCGTCAAAAGTTATTAACTAATAATGTTAGTTAATATAATAGCACAATATTTACAATAAAACAATAATAAAATTTGATACAGGTTAATAATTTATCAAAAGTAGAAGTAATTTCTAAAAAGAAATACTCAAATTAGTTAATAATATTTGAATAATAATAAATCTTCGTATTTATAACGGTTTTTTGTAAAATCTTATAATATAATTACTAGATTAATTAATTAAGATTAATAAATTATAAAGTTATCATTCTGTACAAAATTAATGCTTGCGATCTATATACAATTATGTTTAAATAAATTATTAATTATATATTTATTGATAACAGTAATAATTAAACTATTATCAATGAAACTAATTCTTACTCATGTTTCTAAGATATTCATCATGAATTTAGAGTATACGCATTATTATGCTAATTAATATTTACAATGTCATAAACAAATTAACTTTACATATTAAAATTCAATATAATTTAGTAATTAAACGCAATTAAAATTATTATAATCTAATTCTATACTCTAAAATCTATATAAAAAATGCTTTGTTTTATTAAAATTACACTTAATTAACATATTTTAATAAAATAACAAAAACTATTATACCTATATCTATAAGTAGGTGACGTCATGCTCCTTATATGGTCATGAAATTTGACTCTGGTACTAAGACAATCATATAATATATGAGGTGGCGCCGTTTAATATGCTAATTAATGTAAACAGATTGATGAGTTTAGCGGGTTGCAATTATTCAGTGAAATAAGAAAATAGCTCATAGATAGGATGTTACATTGTGAAGTTCGGCCTGGCTAGGACAGGCGTTATCGCAAGCAAAGCTTCACCTGCTCAAATGTATTTCTTTCCATCCGTACGTTAAGTAAGTATTAAGTTATTAAGCCTTGTCGCGTAAGCGCTGTGAGGAGCTCGTAAATAGTAGCGTTGTCCTCCAGAAACTTCCTGTACCATAAAGCCATCCCTATGAACCTACGTAATCGCTTAAGTGTTCCAAGAGCCGGGTACTTAAGAATAGGCTCTACCATCTTTTTCATCGGACAAGTTCCCTTGCGATTCACTAACACGCCATTTACTGTCAATCCAGCTTCATTGATACTATACGCTCAAAGAGGATTTAAGCCATCTCACATGGTCCTCGAATGTTACCGTAGCTATAATTAAATTATCGAGGTACGCGAAAACGTAAAGCTCAATTTCAGATGTGATGATCTTATATATCAGCATTAATAATTAACATTACATACCAAAGTGGTAGGAGAGAGATATATAACAAGAGAGACAATAACTCTCGTTATAATGCACATCATTAACGCCAATCTTCAGACGATTTTGCACGATTGCACTCAAATTATCTTTTAATCGTGTTAAAATAAGTTTATGTTTTATATTCATAATAATCTTTTGATAACCTTCTGCAAATTCTAAGATCATAAAAACTGGTAATAAAATATCAAATTTTCCATTACCACCTAATAAAATTCAAGTTTCTTTGACATCAAGCCCTCCAGCATTTTTAAGGAATCTGCTTTGATTTTGATTAAATGAATCTAAACTTTTTATAGTGCTAATCAATCCGATATTTTTATATTCATCTATCTCTACAGTACTAATTTCATAATGAATATCTTCAAATAGGTGACAATTAGGATTGTTTACAAATTTCTTACAGAAACTGCAGTCTTATCATTTCTTGTTAGTTTTCCAACTATATGTAGAGAATTTTTTGATGATAAAAGATATAAATATTTATATTCAACTGCGATAATAATTTTATCACTATTATTAAAATTTTGTGAAGTGTATGGTTGACGTGCATGAACTTCATAATGAGCAATAAACTCACCAAAAGAGACTGGTATTTGTACATTAAGTATTTCCTCCATTTTACACTTGACAGCAATCAATGAATACACACTTCGATTTTTTAAGACTTTCATGTTTTTTCTTCTTTTTTCTTGAGCGATGCTCGCGACGATATTGAGATTGAAACTCTTCAGAAACCAACAATTGTGACGTGTCAGACTTTTGACTATCCATTGTGGACTGGCTTTCTGAGCATATGATAGGTCACTTATATAGTCACCACCTACTTTAGAGTTATAAACTACACCTATTATGAAACTCTTTTTATATGTAAACGAATTATTATGACTTGACCTTGAAAATTAATTAAACCACCGTTTTGATCGACTGAACGTAATTGTAAATTGATTAATTACATTAACTGTTAAAGGCAAATATATGGTTTGTTTAGGAACTTCAATAATCTTATAACCAGGTGGTACGGATGAACAGAACTCACGAACGCTGTATCCTTTATTGTAATTGATATAAGCTCCCGATGCTATGTTACAATTAACACGTAGAGTATTCACTTGAAGAATGACTACAGGCATATTGGATGCATGGTATATATTAGTTTCAAGTAATCATTGTGTGAAGCTTAGTAAGCGTCCAACTGAGTCATATGATTGATAATCAATTTTTAGATTGCACATAATTTCGCTACGAAAAGTATCATTGTTAGACTTGATGTTGATTTCTATTCAAAGTAGATTCAATTTCTCTTGTAAATATCGATTAATATTATCAATTTTAAAACTGTCAGTGGATAGTTCTATCTCTTGGGAACCAACTTTGAACTTATTATGATCAACGTCAATGTTTGATATTGAATGAATGTAAGAAAGTTTACTAAGAAGTTAGTAACTCAAGGAACGTTTTTGTGCATAAAAACTGTAAAGAACACTAACTATACGATCAAAGTTTAACGTTGATGATAAAATAAGAAGTGTAGAAGATGTGAGGGGGCTCTCGCTGAGATGGCCGGCCCTTTCTGGCTCGCTCTCTCTCTCACGACTCCCTCCTTCACTCTGGCCATGACGAGTGTATTAAAGCTAAGAGCCATTACCCATGTCCGTAACGCTTTATTTTAGGACTAATGTACCTGTGGGAAGTGAGAGTGGCAGCGTCAAAAATAAAGAAAGAAGATACGTCGCGTAAAATGAGAGAACGAGCGCAAGCAACCCGCGGTGATCCGCTCACGAGATCCGGCACGAGCACGGCGGAGGACACAGTAGAATTCGAGCTCGGCATTCGATCAAAAGGTAACGACTGTCACGGCCGAGGGCGCGCGCTAAAGAAAAGAAACTCAGCGATTTCTAGAATCGCCGATTGTAGAACAACACGATCCAGAAATGAGGACGACGCTGAGCATAGAGTGGTGAGCAAAGATTATCGTCCAGGAGACGGAGAATTTGAGCCAGCCTGCTATCAACCTGCCAGCAGCTGCAGCATCAGTTCAGCCAGCAGCCTTCTTCAGGTTAGGTCGTCTCTTTCTCTCTTTTCTTTCATTCGTGAGCATGGCGATTACGACGAAGTCCATCCTTCGTCGTCTTTCAAAACTGTTGTTGTACCGTGCCCCCCTGCGTTCTTCTGCACGCGGTCACAGAGAATGATGCGTAAATCTGTGTCATCTCTACTTTTACATGAGTTAATGGAATAAATGTAATAAAAGGTGATTGAGAGTCATTTCTGTGTGTGCCCGTCATTCCCGTTCTCTTGAGCTAGCACCCAGCCCGCTAACTTCGTGACGAGGCCAATAGTGTATGGCTAGTGGGAATAATCGAGTATGATTTTTTATCATACATACGATTCATATCGTTCATCCCACTTTGTTAAAAATTTAATGTTAACATGTTTGCAAACATTTTCTATAGTTTTTTCATATATACGATTGTTCATGAGTTTGAAATATTTTATTTGAAATTCATTTTCAACTTTTGCCATCATTGAATTTTTAGATCAATGTATGGTCTCAACCATGCAAAATGCCCAAATTTCAAAACATTATGAATTTTCATAAGCCTATGTGCAACGGCTTGATTAAGGGTTCAATAATCTATCACATAATTTTTCTTATTTAGGAAAGTAGCACAGTTTTTTTTGTTTCGAACCAAGTTGCTTGACATGCTCTGGACAAAGTGATAAATCATTATGATTGTCGTGTATTAAATGAGGATAATGGAGATTAACTTCGAGAATATAACCAATTTTAGCATCATCTTCAACATCTAAATAGTTAATGCTGTCAATATTTTTAACCTACTCAAGTTTACATGTGATAAAAATTGAGCCATTGCAGAACCATATGAGTTGTTAGCGTCTAGATAGGTAATGTATATCTCTTCTTCATTATTACTAACATTTATCTTCATATACCTATTATTGGCTACTACATACCGACCTGAGCATTGGCTTAAACCACTATAAATTCTACATTCTATGAATGAATGAGCGTAATCTTTATTAGAAATGTATGAATTACTAAGCCTACTAAAAAATTCTTTCTTTTCAGGCAATCTCATTTCTTCAAGTTTCTCCCAGCTATCGATGTATTCATATGAAAGTACTCTTTTTTACGTTAACAAATTGAGTTTTTCTTGTGCAATATCAGAAAATTCTGAATTTACAATCTTATAAGTTTTTAAATAAGAAGCCAACTTGTGAGATGAAGCCATAAATTTGAATCAGTTTAATTCATGTATCTATAAAATGAACTGAGTCTTTATCTAGTCTTTGTAAAAGAAATATACTTTTCATTAGTCAGAAGCAGAACTTCGAGGTCTCTAGAAAAGTGATTAAATATATGACGAATAATGAAATGGACATCATAACCGTTAAGATTATGAAATACTACTTGTATTATTCATGAATCTTGATAGTTTAGATTACAGCCTTGATGAACAACAAATTTGTTATTTTGATAGCATCGATTTCATCTCATGTCAAATCATTGATTGGTTTTGGATTATCATATATAATCTAGATCTAAAATTTATAGTTTTTAACTGTTTAGCAAACCACTTGAATGGTTCTGATCCGCGATAAAAATTATAACTTGAAAAACTCTCATAATAACTACATTTAGGATAGTAACCTATGCTAAACATTTCATGTTGTTCGTATGCAACGGTATTCTTCAATAGACACTCACAGTATATAAATTATAAACAGTGATTTCAATTTGAATTGATAATTCTTAAACTCAATTACATCGTTGTTGACTTTTGGCATTTGCACATGACACGGATTCAATTGTTTATAAGTTTGTTCATGGTCGACAAGCTTATTCAATGGAGTGAAGTAGTGTAGACAGCGATTCAAATATGCTATGTTTTTATTGCGTGATAAGCTTTTTCCTACTCATTTTGCAAGATCCTTTATGTAAATGTAGTTATAATTATTAACAGAACGTTAAAGCAGTAAAAAATTATTACCAATTAATAATATATTTACATGATTTGATCTTTTATTGTTAGTATAATAATTGAAAACTATTTTTTTCTCTTATTTTTAATTTTCTCTTTTCAATTTTTCAAACCGAGGTATTTGTTTTAAAGACACAAGAAATTTAATACCATTCAAAATCAATTTGTTCTGGTGCATTATGTAATGACTTTACCTCTGAGAATGATTCTTCTAGGGTATATATAATGCTGACCGAATAGTTTAGACAAAACACTTATTACTATCATTTTTCACATTAATACACACATGTTTATTTCGTAAAAATCAGGGCAATAGCATATAAAAGCTTCTACTACGCATCGAATTTAATTTATAAATGTTAATTTGAACATTAATAAAAGACTCTAAAGATTATCTCGATTCATTACTCTCAAATTCTTAAAAATTCTTAAAATTACCTCTCAATAATGGAGTTGTAATATTATTATCAAACCAATATTGTTTAACAGAACTCGAATCATACATTTCAAAGTTTCATATAGTAAAGTGTTTTGGGTTTTGGGTGTGGTGAGTTTCAGAGACTTTTTTTAACCCATTTTCCCCATTTGTATACTTCCAAAACACTCTTAATAACAATTCGAATCATTGCTAGGAGTTATACATTTTTTTGTCATGCTGATAAATTTTTTTATTGATAAAGTCTTCCTTTTCTTAGAACTTTTTTTTGATAAAGTCTTCCTTTCCTTAGAACGCTTCTTGCTAAGTCCCATTCCGAACATTGATTTTGCTTTTATGATGTTTGTAATGACATATGCTGCAGCTCTTTCACTTAAGTTAGCGTCAGAACTACGTACACGTTGCCAAGCTTTTTCAGCCAATACTTTGTCTGCAATGTTTCGTACTTGATGATCCTTATTTTTAGAGTAAGCAATGTCATGATCTTTACATGCAGCCTCCAGAGGATTAATGCCAGGGTCTCCACGAGCTAATCGCTTATATAGTTTTGTACCAGGTCTGCAATATTGATAACCTGGTATGTGAGCCTCAAAGGGTAGATTACACAGGGTAATAGCCAAAAAGACCTAGAACCGTGACTAAGTACTTCCAAAGGTTTTTGAGTCGTTGAATCTAAATCCGGTGGCAGATTTTGTACATCACGTAAGTTTCCCGAGATATCTTAACCTAAAAGTGCAAAAAACACTGTTTTTGGCTAACTTTAAGGTTATGTCAGATCTCTATTAAAAGTTTTTTTTAAACACCCGACGGCATATCAAAGAACTCTAGCCCTTCAAAACACTTCTTTCAAATTAAAAAAATTTTTTTTTTCGTTGAGACATCGATGTTTAAAGTTTTGTATTTTAACGATATTTGATAAAATAAAGTTGACCTTCAAATAACCTTGAAAATCACATTGAAGGTCAAGTTTGATGTCCTCGTTAGTTGACCTCCTCTGAACTATACAACTTTTACCTGAAACATTTTTCGTATACTTGGCAATGTTTTTAGTTATTCTACTGTCCAAGTTAAAATGGGACACCTTGTATATATATGTATGTACGTATATATATCTACATACAGTTGACATGGACAAAACTGTAGTTTTTCAGCTTGTGTCTTGTGAAGAGAATCCTTCCGTTTCTGCCTACTAGCAAAATGGTCAAAATATGAAACTTCAAACATCGATATCTCAACGAAAAAAAAAAGATTTTTCAAATTTGAAAAAAGAGTTTTGAAGGATTAGAGTTGTTCTTTGAGGCGCCGTCGGCCGTTTAAAAAAAACTTTCAGTAAAGATTTTACTAACCTCATAATTATCCAAAAACAGTGTTTTTTCTATTTTAGTTTAAGATATCTCGGGAACCTGTCGTGATCGACTAAATCTGCCGCCGGCTCTGGATTCAGTGACTTAAAAACATTCAGGATACCGAGACACAGTTCTAGGTCAGTTCACTTTTCAAATTTTATTGACCTGTGTTATTTATCAAGTTATTTACTAAACCTCTACCAATCTTCTTTTTCTTTTTTTCTCGTGGACGATTATGATCGAGTGTTTAGTAGTGAATGCGTGTAAACTTATAAATACACTCTTTTATAGCATCGATTAGCAATTGTGATTCGGAGTTTAGAGTGAAATGGATGTAGAGGAACAGTCTGTCAAGCTTCCTGTGATAAATTTTGATACGTTGACAGAAAAAAGTGAAAAGAAAAATAAAAGACATGGAGATCTATTGCTAGACAGCATACGTGCAGTATGCTGTGGTGCATCTAATTGTGGTAAGACGAATGCGCTCTTAGCTCTTTTAACCCATCCTAATAGTTTAAAGTTTGAAAATATTTACTGTAACGAGGTGGTTATCTAGCAAAAATTAGAAATTTATTAACGAATAAGCTCCCACGATGCAGAGCTAACCGCCGCTCCGTTAAGCACGTATAGTTATACGTGTATTCGCCTTTACCTTTGATGATTTCGTTTCGGTGTCTTCTTTCCAACCGAGTTGAACTCAACTTAAGTCACTTGACTTGTGATACTCGATCTATCCTTAGTATGACTGACTTAATGCCTATTCCGCCTAATCCCCTAGATGAAATCGGATTAAGAGTTAGGCCTTTATAGATCTATCAAGCTAATAGGAAATGAAATGACGTAAACGGCGAATAAAATTAACTAAGTTTAATCAATAAAAACTATAAGTCTTTTACGGGCCGAAAACTAACGCAGGCATATAGGATTCACAATTCTTTATTATAATTCGGTGAGAAAGAGAGAGAGAGATAGAGAAAATTCGAAAATTGCCGCGAATTTTACGCTAGGCGCGAATACAAAAAAATACGATCGCGATTAATAAAATACTTTTGAAAGTATTTTGTAGCGCAATAATAAAGGGAGATTCACCTACCCTGCTGTGCAATTACGGTAATCACCTGTAATTGTTGTTGGCAAACGACTTCTTCACTCTGGAAAAGCTGCGCCAATTTTTCTTGTTACCGGATCGATTGCTGCGCGTTCAATTCCTCGCTGCTCCTGGCTCAGTTGTTTTTTTATTGTACTTCGTTGTCACTCACGCACGTACAAAACCAATAAACTTTCTTTTACAACGGCAAAACAAACGAGGTGAAAATTTTAGCGGTTTCCCGAATAACAGCTGAGGTTTGATTGCAAATTAAACTCTCGCGCGCCCCCTCTCTCTCTTAATCGTTCGCTCTAGCATCACGAGTGCTACCGAATCGCGAACGTATCAATTAATCGAATTGACTACCGTTGCAACACATTATTGATTAGAAAAAAATTGTGTAATACTTATAAAAAATTAGTACTGAATTGTAAAAACTAATTATATTTCAATATTCTGTTACAGATTCATATCATAATTATGAAGACTATCAACGCAGCAGCAAAAATACCCAACTATCTGTCTACCAAGAAAGTAAAAGACGTGGACACCCAAGTATTTTATATCATAGCTGCAATCAAGAAAGTGAAGACTAATTTAGGTGAGTAAGTTGTTCTCGAACTCGAAGCAGAGTTCCACATATTTCTGTCCACAAGAGTCAATCACCTACTTATCGAGAATCATGAAGAGTATAAAAAATTGCGAGCTAGGATTGAGAAGGGTAATATAAAACTAAAATATCTGAAGGTTATTGGGTTATTGGGTTATTGGAGTTTTTTATAAAAATTATATAATATGAATACTGACTAATAAAAAAAATTTTCAAACATATATAGAACTTTTATCTTTTCATTACCAGTTTCTCTCAAACCAATGGTATTGTATTAAGTTAATGACGCATTTGAAATGTAACATGAAACTTTGAACATCATACATACATAAAAATGAGTTGTGCAGATTCTCATCAGATAGTTTTTTTTTCACCCATTATTAATCACTCGCATACACAGGGGCATGGGGCATGGGGCGATCAGTAAAGCAGCATGGAGACTCTTATTGAGTCGTGACACACACGCCGATGTTGGTATGCGACCAGCTGAAATACCTCCATCATACGCCGATAAAGAAAACGTCGATATACCCAAAGCCGATAAAAAAATTGATGGTACAGCAGGGTGATTTCTGTATCAACAGTATGGAAAAAAGTAGTTGTTTGGATGGTAAATATAGACCAGGATCCCCATAACCCCTACTACTAATTTATAATTTACGATGATTTTCAACGTTTACAAACAGTTCGTTTTGCACGTCTACATATCTAAAAATATGTGAAATGTAATTGACTAATACGACATCAAATGAAGACACCACGGCCTTTCTTTCCGATGTGTAAAGTCGCAACAGACATTGTAATTAGAGATAGTGAATAATGACTGTTAATAGATAAATGATTCTCAATAATTCCTGTCTCTCCACCTGTTTCTTAATTGCAGCAATCGGATTATTTGACGACGAAAGCCCATCGACACCTTGTGCGGCGAAGCGAATGTGCCTTCCGCACCCACCCCTTTATAAATAATTAATGATCCGATGTTATTTGGGCTGTTTATTTGATGCGCGAATCGCGAAATCAGGTAAAAGAAACGAACGTGTTACAGGCTACTGCGTGGTATCCAGAAAGCGATTGCCCGGAAGAAAATATTCTCTTCGTTAATAGCGCCAGCCATCGAGCTCTCAATAGACCTATACAGCTGGTCACCGACACTATCTGGTACAAGTTAATCACAGAATGGGAAATGATTTTCTCTCACGAACAGAAAATACCACTAAAATAAAAAAAGGAAGTACACAATGGCGAGGAAAAATGAATCTATATTTTCTTACTGATCGATGTTTTACCTAATCATGTACTGCTCTCCTCTATCCACGGCACTCACATGTTCCTATATGCGCTCCCGAATTTTCGTTCAGTCTTTCCCTCACATTCATGCTCGCGATTTCCCCTCGTGGTTACTGTTTGTTCTACGTACGCACTTTATCTAATATTCTATCGTTACAATATTTTGTCAGAGAAATATTTTTCTTTAAATATATTCTTCAACTTATAAACTTATGATATTATCAAATAAATGTAAGCTGATGTCAAATTTTTTGGGAAAATGACAAGATATTATCCTAATTTTTATTTTAAAAATTTATATCTGAATTAAAAATCTTTTTGCCAGATAGATGTGTTAGATAATTAGTTATAAATATCTAAGGTCTATGAAATAAGTAATAAATTTTGATCATAAATTATGTGCTAAAAAATTTACTATATTAACTTGTTAAAAAAATATACTGTATATAAAAATTATAAAATTTATCTTTGTTTATTTTTAGGTTCAGGATGTCGATGTCATGATTGGCATGGCTGCATAATGGCACAGTCAATTATTGGTTTGGAAAATGTTCAGCCATATAAATTTTCAGAGTGCAGCAAAGCAGATTACATAGCAGCTTTAAAAGACGGAAAAGATGTTTGTCTATTAAACAAACCTAACGAGGTAATAATTGATACTTATTCCTTTAAAAATTCCTTACAGTCCGAGTCGTAATAGCTTTTCCACTAATCAGATATTCTAGTACTTCCCATGAAAACAGGATAAACTTCTCAAGAGCCAGCGCCAGAGTTTTTTCAACAGTAGCGAATAATGGCTTAAGCTACACGTAATTTGTAAATAAGACATGAAATAATATGACATAATTCGATTGCTTGTTCCTGCGCAGAAACTCGATGGCATCCGTATTAATAAATGCATACGAATGATCAATCAAACGTTGCTCATAAAATCCTTTGGTGCTTACATCTCGAGCTTATATTTTTGATAGTCATTGTACGAATGCACAAATTTTTATACGTTGTACTACATCCCATGCCAAATATATTCTCGGTAACGCAATCCTATTTCTTCTCGCGTCGGAAGTTGTTCACTAGAAAACTCGCAGTGTGTATCGCGTATGATTTACTCCTTGTATTTATCCGTCAATCCAACCATCAGTACATCTTTCGGTATATAACTAAATTGAGAAATCTGTTGAGATACAACCGGTAATGTATACTTTCTTTAAATTTCAATGTTGTAATTTATAAAAATGTTACTTTATCTTCATGCTTTCAAGATACTACACATCTGTGACGATTTAAAATAACCTAACATTTTTCCTGTCCTTTAAATTTTAAGGTAATTCATCGAACAGGTGATATTCTACGCCTTTCCGACGGATTAATTCGAATTCGTATTGTTGCTACTGAATACTCATCATGCGAAATGTTCGACAAGCTCCTTTTTATAACCAAGTCATATTAACGCCATCTGATTCGTATTTGTTATAAAATGCGTAGCCTTGATATAAGAGCGATCTGTTTTATTGCATATATCAAACTAAAACATTCAAACTCTAAAATATATAATTTCTGACATGTTCTTTGAATATGGTGGATGATCAATTAATTCGAACTTTAAATCGTTAATTTTTGCCATCGAAACTGCACATGTGTGAACTCGAGCATTGTCTTGAAGAAAGAGGCATATTTTTTTGTTCAAGTGAGGACGTTTGTCTCTGATTTTTTCTTTCAGCTAACCAAATAATGACGCATAATATTGTCTAGTGATCATCTGGCCCTTTTTCAAGTAATCGATGTAGATGATTCCATACGCATCCCAGAAAACCGTGGCCATAATCTTACCAGCTCACTTTACTGTCTTTGCCTTCTTTGGAGCTGGTTCTCCTACGGTAATCCATTGTTTGGACTGTTTTTGGTTTCAGCAGTGTAGCGGTGTACCCATGTTTCATCTACAGTTACGAGTCGACGCCAAAAGTCTTCCGGATTACGACGTATGCGTGTCAAAAGAGCCTCAGAGGTGACCATGCGGGTTCGTTTGTTTTCAACAGTGAGCAAACGTGGCACCCATCAAATAAACCAAAAACTTTTTGTTCAACCAACGCTCACAAAAAAACGACTTAACGAATCGAGCTGAAACTGTGTACGATATCTAGTTAGTATTGCTTGCCAAAAACATCATAATTTTAGCGTGACGAGCGCCATCTCTTGGATTTTTGTAAAGACTTATTGACCCCCCCTCGTAACGTAACATCTTTGTTTCTCACTCTCTCTGAAATTTTTTTTGGAGCACTAGTAAATATATTTTATTCGTTATCTACTAATTTCGTTATTTCGGTCTTCATGATTATCTACATAGCTAAGTGAATAAGGTAAATAAATTTCCCGTAGAATCTAAATCTGTAACAAAAACTATGAGTTTCCATTAGGCATTTTCAAGTTTGGTTTAATTTTGAAATATATGTAGTATAGAATTCAAAAAGAGAGTATTTCGTTCAAACGAATAAAAGAATAATTGCAGAAAAGTTATTATGAAAAGTGACAGAATTTTTCATTTTGCAAAAAGTCTTTTGATCGTTCCTTTTTTTTATTTATCCTGTATAATAAAACTCCTTTTCTTCGCTTACCTTTCCAAATTACGTGATATAATATCAACTAAAAATTTTTAGATTGCTGTACGAGTGTCGTTCAATATGTCCATGACTTCTTGGAAAATTTTGGAGTTATCGTAACGTATTTTACACTGTAAGAGAGTTCCATATAGTATAGGTAATTTTTTAGTCACTTGAATTTAGTTTTCGATTGAGTAAACAAAATCGTTGAAAAAATAACTTTTATGGGCTTATTGAAGATTATTGCTATAGCATGCTGCGACAGTGTGCTGCAGTCACCGTGTTTACTTAGGATAAAAGCAGCAATTAAAGATGCGCCATCTCTTGAATTTTGTAAAGACTTATTGACCCCCCCTCGTAGATAACGAATCAACTGATTTCATTTTATCAGGAATTCTTTTTCGTAAGATGATCAAAATGTCTTAAACCTTTTTATAGTGATAGATTTAGATATGAAATTATGTATCTGTTTATGCTGAATATATAGACCTCTTTGATGAATTCATTTTTGTTGGGTTATTTGATTAATCTATTTTCGTAGCTTTTTAGTTGTTAACTCTACCAGTATAAATACCTCTGATTATAATGTCATAAGAGGCAATGCTGTGGTACAGCCCATGATACACGATAGTTATTTAACAAGTCAGAGACCTTAAATAAAAAAAACACTGTTTATTTAAATAATTACAATTTATTTTTAACATAGTCCCCTTTTAACTCTATACATTAATCATAGCGGTGCTTGAACTTTTTTATGCCCTCTGAAAAGTAATTTTTATCAAACTCCTCAAAATGCTCCTGTCTCACAGCAATGATTTCTGTATAATAGCCAAATCTGCAGAATAAGGTGGATGAGGAAGTACTTCGTAGCGCAAATAAAATAATTTGGCGATTGTAATGTAGATCGTGTGAGCTGATACATTGTCAAAAGGGCCACTTTTTTTTCAGTATGGCATCAAATCATAATGAGGTATAATATTCTCATTTAATAGTTCTTCTACTCTTTATATAATCGATTCATATTATACTACTTGATTTCCAAAAAATTGTAGCCATGACTTTTTTGGTCGATCATATCAGTAGGTAAACCAGAGGGGCCTTAACTCAGAGGGGTATCAGCTCACTGAGTTGAAGCGTGTAAGCTGAGGTGTGTGCATGTTCACCTTACCCCCCCCCACTCCTTCTCATCGGCCCGTGCGTTATCGACCCCCCTCCCCCTCCTTCTACTGAGTTATACCGGTGCGTTCTACGCACTCCCCCCCTCCCCTACTAAGTTGATCTGATGTGGCGTGCGTTCTCCCCTCTGCTCTGCTGTGCTGTGCGTGCGTTCTACGCACTCTCCCCCCCCCCCCCCCTCTCCTATACTATGCTAATGTGCTCTGACGCGCGTTCTCTGCACTTCCCCTTCCTCCTCCTCCTTCTCTCTCTCTCCTCGTGATCTGATGTATGCGCGCGTTCTGTGTTACGCGTTTTGATTTTTTATTGTGTGTGTGTGTGTGTGTTTGCGCGCGCGTGTGTGTTAAATTTTTTAGATTTATCGGAAAAAAAACGGACGGATTGGGGGATCGAACGCGCGTCCTCCGGATCCACAGGTCGATGCTCTACCGCTAGAGCTACAGCCACTGTTACTACGGGCAATACCGTATTGTGTATACTAGCTACACGATTGATATGTGGGGGGCGGCGGCGGCAGCGGCGGCAGCGGCGGCGGCGCCGGCGGCTGCTGCTGGGGAGGGCCCAAGCGCTAATACATACTGTAACGGGGTTAATACCGTTTATTCAATTTAATGCGCACGATCGTAGCGAAGAACGCGCGTGATTACCTATACGTTCAAACACGAAAACCGGAGAGCAGGAGAGAACGGGTATCAGTCAACCAACTATCTACTATTGAAATAAGTACGATGAAATTCTAATCAATATCATATGCGAGATCGTTTATTTCCTTTAAACTGTACAGTGTATTCGGCCCGCGTGTTTATGTTTACAAGACGCTCGCGCGACAATAACATGCGGAGTCGGATCGCTCGCCGCTCTTTGTTTGCCGATATAATACATGCACGTTTTCTAGCGAGTACAAAAGATTAGTTATTTAGCAATTCTGCCGCGATCGCGAAATTAAGCTGGTCAGCTTACCTTATTAACAGTTGTACGGCAACACGAGAGAATGTAGCTCACAATTGAGTTTCGGCAAAGTCTATTGCTTTTTTGTTTGCGACGAGAAAACTTGCGTTCACAATTTCGCCCTCGATGGCGAAACTCCTCACTCGCATACTCTTGCACGCACTCGTAGTGTTCAGTATTAGGTACGGCTCCTGCTGGCTTGGATCAGCTCGTCTTGGCACTCGGGAAAGCTCGGGAACTATCAACTATCCCACCTTGCCCAGCTTAGCGACTGGCTGCTAATCTTCGACTCCTCTTAGGCGATATCGATAGCTGATCCTCGACTGCCTCCTTTTCATACGCGCGCGTTCCGTCCCGCCGCATGCCGAATTCCCTCGTCACATTTTCCCCAACCGGTAGGTGCTGCCCTCGCGGGCAGCCGCATGGTTGGGCCGTTAGCGCTAAAAAGATGTTTACCGTCACAATACAAATGATAATAAATTTTAATAAATATACTAATTATAATAAATATTATACATAAATATTTATTATAATTGGTATATAACGAATAATAATAATAATTTTTTTGATGTTCAATGTGCGCGCGCGTGTGTGTGCGTGCATGCGTGTCTCATCTACCGAAGATGGTTTAATAGAAAAAAACGTGCAAGTACCTGCTTACTTTCTTTTATTTGTAGACTTCGTGGTTGTAAGCTACTATAAATAGCACAGTGTAAGAATTATCGAATCATTCATGAACCAGCATTCCAATAAAATGGATCGCTACTCTAAAGTAAAGTACTCTCGTCTTGCACAGGAAGACCTGGACGAAAAGAAGAACAAAAAATCATCGACATGGAAAACAAAGTATTCCCAAATTTTCGAGCAATATTAAAAATTTTCCCGAACAAAAAGGCTATCAGCAGTTCAATAACGAAAAGAAGAAATAATAATCATATGTATAAATGTCATCATTGTACACCACTTCAACTAATAAATAAACATTTTTTTCATCTAAATTCTATGTTGTATAAATTTTTTTGTAGATAAAAAAATACAAAATTTATTATAATAAAAGATGAACTGCTGCTGCTGCTGCTGCTGCTGCTATTGCTGTCATCGTCAGAGTCAGCGAAGAATTTCTCTTTTTTTGGATGGTTTAATAAAAATATAAAAGAATATTTTTTTATATCAATTGAAACAAAAATTTTTTATTGATAAAAAATATATCTTATTCTACATCTTCTTCAAAAATACATATTATTCTACAAAGTTTTTACTTAAAAAACAAAATCACTATAGAAATTCTTCAACGACTTCAGTGCTCTCTTCCCAATCCATACAACAGCCATCGATATAAAACTTTTTCATAAATTTAACGTTTTGATGTGCACATGTCGTTACGTATTTGCCGTTATGATTAGGGTATACGGTAACTGATTTTAATTTTTCGAAAGGCGAATAGCCCCAATCATTCAAATCGAAAACTTTGAGGCCATATCGTTCTAACCACTCTTTTTTCAAATCTCCGGAAACGAAAATTTTTGTGGCATCTTTGAGTGTATCTGTGATGATGAATTTATGCTCTTCGTATTTATAATCGCCAGAGTTCCATGTTAATCCATGATAGTAGAGTTCTAACCAGAGATTTTCTCGCTTATATTTCTCCGTTAGTCTTCGCCATGGAAAGGGAGGTTTGAACAAGCGTACGAGCGGTTCTTCGTTGTAGTTAAGTGGAAGTATCGCTAACTCTTTCACAGCATAAGTTTTGCCAGGCATCATGAAGCCTTGCATATCCACTACGTACTCCATTGCGATAGAAAGCTACTACTGAGGTGCTTAAGGAAAGAGTCAATTCTTTAATACCCCCCCCCCCCCCCAAATAAGTTTCTTCACATCTCCATTTATCGGATTATACTGAACGATGCGATTGTGTAGAATAAGACAATACGCTGTAGTTCCTTCGGGAATATTTTCTCTGGTTTCGAACTCCAAGCGCACATCTACTGGAGCAGTCTTTAATGATTCGTTTTGTTTCGAACAGTCAATCACTACGAGTGGCATGTAATTTTTATATTCGAGTTTTTTGAGCATCGGTTCGGCATCCTTACCGTAGTATACGTTTTGAAAATTGGCATACATATCGTACTACATTGCGTACTGGTTTTTACTGAAATCAATGTTGAGATTACCGTATGGATAGCACTGAGAGTTGAGGTACAGTTTTACATTTCTGATGTTACAATGATCAAATATACTAGCGTTAGAGTTTGGTTCATTTTTTCGATTGGTTTGGAAGGCTAAGATGAAGTCTACGAAAACTCATTGAAATACATCGTTCGCTTTTTAGAAAGTAGAGTAGACGTATTTTCTTTGCATTCGATGTAGTCACATAGGGCATAAGCCATTTGAGACGTGTTACATTAATCTTCAACGTCGGCCACGATCTTCTTCGTTTGATAAACTGCATTTAAATCAGTACTCGATCTTACGAGAATTAATTCATGTTTCATATTCACTAGCACTTTGCGATAGTCCTCAGTGAATCCAAGTATGAAGCTCAGAGGAATCAAAATATCAAAGTCGCCATTCGCATTAGTTATTTTACGGTCCTCTTGTTCTAAGGTATTTATCCATCCGGCATTTTCGGCAATCAAGGTTTGACTATGAGTGAGAGATAACCAGTTCTTCATAACGGTTTTAAGACCAACGTTCTTACATTTATCTATTTCTATAGCATTCAGCTCATACCTAATGTCTTCAAACATGTGTCAAATGGCATTATTGACAAAATCAGTATTCGTTAACAAAGTGTTATTGTTGCTGCGTGATCGTCCACAAATGTGTAACGAGCTGCGAAATCGTAAAAGGCACAAGTCTTGATGTTGAATTGATATACGAATCTCGTCACTATTTTTAAACGATGAATTGGTGTAAGGTTGATGAGCGTGGATCTCGTAATGAGCCATAGATTCATCGAAGACGACAGGTGACTGTATTTCTAGAATGTTCTCCATTGTTTCGTTGAAAGCAGCAACAACAAAAAAATTAGGCAATTTATTTTCCATCTGGAACCACTCTTAACCCAAGACTTTTTAGGAACTTTATGCTTTGACGCGTTAAAGCTTTCGCTTTCCGATGACGATTGATGACTGGAGTTCGTCGTGTTGACGTTTTCAATTTCAGTCGACGACTGATGATGGATTTGCATTTTTCAATGCTTATATAACCCCTACCACTCTTTAAATCGTAAACAATTCCCATTATACGCTTTTGAGGTGTAATCTGATGATTATGACTTCACAGCGAAAATTAATTAAATTTCCGTTTTGATCGACAATGCGTAATTGTAAATAATCTATAGACTTTTTCGTAACTGGAAGATAAATCACGCGAGAGGGAGTTTCAATAATTTTATATCCAGGCGGTACTGCTGGAAAAAATTCGTGAATATCGTGAACGGTGTTTCCGTTCAAGTAAGCTCCAGCGGTTATATTACACTCGACTCTCACAGAGTTCACTCTGAGAATACTGACGGGCAGATCAGATTTGTGAGAAACGTTTGCCTCTAATGTACGTTGTGAAAAACCCAACAATCATCCGATAGAATTCTGCGGACGAAAATCGATAGGTTCGGAACACTTGTTTGTACAATGCAAGGTGTTGTTGTTTGGTTTCAAACTTAATATTATATTATTATTATTATCAGTACGAAGAGGATGCACAGCTTTGCGAAGAAATTTATCAATGTCGTCGATCTCGTAGGTTCCGACAGGTATGTTGATAATTTGATTTGCGACGTAAAATTTATTATTATGTACGTCGATATTAGGTATCGAGATGAACGTTAAAAAATCGACTAAGCCCAACTTGTAATGTTTATGCTGTGATAGTTCGATTGGTGGGCAATAGTGCGCTTCCAACAGAGAAGATTTACCCGATAGCGTCAGAGTTAACGAATCCTCCATGACTGTGTGAACATGACTACCGATATTTTCACGTCCGATATGTTCACGTTCACGTACTTTCATACCCTCGCACAAAAACTGTAAGCAAAGATGACCGCATACGTGAGAATTGAAATCTTGATATCTTTTCGTATTATATTTGATCTCGATATCGCCAAGATACATCATTAAATCAATAGGTGGTCTAAGATCTCCAAAGCTATCGAAATATGTGACGTTTTTTCCGATTTTGTGATAAGCCACCCAGTGCGTTCCTGTTCCTTCGACGCCATCAAGATTGACTATAGCTGATTCGTGATAATATGGTCCAGAACTCGGTAAGTCATTTCTCATGAAGACAGACTTTATAAAAACAGGTCTTTATATAGCCATGTGGTCAGTTATCGTTCGAACTCTGTCTCGTGATTATGAATTTCAAGAAACAAACTGTGAAACTTCCCGCAGAAAATTTTCACGTCATCGTGCGGGAGGATAAGCAACCAAAGCGTCACGGAGATTTACTGCCGAAAAGCATCAGAACTATTTTTTGTGGTCCGTCCAACTGTGGCAAGACCAACAGTCTTTTGGCGCTTATCACTCACCCCAATGGCGTTAGATTCGAAAATGTTTACGTGTACTCGAAATCGCTCGATCAGCCAAAGTATAAATTATTGGAAGAGATGTTAAAACCGATAGACGGAGTGAAGTATTTTCCGTTCAAGGAGCACGAATCCGTGATCGATCCCGAGCATGCATTGCCTAATTCAATTATGATATTCGACGACATCACCTGTGAGAAACAGGACAATGTACGCGCTTTCTTTTGTATGGGCAGACATAGGAGCGTCGACTGTTTCTATGTCTCGCAAACGTACGTGCGTATTCCTAAGCATCTCGTGAGAGATAACGTCAATTTATTGGCAATTTTTCAACAAGACGAAGCAAATATGAAACATATATACGACGGTCATGTTAATTCACATATGATTTACAATCAATTTAAAGAACTTTGTGCAAAACGCTGGTTGGATGATAAATATGGGTTTTTAGTGATCGACAAAGACAGAGCTATAAACTGTGGAAGATATCGAAAGGGCTTTGATTGTTTTGTTATGAATATATCGCGATAGTAATGCGGTATACAGTCTCTGGATGATCGTCGAAGCGTTAACATGGCTGATCATCAAAGAGAAAAACATGTGCTTTCTCAACTCGTAAAAGCGCAAGACGCGATAAGACGAAAATATAGTTTATTGAAGCATAACCGAGAGTATACCGACGAAGTCTTGAATAAGACATTCAAACCAATAGTCGATCCTCTTAAAGTCATAATAAGTGGAAGGAACAAAAAAAAATCTTCCCCCCGAAACTCCCGTTACAGTTATTAAAAAGCCGAAATTTCTAAACAAAAAAAATTAAAATACGAAATCAATTCGGCTGATAATGTCAAGAAGTATGACACCGCTCAGTCTAGTGGCGGAGATAGCGATGCTACTGTCACGCACAATACTACACAGTTTTATAACAGTTTATCCGAGCCGACCGAGGATGAGCATTTAGCTGGCGACAAGTACACGAATGCATTGAATAAAAGTGATTCGAATTTTGTGGACTTGATTTATGGAGTACGTAAAGAACGAAATGGATCATACACGCTTGGTAAATCTACGGTAATTTTTGACCAAGATAACGTAGACGTCGATGGTTTCAAGTATCCAAAAACACAGGGTTTAATGGAGTTACTGGTTGCAAAGCAACCTGATCAAAGTTTAATCACTTCCAATGATCTCAAGAGCTACAAAGAAATCTTGAAGATTTCTAATATTCATAGGAAGAAAAATAATTCAAACGGGGGTATACGAGCGCACAATAGTAATAAATTCTATAACATAATTGGTCCGTTATTTAGTTTGACTAAAAAAAAATACAAAAGGAGGCGAGGGGCTCCTACAGACGACTAGTACGTCTTTGCCTATCTACAAGATTGCGCGAAATAATACTTCTATGGATTACGTATACTGGGATGATCCGAATGAGCTCGTTGATCGTCTTCCATTGTTAGTGGCTGAGCAATCAGCTGGTAACAATAATCGCATCAACGAAATTCATTCGATAATCGAAGAATTACGCGAGGGTGGATATATATATATACTAAGAGTATACCTATCGTTCGAGCATTATCAAAATGAACGTCGACATATTCAGACGTAAATATAAAGAGCAAGGAGTCTACGGTCTTCGCGATCCGCCCGGTATTGGGTTCATGCTCACGAGTGAGTACCGTTACGATCTAGAGAATAAAAGATTGGAAAATCTTGCTCCTCCGTGGCAGGCTAAAGACGCTATCAATTGGAAAACTGCGGAAAACATCGTTCATATGCCAATGAAATCTACGAGAGGCGTGATCGCACGATTGAGGAGTGATCTTGACGATTTGGATGCAATTATCAAAGAGGAATTACCACTAATAAAGTCAAGTGTTCAAAATTTAGGAAACAGTCGATTATATGGAAGCGGTGGTGGAGGAGTTGCACAAACCAACGAGACGTAATTATCCAAGACGAAAGTACGACGTTCGAGGTATCGATGAGACGTGGCAAGCCGATCTCGTCGATATGCAGGCCTATTCTAGACAAAATCGCGGCTACAATTGGCTTCTCACGATAATTGATAATTTTTCCAAGCACACGTGGACTGTGCTAGTGAAAAGGAAAACCAGTCGCGATGTGACAGCGGCCATGAAATCTATTTTAGCGAAAGGTAGACGGCCAAAGAATCTTCACACGGATAGAGGCAAGGAATTTTACAATGTAGATTTTCAAGCTCTCGTGAAAAAATATAATATCAATCTGTATTCTACCAATAGTTCGCTCAAAGCTTCGATATGCGAACGATTTAATCGCACGTTGAAAAACGCTATGTGGAAAAAGTTTAGTCTCTGTGGGAAATACAAATGGTTCGACGTACTATCGGAGCTCACAGCTGCTTATAATAATCGCAAACACAAAATTATTGGTATAAAACCTATCCAAGTTACAGAGGCGAATCAAGCTCAAGTATTAAAAAAATTTATACAATACGTTGGAAGAAGAGAAAGAAGAAAGCCAAAGTTCAAAGTTGGCGACAAAGTCAGAGTGAGCAAAGCGAAGCAAATATTTGAAAAGGGATATACACCGAATTGGTCAACGGAAATATTTACAATTGTGCGCGTGGCACCAACAAATCCAACCACTTATCATTTGAAAGATTATTAAAATAAGCCTATCCTAGGTGGCTTCTACGCACAGGAACTTCAGAAAACCAAATATCCCGACATCTATCTAGTGGAAAAGGTTATTAAGAGGCGTGGTAATCAAGTTTTCGTAAAGTGGTTAGGATTTAATGATTCGAACAATAGTTGGATAAATAGAACCGAATTGTAAAGAGAAAAAAAAGAAAATTATGTAGATTGAAGATCTAATAAATAAACACACACACACATATTTTGATTTGAAAAAATATAAAGAACATTTATTTTCTTCTTTTTTTTTGTTTGCGTACATTTATATACATACGATATTTATGCAGTTGTAAATTCTATACAACCATTACCCTTATGGGTGAGAAATAATTTAAGTTTATTAGCGTAATCCGACATATCGTTGAACAGCTTTTCATTCACGATCAGTGCACTCGATACCTTGTTTGGTATAAACAGTTGAAACTCCTGGTTCACTTCGCCTACGATTTTTGCACCGTATCGTGTTTCAACTTGTTTGAGTCTGGTGATCATATACTTGGATTCTTTGTCCAAGTCACGAATCTTCATAGTGGGTTTGAATTCATTACAAGCTAAATTATTCAGCTGCGCGAGATCCATCTGTAGAAAACACAATGATATTTAAACTCAGTTGACTTGAAACAAAACACACACACACACACAAAATCACAATTACCTCGAGTAATTTTTTTAATCACGAAAATTTTATTTTTCTCTAATTTTATCGACAAACCGAGTTTCCAGTAACTTTCTTTTCTTTGGAGCAAGTTGACTTAAAATGAAATTAGAAGACTGTTGCTGTTGCTGCTGCTGCTCACTACTCGTCGTCGTCGTCATCGTCGACGTTGATGGTAACTTTGTCTCGATGAGAATGAGCTGTGAAGCCTCGGGTGCCAATTGATATAACCCGTCCCCCACTCCGCTCTTTTTCGGCGACGGCGGCTCGACACCGGCGGTGATGGCGGCCGGCGGCTCGACGGCGTCGGCTGGTGTCTCGATGGTGGCGGCGGCGATGGCGGCCGCGGTGGCGGCGGCAGCAGCAGCGACCGTTGGCTCGACTGCGATCATTCCCAAAGCTTCTATCCGCCCCCCTCTCTCCACCAATGGAATGCCGTAATGGCCCCAAGGAAGCGAATCGGTGGTTCCGGGCAGCAAGAAACGTTTATCGTCGTGCGCGCTGAGCGCGATCTTTGTTTGTCTCTCGCTGTACAACTGATGATGACGCGAGCTGATGGACTTTTGCTGTCGGCTTAAAATCACATTTTCTCGGAGACATTTGACGTAGTTCACGAACGTAATCGTGGTATTCAGCACCGAATTCTTGATCCCCTTTGCCTTCTTTATTGCGTCTCTATTCCGAACTCTCACGCTGTACATTTTGCTTCTGAGTCCCACGAACTCGAGCATGAGCATTCCGGCGTTCTCATCCTTCATCTTGCCGACCATCCTCTTATTGGCTCTGGGAATCGTGAAGCGATTCGGCTCTGGAAAATTCGACGTATCGAATTCGTGAATATCACGACGCATGATCTCGTATATGTCTACATTGGTGATCTCGTACACGAGACTGTCCGTGTTGGTGTACAGAAGCTTGCAACGCTCCTCGCCAACGGTGGCACCGCGCATTTAGTCGTAGTGGAATCGATACACGAGCGTCTTGGACAAGTCGAGAACAGCGAGACCTATGTAAATGGGTTTTCTCACGGTGATTTCCGTACGCAACAGTTGAATCGCCACCAGTTCGTCGTCGAAAATGTCGCTACTGTGGAAATTTGGTCGAGCTATCAGAGCTTCGGCACCGTATCGCACCTCCCACTTGTTCACCAATTTCACGTCGATGCGTTTCTTCTCATTTTCCGTGGTCTTGCCGTACACCGCATTGTTGAACAATTTGTACAGCATTTTTTCGAATTCGTTTGCTGCTCGGTTACGCAACTCGCTATTCAAATCTATGTACGTCTTGAAACATGGGCTCTGCTTAAGCTTTAAAACCCGATGTATTTTCGCGAGGTGCAAGCCATGGCCTATTGCTTGTTCCAGAGCTCTGTAGTGGATTACGTAACGCTCCTTATTTTCGAGAGTCGTCATGAACTTTTTCTGTTTGGATCCCGGAGCGGCTTTGTGCTCTGTACAAAATGGCATATCTCTGTGCGCAACGTAAATTTCTTCTGGATACTCCAAATCCACCTTGAGTATGTAACCGAAGGCTGAGTCATCGGGAATATCGAAGGAAAAGTTGGCGGCGGCGACGGCGTCAATGTCGCACCATTCGAAATCACCGAGTGGAAGTATCTCGGTCATACTCCAACCGTAAAGGTTATTGACGTCAAAATACATCAAATATTTGTCATCTTTCTGTGGATCATAGTTGTCGTCGTCGTCGTCGTCGTCGTGGCTCATATATGAATTGTTCGCGGCAGCGTATCTGTTGTAACACTGGCTAAGTCCACCGCGAATGCCGTACTCGACAAACATGAGCATGTCGATATCCGTCAAGAGCTCCAACCTTACACCCGTATACTTCAACATGGCGTCCCAACTCAATCTGGGCGTCGTATAGTAGTGGGCCGGATCCAAACGATACGCCGTTCGACACTTGGCTCTGAAATTTTCAAATACTTCGGCCAACAAGAGAACGTCCGTCTTGAGATACAAATCCGAATAGTTGCCGAAATCGGCGATGTCTAACGTTCTTCAAACGTTCTCCGCGTGACTGTACTCCTCGTCGCTGATATCCGAATCGTAGAGACTGCTGTAAAATTCTTGCTTTCGTGGAAGCGTCGTCGTCTCCTCGAGTTTTGTAAACGACGATACATAGTCATACGGAAATACACCTTTTCTCTTGAGTAGGGCAATCTGCGGCAGTGTGTATCCATCATCTTGCTGAAAATGTCGCTCTAGAATATCGTGTTTTTCCAAGTACGACGATAGTTTGTCGAGCGAAGACGCCATAAATCAAAACGAATCGACGAAACGCAACTTTATTTCGGTACCTTCCAAGTACTTCGTAAAAGATATGTATTTTTCCTTGGTTTGAGGAATGAGGCTCACTCGACCGGGAAATTCGTTCGCGAATTCCCGGATAAATAGATGCGCATCGTATCCGCTGAGATTGTGAAAAAAAACTGGTATAGATCGCGATACTTGATAAGCAATGTTACACGTGCTGTGAGCAACTCCACGATACTTTCCCGTAAAGTGACAATGATCGCGAACTTTTCTGTCTTTTCTTTTCTCGACAAAGGCCTATTACATATATGACATAGCGTAGCACGAAGAAAGCTAAATGCCTCTTGGAACGTTAAATTTTCCATAGGCTGCAGGCTTCTGTACAACTCGTGCAGATACTTGGCCAAATCGTGGAGATTGCGAACGAACCACTTGGCCGGACCAACGTCATCGACGGTTTGCTGTCTGTAGCTTCGATAACGCGAAAGAGAGTCATCGTAGCTACACTTGACGAAAAAGCCAACGCTGTACGGTTTGTAACGTTGATAGATCCGCTCGTCGTTGGACACCGCTTCCAAGAGACTCTCAAAATCGGCGTACACGACGAACGGTACCGCGCACTCATTTTTAAAGTTTTCAAATTGTAAATATTTAATCTTGACACTGGGAAGCACAATTTTACACATATTCACATTTTTACAGTAGATCTCGTGCGTTTTCAATCTCTCTTCAGTTAGAAAATAGTGCAAGCAACAATCGCATATGTACGATTTACATTTGCGAAATGACAACTGTCGATATATCAATCGAGGTAAGTCTTTTATCCAAACGTAGTAGTAGTAGTAGTAGTAGTAGTAGTAGTAGTAGTAGTAGTAGTAGTAGTAGTTGTAGTAGTAGTAGTAGTAGTAGTAGTAGTAGTAGTAGCAGTAGTAGTAGTAGTACTAGTAGTAGTAGTAGTACTATAGTACTAGTAGTAGTAGTAGTAGTAGTAGTAGTAGTAGTAGTAGTAGTACTAGTAGTAGTACTAGTACTAGTACTAGTACTAGCCGGTTCGAGACCTTCACCAACTACATCTAAAATAACGAGAGGTTCGTATATGGATTGTTCGCTATGCTTGCTCACCACAGGTTCGGCAATCGATGAGGTGGCAATGGGGGGCTGTGCCAACAGCCTACTCTTGTATTCGTTTAGCAGATGTAAAACGCTTCTAATCATGCACATAACTGCCTGCAGTTTCTGTCTGCTAGACACGATCAAGCTAGGCGAACGAGAAAGCTCATCGGCTTTGCGCAAAGCCAATGAACCCAGTGTCAACCATCTTTCGATGTCTTCGACACTAGCATAACCTGCATTCATCAGACGATGTGCGCGCAAGAGCAACAAAGCTGTATTCTTGAAATACTCAGCCATTATGCTAGTTACTCAACTGAGCCGATTTGACAAATCCATCGCGTTATATTCACTAGTCGTCAATGCTGATTGGTTGGAAAAAGTATGGAGGGGGTAAACAACTGTGATTGATCGAAAAATTATAGTGGGGCATCAACAAGTGCAAGCTCAGTATAAAAAGACATTCATTCGTCTGTATTGACGCAGTCGTCGACGTCGATTCCTCAGTTACTACGATGGATTTTGTTGTAGACGTACAGGGCTTCAAAACTACCTTAAACGAATTCGTATTCAAGGAGATTGCTGCTTGTCCTCTGAAAGAAGATCCAACTCCATCGGTGCTTCTGTTTAAACCACCTAACCCATGGGAGTGGTTATTAAAGAAAAATCAGTATAAAAACCGGTGGTTAGCGAGAAATTTTCATGGTATTCCGTGGGAATCTGGCGATTTACCGTACGACGATCTTGGAAAAATAATGAAAAAAATACTTTTTGGAGCAACTATTTTTGTCAAAGGTCTTGAAAAAACAAAATGGCTGAGAAATTTGTTGACCAATGCACAGTAAGTGTCTTTTCGTCGCATATCATCTTTAAGAGAAAAAATGATATCTAATGATTTTTTTTACAGAACGACTGTGGTTAACGTTGAAGATTTGGGTTGTCCATCACTCAAGAATCTTTCAAACAATAGCATTTCCGTATGCAGTAACCACAACGCGTATCTATCAAATCCACCGTGTGCCTTTAAAAACGCGCTGGCTATCAGTAGATGCCTGCTCGCAAAAGTCGTGATATGTAATTTGATTTTTTTTTTATATCTAAGTTTGAAAATAAATTTAAAAAATTAACGTATCGATCAATCCTTGTTTTTTTACTCACATATAATATATAAATTTTAGAAATGTGTATTATTATATATATATATATATATATATATATATAAGAAACAAAAAAAATTTAACATAAAAATACAAAAAAATATTAGATTAAAAGAGAAAAAAAGTACACAAACATTTTTTAAAAATAATAGGAACTTTATTAAACCAAACAAGAACAAATTTACGCAAAATAAGCATGAACCCGTTTGGTAATAGTTTTACGATATATTGGACAATCGTCAATTCTTGATGCACATTCCATGCATATAGTGATATGTCCACAAGGTAAAAAAAGTACAGCGACCCTAGCATCCAAACATATCTTACATCTGGTAATTTCAAGTTGACGCAAAATAGTGCCTATATCTCGCTGCGACTTTTCAACCCTTTCGCGAATTTTATTCATTTTGTTTATCGATACTCTTCTTATAACCCCGTACAAATTCTTCGTAAACAGATACCATACCAACAGTTGCATTTGCTATGGTTTTCGAAGCACATTTCTCCGTCAAATGTAAATCGGAAAAAAACTTTGTAACAAGACTCTCTATCGATAACGATAACGCAGGATCGTCTGTACTCGAAAGTGTGCTAGTTGTTGCGCATGATGTTGCTGCTCGATACTCGAGCTTATACGGTCCACAAACATCTTTACTTTTTCTTCGAAGTACCGGTACGGGGCTCGATCCGATCGGCACATTGCCGCAACTTCTGTTACGAATGAAAAGGCAGCCGCCATCCCAGCGCTTATGTTCCGTCATAGGGTCGTCACCTTCTTCCCAAAGACAGACTTCCATACCACATTCAAAACAGCGCACTTGATCGATCTGCCCCGTATAATAAAAGCCGGCCGCAGCAAGATCTGCTGGTCGTACGTGTACGCATGTCCATTGAGACGTGAAGCTATCCAGCCTCGCTTGCTCCAATCTGCACAGATAAAAAAATATTGAAAAAAATATATATAAAGTATGTTCCATAAACAATAAAATAAATAATTACTTATAGTCAATCATGTTGAAGCTCATTGTAGAATGTTCGTATAACCTTTTTTCTTTCACATTTTACACTAGTTCACTCTGGATGCGAAAGCGACTGCTGATGAGATGCAGCTCATTTTTATAACGGACGATTGAGATTTCCCCCCTTCATTCTCCATTAAAAAAATTCCATACATGCCATACGTGCCATACATTCTATTCATTCCATACACGCCATACATTCCATAAAAAAAAAATTTATTTAATTTTTATGAGTTATATATACACGTGCGCGCGCACGTGTGTGTATGCGTATGTAAAGCATACAACTTGTGGGGAATTGACTCAACGGTCTATGCGAGTGACGCCATTTAAAACTTTCGCATATACCCACTGATTTTTAGAGACATTTTTTGTTGTTATTTTTTAATAACGATATTTCAATTATTTTAATTAAGAAGAAATTACCTGTCCTTTCTGTTAAATTTAATTGTTGACAATTTACATATAAATAATTAATTGTCTACATCTAATACTCTATAAGAGAAAATTAGTAACATTATTTATCAAATTTTTTTCTCGTAATAATCTTTCGGTAATAGACATACAGGAGAATCGAACCTAGTCTCCTTTGCATCTATACGACAGTGCTCTGCCGTCTGAGTCATTGTCGCTCTTTCTAAAGATAGTGCATACTAACTGTATATTATTTCATGATTTAGAAAAAATTATCATTTTTTAGTATTATTTTTTACACTGAATTAAACGAACTATTTTAATTTTGTATATATTTTTTAACTAATTAAAAAATACTTACCTTATACTTACCTACTTGTCTCGCTGAAAATGGAGGGGTAACAATAAAGAAAAACACAAGGTTGAATTTATTCGTAATTTCAAATTGTTATTGTTTTTTGTTGAAATGTTTGTTTTTAGTACTTAGCTTTGCGGCTACGACATATTTGCGCATATGTTTGAATAGCACTTAAAAGTGCTGATTTATAAAAAATTATATAAGTTTTTTATTGAATGAATAGTTAGGCTATGTTATATTTAAACATACGGGGAGGTTATATTGAGACTTGGATGAGTGTGGACGTGTCTTGTGTGAGTGCTGAGTATAACGCAATTTTAGAGAGAAGGAGAGCGGGAAGTGAAGAGAAAAAGGGAGAAAAGGTACAGGAGGAGTCGAAAGGGGTTTGGAGAAGAGAAAAAGTGAGGGAAACAAAGGGCGAAGGAAGTAAGGTGAGAAAAAAAGAAAGGGAGAAAGGATAGGTTAGGTTAGATAAGACAGAAGGCGGGAAAAGAGGAGCGTAGGAGAGGGATATAAAGGCGAAGACAAAGGGAATAAGAGAGAGAGTTAAGGCGGGAGCAAGGTGGGGAATTGGAATAGGAAACAGGAACGAGATGTTCATAACGCCAGGAACAGCGAAAGAGAGGGATGGTAAAGGGGATAAGAGGAAGGCAAAGGGGGTGAGAGGTAGAGAGAGCGAAGAGGGCCTGAGAGGAGGAAACAAGGAAGAAGTGAGACAGATGAAAAGGTACAAAAGTGAAAGCGAGGGGAGTGGAACAGATGGGGATGAAGGAAATGAAATGGACAGAACATTGATAGGGGTGGGTGAGAGTAAAGGAGAAGGTAATGCAATTGAAAGAGTACTAGCAGAAATGAGAGAACTGAGAAGAGAGGGGAAGAGAGAAAAAGAGGAACTGCTAAATGAAATGATGAGGCGAATGGAGGAGGCGGAGAAAAAAAGGGAGGCAAAATGGGAGAGAGGGTTAGAAAAACTTAGAGAAGAATTAGAGAAAGATAGAGAGGAAAGGAAAAAAAGAGAAAGAGAAGAAAATGAAGACAAGAGAAGTGGGAAGAAAGAATGAGTGGATTGGAAGAAGAGATGAATAAGATGAAAAAATGCATGGAAGGAAAAGAGACAAGGGCAGAAAAAAAAGGAGTAGATAATAGGGATGAAATGGATCACATGAAGGAGAGGATGGATAGAGAAAGTAGGGTAAATAATATAATTGTAACGGATCTGGAGAGAGAACTGAAATGGGAAAAAAAGGAGATGCAGAGAAATGGTTAAAGGACAGAATGGGAATTAAGGGGGAAATAATAAGCCTAAGGAGTATAGGAGGACCAGAAATAAAACAGAGACAGGAAGGGACAGAGTATAGAAGGAAGAGGATGTGGCAAATAAAGTGTGCCTCATGGGAACAAAAGGAGGGAATAATGAAAAAAAAAAGTAAACTAGGGGAGAAAAAAAAATATATAGATCACGACTGGACGTGGAAACAGAGGAAAATAAGAGAGAAGGTAAGAAGAAAAGCAAGAGAATTGAAAAATAAGGGCAAGGAAGTTAAAATATGGCACAACGGGTTAAGAGCAGGGGAGGAAGAGTGGAGGTGGAATGAGAGAGAAGAAAGAATGACAAAGAAAGGAATGGAAGGGTTTCGGAAATAAAAGTGGGAGAGGAGAGAAGAGAGAAGAGGTGAAGGGAAGAAAAACAGTAAAAATGTTATTCTGGAATGTGGCGGGAATAAAGAGCTTGGAAGAAGAGGACTGGAAAAGCATTAGAAATTTTGATATAGTAGGACTTACGGAGACATGGGTGAAAAGAGAAGAAGCAGAAATAGGAATAGGAAGAAATTTGAATGAGTATAACATTGAATGGAGAGACTCGAGAAGGGAAGGAAAAAGGGGTAGGGAGATAGGGGGTGGACTGATGGCAGTTAGAGAAAGACAAGGGAGATTAAAGGTAAAATGGAAGAAAGAAAGGACAGAAGAAGTCATAGTAGGGGAAATAGAGATAGAGAGAGAGAAATGCCCGGTTGCATCAGTCTACATGCAACACAAGAAAAAAGAAAATTATAACCTAACCGAAGAAATAGAGGAAAATAGAGGTAAAATATTAATAATAGGAAGAGACTTTAACGCTAGAACAGGAGGCGAAGGAAGAGAATGGGATAGCGAAGGACAGACAGAAGAAATAAAAACAAAGGATGGTATGATAAACGCAGAAGGGGAAGACATGGTTAAATGGCTAGGAGAGACGGGATTAGTGATTATGAATGGAAAAAAAGAGGGAGATGAAGAAGGAGAAATTACATATATAGGAGCGAGAGGGATGTCGACGATTGACTACGTAATAGGAAATATAGGAGGGGAAGAGAGAGTGAAGAAAATGCAAATGGGAGAGAGAATCAATTCGGATCACCTACCAGTAGAAGTGGAGCTAGAAAACAGGGTTGAAGAAGAAGAAAACAGAGAAGAAGAAAGGCTAAGAGAAGACTGGAGCGAAGAAGGAATAAAAGAGTATCACAGATGGATAGGAGCAGTAGAAGGAACGGAAAAATGGGAAGAGATAAAAATTAGAGTGCAGAACGCCATAACAAAACAGAAAATAAGAAGTAAAAAAGGAACAAGAAAAAGCTGGTGGAGAGAAGAATGTAAGGTAAAAAGAGACAAGGTAATGAATGCTCTGAAAGAACTAAGAAGAGGAATTGGGGACAGAAGCAGATACCTGGAAGCAAAAAGGGAATACAGAGAGGAAATAAGAAAGGCAAAAGAAGAGGAAGGAAGGAAAGTGGCGGAGGAAATAAGCAAAGATAGAACGAGAAGGAAATTTTGGGAAAAAGTGAGCGGAGGAAAGAAGAAAAGAGCAAAAATAGACGAAAAAATAAGCAATGAGGAATGGCTAAAACACTTCAAGAAGCAGCTGGGAGAAAAAGAAAAGGACTACAATAAAAAAGAAGAAAGAGAAGAATGGGAAAGGGGGGAAAAAGAAGAAAGAGGGGAAATAAAAGTAAAAGAGGTAGTAGAGGTGATAAAGAGAATGAAAAAGAAAAAAGCAACAGGAGAAGATGGGATTGCAAATGAAGCGTGGATGGCTGGGACTGAAAGCCTAATAAATGACCTGACAAAATGTCTAAATAGAGTATGGAACGGAGAAGGATACCCGAAGGAATGGAGAAAGGGAATAATAATACCAGTATACAAGAAAGGAAATAAAGAAGAAGTAAGCAATTATAGGGGTATAACGCTGATGGACACAAGATATAAGATATATGCAGAAATAGTAAGGAAAAGAATAGATAGAGAGATAGAAGAAAAAGGAATACTAAGCGATACGCAAATGGGATTCAGACTAAAAAGAGGAACAACAGATGCAATATATGTGCTAAAAACGGCAATAGGAAAAGAAATCAGGGAAAAAGGTGGAAAATTGTTTGTCTTCTTCGCTGATATGAAAGCAGCGTTTGACAGGATAAGAAGAAAGAAGATATGGGAAATAATGAAGGAAAAAGAAATAGATAAAAGGATCAGAAGAAGCATAGAAGAAATATACAAGGAAACAGGATGCAGAATAAAAATTAGAGGAGAGTTAATAGGGGAATTCGACACAGAAAAGGGAGTAAGGCAAGGGTGCCCGCTGAGCACTACGCTATTTAATCTTGCCTTTGCGGAGTTAAAAGAGAAGATGAGTAAAATTCGGGAAGGAGGAGTGGTAATAGGAAGAAAGAAAATTTGGAGGATAGGATACGCGGATGATATAGTAATGATGGCAAAAAATGAAAATGGGATGAAAGAGATGCTGAAAAAACTAAGGATATTCTTAGAGGAAAGAGGGTTGGAATTAAACGTAGAAAAGTCAAAAATGATGAAATGGAGGAGGAAGAGGAAAGGAAGAAAGTTTTGAGTGGATAGGAAAGAAAATTGAAATGGTAAAAGAATATAACTATCTGGGATACATAATAAACAAAAATAATGGAAAAAAGAGACATATAAAGAAAACAGAAGGTAAAATAAATATGGGACTAGGAAAAGTATGGGGGTTGGGAGAAAGATTATTCAAAGAAAATTGGAAGCTAAGGATGATGTTATTTGACGCGTTAGTGAAAAGCGTGATAATGTATGGAGCAGAAATATGGGGGTGGAAAAGATACGAGGAAATAGAAAGACTACAAATGAAATATATAAAATGGGTACTGGGTTTGGACAGAAACACACCGAGTTATCTGATAAAATGGGAAACAGGAAGAAAAGAAATAAAAGAAAAAGCAATGGAGAGAGCGATGAGATATGAAAATAAAATTAAAGAAGAGGGGGATGGAACAATAAAGAAAGAAGCATGGAGAGAAATGAAGAGAAACGAAAGGAAAAGAGAAGAAAGAAATGAAAAAAAAGGAGACAGAGAAGAAAGACTAGGGGAAAGTAAAAAATACAGAGAGAGAGAAGGAGACGATGAGAGAGAAGAGTTCTGGGAAGAAGTAAGAGAAGAATTGAGGAAAAAAGAAGAAAAAGAAATGGAAGATAAGTTGGAAGAATCAAGATATATAAGAGAGTGGAAGGGGATAAAGGAAGAAATGAAGAAGTGTAGACTAAAAGAAATACAAAATGAAGAGAACATAAGAGGCCTACAAATAAGAGAGAGGTTTAGGTTAGGGAACGAGACAAGAGGGAGTAGATACTGGGAAAAAGAAGAAAATAAGAAATGTAGAATGTGCCAAAAAGAAGAGGAAAATTGGAAACACATAGTAGAAAAATGCGAAATGACAAGAAAAGAAGGAGAAAAGTGGGAAGAAATAATAGTTGGGAGCAAAGAAAAAAAAGCATGGATGAAGGAACTAAAGTGGAAAAGAAGAAGAAAAGAAGAAGAAAAAGAGAAAGAAAAAGAAAAGTGAAAAGAGAGAAGAAAGAAATTGGTAAGAGAGAATGGTAGTAAGCATGAGTGAAAGCAGAGGGAGCGGAGGATATCGCAGAAAAGGTGTAAAAGCCGTAATACGGACAGGTGAGAAGACCGGCTAGATAAGAAAGAAATTAAAAGAAAATTCATAGAGTAAAGAAGGCAAAAGAAAAGATTAACGAAAATGGATGAAATTGAAAGGAAAATAACGAAGATAGAAAGAGACAGAAGAGTAGAAAAAGAAGACCTGGAAGAATGGATGGAAATAAAAAGAAAAAAAAGAAGGGATGTGGAAAACAAGGTAAAAGAGTTGGAAAGAGAGGCTAGGAACCAGGAAATAAGACTAAGAACAATTGAGGAAAACCTAAAAGAAAGCGGAAAAGAAAGAGATGAGAAAGGAGCAGAAGAGGAAGTAGAGAGAAAAAAAGAGAAAAACAAAAGAAAAAAAAGGAAAATGGAAAGTGAGAGTGACGAATCACCAGGAGAAGAATGGGACGAGTGGAAAAAAAGAATACTGGTAGTGAAAAAGGGACTAAAATGGGAAGAAGGTGCAAAAATAGAAGAATGGTTTGAAAATGTTCATAAAGTGAAAGTGAATCACGTAATGGAATTGGGAGAAAGGCTGAAAGTAGAGTTTAATAGCAGAGAAGACAGAGACAAGATATGGGACTTGGAAAGAGAAATATATAGAGAAGGAAAAATGAGCTTAGACGAGTGGCTGTCCTTTGAAGAAAGAAAAGAGAGGGACGAAATGGTAAGGGCAGCAAAGAAGTTCCTCAGTGCTTGCCAGGAAGCAGGAGTAGTAATGGACATCGTGGTAGAAAACAGAAGGATGATTATAAATGGGAGGACTTACAGAAAGAGGGGAGGTAAGTATAGGAGGGAAAGAGAAAGAAAGAGGATGGGATAGAAGATGGAATGAAAGAGTGAGAAGAAGACGAAAGAGGGAAGGCAAATGGAAAAGAAGATGAGAAGGAAATACAAAATACACTAACACAAACAAAAACACAATCACACACATATACAACATAATCACACAAAACACAAAGAAAAAAAAAAAAAAGAATCAAGGCACGTCACACAATAATAATGAAATGTACTTTGTAAGAAACTAAAGTTGTAACATTTAAGTTGAATAAATTTATATATATATTTAAACATACGTTTGAATAGCACTGAAAAGTGCTGATTTATAAAAAATAATATATGTTTTTATTAACTGTCGGGATTGTACTATTTTTTAATTTAGTATATTTTTTAAATAATTAAAAAATACTTACCTTATACTTACCTGCTCGTTTCGCTGAAAATGGAGGAGTACGAATAAAGAAAAACACAAGGTTGACTTTATTCGTAATTTCAAATTGTTATTGTTTTTTTGTTGAAACGTTTGTTTTTTAGTACTTACCTTTGCAACTACGATATATTTGCACATACGTTTGAATAGCACTTAAAAGTGCTGATTTTTTTAAAAATAATATAAGTTTTTTTATTGAAAATTTAGCAGTGAAAAGTGCTGTTTTAAATTTATCTGATCTGATGATGATATCGATTAACTGTCGGGATTGTATAGCTTCGTCAACTTGAAAAAAGTGGCCCAGAAAAGAGCCGATCGTTCGTTCACTGCAACTTGTCGTTGCGTGGGAAAAAGAGCGTACGCGCTATCGCAATCCTGTATTAATACACATTGGCGTCTTTTCTCCGTACTAATCACATTTTCTTTAGCTACTCCTCCCACCACTAATTATGATCGTCTTAAGCGCGTGACAAAATCAGTGCTGTCGCGTAGTCTCGCACCCCCTACTCCCAAATCTTCAACCAATGACCGAAGCGCGGCAAGTGTTTCCAAAAATGAATAAAATTCGATCGCCTCGCAACGTTACGTCATAGTGATCAATCCATCCAAGTTTTGGTTGGAAAGTCAACTTTGGTGAAGGAAGATGCAGCGCGAATATAATAGTGAAGTGCGAGATCGATTTCTGCAGCAATAGTTTGCGCCAGACGATAGGCCGTGGCAAGATACATTAGATCAAGCTATGGAAGCATTTGGCGAGAACGGCGATCTTTCCGAAGATGAAGTCTTCGGAGTGAATGAAGTAGCGGTGGACGAAGTCGTCGTGCAGCCGCGAACACCTTCGCCGAGGAGAAACGGCGACGACATCCACGAAGCGGCAACAATTCGGATGCCACTGCCACCTCCACCTACAATATTATTGTGAATACCTATTTTTTTCATTCTCTTTTACTCTCTCTCTCTCATTCTGTTTTTTATAATATAAAGAACAAAATCATTTAAATGTAAATAGATATGTTCTTATTATTATAAAATTTTATATATAATTAATACCATTATACTAATAACACAATTATATTTAAATTTTATTAATTTATCAATATGATGGTATTAGTTATACATAAATTTTTTATAATAATAAGAGCATATATGTTCGTTACATTAAAAAAGAGGTTCTGTTCTTTTTTTCATTGAATAATATTGTATTATTCGTTATGTAATATGTATGTACGTGTGTATATGAGAGAGAGAGTATTTCCAATTTCAAATTTAATGTCCCTTTCTCTCACGTAGTTAAAATTTCTTGTTGTATTTTTGGATCGCGTTCTTTTTTTTACGATGTCTGGTTTTCGTCGTCGTAGTCGTTATCGGTATAGTACACTGCTACTCTCACAGTTTTATTATACAGGGAATTTCAGTACAAATACATGTGTTTCCTATTACAGCAGGCATCGGTCGCCACTTGAATTACTGCCACCGTCTCCAAGCTCGCGATTGCTTCCAACGGTGAATGTGTACGTTGAATATTGTTATGTATATTTAGATAGATGTATGAATTGATTTTTTTTTCAAATAAAGAATTTTTTTGCAGGTCTGATGACGATGACGACGACGACGTGGAGATGGTCTGACAGGTAATTGTCTCGCGGTCGACCACCACCACCACCATCATCACGACACGTGGCATACGTCGACCTGGTGACGCCTCGAGCAGCACCCGTGATCATCGCCAACACAACGCCACAATAGCCGCTCTTGGTGAACTTAGTTTCACCAGAGATACAAGAGACGCCCTGCCGCCGACGAGAACAGGTGTAATTTTTTTTTTTCTCTTTTCTTTTTTTCTAATCGGCGGTAGTATGTTCTAAGTTTTTTTTCATTTTTTGTTGCAGGTCGACGATCACGACGACGACAACAACAACAACAACAACAATAACACCATGTCAGTATGCGAGGGCTGAGAGTGCGTACACTGCGCCGCTGGTCGCTACAGTGGAATCACCACCGCAGCGCGGCAGCAGGCGGCACGTCGATCGGAATGGGCCGGTCAGACACGTGGTGCGCAGATTATTTACATCGAGGTCGTGCAGTCCCGAAAGTTCCCCCGCTGTGCGCCAGCCTTCTCGATCGCCGTCGCCAGCTCCCTTGAAGGACCACGGAATCACCCACAACGGCGCTCATGCAGAATCTCCACATCACGAGGAAAAGAAAGCGCCTGTGCGTCATGGACGAAACGGTCGACGGCACTCCGCGCTATAAAGTTGCCAAATTTTTCACCGCTGATCATGACGACGACGATGACGAGGACGACGACGACGACAACGACGACGATGATGATGATGATGATGATGACGATGACGATGATGATGGCGATGATGATGATAACTAAGCGTCAGTTTTTTATAAATTTTTGTACATTTTTTGTATTTTTTTGTACATTTTTTATATTTTGTTGTATATTTTATATAATAAATAATTATTAATAATAAAATATGTCTTTTTTTTTATTTCAGCGATCAGTCACACACACACACACACACACACACACACACACACACGATAAAAAATCAAAACGCGTAACACAGAATACACGCATACATCAGATCACGAGGAGAGAGAGAGAGAAGGAGGAGGAGGAGGGAGGGGGAAGTGCAGAGAACGCACGTTGTGTCAGAACACATCAGCATAGTATAGGAGAGGAGGGGGAATGCGTAGAACGCACGCATAGTACAGTAGAGCAGGGGGGAGAACGTACGCCACATTAGATTAACTCAGTAGGGGAGGGGGGAGTGCGTAGAAGGCACCGGTATAACTCAGTAGGAGGAGGGGGAGGTGAGTCGATAACGCACGGGCCGATCAGAAGGGGGGGGGCTGAGGTGAACATGCACACACTTCAACTCACACGCTTCAACTTAGTGAGCTGATACCCCTCTGGTTTACCTACTCATATCGTCTTTTTTCGACGCAAATTCACCTGAATTAAGTCCACATTTTCAACTAATTTTTCATTTTTGGCATGTAATAGTGAATCCATATTGCATTAACGGTAACGTAATGTTAGAAAAACTCTTTGGGATTACATTAAAACATTCTCAAACTGTGCTCAGACGCAACCACACGAGCTCGATTGTTATCAGTTATGAGAAAATATGGCACCCATCTTGCAGACTACTTTTTCATGCTCAAATATTCATGTAAAATGTTCCGTGTTTATCGTACTGAAATATTAAGAGTCTCACTAATCTCACGCATTTTCGATCGATAATCGGCAAATACAATATTATGAACTTTATCGATTATGTCTTAAGTAGTCACCTCTTTAGTACGGCCATGACTCTCAGTATCATTTGTACTTTTATAGCCATAACAAAATTGAGTAAACTTGATAAGTGCTAATTCGCGTGAATCCCCATAAAGTGTAAGCCTCTTTAACAGCTGAGCGGCCTCGAACTTTTCCAAGCTTCACGGGGACCCCGACCCATCCGCACTTTGTTTGCAGAATATCTAATTATAAGAGGACCGCACGATATCGTGATCCAAATAATTCGGCTTTATTATTTACTATTTACCTAAACAATGAACATCGAAATCACTAATCGCGAGAGGGAATTCGAGTATAGGATCAATAAACGGAGAAATTCATTTAGTAATATCGAAGTTTCTCGTTTTATTACACGACAACTATACATTAAAAAAAATTTTTTGTTGATTTAATTATCTAAAAGTAACTAGTCCGAATTAATTAATAATTGATAATTTCATACGCGCAAACACGTGGATAAGACCAAGCTTATAGCTACATGCAATAATAATAAAAGTCATAGAGAGAGAGACAGTCAAAGATATGAATAGTTTCGCCGTGTCAACTCTATCACAAGAAATATTATATAAGTACTCACTTTTTTTAGTTAAAGTTTTGGTGGTATATAATATATATCGGTCCAATGAATTTTATTCCAATGAGTCCAATAAACCAATAAGTCAGTAGATAAGCATGTATGTTCTGGGACACAAAGGAGCCGACAAAGGATGCCGCCAATGTATAAGGGATATGCGTATGTCCTGGGACACAAAGGAGCCGCCCGATGAAGGTGTCACGGTAGTGACACCTTTTAATTTATGGTCAGACTACATGCTGAGTGTCTAAAAGGTATTTGATGTACCTTTGACACCACCCACGTGCCAGTGGGCCCCGTGCTGAGTGTTTAAAAGGCATTTGATGTTCCTTTAACACCTCCCGCGTGCTGCCAGTGTATAAGGGATATGTGTATGTTTTGGGACACAAGCCAATGTATAAGGGATATGTGTATGTTCTGGGACACAAAGAGGCCGCCCGATGAAAGTGTCGCGGTAGTGATACCTTTTAATTTAAGGTGAGATCCTATGCTGAGTGTTTAAAAGGAATTTGTTTTTCGTTTGACACCTCCCGCGTGCCAGTGGTCCCCTTCGATGCCCCCCCCCCACCTTTATTTTGTTTTTTTGTTTTTTGTTTTTCAGAGTTGCATGCTTATGTGTTTTCTCAGAATACACTCTCTGACGGCGTTTTACCTCATGCTGAGGGTTTGAAACGTAATCGTTGTACCTTTTTCTTCTGAAGTTACCTTGTATCTTAATTACGAATCGCATACTGAGCAACTAAAACTAAATTTATAACCTCTACCATTAAAAAACAATACCTTAGCTATTTTTGAATGGAGTTTCGAGAGTAGGAAACTTTTAGGAGGAACGAAATAAAAACGTCTTCATTTTCAGAAAATCTTTCATTAGTAGACTAGGTCTGTAAGAGAAGACTTCTTAAAAAGTGTGTAAAGTGATTAAAAAAAAAGTGTATCATAAATCCAATCGAAATTGTAAGAACAATAAATGCCACGATCGTATTCATGGCGAATGTAAGTAAAAAAAAGCAATATTTATATTAATATTATAATTTAATTTATATATTTTTTTTTTAGACTCCTCCAAACCTTTTGGCGGGCACTCCGACAGCATCATTTTACCATTTATTACTAGCAATTTTATCAGCCGTAAGTAATTTTGTTATATAATATTTTTAATTATTATAATCTTATATATTTTCTTTTTCAGCTTCATTCAATCATGGTCGATCCTGCTCAAAAACTGAGGATTGGCCAGCTGCTGCAGGGGGTGATTGAGGTAAGGAATTTCTTTTTTATAATTTGCTTCATATAAATATATAAATATTTGTTTGTTTTTTAGTTGCAGCAGATATTGGAGTTTGCTGAGCGCTCAGCAAGACAGCGGGCTGATGCCCAAAGAGCCGCTGTTGAAAGGGCTGCAGTCGAAAGGGCTGCAGCCGAAAAAGCTGCAGCTGAAAGGGCTGCAGTCAAGCAAGCTGCAGCCGAACAGGCTGCAATCGAAAAGGCTACAGCCGGAAAGCCTGCAGCCGAAAAGCCTGTAGCTGAAAAGACTGCATCCGAAAAGGTGTTGGAGGAAACAGCGAGGAAAAGGAGGAATCCGTTTGTATCGTTACCGCCAAAAAAAAATTTTTTAAGGTATAATTTTTTAATAATCATATCATTAATTATAAAATTAAAATTTTAAAAATTATTATTTTTTTTTCAGATAAACGATGTTGCTCGAGAGTTTTTATGCAGTATTGAAAATGCCCTTCTAAGAGCAAAGTCTACTGCCGCTGACACCACCACCACCACTACTATCACCACCACTACCACCGATGCCATCGGTACCACTAACATCACTATCACCACCACCACTGCTGCCACCGCCACCACCATCACCACTGCTGCCACCGCCACCGCCACCAACAAGCGGAAAATAAAACTTATGAATATAGAAACCGTGAATATGATGTATCCAGGAATGGTTCGAAGGCCAACACAACCTTCCAAACCATCCGGTAAAATAAAAACTAAAAAAACATTATGTAAATAAATAAATAAATAAATCAATTTATAAATAATTGCAATAATTAATATTATATTTAATAATTGTATAAATAATTAAAAAAATAAATAAATAAATTACATAATAAAAAGTGTCTCTCTCTCTCTCTCGCTCTCCTCCGATAGTAGGGCGCTTCGTTAGTAAGCTTATGCTGGCTGAGTCTAGGCTCACGGAGAGGGGGGTAGCGTCTCTAGCTGCTTGCTAGGAGCGTCCATAGTATAGCCCTTGGAGAGGGGGTAACGTCTCTAGCTGCTTGCTTGGAACGTGCGCCGTATAGCCCTTGGAGAGGGGGTAGCGTCTCTAGCTTGCTAGGCGTATACGCTGTATAGTGAGGATGCTGCTCTCTCTCTCTCTCTCACTCTCTGTCGCTCTCCTTCGATAGTAGGGTATGTGGGCCCTTGGAGAGAGGGTAGCATATAACTTACCAAGCTATATGCTGCTCTCTCTCTCTCTCTCTTTCTCTAAGCAAGCGCTATAGTAGTTTCATTAGATTGATTGATTGGTTTCATTAGGTTGATTTTATTTCAATATTAATTAATAAAACGTATAGAATTGTCGTTTAATTATTAATTTATTGTTCATTCAACTATACATTAAATATAATACAGTCTGTCTATAATCTTTATTTTCAGTAGTTGACATCGCTATATGGAAATATTGAGTTGAATTTTTATATGTAATATTGTCAACTTCATCAATACCTTCTATTTCAGATTGCTTCCGCCTAGCTTTTATCCATAAAAACAATCTTTGTGCATCTGTAACGGCACATTTAAAGTTAGCTGGTTTATTTTTATGATATGTGCATATTGTTTCTAATGGGTAAGGTAATGCGCTCATTGGTGGACATCTCATCTCGCTTTCAAGTTCTAAAATTTTTCTAAAAAAGGAAAAAAATTTTTAATTAATAATGATTTTAATTTCTAACAAAAAAAATAAAAATACTTACTTTTCAGGTAAAATTTTTTGAAACCATTGTTTCTTTTTTAATCCTTATACATAAATATTTCTAGAATTATTGAAATGATTGTTTAGTACACGTACTAAATTTTTATATCGAATAAGACCGGATCTCCATAATAAACCATGATGACACGTTTCTAAGAAATGATTCACTTTTCGACACTTGAAAGCAAGTTGAAACCAATGATATGGTGGTTCGAAGAAAAACAGAGTTGGAACAGTATCTACATTTAATGGTAGATATGCAAGTTCTATATAAACAAAAGTCTCGTTTAAACTTTGAAAGCCTTGATGTTAAAAAATTAGTTTAAAATTTTTTTTTTTTAATTTTGAAAATCTATTACGAAATCCATTTGAAAAGATGCTGAAGTTAATATGAACTCTACTAGTTCCTAAAACCGTTATGAGAGTTATATTATTACATTATATCTCACTATTCGAAAGTAGAGGGCGTCATAGTCACCATACCTCACCATTCGAAAGTATAGGGCGTCATAGTGACTATATCGTATAGTATGATTATAGATAGTTTTTATTAAATTCCAACAATATATATATATATTTTATTTTCTTTTTTATTGAAAATCATTGTATACATTGATTACATACGCAATGTCTTGTTAATTTAAAACTAATTTTTTAACATCACCACTAATTGGATTATATTATACAATATAATCGTGTAATATTAAGCAGTAGTTCAGTATCTTCAGGAAAATCAGTCCGAGTTTCAAATTCTAGGCGAACATCGCCTGGCGCGCTTTTTATGTTTCATTTTGTTTGGAGCAGTCTATAACTATTAGCCCCACTTTATTAATGAAATATTTTTTATTGAGTAACGGCTCGTTTTTTTTTACCATAATAAGCGTTTTGAAAATTAGTATACATATCGTAGAGAACAATATACTGATTTTGATTGATATTCAAATTGAGATTTCCATACGGACAGCATTGTGTATTGAGGAATAGCTTCACATCACTAATATTACAATGATAAAAATTACTAGAATTAATACTCCATGAATTTTTACGTTTAGTTTGAAAAGCGAAAATAACAAAGCGAGGCTTTTCCAATTGATTGGAAGTCTTAACACTCCAAACATGCTTTGATGTACGTGGTAATTTTGGATACTCATACATTTCCCAAGTACGATAATTCATTGTACGATAATTGCACGATCTCGTCAAATCTGATTGAGTAATTTGATTTTTTCTTTGTCTGCAACCATCACCTATGGCATCAACCATTCAACCTTAGTTAAAGTAATTTTTGACTTTTCCGAAGCATCAGGATTCCTTACTGGAATACTTAAAATAGCATTCAAATCATCTCTTGATCTTATGAGTATAAGTTTATGCTTGACATTGACTACAATTTTCCGATAATCTTCAGCAAAGCCAATCAACGTACTAAGAGGGATAGTAACATCAAAAAAACCTAGAGCATTGCATATTAAAACTTCATTGTTATCACTATTCCATCCGGAATTTTCAGCGATAGAGCTCTGACATGGATTGAATGAAAGCCAATTTTTTATGAGGGTTAACGAAGCCGCTTAACGAAGCCTACATTATTCACTTTATCAATTTCAATAGCATTTATTTCATATCGTATTTCCTCTAACAAATGACAGAGGACGTTGTTGACTAATAAAGTGTTCTCCACTAGCATAGTACCGTTCGGCTTGGTCAACCTACCACAAATATGAATCATACTGCGTGATGGAAGAAGAGATAAATCTTTATGTTGAATTGCTAATTTCATCGCTATTATTCAAATATGATAATGAATAAGGCTGATGCGCATGAACTTTATTATGAGCTATAGACTCATCGAAAGCGACAGCTGAATAAATGTCTAGAATTCCCTCCATGTTGTTGTTGTTGTTGTTTTATACAACACACTAATATGCACAATATTTTGTTCCACGATTTTCGACGAATTTTAGTCTCAAGCTTTTCAGGAATTGAATGTTCTGAGGTGTGAGCTGTCTGATAGCTCGCTGTTGACGGGCTGCTGTTTGACATTTTTATCTTGTAATATAGCCTCGGCCGCACTTTATATTGTAAATGATACCCATTACTAACAAGGGTACCACCCTAACCCGACCTCACCGATTTGAATGATTTTGGGATATATTGTAGTACTTGAAAAAGAATTAGATACGTCTTTTTTTTATCGGCCCATAAGGGCTTTTAAGGGCAGAAATCCACCCTGAAAATCAACCCCTAAAATCAGTTCTTTTAATATTTCCGAGCATCAAATGAATATTTTTCAGTAAACTCAACATTTAAACATTTCTTATAAAAAGACGCTTTTAAGGACATAACATTTATACAGAAGGGTTGCAACCCCCTTTTTAATAGGGGTAAATACGCTATTTTTGTACTGTTTTACGACATGTAATATAGTAAATCAGCTCGAGTGATTTAAAAATCGCACTGATAATGAGAAAATACCAAAAAAATATAATAAATAAATTGACGTGTTTGCTGATTTAAAAAAAAATATTTAAGGGGTGTTTCACCCCCTAGAAACCACCCCCGTCAAACTATCAACAGGTTAATCCACCTAACCCTGGGATAAACAAGTTTAGTCGTTTGTTATTTCTTGAAATAATTTAATCCTATGCATGAGCTAGCTACCTCAACTAACCAACCTGCCTTTAACCCATCAAACCCCCATAAACCACCCTTACCGAACCAGATGCAGGCTAACGCACCTAATCCTGTGAAAAGCAACTTTATTCGTTTGTTATTTCTTGAAATAATTGAACTTTACACCATAAGCGAGTTATCCCAGCTGTATAACATACCTCTTATCCACCTATCCCTAACCTATCTAATCCCCACCCTTATAAACCACCCTTACTGAAACACAAGCAGGCTAAACTTCCTAACCCTGGGAAACAGGAGTTATGTCGTTTGTTATTTCCTGAAATAATTTAATCCTACGCCTGAGTGAGCTACCTCAACTAACCAACCTGCCTCTAACCCACCAAACCCCCATAAACCACCCTTACTCAACCAAATGTAGGCTAATAGACCTAACTTTGAGAGAATTGAGTTTATCAGTTGTCAGTGTATTCTCCATGACAAATTCATATCAAATGATAGTCATTCGTCGAATGAGTATTTTTTATACTAGTTGTCTTTTCTATAGTTCGTTTAAAAGAAATTTGTGACAAAGATGGCCGCAATTATATGTATTAAAATCTTGATATCTAATATAATTATACATGATTCTATTAACTTTGAGATAAATCAATAGATCTATAGGCGGCTGTAGATTACCAAAACAATCAAAATACATAACCTCATCACCTTTTTTTTTATATGCTACCCAATGAGTACCTGGTCCACGTTTATTATCTAAATTTACAATAGCTGTCTCTTGATATCGAGGTCCATCGGGCGGTAGAGCATCACGCATGAAAACACCTCGAAACTTTGCAATTTTTAGTATTTTACTATATTTTCTTATATCATGATCTGTCAGTGCTCGATTAGGTAAAGTTACTTCGAGCTTTTTTTTAAACCTTTTCCACTTGAATATGGTTTCAGATGAAGACCATAACCTTTACGAAGTGGTTTCAAATAAAGTCCTTTACCAATAGCAATAGCTTCAATAGTTTTATTGTGTCTATGAGCTTCTTTCAATTGATTTTGAGCGACCTTAGCACTGTTAACGGCTTTTGCTATTGAAGCAGCTGCTCCAGCTAAAGCTTCAGTGGCGCTCAAAGCCGCAAATAATAGAATTAAAAAAGGAAGAGCTCCACACACTTTACTAGCAATTAGTAGAATACGAGACATATTTATTTTTCATCTTCCTCCAGTCTTCTTCACAGCTTCTTTAGCGCCTTTTGTAGCCGAACGAATGACAAAGAGTAATTTATTACTAGGTACAATACTTCTCGAGACAACGTTAATAATTTTTTTCATTGTAATTGATAGATTTTTACTTTTTACATGTGTCTTTCGTCGCTGTCGTTGTTGTTGACGATTTTTTAATCCCTTACCTCGTTTCTTTCCTCGTTTTAAAATTTTAACACCCATACCAAGTTTACTTTTAACTTTCATTATGTTGGTTACAGCAAACGCAACAACTTTCTCACCAAAACTACTATATTTCGCTTGCACTCTACCCTAGGTCTGTTTAGCTAGAATTTTGTCGGCTTCGTTTCTCGCCTCAATGTTCTCTCGATTCTGAGATTAAGCAATATCGTGATCTTTACAAGCAGCGTCTAACGGATTTTTTCCAGGATCACCACGAGCAAGTCGTTTTTTCAGTTTAGTTCCCGGCCCGCAATACTGATAACCAGGCAAATGAGCTTCGAATGGTAAATTGTTAATGATCTTATTCACTAAGCCAGCACCACCAGTCTTTCTTTTGTGACAAATGAACATACCTCATCAGAAGACAAAGTCTTAATGAAACTAAAAATATATAGTCTTTTTATAATTAGTAGTCTCATTCGTCGTTCGATCGGTGACTAGAAAACAATATGGACTTCAAAGAGGAACCACTTAAGTCGCAAGTTATAAATTTTGATAATGTGGATGAGATGGAAAAACGAGAAAAAAGACATGATGATCTACTACCTGACAGTATACAAGCAGTTTTCTGTGGTCCGAGTAACTGTGGGAAAACTAACTGTTTGCTAACACTAATCACACATCCTAATGGACTTAGATTCGAAAACGTTTATGTTTATTCAAAGTCCCTCAATCAACCAAAGTATAAGTTTTTAAAAGATTTATTGGAACCGATTGACGGTATAAAGTATTATGCATTCAGCGAGCAGGAGGCAGTTGTTTACCGGATAAAGCTAATTCAAATTCCATCATGATTTTTGACGATATAGCCACTGAAAAGCAGGACAACGTGAGAGTATTCTTCTGTATGGGAAGACGAAAAAGTAGATAGTTTCGATCTCTGTCAATCATAGGCTTGCATACCGAAGCATCTCATTCGGGATAATGTGAATTTACAAGTTTTGTTTCGACAAGATGACGTGAATATTAAAGATATTTACAACGATCATGTTAACTCAAATTTTTGAGAAGTTTAAAGCAATTTTTTCAAAATCTTGGATAGACGATAATCATGGATTTATAGTTATTGATAGAGACAGACCAATCAATCATGGACGGTATAGAAAAGGATTCGATTCTTTTGCTATAAATATAGCGTAGTAAACGAATGAAGATTATTTAACTTTAGAAATTACAAGCGTCAACATGGCTAATTGTGAAAAAGAAAACAAGGTGCTCGAGCAATTATCTGAGGCTCGTGATACCATCAGACGTAAGTATCAACTAATAAAACGTGACAAAGCTGATTTAGAAAATACATTGAATGAAACTTTTAAACCTATGGTTGATACATTGAAGAAACTTGTGGAGGTAACTATTGATAAAACTAACGATAATACTGAACAGGAAACGAACAACGAGAAGAAAAATACCTTCGATAAAGTTTTCAAGTCAAAAACAACAGCTGACACTCCCTATAAATCTCGATATTTCAATAGTACTGTTAATTACTTAAATTCTACATTATATCCGCTTGATTCTACATTTGAATCCGCTATGTCTATTGCTGATGCTGCTGATGCTGGTGATGATAATGCTGATGAAAACGAATTTAGTAAGACTAGTGAATCATCACTTGATAGAACTGCAATTAATTTAGACAATGTTAGTTCAAATGTAACTACAAAACAACAAAAACAGCTATTGGATGACAAGATTGTAGGAAACTATATTCGACTATTGCATGAACCGCAACAAAAAAGTAATTTAGACAAGACATTTGGCGTTCGCTTGCATGAAAATACATATGTCATAGGCAATTCTCCAATTTCTTTTCAAAACGATAATGTGACTGTGAATGATAAAGCATTCAGCAAGACGCGTGGATTAATGGAACTTCTCTTTCGTAAAGAACCTAATTCTAAATTAATCAGTTCATCGGATATTAAAAATTATATAAAAATTCTTGAAATCACTAACGCTCATCATAAGAGATATGAAACAAATGGAGAATATCGCAATAAGCATGTAAATAAATTCAAAAAGTATATTGGTTAAAATTTATCTTTAAGTGGTAGTGCTAAGAAGCGAAAATTGATTATTGATGGAAGAGGTCTTTTTCCTAATTATAAAATAGCAAGAAAAGGAACATTATTTGATTATGTATATTGGAATGATCCAAACGAGCTCGTTGATCGATTGAGATTGCTTATCGCCGAACAAACCGCTGGTAATCCTAGTCATATTAATGAAATTCATTCAATCATTGAAGAATTACGTTAAGCTGGCTATATATATTAAGAGAATCCTAAATATTCCTCAGTAATAAAAGGAGTGTTGATGTGTTTGGACGTATATTGAATAAAAAGGAGGGTAATCGAGGTCCTCCTGGTGTAGGGTATAAAATCAATAAAGTCGGACAATACGATGTGGATAACAAAAGAATTTCTAATATATCTGATCCTCAGGAGAGTAATGATGCTGTAAACTTACGAACATTGCAAAAAACTAGTAAAGCTAACGTCGCTACGCTTACGACTATAATAAATAATCTGCAAAGAGCTAGTACACACCCCTCCCCAGCGGGTTTTAAGACTTGATAAAATGGCGAAAAAAATTATCTGGATAGATCGATAGAAAATCATCTAGAGAATACATTTATGCAAACCAGACCTCCAGAGAAGCTCGGTTTTATTAAATATTCACAATTTTCAATTTTTTTGATAGAAAAAAAATAATAAAGCCATTAATTCAGTAAATTTGTTTTATACAGAGAGAAATTAATATAGATTGAATTCTTATATATACAATTCGATTGGAAAACGAAATATATTTTATTTAGCCCAAATATATAACAAACTACAAATAATTTTGGTATAAATATTTAATACATGGAAAAATATACGTAGTATACTAATAAAAAGTACAATTATCAAATATGTTTTGATGCGAAATCAATGACTGCATTCCGTAATCTTACAGCGTAGCTAGGATCATCCATTAAATTGATTTTATAACGATCCCAGAACTTGATAAACTCTCGATGTAGAGATTCACCGGCCTGTTCAGACCATAGTCCTAGCCCTGAATAACACTTTGTTCAACATGATTTAGTATTATATGTATTTTCAAAGATTCTGAAACGTCAGTTGCATCAAAACTTTTATTCAATTCTTTTATACTGCTCGTCAAATTTTCTCTGTTTACACTCATACTTGAAAAAGAGCATTCTACAATTTTGTTCATCGCTTTGAAAGCAGAAATTATGGGTTGTAGCCGGAATATTCCAAGGTCTGAATATATTTTTGGGTCATTAAGCATATCAGCATTTTTAAGAAGTTTGCGACATGCATTTCCTTCGAATATCTCACCGTGATAATTCTTTGGTATTACCTTCAGATTTTTTGGCCAAAGTAATGCTCGGTCTCTTCCAACTATTTTGAACAAACCATTCCAAAAAATATGGTTGACGAAACCTTGTAAAAGGTGAAGTTCTGGTACAGGACATTTATGCAACACAGTAAGACCTGCTTCTTCAACGAACAAAGGAGCATTAATTGTACTGCGGAAAAATTTAGCTTCTTTTTTATTTTTCTTACCAGCTTCACAAAATTTGATATAATCCGCATTTAAGTCACCATAAGTCTTTAGTTTTTTTGATTCATCGTCCGCGTTCGAAGAATTAATATCAGTGCTAATAATTATTTTTTTTTCACAGGCGTCTTCAAAAGTATATTCTTTACAAACAGATTTCAAATCTGACAAAGTGACAAAGCAATATGGACACGGGAATGTCGATGATGCAGTTTGCTGTCCATTAACAATTAACAAAAGTTTTAAACCGGAAACAAATTGAAAGCTTATATTATTGATTTTAGTCAAATCGAACAATATTTTAATATTTTCGTAGGTCTCTTTGATTTTCGGAACAATACATAATAAGATAGTTTTATACACACTTGACGGTAGTGCGGTTTCGCTGGCACTTTTTTGTTTTGGCAGTCCATCATACTTATCTTTGCAATCTTCAATTTAATCTTCCGGTAGGATAGACAGTGATACTTTGAAAAATCCTTGGCTTCCATCAGCCATCACTTTAATTTTATAATAACCAATTATGTTTCTTTCACTTAATATAATTTCCACTAACTTTTCGGCATCGGCCCAAATGACAGGTCTCGATTCTTTGAGTTTTGAATTTTCAACATCAAAATCACAAATTGAATAATTGTATACTTTTTCAAATATTTGTGTCTTTATTGAAACATGTTCTCTGTAATGTTTAGGAACAGAATCTTTCCCAGCGTGAGATCTTAAAAATTTGGACACTTTTTTCATATTGGTATTTGACATATTCAATTGGTTTTGAAACTCATCTAAGTCTTGACTAGAAAATGTAACGTCCGATTTATTATTTGAGCCGACATGAAGTTTTAGCTTTTTTGAACTTCTAGTTGATAATTCTATTTCTTTTCGCGATTTCTTGGAATTGTCTGTACTCTCGAGCTTTATTTTTATTGAATGGCTTACCACTTTTTCTTGTACAGATTCAGGTGCTGTTTCTATTAGTGCGTTTAAATTATTCTGCATACCTGGAGCACTAATGCACTTGTGATGTTTACCAGACCCTCTGATTTTTTCAAAGCATAATTTACAAATCTGAATAATGTCTTCATTTTTGAGTGATTGAGAAGACGTCGTTGTTGTAACTGGCACAGCGTTAACATTAGACGTAGCATATTGGCCGTTCGAGGGATTAATATCAATACCCAAATCACGCTTATTATGTGCACCTCGTTTATTTTTCTTATTTTTACTTTTCCTTGCTTCCAAACAAATGTAACAATTACATAACTGATTAAATTTTTCTTGTTTCTTTTTGAAGAACAATACTTTCATACTTTGGCATATTCAACGGCGGATGTTTGTCACCATTTTTATCACAGTCGAAAACAGTATGTCGGCAAGTATTGCAAATACTGTTTGGAAACCTTAAATCGTTGATATCGAACTTTTCGTCTACATGCTGTTTGATTAATTCGGCACAATTTTCACTTATTTTAAATTCCTGTATTTTCTTCTTACCGGAAAATATTTTCTTTCCGCAACAAGCACAAACTTTACTTCTGTTCTCTTCATGACTACTCATAAAAGTCATGTTTTAAACATGTCAATTTTCAAACATTGAGCACTAACTTAACATTGAGCTGCGATAAATTTTTTACGATTTTGTATATATCGGCAGTGTTTAGAGTAAAGCTGTGGCAAGCACGACTCGATTTGTGCGTTGTTTACTAACATCAAATAGATAGATGAGTTTCGCGATATTCGTATATTTTTGTGCGTATTGTTACATATTTATACTAAAATTTGTTTTCCAATCGAATTGTATATATAAGAATTCAATCTATATTAATTTCTCTCTGTGTAAAACAAATTCACTGAATTAATGGCTTTATTATTTTTTTTCTATAAAAAAATTGGAAATTGTGAATATTTAATAAAACCGAGCTTCTCTGGAGACCTGGTTTGCATAAATGTATTCTCTAGATGATTTTCTATCGATCTATCGAGATAATTTTTTTCATGAGTTTGAAGTTTGGAACGTTCAACTTGAACGAAAAAAACGAAATTTAGAAAAATGCCTACTTATCAAAATTGATCGCTGAAATTCAATATAATAATGATAAAAAGGCAAAACAAAACGATTGGAATCACCTACCACCCTCTAAAAAATACCCTTAAAAATTAAGACATTGTCGAATATTGTTATATGTTATTTAGTACATAAGAATTAATTATTTTCAACAACAATTATTTATTCTTATGTAAAATCATGAGTGAAAATTTTGAGCGCTTGGAACTACCACGAACCACCCCTAATTTCATTTAAACAGGTAAGAAAGCAAAATTGATATCTTTTAGCTCTAATTTGTTATTAGCCACTAAATCGTTTTATATTTTCGCATATAATTATTTATTGTCATGTAAGAAATTGGTGTACAAAGTTTGAGCGAGCGGAACGATACGCAACTACCCCTAAGTTAATTTAACAACTAATCACATATAGGGAATACGCAGTTTTTGGGCTGCCATTTGTTATTAGCCACACGAAATTTAATTTTTTTTGTATATTATTGTTGAATGACATGTAGAGAACTGGTGTACAAAGCTTGAGCGATCGGAACGATACGCTACTACCCCTAAGTTAATTTAACAACTAAACACATATAGGGAATACGCAGTTTTTGGGCTGCCATTTGTTATTAGCGACTCGATATTTAAATTTTTTTATATATTATTGTTGAATGACATGTAAAGAACCGGTGTACAAAGTTTGAGCGATCGGAACGATACGCAACTACCCCTAAGTTAATTTAACAACTAATCACATATAGGGGATACGCAGTTTTTGGGCTGCCATTTGTTATTAGCCACTCGAAATTTAAATTTTTTTTTATATTATTGTTGAACGACATGTAGAGAACTGGTGTACAAAGTTTGAGCGATCGGAACGATACGCAACTACCCCTAAGTTAATTTAACAACTAATCACATATAGGGAATACGCAGTTTTTGGGCTGCCATTTGTTATTAGCCACTCCTTTTTTTAATTTTTTTGTATATTATTGTTGAATGTTATGTAAAGAACCGGTGTACAAAGTTTGAGCGATCGGAACGATACGCTACTACCCCTAAGTTAATTTTACAACTAAACACATATAGGGAATACGCAGTTTTTGGGCTGCCATTTGTTATTAGCCACTCCTTTTTTTAATTTTTTTGTATATTATTGTTCAATGTCATGTAGAGAACTGGTGCACAAAGTTTGCGCGATCGGAACGATACGCTACTACCCCTAAGTTAATTTAACAACTAAACACATATAGGGATTACGCAGTTTTCGGGCTGCCATTTGTTATTAGCCACTTCTTTTTTTAATTTTTTTGTATATTATTGTTGAATGACATGTAGAGAACTGGTGCACAAAGTTTGAGCGATCGGAACGATACGCAACTACCCCTAAGTTAATTTAACAACTAATCACATATAGGGAATACGCAGTTTTTGGGCTGCCATTTGTTATTAGCCACACGATATTTAATTTTTTTTGTATATTATTGTTGAATGACATGTAGAGAACTGGTGTACAAAGCTTGAGCGATCGGAACGATACGCAACTACCCCTAAGTTAATTTAACAACTAATCACATATAGGGAATACGCAGTTTTTGGGCTGCCATTTGTTATTAGCCACTCGATATTTAAATTTTTTTGTATATTATTGTTGAATGAAATGTAGAGAACTGGTGTACAAAGTTTGAGCGATCGTAACGATACGCTACTACCCCTAAGTTAATTTAACAACTAAACACATATAGGGATTACGCAGTTTTCGGGCTGCCATTTGTTATTAGCCACTTCTTTTTTTAATTTTTTTGTATATTATTGTTGAATGACATGTAGAGAACTGGTGCACAAAGTTTGAGCGATCGGAACGATACGCAACTACCCCTAAGTTAATTTAACAACTAATCACATATAGGGAATACGCAGTTTTTGGGCTGCCATTTGTTATTAGCCACACGATATTTAATTTTTTTTGTATATTATTGTTGAATGACATGTAGAGAACTGGTGTACAAAGCTTGAGCGATCGGAACGATACGCAACTACCCCTAAGTTAATTTAACAACTAATCACATATAGGGAATACGCAGTTTTTGGGCTGCCATTTGTTATTAGCCACACGATATTTAATTTTTTTTGTATATTATTGTTGAATGACATGTAGAGAACTGGTGTACAAAGCTTGAGCGATCGGAACGATACGCATCTACCCCTAAGTTCATTTAACAACTAATCACATATAGGGAATACACAGTTTTCGGGCTGCCATTTGTTATTAGCCACTCGATATTTAAATTTTTTTGTATATTATTGTTGAATGTCATGTACAGAACTGGTGTACAAAGTTTGAGCGATCGGAACGATACGCTACTACCCCTAAGTTAATTTAACAACTAAACACATATAGGGAATACGCAGTTTTCGGGCTGCCATTTGTTATTAGCCACTCCTTTTTTTAATTTTTTTGAATAAACTTGTTGAATGTCATGTAGAGAACTGGTGTACAAAGTTTGAGCGATCGGAACGATACGCAACTACCCCTAAGTTAATTTAACAATTTACGCGATCAAGGAAATTCGCTGTATTTACGCCCCCATTTGTTATTAGCCACTCCTTTTTTTAGTTTTTTTACTTAACATCGTTGAATGTCATGTAAAGAACTGGTGTAAATAGTTTGAGCGATCGGAACGATACGCATCTACCCCTAAGTTCATTTAACAACTAATCACATATAAGGAATACGCAGTTTTCGGGATGCCATTTGTTATTAGCCACTCCTTTTTTTAATTTTTTTGCATAAACTTGTTGAATGACATGTAAAGAACCGGTGTACAAAGTTTGCGCGATCGGAACGATACGCAACTACCCCTAAGTTAATTAAACAACTAAACACATATAGGGAATACGCAGTTTTCGGGCTGCCATTAGTTATTAGCCACTCGATATTTAAATTTTTTTGTATATTATTGTTGAATGACATGTAAAGAACCGGTGTACAAAGTTTGAGCGATCGGAACGATACGCTACTACCCCTAAGTTAATTTTACAACTAAACACATATAGGGAATACGCAGTTTTTGGGCTGCCATTTGTTATTAGCCACTCCTTTTTTTAATTTTTTTGTATATTATTGTTCAATGTCATGTAGAGAACTGGTGCACAAAGTTTGCGCGATCGGAACGATACGCTACTACCCCTAAGTTAATTTAACAACTAAACACATATAGGGATTACGCAGTTTTCGGGCTGCCATTTGTTATTAGCCACTTCTTTTTTTAATTTTTTTGTATATTATTGTTGAATGACATGTAGAGAACTGGTGCAGAAAGTTTGAGCGATCGGAACGATACGCAACTACCCCTAAGTTAATTTAACAACTAATCACATATAGGGAATACGCAGTTTTTGGGCTGCCATTTGTTATTAGCCACACGATATTTAATTTTTTTTGTATATTATTGTTGAATGACATGTAGAGAACTGGTGTACAAAGCTTGAGCGATCGGAACGATACGCAACTACCCCTAAGTTAATTTAACAACTAATCACATATAGGGAATACGCAGTTTTTGGGCTGCCATTTGTTATTAGCCACTCGATATTTAAATTTTTTGTATATTATTGTTGAATGAAATGTAGGGAACTGGTGTACAAAGTTTGAGCGATCGGAACGATACGCAACTACCCCTAAGTTAATTTAACAACTAATCACATATAGGGAATACGCAGTTTTTGGGCTGCCATTTGTTATTAGCCACTCCTTTTTTTAATTTTTTTGTATATTATTGTTGAATGTTATGTAAAGAACCGGTGTACAAAGTTTGAGCGATCGGAACGATACGCTACTACCCCTAAGTTAATTTTACAACTAAACACATATAGGGAATACGCAGTTTTTGGGCTGCCATTTGTTATTAGCCACTCCTTTTTTTAATTTTTTTGTATATTATTGTTCAATGTCATGTAGAGAACTGGTGCACAAAGTTTGCGCGATCGGAACGATACGCTACTACCCCTAAGTTAATTTAACAACTAAACACATATAGGGATTACGCAGTTTTCGGGCTGCCATTTGTTATTAGCCACTTCTTTTTTTAATTTTTTTGTATATTATTGTTGAATGACATGTAGAGAACTGGTGCACAAAGTTTGAGCGATCGGAACGATACGCAACTACCCCTAAGTTAATTTAACAACTAATCACATATAGGGAATACGCAGTTTTTGGGCTGCCATTTGTTATTAGCCACACGATATTTAATTTTTTTTGTATATTATTGTTGAATAACATGTAGAGAACTGGTGTACAAAGCTTGAGCGATCGGAACGATACGCAACTACCCCTAAGTTAATTTAACAACTAATCACATATAGGGAATACGCAGTTTTTGGGCTGCCATTTGTTATTAGCCACTCGATATTTAAATTTTTTTGTATATTATTGTTGAATGAAATGTAGAGAACTGGTGTACAAAGTTTGAGCGATCGGAACGATACGCTACTACCCCTAAGTTAATTTAACAACTAAACACATATAGGGATTACGCAGTTTTCGGGCTGCCATTTGTTATTAGCCACTTCTTTTTTTAATTTTTTTGTATATTATTGTTGAATGACATGTAGAGAACTGGTGCACAAAGTTTGAGCGATCGGAACGATACGCAACTACCCCTAAGTTAATTTAACAACTAATCACATATAGGGAATACGCAGTTTTTGGGCTGCCATTTGTTATTAGCCACTCGATATTTAAATTTTTTTGTATATTATTGTTGAATGAAATGTAGAGAACTGGTGTACAAAGTTTGAGCGATCGGAACGATACGCTACTACCCCTAAGTTAATTTAACAACTAAACACATATAGGGATTACGCAGTTTTCGGGCTGCCATTTGTTATTAGCCACTTCTTTTTTTAATTTTTTTGTATATTATTGTTGAATGACATGTAGAGAACTGGTGCACAAAGTTTGAGCGATCGGAACGATACGCAACTACCCCTAAGTTAATTTAACAACTAATCACATATAGGGAATACGCAGTTTTTGGGCTGCCATTTGTTATTAGCAACACGATATTTAATTTTTTTTGTATATTATTGTTGAATGACATGTAGAGAACTGGTGTACAAAGCTTGAGCGATCGGAACGATACGCAACTACCCCTAAGTTAATTTAACAACTAATCACATATAGGGAATACGCAGTTTTTGGGCTGCCATTTGTTATTAGCCACACGATATTTAATTTTTTTTGTATATTATTGTTGAATGACATGTAGAGAACTGGTGTACAAAGCTTGAGCGATCGGAACGATACGCATCTACCCCTAAGTTCATTTAACAACTAATCACATATAGGGAATACACAGTTTTCGGGCTGCCATTTGTTATTAGCCACTCGATATTTAAATTTTTTTGTATATTATTGTTGAATGTCATGTACAGAACTGGTGTACAAAGTTTGAGCGATCGGAACGATACGCTACTACCCCTAAGTTAATTTAACAACTAAACACATATAGGGAATACGCAGTTTTCGGGCTGCCATTTGTTATTAGCCACTCCTTTTTTTAATTTTTTTGCATAAACTTGTTGAATGTCATGTAGAGAACTGGTGTACAAAGTTTGAGCGATCGGAACGATACGCAACTACCCCTAAGTTAATTTAACAATTTACGCGATCAAGGAAATTCGCTGTATTTACGCCCCCATTTGTTATTAGCCACTCCTTTTTTTAGTTTTTTTACTTAACATCGTTGAATGTCATGTAAAGAACTGGTGTAAATAGTTTGAGCGATCGGAACGATACGCATCTACCCCTAAGTTCATTTAACAACTAATCACATATAGGGAATACGCAGTTTTCGGGATGCCATTTGTTATTAGCCACTCCTTTTTTTAATTTTTTTGCATAAACTTGTTGAATGACATGTAAAGAACCGGTGTACAAAGTTTGCGCGATCGGAACGATACGCAACTACCCCTAAGTTAATTAAACAACTAAACACATATAGGGAATACGCAGTTTTCGGGCTGCCATTAGTTATTAGCCACTCGATATTTAAATTTTTTTGTATATTATTGTTGAATGACATGTAAAGAAACGGTGTACAAAGTTTGAGCCATCGGAACGATACGCTACTACCCCTAAGTTAATTTAACAACTAATCACATATAGGGGATACGCAGTTTTTGGGCTGCCATTTGTTATTAGCCACTCGATATTTAAATTTTTTTGTATATTATTGTTCAATGTCATGTAGTGAACTGGTGCACAAAGTTTGCGCGATCGGAACGATACGCAACTACCCCTAAGTTAATTAAACAACTAAACACATATAGGGAATACGCAGTTTTCGGGCTGCCATTAGTTATTAGCCACTCGATATTTAAATTTTTTTTATATTATTATTGAATGACATGTAAAGAACCGGTGTACAAAGTTTGAGCGATCGGAACGATTCGCTACTACCCCTAAGTTAATTTAACAACTAATCACATATAGGGGATACGCAGTTTTCGGGCTGCCATTAGTTATTAGCCACTCGATATTTAAATTTTTTTGTATATTATTCTTGAATGACATGTAAAGAACCGGTGTACAAAGTTTGCGCGATCGGAACGATACGCTACTACCCCTAAGTTAATTTAACAACTAATCACATATAGGGGATACGCAGTTTTTGGGCTGCCATTTGTTATTAGCCACTCCTTTTTTTAATTTTTTTGTATATTATTGTTGAATGACATGTAGAGAACTGGTGTACAAAGTTTGAGCGATCGGAACGATACGCATCTACCCCTAAGTTCATTTAACAACTAAACACATATAGGGAATACGCAGTTTTCGGGCTGCCAATAGTTATTAGCCACTCGATATTTAAATTTTTTTGTATATTATTGTTGAATGACATGTAAAGAACCGGTGTACAAAGTTTGAGCCATCGGAACGATACGCTACTACCCCTAAGTTAATTTAACAACTAATCACATATAGGGAATACGCAGTTTTTGGGCTGCCATTTGTTATTAGCCACTCGATATTTAAATTTTTTTGTATATTATTGTTGAATAAAATGTAGAGAACTGGTGTACAAAGTTTGAGCGATCGGAACGATACGCTACTACCCCTAAGTTAATTTAACAACTAAACACATATAGGGATTACGCAGTTTTCGGGCTGCCATTTGTTATTAGCCACTTCTTTTTTTAATTTTTTTGTATATTATTGTTGAATGACATGTAGAGAACTGGTGCACAAAGTTTGAGCGATCGGAACGATACGCAACTACCCCTAAGTTAATTTAACAACTAATCACATATAGGGAATACGCAGTTTTTGGGCTGCCATTTGTTATTAGCCACTCGATATTTAAATTTTTTTGTATATTATTGTTGAATGAAATGTAGAGAACTGGTGTACAAAGTTTGAGCGATCGGAACGATACGCTACTACCCCTAAGTTAATTTAACAACTAAACACATATAGGGATTACGCAGTTTTCGGGCTGCCATTTGTTATTAGCCACTTCTTTTTTTAATTTTTTTGTATATTATTGTTGAATGACATGTAGAGAACTGGTGCACAAAGTTTGAGCGATCGGAACGATACGCAACTACCCCTAAGTTAATTTAACAACTAATCACATATAGGGAATACGCAGTTTTTGGGCTGCCATTTGTTATTAGCCACACGATATTTAATTTTTTTTGTATATTATTGTTGAATGACATGTAGAGAACTGGTGTACAAAGCTTGAGCGATCGGAACGATACGCAACTACCCCTAAGTTAATTTAACAACTAATCACATATAGGGAATACGCAGTTTTTGGGCTGCCATTTGTTATTAGCCACACGATATTTAATTTTTTTTGTATATTATTGTTGAATGACATGTAGAGAACTGGTGTACAAAGCTTGAGCGATCGGAACGATACGCATCTACCCCTAAGTTCATTTAACAACTAATCACATATAGGGGATACGCAGTTTTCGGGCTGCCATTAGTTATTAGCCACTCCTTTTTTTAATTTTTTTGTATATTATTGTTGAATGACATGTAGAGAACTGGTGTACAAAGTTTGAGCGATCGGAACGATACGCATCTACCCCTAAGTTCATTTAACAACTAAACACATATAGGGATTACGCAGTTTTCGGGCTGCCATTTGTTATTAGCCACTTCTTTTTTTAATTTTTTTGTATATTATTGTTGAATGACATGTAGAGAACTGGTGCACAAAGTTTGAGCGATCGGAACGATACGCAACTACCCCTAAGTTAATTTAACAACTAATCACATATAGGGAATACGCAGTTTTTGGGCTGCCATTTGTTATTAGCCACTCGATATTTAAATTTTTTTGTATATTATTGTTGAATGAAATGTAGAGAACTGGTGTACAAAGTTTGAGCGATCGGAACGATACGCTACTACCCCTAAGTTAATTTAACAACTAAACACATATAGGGATTACGCAGTTTTCGGGCTGCCATTTGTTATTAGCCACTTCTTTTTTTAATTTTTTTGTATATTATTGTTGAATGACATGTAGAGAACTGGTGCACAAAGTTTGAGCGATCGGAACGATACGCAACTACCCCTAAGTTAATTTAACAACTAATCACATATAGGGAATACGCAGTTTTTGGGCTGCCATTTGTTATTAGCCACACGATATTTAATTTTTTTTGTATATTATTGTTGAATGACATGTAGAGAACTGGTGTACAAAGCTTGAGCGATCGGAACGATACGCAACTACCCCTAAGTTAATTTAACAACTAATCACATATAGGGAATACGCAGTTTTTGGGCTGCCATTTGTTATTAGCCACACGATATTTAATTTTTTTTGTATATTATTGTTGAATGACATGTAGAGAACTGGTGTACAAAGCTTGAGCGATCGGAACGATACGCATCTACCCCTAAGTTCATTTAACAACTAATCACATATAGGGAATACACAGTTTTCGGGCTGCCATTTGTTATTAGCCACTCGATATTTAAATTTTTTTGTATATTATTGTTGAATGTCATGTACAGAACTGGTGTACAAAGTTTGAGCGATCGGAACGATACGCTACTACCCCTAAGTTAATTTAACAACTAAACACATATAGGGAATACGCAGTTTTCGGGCTGCCATTTGTTATTAGCCACTCCTTTTTTTAATTTTTTTGCATAAACTTGTTGAATGTCATGTAGAGAACTGGTGTACAAAGTTTGAGCGATCGGAACGATACGCAACTACCCCTAAGTTAATTTAACAATTTACGCGATCAAGGAAATTCGCTGTATTTACGCCCCCATTTGTTATTAGCCACTCCTTTTTTTAGTTTTTTTACTTAACATCGTTGAATGTCATGTAAAGAACTGGTGTAAATAGTTTGAGCGATCGGAACGATACGCATCTACCCCTAAGTTCATTTAACAACTAATCACATATAGGGAATACGCAGTTTTCGGGATGCCATTTGTTATTAGCCACTCCTTTTTTTAATTTTTTTGCATAAACTTGTTGAATGACATGTAAAGAACCGGTGTACAAAGTTTGCGCGATCGGAACGATACGCAACTACCCCTAAGTTAATTAAACAACTAAACACATATAGGGAATACGCAGTTTTCGGGCTGCCATTAGTTATTAGCCACTCGATATTTAAATTTTTTTGTATATTATTGTTGAATGACATGTAAAGAAACGGTGTACAAAGTTTGAGCCATCGGAACGATACGCTACTACCCCTAAGTTAATTTAACAACTAATCACATATAGGGGATACGCAGTTTTTGGGCTGCCATTTGTTATTAGCCACTCGATATTTAAATTTTTTTGTATATTATTGTTCAATGTCATGTAGTGAACTGGTGCACAAAGTTTGCGCGATCGGAACGATACGCAACTACCCCTAAGTTAATTTAACAACTAAACACATATAGGGAATACGCAGTTTTCGGGCTGCCATTTGTTATTAGCCACTCCTTTTTTTAATTTTTTTGCATAAACTTGTTGAATGTCATGTAGAGAACTGGTGTACAAAGTTTGAGCGATCGGAACGATACGCAACTACCCCTAAGTTAATTTAACAATTTACGCGATCAAGGAAATTCGCTGTATTTACGCCCCCATTTGTTATTAGCCACTCCTTTTTTTAGTTTTTTTACTTAACATTGTTGAATGAAATGTAGAGAACTGGTGTACAAAGTTTGAGCGATCGGAACGATACGCTACTACCCCTAAGTTAATTTAACAACTAAACACATATAGGGATTACGCAGTTTTCGGGCTGCCATTTGTTATTAGCCACTTCTTTTTTTAATTTTTTTGTATATTATTGTTGAATGACATGTAGAGAACTGGTGCACAAAGTTTGAGCGATCGGAACGATACGCAACTACCCCTAAGTTAATTTAACAACTAATCACATATAGGGAATACGCAGTTTTTGGGCTGCCATTTGTTATTAGCCACACGATATTTAATTTTTTTTGTATATTATTGTTGAATGACATGTAGAGAACTGGTGTACAAAGCTTGAGCGATCGGAACGATACGCAACTACCCCTAAGTTAATTTAACAACTAATCACATATAGGGAATACGCAGTTTTTGGGCTGCCATTTGTTATTAGCCACACGATATTTAATTTTTTTTGTATATTATTGTTGAATGACATGTAGAGAACTGGTGTACAAAGCTTGAGCGATCGGAACGATACGCATCTACCCCTAAGTTCATTTAACAACTAATCACATATAGGGAATACACAGTTTTCGGGCTGCCATTTGTTATTAGCCACTCGATATTTAAATTTTTTTGTATATTATTGTTGAATGTCATGTACAGAACTGGTGTACAAAGTTTGAGCGATCGGAACGATACGCTACTACCCCTAAGTTAATTTAACAACTAAACACATATAGGGAATACGCAGTTTTCGGGCTGCCATTTGTTATTAGCCACTCCTTTTTTTAATTTTTTTGCATAAACTTGTTGAATGTCATGTAGAGAACTGGTGTACAAAGTTTGAGCGATCGGAACGATACGCAACTACCCCTAAGTTAATTTAACAATTTACGCGATCAAGGAAATTCGCTGTATTTACGCCCCCATTTGTTATTAGCCACTCCTTTTTTTAGTTTTTTTACTTAACATCGTTGAATGTCATGTAAAGAACTGGTGTAAATAGTTTGAGCGATCGGAACGATACGCATCTACCCCTAAGTTCATTTAACAACTAATCACATATAGGGAATACGCAGTTTTCGGGATGCCATTTGTTATTAGCCACTCCTTTTTTTAATTTTTTTGCATAAACTTGTTGAATGACATGTAAAGAACCGGTGTACAAAGTTTGCGCGATCGGAACGATACGCAACTACCCCTAAGTTAATTAAACAACTAAACACATATAGGGAATACGCAGTTTTCGGGCTGCCATTAGTTATTAGCCACTCGATATTTAAATTTTTTTGTATATTATTGTTGAATGACATGTAAAGAAACGGTGTACAAAGTTTGAGCCATCGGAACGATACGCTACTACCCCTAAGTTAATTTAACAACTAATCACATATAGGGGATACGCAGTTTTTGGGCTGCCATTTGTTATTAGCCACTCGATATTTAAATTTTTTTGTATATTATTGTTCAATGTCATGTAGTGAACTGGTGCACAAAGTTTGCGCGATCGGAACGATACGCAACTACCCCTAAGTTAATTAAACAACTAAACACATATAGGGAATACGCAGTTTTCGGGCTGCCATTAGTTATTAGCCACTCGATATTTAAATTTTTTTTATATTATTATTGAATGACATGTAAAGAACCGGTGTACAAAGTTTGAGCGATCGGAACGATACGCTACTACCCCTAAGTTAATTTAACAACTAATCACATATAGGGGATACGCAGTTTTCGGGCTGCCATTAGTTATTAGCCACTCCTTTTTTTAATTTTTTTGTATATTATTGTTCAATGTCATGTAGAGAACTGGTGCACAAAGTTTGCGCGATCGGAACGATACGCTACTACCCCTAAGTTAATTTAACAACTAAACACATATAGGGATTACGCAGTTTTCGGGCTGCCATTTGTTATTAGCCACTTCTTTTTTTAATTTTTTTGTATATTATTGTTGAATGACATGTAGAGAACTGGTGCACAAAGTTTGAGCGATCGGAACGATACGCAACTACCCCTAAGTTAATTTAACAACTAATCACATATAGGGAATACGCAGTTTTTGGGCTGCCATTTGTTATTAGCCACACGATATTTAATTTTTTTTGTATATTATTGTTGAATGACATGTAGAGAACTGGTGTACAAAGCTTGAGCGATCGGAACGATACGCAACTACCCCTAAGTTAATTTAACAACTAATCACATATAGGGAATACGCAGTTTTTGGGCTGCCATTTGTTATTAGCCACTCGATATTTAAATTTTTTTGTATATTATTGTTGAATGAAATGTAGAGAACTGGTGTACAAAGTTTGAGCGATCGGAACGATACGCTACTACCCCTAAGTTAATTTAACAACTAAACACATATAGGGATTACGCAGTTTTCGGGCTGCCATTTGTTATTAGCCACTTCTTTTTTTAATTTTTTTGTATATTATTGTTGAATGACATGTAGAGAACTGGTGCACAAAGTTTGAGCGATCGGAACGATACGCAACTACCCCTAAGTTAATTTAACAACTAATCACATATAGGGAATACGCAGTTTTTGGGCTGCCATTTGTTATTAGCCACTCGATATTTAAATTTTTTTGTATATTATTGTTGAATGAAATGTAGAGAACTGGTGTACAAAGTTTGAGCGATCGGAACGATACGCTACTACCCCTAAGTTAATTTAACAACTAAACACATATAGGGATTACGCAGTTTTCGGGCTGCCATTTGTTATTAGCCACTTCTTTTTTTAATTTTTTTGTATATTATTGTTGAATGACATGTAGAGAACTGGTGCACAAAGTTTGAGCGATCGGAACGATACGCAACTACCCCTAAGTTAATTTAACAACTAATCACATATAGGGAATACGCAGTTTTTGGGCTGCCATTTGTTATTAGCCACACGATATTTAATTTTTTTTGTATATTATTGTTGAATGACATGTAGAGAACTGGTGTACAAAGCTTGAGCGATCGGAACGATACGCAACTACCCCTAAGTTAATTTAACAACTAATCACATATAGGGAATACGCAGTTTTTGGGCTGCCATTTGTTATTAGCCACACGATATTTAATTTTTTTTGTATATTATTGTTGAATGACATGTAGAGAACTGGTGTACAAAGCTTGAGCGATCGGAACGATACGCATCTACCCCTAAGTTCATTTAACAACTAATCACATATAGGGAATACACAGTTTTCGGGCTGCCATTTGTTATTAGCCACTCGATATTTAAATTTTTTTGTATATTATTGTTGAATGTCACGTACAGAACTGGTGTACAAAGTTTGAGCGATCGGAACGATACGCTACTACCCCTAAGTTAATTTAACAACTAAACACATATAGGGAATACGCAGTTTTCGGGCTGCCATTTGTTATTAGCCACTCCTTTTTTTAATTTTTTTGCATAAACTTGTTGAATGTCATGTAGAGAACTGGTGTACAAAGTTTGAGCGATCGGAACGATACGCAACTACCCCTAAGTTAATTTAACAATTTACGCGATCAAGGAAATTCGCTGTATTTACGCCCCCATTTGTTATTAGCCACTCCTTTTTTTAGTTTTTTTACTTAACATCGTTGAATGTCATGTAAAGAACTGGTGTAAATAGTTTGAGCGATCGGAACGATACGCATCTACCCCTAAGTTCATTTAACAACTAATCACATATAGGGAATACGCAGTTTTCGGGATGCCATTTGTTATTAGCCACTCCTTTTTTTAATTTTTTTGCATAAACTTGTTGAATGACATGTAAAGAACCGGTGTACAAAGTTTGCGCGATCGGAACGATACGCAACTACCCCTAAGTTAATTTAACAACTAATCACATATAGGGAATACGCAGTTTTTGGGCTGCCATTTGTTATTAGCCACTTCTTTTTTTAATTTTTTTGTATATTATTGTTGAATGACATGTAGAGAACTGGTGCACAAAGTTTGAGCGATCGGAACGATACGCAACTACCCCTAAGTTAATTTAACAACTAATCACATATAGGGAATACGCAGTTTTTGGGCTGCCATTTGTTATTAGCCACTCGATATTTAAATTTTTTTGTATATTATTGTTGAATGAAATGTAGAGAACTGGTGTACAAAGTTTGAGCGATCGGAACGATACGCTACTACCCCTAAGTTAATTTAACAACTAAACACATATAGGGATTACGCAGTTTTCGGGCTGCCATTTGTTATTAGCCACTTCTTTTTTTAATTTTTTTGTATATTATTGTTGAATGACATGTAGAGAACTGGTGCACAAAGTTTGAGCGATCGGAACGATACGCAACTACCCCTAAGTTAATTTAACAACTAATCACATATAGGGAATACGCAGTTTTTGGGCTGCCATTTGTTATTAGCCACACGATATTTAATTTTTTTTGTATATTATTGTTGAATGACATGTAGAGAACTGGTGTACAAAGCTTGAGCGATCGGAACGATACGCAACTACCCCTAAGTTAATTTAACAACTAATCACATATAGGGAATACGCAGTTTTTGGGCTGCCATTTGTTATTAGCCACACGATATTTAATTTTTTTTGTATATTATTGTTGAATGACATGTAGAGAACTGGTGTACAAAGCTTGAGCGATCGGAACGATACGCATCTACCCCTAAGTTCATTTAACAACTAATCACATATAGGGAATACACAGTTTTCGGGCTGCCATTTGTTATTAGCCACTCGATATTTAAATTTTTTTGTATATTATTGTTGAATGTCACGTACAGAACTGGTGTACAAAGTTTGAGCGATCGGAACGATACGCTACTACCCCTAAGTTAATTTAACAACTAAACACATATAGGGAATACGCAGTTTTCGGGCTGCCATTTGTTATTAGCCACTCCTTTTTTTAATTTTTTTGCATAAACTTGTTGAATGTCATGTAGAGAACTGGTGTACAAAGTTTGAGCGATCGGAACGATACGCAACTACCCCTAAGTTAATTTAACAATTTACGCGATCAAGGAAATTCGCTGTATTTACGCCCCCATTTGTTATTAGCCACTCCTTTTTTTAGTTTTTTTACTTAACATCGTTGAATGTCATGTAAAGAACTGGTGTAAATAGTTTGAGCGATCGGAACGATACGCATCTACCCCTAAGTTCATTTAACAACTAATCACATATAGGGAATACGCAGTTTTCGGGATGCCATTTGTTATTAGCCACTCCTTTTTTTAATTTTTTTGCATAAACTTGTTGAATGACATGTAAAGAACCGGTGTACAAAGTTTGCGCGATCGGAACGATACGCAACTACCCCTAAGTTAATTAAACAACTAAACACATATAGGGAATACGCAGTTTTCGGGCTGCCATTAGTTATTAGCCACTCGATATTTAAATTTTTTTGTATATTATTGTTGAATGACATGTAAAGAAACGGTGTACAAAGTTTGAGCCATCGGAACGATACGCTACTACCCCTAAGTTAATTTAACAACTAATCACATATAGGGGATACGCAGTTTTTGGGCTGCCATTTGTTATTAGCCACTCGATATTTAAATTTTTTTGTATATTATTGTTCAATGTCATGTAGTGAACTGGTGCACAAAGTTTGCGCGATCGGAACGATACGCAACTACCCCTAAGTTAATTAAACAACTAAACACATATAGGGAATACGCAGTTTTCGGGCTGCCATTAGTTATTAGCCACTCGATATTTAAATTTTTTTGTATATTATTATTGAATGACATGTAAAGAACCGGTGTACAAAGTTTGAGCGATCGGAACGATACGCTACTATCCCTAAGTTAATTTAACAACTAATCACATATAGGGGATACGCAGTTTTTGGGCTGCCATTTGTTATTAGCCACTCCTTTTTTTAATTTTTTTGTATATTATTGTTGAATGACATGTAGAGAACTGGTGTACAAAGTTTGAGCGATCGGAACGATACGCATCTACCCCTAAGTTCATTTAACAACTAATCACATATAGGGAATACGCAGTTTTCGGGCTGCCATTTGTTATTAGCCACTCCTTTTTTTAATTTTTTTGCATAAACTTGTTGAATGACATGTAAAGAACCGGTGTACAAAGTTTGCGCGATCGGAACGATACGCAACTACCCCTAAGTTAATTAAACAACTAAACACATATGGAATACGCAGTTTTCGGGCTGCCATTAGTTATTAGCCACTCGATATTAAAATTTTTTTGTATATTATTGTTGAATGACATGTAAAGAACCGGTGTACAAAGTTTGAGCCATCGGAACGATACGCTACTACCCCTAAGTTAATTTAACAACTAATCACATATAGGGGATACGCAGTTTTTGGGCTGCCATTTGTTATTAGCCACTCCTTTTTTTAATTTATTTGTATATTATTGTTGAATGACATGTAGAGAACTGGTGTACAAAGTTTGAGCGATCGGAACGATACGCATCTACCCCTAAATTCATTTAACAACTAATCACATATAGGGAATACGCAGTTTTCGGGCTGCCATTTGTTATTAGCCACTCCTTTTTTTAATTTTTTGCATAAACTTGTTGAATGTCATGTAGAGAACTGGTGTAAAAAGTTTGTGCTATCGGAACGATACGCAACTACCCCTAAGTTAATTTAACAACTAATCACAAATAGGGGATACGCAGTTTTTGGGCTGCCATTTGTTATTAGCCACTCCTTTTTTTAATTTTTTTGTATATTATTGTTGAATGACATGTAGAGAACTGGTGCACAAAGTTTGAGCGATCGGAACGATACGCTACTACCCCTAAGTTAATTTAACAACTAAACACATATAGGGATTACGCAGTTTTCGGGCTGCCATTTGTTATTAGCCACTTCTTTTTTTAATTTTTTTGTATATTATTGTTGAATGACATGTAGAGAACTGGTGCACAAAGTTTGAGCGATCGGAACGATACGCAACTACCCCTAAGTTAATTTAACAACTAATCACATATAGGGAATACGCAGTTTTTGGGCTGCCATTTGTTATTAGCCACACGATATTTAATTTTTTTTGTATATTATTGTTGAATGACATGTAGAGAACTGGTGTACAAAGTTTGAGCGATCGGAACGATACGCTACTACCCCTAAGTTAATTTAACAACTAAACACATATAGGGATTACGCAGTTTTCGGGCTGCCATTTGTTATTAGCCACTTCTTTTTTTAATTTTTTTGTATATTATTGTTGAATGACATGTAGAGAACTGGTGCACAAAGTTTGAGCGATCGGAACGATACGCAACTACCCCTAAGTTAATTTAACAACTAATCACATATAGGGAATACGCAGTTTTTGGGCTGCCATTTGTTATTAGCCACTCGATATTTAAATTTTTTTGTATATTATTGTTGAATGAAATGTAGAGAACTGGTGTACAAAGTTTGAGCGATCGGAACGATACGCTACTACCCCTAAGTTAATTTAACAACTAAACACATATAGGGATTACGCAGTTTTCGGGCTGCCATTTGTTATTAGCCACTTCTTTTTTTAATTTTTTTGTATATTATTGTTGAATGACATGTAGAGAACTGGTGCACAAAGTTTGAGCGATCGGAACGATACGCAACTACCCCTAAGTTAATTTAACAACTAATCACATATAGGGAATACGCAGTTTTTGGGCTGCCATTTGTTATTAGCCACACGATATTTAATTTTTTTTGTATATTATTGTTGAATGACATGTAGAGAACTGGTGTACAAAGCTTGAGCGATCGGAACGATACGCAACTACCCCTAAGTTAATTTAACAACTAATCACATATAGGGAATACGCAGTTTTTGGGCTGCCATTTGTTATTAGCCACACGATATTTAATTTTTTTTGTATATTATTGTTGAATGACATGTAGAGAACTGGTGTACAAAGCTTGAGCGATCGGAACGATACGCATCTACCCCTAAGTTCATTTAACAACTAATCACATATAGGGAATACACAGTTTTCGGGCTGCCATTTGTTATTAGCCACTCGATATTTAAATTTTTTTGTATATTATTGTTGAATGTCACGTACAGAACTGGTGTACAAAGTTTGAGCGATCGGAACGATACGCTACTACCCCTAAGTTAATTTAACAACTAAACACATATAGGGAATACGCAGTTTTCGGGCTGCCATTTGTTATTAGCCACTCCTTTTTTTAATTTTTTTGCATAAACTTGTTGAATGTCATGTAGAGAACTGGTGTACAAAGTTTGAGCGATCGGAACGATACGCAACTACCCCTAAGTTAATTTAACAATTTACGCGATCAAGGAAATTCGCTGTATTTACGCCCCCATTTGTTATTAGCCACTCCTTTTTTTAGTTTTTTTACTTAACATCGTTGAATGTCATGTAAAGAACTGGTGTAAATAGTTTGAGCGATCGGAACGATACGCATCTACCCCTAAGTTCATTTAACAACTAATCACATATAGGGAATACGCAGTTTTCGGGATGCCATTTGTTATTAGCCACTCCTTTTTTTAATTTTTTTGCATAAACTTGTTGAATGACATGTAAAGAACCGGTGTACAAAGTTTGCGCGATCGGAACGATACGCAACTACCCCTAAGTTAATTTAACAACTAATCACATATAGGGAATACGCAGTTTTTGGGCTGCCATTTGTTATTAGCCACTTCTTTTTTTAATTTTTTTGTATATTATTGTTGAATGACATGTAGAGAACTGGTGCACAAAGTTTGAGCGATCGGAACGATACGCAACTACCCCTAAGTTAATTTAACAACTAATCACATATAGGGAATACGCAGTTTTTGGGCTGCCATTTGTTATTAGCCACTCGATATTTAAATTTTTTTGTATATTATTGTTGAATGAAATGTAGAGAACTGGTGTACAAAGTTTGAGCGATCGGAACGATACGCTACTACCCCTAAGTTAATTTAACAACTAAACACATATAGGGATTACGCAGTTTTCGGGCTGCCATTTGTTATTAGCCACTTCTTTTTTTAATTTTTTTGTATATTATTGTTGAATGACATGTAGAGAACTGGTGCACAAAGTTTGAGCGATCGGAACGATACGCAACTACCCCTAAGTTAATTTAACAACTAATCACATATAGGGAATACGCAGTTTTTGGGCTGCCATTTGTTATTAGCCACACGATATTTAATTTTTTTTGTATATTATTGTTGAATGACATGTAGAGAACTGGTGTACAAAGCTTGAGCGATCGGAACGATACGCAACTACCCCTAAGTTAATTTAACAACTAATCACATATAGGGAATACGCAGTTTTTGGGCTGCCATTTGTTATTAGCCACACGATATTTAATTTTTTTTGTATATTATTGTTGAATGACATGTAGAGAACTGGTGTACAAAGCTTGAGCGATCGGAACGATACGCATCTACCCCTAAGTTCATTTAACAACTAATCACATATAGGGAATACACAGTTTTCGGGCTGCCATTTGTTATTAGCCACTCGATATTTAAATTTTTTTGTATATTATTGTTGAATGTCACGTACAGAACTGGTGTACAAAGTTTGAGCGATCGGAACGATACGCTACTACCCCTAAGTTAATTTAACAACTAAACACATATAGGGAATACGCAGTTTTCGGGCTGCCATTTGTTATTAGCCACTCCTTTTTTTAATTTTTTTGCATAAACTTGTTGAATGTCATGTAGAGAACTGGTGTACAAAGTTTGAGCGATCGGAACGATACGCAACTACCCCTAAGTTAATTTAACAATTTACGCGATCAAGGAAATTCGCTGTATTTACGCCCCCATTTGTTATTAGCCACTCCTTTTTTTAGTTTTTTTACTTAACATCGTTGAATGTCATGTAAAGAACTGGTGTAAATAGTTTGAGCGATCGGAACGATACGCATCTACCCCTAAGTTCATTTAACAACTAATCACATATAGGGAATACGCAGTTTTCGGGATGCCATTTGTTATTAGCCACTCCTTTTTTTAATTTTTTTGCATAAACTTGTTGAATGACATGTAAAGAACCGGTGTACAAAGTTTGCGCGATCGGAACGATACGCAACTACCCCTAAGTTAATTAAACAACTAAACACATATAGGGAATACGCAGTTTTCGGGCTGCCATTAGTTATTAGCCACTCGATATTTAAATTTTTTTGTATATTATTGTTGAATGACATGTAAAGAAACGGTGTACAAAGTTTGAGCCATCGGAACGATACGCTACTACCCCTAAGTTAATTTAACAACTAATCACATATAGGGGATACGCAGTTTTTGGGCTGCCATTTGTTATTAGCCACTCGATATTTAAATTTTTTTGTATATTATTGTTCAATGTCATGTAGTGAACTGGTGCACAAAGTTTGCGCGATCGGAACGATACGCAACTACCCCTAAGTTAATTAAACAACTAAACACATATAGGGAATACGCAGTTTTCGGGCTGCCATTAGTTATTAGCCACTCGATATTTAAATTTTTTTGTATATTATTATTGAATGACATGTAAAGAACCGGTGTACAAAGTTTGAGCGATCGGAACGATACGCTACTATCCCTAAGTTAATTTAACAACTAATCACATATAGGGGATACGCAGTTTTTGGGCTGCCATTTGTTATTAGCCACTCCTTTTTTTAATTTTTTTGTATATTATTGTTGAATGACATGTAGAGAACTGGTGTACAAAGTTTGAGCGATCGGAACGATACGCATCTACCCCTAAGTTCATTTAACAACTAATCACATATAGGGAATACGCAGTTTTCGGGCTGCCATTTGTTATTAGCCACTCCTTTTTTTAATTTTTTTGCATAAACTTGTTGAATGACATGTAAAGAACCGGTGTACAAAGTTTGCGCGATCGGAACGATACGCAACTACCCCTAAGTTAATTAAACAACTAAACACATATGGAATACGCAGTTTTCGGGCTGCCATTAGTTATTAGCCACTCGATATTAAAATTTTTTTGTATATTATTGTTGAATGACATGTAAAGAACCGGTGTACAAAGTTTGAGCCATCGGAACGATACGCTACTACCCCTAAGTTAATTTAACAACTAATCACATATAGGGGATACGCAGTTTTTGGGCTGCCATTTGTTATTAGCCACTCCTTTTTTTAATTTATTTGTATATTATTGTTGAATGACATGTAGAGAACTGGTGTACAAAGTTTGAGCGATCGGAACGATACGCATCTACCCCTAAATTCATTTAACAACTAATCACATATAGGGAATACGCAGTTTTCGGGCTGCCATTTGTTATTAGCCACTCCTTTTTTTAATTTTTTGCATAAACTTGTTGAATGTCATGTAGAGAACTGGTGTAAAAAGTTTGTGCTATCGGAACGATACGCAACTACCCCTAAGTTAATTTAACAACTAATCACAAATAGGGGATACGCAGTTTTTGGGCTGCCATTTGTTATTAGCCACTCCTTTTTTTAATTTTTTTGTATATTATTGTTGAATGACATGTAGAGAACTGGTGCACAAAGTTTGAGCGATCGGAACGATACGCTACTACCCCTAAGTTAATTTAACAACTAAACACATATAGGGATTACGCAGTTTTCGGGCTGCCATTTGTTATTAGCCACTTCTTTTTTTAATTTTTTTGTATATTATTGTTGAATGACATGTAGAGAACTGGTGCACAAAGTTTGAGCGATCGGAACGATACGCAACTACCCCTAAGTTAATTTAACAACTAATCACATATAGGGAATACGCAGTTTTTGGGCTGCCATTTGTTATTAGCCACACGATATTTAATTTTTTTTGTATATTATTGTTGAATGACATGTAGAGAACTGGTGTACAAAGCTTGAGCGATCGGAACGATACGCAACTACCCCTAAGTTAATTTAACAACTAATCACATATAGGGAATACGCAGTTTTTGGGCTGCCATTTGTTATTAGCCACTCGATATTTAAATTTTTTTGTATATTATTGTTGAATGAAATGTAGAGAACTGGTGTACAAAGTTTGAGCGATCGGAACGATACGCTACTACCCCTAAGTTAATTTAACAACTAAACACATATAGGGATTACGCAGTTTTCGGGCTGCCATTTGTTATTAGCCACTTCTTTTTTTAATTTTTTTGTATATTATTGTTGAATGACATGTAGAGAACTGGTGCACAAAGTTTGAGCGATCGGAACGATACGCAACTACCCCTAAGTTAATTTAACAACTAATCACATATAGGGAATACGCAGTTTTTGGGCTGCCATTTGTTATTAGCCACACGATATTTAATTTTTTTTGTATATTATTGTTGAATGACATGTAGAGAACTGGTGTACAAAGCTTGAGCGATCGGAACGATACGCAACTACCCCTAAGTTAATTTAACAACTAATCACATATAGGGAATACGCAGTTTTTGGGCTGCCATTTGTTATTAGCCACACGATATTTAATTTTTTTTGTATATTATTGTTGAATGACATGTAGAGAACTGGTGTACAAAGCTTGAGCGATCGGAACGATACGCATCTACCCCTAAGTTCATTTAACAACTAATCACATATAGGGAATACACAGTTTTCGGGCTGCCATTTGTTATTAGCCACTCGATATTTAAATTTTTTTGTATATTATTGTTGAATGTCACGTACAGAACTGGTGTACAAAGTTTGAGCGATCGGAACGATACGCTACTACCCCTAAGTTAATTTAACAACTAAACACATATAGGGAATACGCAGTTTTCGGGCTGCCATTTGTTATTAGCCACTCCTTTTTTTAATTTTTTTGCATAAACTTGTTGAATGTCATGTAGAGAACTGGTGTACAAAGTTTGAGCGATCGGAACGATACGCAACTACCCCTAAGTTAATTTAACAATTTACGCGATCAAGGAAATTCGCTGTATTTACGCCCCCATTTGTTATTAGCCACTCCTTTTTTTAGTTTTTTTACTTAACATCGTTGAATGTCATGTAAAGAACTGGTGTAAATAGTTTGAGCGATCGGAACGATACGCATCTACCCCTAAGTTCATTTAACAACTAATCACATATAGGGAATACGCAGTTTTCGGGCTGCCATTTGTTATTAGCCACTCCTTTTTTTAATTTTTTTGCATAAACTTGTTGAATGTCATGTAGAGAACTGGTGTACAAAGTTTGAGCGATCGGAACGATACGCAACTACCCCTAAGTTAATTTAACAATTTACGCGATCAAGGAAATTCGCTGTATTTACGCCCCCATTTGTTATTAGCCACTCCTTTTTTTAGTTTTTTTACTTAACATCGTTGAATGTCATGTAAAGAACTGGTGTACAAAGCTTGAGCGATCGGAACGATACGCAACTACCCCTAAGTTAATTAAACAACTAAACACATATAGGGAATACGCAGTTTTCGGGCTGCCATTAGTTATTAGCCACTCGATATTTAAATTTTTTTGTATATTATTGTTGAATGACATGTAAAGAAACGGTGTACAAAGTTTGAGCCATCGGAACGATACGCTACTACCCCTAAGTTAATTTAACAACTAATCACATATAGGGGATACGCAGTTTTTGGGCTGCCATTTGTTATTAGCCACTCGATATTTAAATTTTTTTGTATATTATTGTTCAATGTCATGTAGTGAACTGGTGCACAAAGTTTGCGCGATCGGAACGATACGCAACTACCCCTAAGTTAATTAAACAACTAAACACATATAGGGAATACGCAGTTTTCGGGCTGCCATTAGTTATTAGCCACTCGATATTTAAATTTTTTTGTATATTATTATTGAATGACATGTAAAGAACCGGTGTACAAAGTTTGAGCGATCGGAACGATACGCTACTATCCCTAAGTTAATTTAACAACTAATCACATATAGGGGATACGCAGTTTTTGGGCTGCCATTTGTTATTAGCCACTCCTTTTTTTAATTTTTTTGTATATTATTGTTGAATGACATGTAGAGAACTGGTGTACAAAGTTTGAGCGATCGGAACGATACGCATCTACCCCTAAGTTCATTTAACAACTAATCACATATAGGGAATACGCAGTTTTCGGGCTGCCATTTGTTATTAGCCACTCCTTTTTTTAATTTTTTTGCATAAACTTGTTGAATGACATGTAAAGAACCGGTGTACAAAGTTTGCGCGATCGGAACGATACGCAACTACCCCTAAGTTAATTAAACAACTAAACACATATGGAATACGCAGTTTTCGGGCTGCCATTAGTTATTAGCCACTCGATATTAAAATTTTTTTGTATATTATTGTTGAATGACATGTAAAGAACCGGTGTACAAAGTTTGAGCCATCGGAACGATACGCTACTACCCCTAAGTTAATTTAACAACTAATCACATATAGGGGATACGCAGTTTTTGGGCTGCCATTTGTTATTAGCCACTCCTTTTTTTAATTTATTTGTATATTATTGTTGAATGACATGTAGAGAACTGGTGTACAAAGTTTGAGCGATCGGAACGATACGCATCTACCCCTAAATTCATTTAACAACTAATCACATATAGGGAATACGCAGTTTTCGGGCTGCCATTTGTTATTAGCCACTCCTTTTTTTAATTTTTTGCATAAACTTGTTGAATGTCATGTAGAGAACTGGTGTAAAAAGTTTGTGCTATCGGAACGATACGCAACTACCCCTAAGTTAATTTAACAACTAATCACAAATAGGGGATACGCAGTTTTTGGGCTGCCATTTGTTATTAGCCACTCCTTTTTTTAATTTTTTTGTATATTATTGTTGAATGACATGTAGAGAACTGGTGCACAAAGTTTGAGCGATCGGAACGATACGCTACTACCCCTAAGTTAATTTAACAACTAAACACATATAGGGATTACGCAGTTTTCGGGCTGCCATTTGTTATTAGCCACTTCTTTTTTTAATTTTTTTGTATATTATTGTTGAATGACATGTAGAGAACTGGTGCACAAAGTTTGAGCGATCGGAACGATACGCAACTACCCCTAAGTTAATTTAACAACTAATCACATATAGGGAATACGCAGTTTTTGGGCTGCCATTTGTTATTAGCCACACGATATTTAATTTTTTTTGTATATTATTGTTGAATGACATGTAGAGAACTGGTGTACAAAGCTTGAGCGATCGGAACGATACGCAACTACCCCTAAGTTAATTTAACAACTAATCACATATAGGGAATACGCAGTTTTTGGGCTGCCATTTGTTATTAGCCACTCGATATTTAAATTTTTTTGTATATTATTGTTGAATGAAATGTAGAGAACTGGTGTACAAAGTTTGAGCGATCGGAACGATACGCTACTACCCCTAAGTTAATTTAACAACTAATCACATATAGGGGATACGCAGTTTTTGGGCTGCCATTTGTTATTAGCCACTCCTTTTTTTAATTTATTTGTATATTATTGTTGAATGACATGTAGAGAACTGGTGTACAAAGTTTGAGCGATCGGAACGATACGCATCTACCCCTAAATTCATTTAACAACTAATCACATATAGGGAATACGCAGTTTTCGGGCTGCCATTTGTTATTAGCCACTCCTTTTTTTAATTTTTTGCATAAACTTGTTGAATGTCATGTAGAGAACTGGTGTAAAAAGTTTGTGCTATCGGAACGATACGCAACTACCCCTAAGTTAATTTAACAACTAATCACAAATAGGGGATACGCAGTTTTTGGGCTGCCATTTGTTATTAGCCACTCCTTTTTTTAATTTTTTTGTATATTATTGTTGAATGACATGTAGAGAACTGGTGCACAAAGTTTGAGCGATCGGAACGATACGCTACTACCCCTAAGTTAATTTAACAACTAAACACATATAGGGATTACGCAGTTTTCGGGCTGCCATTTGTTATTAGCCACTTCTTTTTTTAATTTTTTTGTATATTATTGTTGAATGACATGTAGAGAACTGGTGCACAAAGTTTGAGCGATCGGAACGATACGCAACTACCCCTAAGTTAATTTAACAACTAATCACATATAGGGAATACGCAGTTTTTGGGCTGCCATTTGTTATTAGCCACACGATATTTAATTTTTTTTGTATATTATTGTTGAATGACATGTAGAGAACTGGTGTACAAAGCTTGAGCGATCGGAACGATACGCAACTACCCCTAAGTTAATTTAACAACTAATCACATATAGGGAATACGCAGTTTTTGGGCTGCCATTTGTTATTAGCCACTCGATATTTAAATTTTTTTGTATATTATTGTTGAATGAAATGTAGAGAACTGGTGTACAAAGTTTGAGCGATCGGAACGATACGCTACTACCCCTAAGTTAATTTAACAACTAAACACATATAGGGATTACGCAGTTTTCGGGCTGCCATTTGTTATTAGCCACTTCTTTTTTTAATTTTTTTGTATATTATTGTTGAATGACATGTAGAGAACTGGTGCACAAAGTTTGAGCGATCGGAACGATACGCTACTACCCCTAAGTTAATTTAACAACTAAACACATATAGGGATTACGCAGTTTTCGGGCTGCCATTTGTTATTAGCCACTTCTTTTTTTAATTTTTTTGTATATTATTGTTGAATGACATGTAGAGAACTGGTGCACAAAGTTTGAGCGATCGGAACGATACGCAACTACCCCTAAGTTAATTTAACAACTAATCACATATAGGGAATACGCAGTTTTTGGGCTGCCATTTGTTATTAGCCACACGATATTTAATTTTTTTTGTATATTATTGTTGAATGACATGTAGAGAACTGGTGTACAAAGCTTGAGCGATCGGAACGATACGCAACTACCCCTAAGTTAATTTAACAACTAATCACATATAGGGAATACGCAGTTTTTGGGCTGCCATTTGTTATTAGCCACTCGATATTTAAATTTTTTTGTATATTATTGTTGAATGAAATGTAGAGAACTGGTGTACAAAGTTTGAGCGATCGGAACGATACGCTACTACCCCTAAGTTAATTTAACAACTAAACACATATAGGGATTACGCAGTTTTCGGGCTGCCATTTGTTATTAGCCACTTCTTTTTTTAATTTTTTTGTATATTATTGTTGAATGACATGTAGAGAACTGGTGCACAAAGTTTGAGCGATCGGAACGATACGCAACTACCCCTAAGTTAATTTAACAACTAATCACATATAGGGAATACGCAGTTTTTGGGCTGCCATTTGTTATTAGCCACACGATATTTAATTTTTTTTGTATATTATTGTTGAATGACATGTAGAGAACTGGTGTACAAAGCTTGAGCGATCGGAACGATACGCAACTACCCCTAAGTTAATTTAACAACTAATCACATATAGGGAATACGCAGTTTTTGGGCTGCCATTTGTTATTAGCCACACGATATTTAATTTTTTTTGTATATTATTGTTGAATGACATGTAGAGAACTGGTGTACAAAGCTTGAGCGATCGGAACGATACGCATCTACCCCTAAGTTCATTTAACAACTAAACACATATAGGGAATACGCAGTTTTCGGGCTGCCATTTGTTATTAGCCACTCCTTTTTTTAATTTTTTTGCATAAACTTGTTGAATGTCATGTAGAGAACTGGTGTACAAAGTTTGAGCGATCGGAACGATACGCAACTACCCCTAAGTTAATTTAACAATTTACGCGATCAAGGAAATTCGCTGTATTTACGCCCCCATTTGTTATTAGCCACTCCTTTTTTTAGTTTTTTTACTTAACATCGTTGAATGTCATGTAAAGAACTGGTGTAAATAGTTTGAGCGATCGGAACGATACGCATCTACCCCTAAGTTCATTTAACAACTAATCACATATAGGGAATACGCAGTTTTCGGGATGCCATTTGTTATTAGCCACTCCTTTTTTTAATTTTTTTGCATAAACTTGTTGAATGACATGTAAAGAACCGGTGTACAAAGTTTGCGCGATCGGAACGATACGCAACTACCCCTAAGTTAATTAAACAACTAAACACATATAGGGAATACGCAGTTTTCGGGCTGCCATTAGTTATTAGCCACTCGATATTTAAATTTTTTTGTATATTATTGTTGAATGACATGTAAAGAAACGGTGTACAAAGTTTGAGCCATCGGAACGATACGCTACTACCCCTAAGTTAATTTAACAACTAATCACATATAGGGGATACGCAGTTTTTGGGCTGCCATTTGTTATTAGCCACTCGATATTTAAATTTTTTTGTATATTATTGTTCAATGTCATGTAGTGAACTGGTGCACAAAGTTTGCGCGATCGGAACGATACGCAACTACCCCTAAGTTAATTAAACAACTAAACACATATAGGGAATACGCAGTTTTCGGGCTGCCATTAGTTATTAGCCACTCGATATTTAAATTTTTTTGTATATTATTATTGAATGACATGTAAAGAACCGGTGTACAAAGTTTGAGCGATCGGAACGATACGCTACTATCCCTAAGTTAATTTAACAACTAATCACATATAGGGGATACGCAGTTTTTGGGCTGCCATTTGTTATTAGCCACTCCTTTTTTTAATTTTTTTGTATATTATTGTTGAATGACATGTAGAGAACTGGTGTACAAAGTTTGAGCGATCGGAACGATACGCATCTACCCCTAAGTTCATTTAACAACTAATCACATATAGGGAATACGCAGTTTTCGGGCTGCCATTTGTTATTAGCCACTCCTTTTTTTAATTTTTTTGCATAAACTTGTTGAATGACATGTAAAGAACCGGTGTACAAAGTTTGCGCGATCGGAACGATACGCAACTACCCCTAAGTTAATTAAACAACTAAACACATATGGAATACGCAGTTTTCGGGCTGCCATTAGTTATTAGCCACTCGATATTAAAATTTTTTTGTATATTATTGTTGAATGACATGTAAAGAACCGGTGTACAAAGTTTGAGCCATCGGAACGATACGCTACTACCCCTAAGTTAATTTAACAACTAATCACATATAGGGGATACGCAGTTTTTGGGCTGCCATTTGTTATTAGCCACTCCTTTTTTTAATTTATTTGTATATTATTGTTGAATGACATGTAGAGAACTGGTGTACAAAGTTTGAGCGATCGGAACGATACGCATCTACCCCTAAATTCATTTAACAACTAATCACATATAGGGAATACGCAGTTTTCGGGCTGCCATTTGTTATTAGCCACTCCTTTTTTTAATTTTTTGCATAAACTTGTTGAATGTCATGTAGAGAACTGGTGTAAAAAGTTTGTGCTATCGGAACGATACGCAACTACCCCTAAGTTAATTTAACAACTAATCACAAATAGGGGATACGCAGTTTTTGGGCTGCCATTTGTTATTAGCCACTCCTTTTTTTAATTTTTTTGTATATTATTGTTGAATGACATGTAGAGAACTGGTGCACAAAGTTTGAGCGATCGGAACGATACGCTACTACCCCTAAGTTAATTTAACAACTAAACACATATAGGGATTACGCAGTTTTCGGGCTGCCATTTGTTATTAGCCACTTCTTTTTTTAATTTTTTTGTATATTATTGTTGAATGACATGTAGAGAACTGGTGCACAAAGTTTGAGCGATCGGAACGATACGCAACTACCCCTAAGTTAATTTAACAACTAATCACATATAGGGAATACGCAGTTTTTGGGCTGCCATTTGTTATTAGCCACACGATATTTAATTTTTTTTGTATATTATTGTTGAATGACATGTAGAGAACTGGTGTACAAAGCTTGAGCGATCGGAACGATACGCAACTACCCCTAAGTTAATTTAACAACTAATCACATATAGGGAATACGCAGTTTTTGGGCTGCCATTTGTTATTAGCCACTCGATATTTAAATTTTTTTGTATATTATTGTTGAATGAAATGTAGAGAACTGGTGTACAAAGTTTGAGCGATCGGAACGATACGCTACTACCCCTAAGTTAATTTAACAACTAAACACATATAGGGATTACGCAGTTTTCGGGCTGCCATTTGTTATTAGCCACTTCTTTTTTTAATTTTTTTGTATATTATTGTTGAATGACATGTAGAGAACTGGTGCACAAAGTTTGAGCGATCGGAACGATACGCAACTACCCCTAAGTTAATTTAACAACTAATCACATATAGGGAATACGCAGTTTTTGGGCTGCCATTTGTTATTAGCCACACGATATTTAATTTTTTTTGTATATTATTGTTGAATGACATGTAGAGAACTGGTGTACAAAGCTTGAGCGATCGGAACGATACGCAACTACCCCTAAGTTAATTTAACAACTAATCACATATAGGGAATACGCAGTTTTTGGGCTGCCATTTGTTATTAGCCACACGATATTTAATTTTTTTTGTATATTATTGTTGAATGACATGTAGAGAACTGGTGTACAAAGCTTGAGCGATCGGAACGATACGCATCTACCCCTAAGTTCATTTAACAACTAATCACATATAGGGAATACACAGTTTTCGGGCTGCCATTTGTTATTAGCCACTCGATATTTAAATTTTTTTGTATATTATTGTTGAATGTCACGTACAGAACTGGTGTACAAAGTTTGAGCGATCGGAACGATACGCTACTACCCCTAAGTTAATTTAACAACTAAACACATATAGGGAATACGCAGTTTTCGGGCTGCCATTTGTTATTAGCCACTCCTTTTTTTAATTTTTTTGCATAAACTTGTTGAATGTCATGTAGAGAACTGGTGTACAAAGTTTGAGCGATCGGAACGATACGCAACTACCCCTAAGTTAATTTAACAATTTACGCGATCAAGGAAATTCGCTGTATTTACGCCCCCATTTGTTATTAGCCACTCCTTTTTTTAGTTTTTTTACTTAACATCGTTGAATGTCATGTAAAGAACTGGTGTAAATAGTTTGAGCGATCGGAACGATACGCATCTACCCCTAAGTTCATTTAACAACTAATCACATATAGGGAATACGCAGTTTTCGGGATGCCATTTGTTATTAGCCACTCCTTTTTTTAATTTTTTTGCATAAACTTGTTGAATGACATGTAAAGAACCGGTGTACAAAGTTTGCGCGATCGGAACGATACGCAACTACCCCTAAGTTAATTAAACAACTAAACACATATAGGGAATACGCAGTTTTCGGGCTGCCATTAGTTATTAGCCACTCGATATTTAAATTTTTTTGTATATTATTGTTGAATGACATGTAAAGAAACGGTGTACAAAGTTTGAGCCATCGGAACGATACGCTACTACCCCTAAGTTAATTTAACAACTAATCACATATAGGGGATACGCAGTTTTTGGGCTGCCATTTGTTATTAGCCACTCGATATTTAAATTTTTTTGTATATTATTGTTCAATGTCATGTAGTGAACTGGTGCACAAAGTTTGCGCGATCGGAACGATACGCAACTACCCCTAAGTTAATTAAACAACTAAACACATATAGGGAATACGCAGTTTTCGGGCTGCCATTAGTTATTAGCCACTCGATATTTAAATTTTTTTGTATATTATTATTGAATGACATGTAAAGAACCGGTGTACAAAGTTTGAGCGATCGGAACGATACGCTACTATCCCTAAGTTAATTTAACAACTAATCACATATAGGGGATACGCAGTTTTTGGGCTGCCATTTGTTATTAGCCACTCCTTTTTTTAATTTTTTTGTATATTATTGTTGAATGACATGTAGAGAACTGGTGTACAAAGTTTGAGCGATCGGAACGATACGCATCTACCCCTAAGTTCATTTAACAACTAATCACATATAGGGAATACGCAGTTTTCGGGCTGCCATTTGTTATTAGCCACTCCTTTTTTTAATTTTTTTGCATAAACTTGTTGAATGACATGTAAAGAACCGGTGTACAAAGTTTGCGCGATCGGAACGATACGCAACTACCCCTAAGTTAATTAAACAACTAAACACATATGGAATACGCAGTTTTCGGGCTGCCATTAGTTATTAGCCACTCGATATTAAAATTTTTTTGTATATTATTGTTGAATGACATGTAAAGAACCGGTGTACAAAGTTTGAGCCATCGGAACGATACGCTACTACCCCTAAGTTAATTTAACAACTAATCACATATAGGGGATACGCAGTTTTTGGGCTGCCATTTGTTATTAGCCACTCCTTTTTTTAATTTATTTGTATATTATTGTTGAATGACATGTAGAGAACTGGTGTACAAAGTTTGAGCGATCGGAACGATACGCATCTACCCCTAAATTCATTTAACAACTAATCACATATAGGGAATACGCAGTTTTCGGGCTGCCATTTGTTATTAGCCACTCCTTTTTTTAATTTTTTGCATAAACTTGTTGAATGTCATGTAGAGAACTGGTGTAAAAAGTTTGTGCTATCGGAACGATACGCAACTACCCCTAAGTTAATTTAACAACTAATCACAAATAGGGGATACGCAGTTTTTGGGCTGCCATTTGTTATTAGCCACTCCTTTTTTTAATTTTTTTGTATATTATTGTTGAATGACATGTAGAGAACTGGTGCACAAAGTTTGAGCGATCGGAACGATACGCTACTACCCCTAAGTTAATTTAACAACTAAACACATATAGGGATTACGCAGTTTTCGGGCTGCCATTTGTTATTAGCCACTTCTTTTTTTAATTTTTTTGTATATTATTGTTGAATGACATGTAGAGAACTGGTGCACAAAGTTTGAGCGATCGGAACGATACGCAACTACCCCTAAGTTAATTTAACAACTAATCACATATAGGGAATACGCAGTTTTTGGGCTGCCATTTGTTATTAGCCACACGATATTTAATTTTTTTTGTATATTATTGTTGAATGACATGTAGAGAACTGGTGTACAAAGCTTGAGCGATCGGAACGATACGCAACTACCCCTAAGTTAATTTAACAACTAATCACATATAGGGAATACGCAGTTTTTGGGCTGCCATTTGTTATTAGCCACTCGATATTTAAATTTTTTTGTATATTATTGTTGAATGAAATGTAGAGAACTGGTGTACAAAGTTTGAGCGATCGGAACGATACGCTACTACCCCTAAGTTAATTTAACAACTAAACACATATAGGGATTACGCAGTTTTCGGGCTGCCATTTGTTATTAGCCACTTCTTTTTTTAATTTTTTTGTATATTATTGTTGAATGACATGTAGAGAACTGGTGCACAAAGTTTGAGCGATCGGAACGATACGCAACTACCCCTAAGTTAATTTAACAACTAATCACATATAGGGAATACGCAGTTTTTGGGCTGCCATTTGTTATTAGCCACACGATATTTAATTTTTTTTGTATATTATTGTTGAATGACATGTAGAGAACTGGTGTACAAAGCTTGAGCGATCGGAACGATACGCAACTACCCCTAAGTTAATTTAACAACTAATCACATATAGGGAATACGCAGTTTTTGGGCTGCCATTTGTTATTAGCCACACGATATTTAATTTTTTTTGTATATTATTGTTGAATGACATGTAGAGAACTGGTGTACAAAGCTTGAGCGATCGGAACGATACGCATCTACCCCTAAGTTCATTTAACAACTAATCACATATAGGGAATACACAGTTTTCGGGCTGCCATTTGTTATTAGCCACTCGATATTTAAATTTTTTTGTATATTATTGTTGAATGTCATGTACAGAACTGGTGTACAAAGTTTGAGCGATCGGAACGATACGCTACTACCCCTAAGTTAATTTAACAACTAAACACATATAGGGAATACGCAGTTTTCGGGCTGCCATTTGTTATTAGCCACTCCTTTTTTTAATTTTTTTGCATAAACTTGTTGAATGTCATGTAGAGAACTGGTGTACAAAGTTTGAGCGATCGGAACGATACGCAACTACCCCTAAGTTAATTTAACAATTTACGCGATCAAGGAAATTCGCTGTATTTACGCCCCCATTTGTTATTAGCCACTCCTTTTTTTAGTTTTTTTACTTAACATCGTTGAATGTCATGTAAAGAACTGGTGTAAATAGTTTGAGCGATCGGAACGATACGCATCTACCCCTAAGTTCATTTAACAACTAATCACATATAGGGAATACGCAGTTTTCGGGATGCCATTTGTTATTAGCCACTCCTTTTTTTAATTTATTTGTATATTATTGTTGAATGACATGTAGAGAACTGGTGTACAAAGTTTGAGCGATCGGAACGATACGCATCTACCCCTAAGTTCATTTAACAACTAATCACATATAGGGAATACGCAGTTTTCGGGCTGCCATTTGTTATTAGCCACTCCTTTTTTTAATTTTTTTGCATAAACTTGTTGAATGTCATGTAGAGAACTGGTGTACAAAGTTTGAGCGATCGGAACGATACGCAACTACCCCTAAGTTAATTTAACAACTAATCACATATAGGGGATACGCAGTTTTTGGGCTGCCATTTGTTATTAGCCACTCCTTTTTTTAATTTATTTGTATATTATTGTTGAATGACATGTAGAGAACTGGTGTACAAAGTTTGAGCGATCGGAACGATACGCATCTACCCCTAAGTTCATTTAACAACTAATCACATATAGGGAATACGCAGTTTTCGGGCTGCCATTTGTTATTAGCCACTCCTTTTTTTAATTTTTTTGCATAAACTTGTTGAATGTCATGTAGAGAACTGGTGTACAAAGTTTGAGCGATCGGAACGATACGCAACTACCCCTAAGTTAATTTAACAATTTACGCGATCAAGGAAATTCGCTGTATTTACGCCCCCATTTGTTATTATCCACTCCTTTTTTTAGTTTTTTTACTTAACATCGTTGAATGTCATGTAAAGAACTGGTGTAAAAAGTTTGAGCTATCGGAACGATACGCAACTACCCCTAAGTTAATTTAACAACTAATCACATATAGGGGATACGCAGTTTTTGGGCTGCCATTTGTTATTAGCCACTCCTTTTTTTAATTTTTTTATATATTATTGTTGAATGTCATGTACAGAACTGGTGTACAAAGTTTGAGCGATCGGAACGATACGCAACTACCCCTAAGTTAATTTAACAACTAATCACATATAGGGGATACGCAGTTTTTGGGCTGCCATTTGTTATTAGCCACTCGATATTTAAATTTTTTTGTATATTATTGTTGAATGACATGTAGAGAACTGGTGCACAAAGTTTGAGCGATCGGAACGATACGCAACTACCCCTAAGTTAACAATATAATTTAACAATATACACGATCAAAGAAATGTAGAGTTTCAATTCTCCCATTTGTTATTAGCCACTTAATTTTTCACTTTTATTGTTTATAAATGTTGAATGTATGTAAAGAAATGGTGTATAGAAATTTGTTACATATAATAGTTGACTATCCTGCAAATAAGAAATGAGCAGTTTTATACTGGGAAAAAACATGAAATTGTCCTCAAATCCATTCAAGAAGATAAATATTTTTAATTTACACTAGTTCTGCTTCAATTTATTATGTGTATACATATATATAATACATAGTAGTTGTTGGTGTAATATGTGGTTATATATATGTATATATATACATTTAACTATTTGTGACGGGCGAATCGATCATTAGATTCGATCGCCCTGTTCGCCTCTCTCTCTCTTCCGCGTGCCTTCCCCTGAGCCGCTGCCACATCGGTCTTGGTTGAGTAAAACCGAGTATCGACGCATGATGTGGCTTTGTTACAGGTCTGATTCCTGATCGGCGGAGATGCCTGGCGCTGGAGGGATAGGCATAGGCGGAGAGCAGAGGAGGAGAGAGAGAAATAGTGTCGCCGGCATGAGCCGCACATGTGTGCGTAGCCGGCGGCGCTCGGCCGTTGAGTACCTATAGGGAGGGGCGCGTAAGAAAGCGCGGAAGCCGCGAGACCGCGGGCAGTATAGTTCTGACCGGCAATTAATTGCCAGCTAGTAGAACTTCGCGACGGTAACGGTTTTTTGTGCGGTTAAGTGCTGTTTGGAGACCATCAGCAAGAGGGAAGATCAGCTACATCGAGGATCCTGCTTTGCGAGGACTACATCGCTCGCCCAGAGGACGTGGACTTCCACAACAGCGCTCCCTCTCAAGGTCAGGTACCCTTTTTAGTTTATCGGTGCGCGCCTCGATTTCTCTCTCTCCGAGCATCATATAGGCCGGACGCGGACGAGTGGATAGATGCGTAAATTCGCATCGCCCTCGCGGAATTCGCGGGACGAATTGTAAGGTGACGTTCTGTTCCCTGTGCGTTCACTCGCACGGAGCGAACTTAGCCCGGGCTCGGCCGACGCACACGTCAAGGCCGGATGTATAAAATTGTCGTAATAAAGAGAAAAATATTAGAATTGATGAGTTCATTCTGTTAAACCTGTCTCTCTGTAATTAATTAAATTGCGATTATCGATATTGCCGGACGACATAGCCCTCGTTAAATTTTCGCGACGAAGCGAAGGTGCCTTCCGAGCCTTTCCCCCTTAAATAATTTGTGACGCAACGTTGTTCGGGCTTAAATCATTAACGTACGTGTTACATATTTATTTAATTATTGCGAACTTTTTATTACATTTATTAATTATAATTTGTAATATAACATTTGTAATTTAATATATTGTTAATAATTCTTAGTTATGATTTTATTGCAAAAAACCAATTTCCTCTCTGCATTCATAAGGGCTTGAGACCTTCATGTTAATAATGTTTTGGTTTATATTAACATGGCTGCATTAGAATCGGTTTATTTACTTCAGTTTTTTCACTGTTCTTAGTCTATCGACTTGCGTAACACTGTTGTGTAGGTTTCCTGCATTGTTCTTATTAACTTTTACATCGATCATGCAGTAAATATATTTTAGTTAATTGTAGAACAAAATGCGGATTGTTTTACAATATAAATCTATAAATAATCAATCAATTCTTTATTGTCATGATTAATATTTTCAATAATTATAATATTCAAGAAATGTTAAAAGCAATAATTTGAATTAACTGAATTTTTTAGATTTATATCAATCTTAGTCCAGCGACTTACTGTTTTTACAACTTATAATTCTCAGATATAAATCTGATTTTGTAGCTGAAACTGAATAGACCATGAGTTCGATGATTATATAAGTACTTTGGAAGTTTTATTTGATTTTAAAATATTTCCTACAAAGTTTACAAATAAATAATTCGTTTTCTCCTGGTTCATTTTCAATTTTTCTTTTTTTAAACCGCCTGTAAACTGTAACATTCTCTTCTTCATCCGTATCAATACTTGTGTACTGCAAACATCTTTTTTCACATTTTCGTCTACAATATTTGCATTGGATTGATTCCGATTTTATATTAGAAAAGCAACACATACATATATTTTCCATATTATCTGATAGTAACAGAAGATTATGTGCTACTTTTAACCTGTACTTATCAGGATCAAATGTGAGGTTGAAATCTTTTGCATAACCTAAACACTCAAGATAATACATTACGTATGATCCACAACTGTGACCATCGTTACAATTTTGGTATGGACGATTATCAATCTTCCATTTTTTCCATTGGATCTTTTGTAACTGATTGAATGATGAGTTTGTATGTTTGATAAAGTTTTCAAATGCCTTTGTAGCTCGATCTTCATCGTCACCTTTACCGTAAGGATCTAAAACACATACTTTTTCTTCACTTATGTTTGCAACAAATAATTGCCAATGACTATTTAGTAAATAAGGCATTAGTAATAGGTTTTCAATAGGAAATGTAATTGTATTTATTCTTCGATCTGTGCATTTCCTCCTTCCGCTGTATTCTCCTAATATTATCGATGTATTATCTGTAGATATGTAAGTTACACCTTTCCATTCATCTATACAGGTAGCTACATAAGAATCTATAACTATACCATTTATCCATATTTTAGTTTTTAGTGTATGAAATTCTTGTGCTCTTAATTCATATGTATTCATTATTACTAATTTCTGGCTTTTATATTTAGTTACAGCAACATTATAAGAACGAGAATTAAAGTAATAATTTGCATCTTTGACAACTTTATTTGGATACTTTTCTACAACTCTTCTTTCATCATTTTCATCGTGTTCCACGAATTTAGTACTGTTTTTTTGTATATCTTCTTTCATCTGTTCTTCTGAATGATTATCAATATTCATATTATTAATTTTTACATCCTGTGTTGGGATTGTCTCACACGTAATTTCTTTGTCTTTATTAGTAAGATCTATTATGTCAAGATTTTGACGATCATCTCCTTCGAATTTTCTTTTGTTTGTTGATTTATCTAATTTCTTCTTTTTATCGGTGGCCGTAAGAGCACGTATTTGCAAATAATTTTCTGATATTTTCTGTGGCATCAACTCTATTTTCGCCGCAGTTATACTACTTTTACTTATTTTTCTTTCATTAATCTTCACTTTCTGTAACTCTTTTGTTTCCAAATCATTCTTTAAGTTTTCTTCTACTTTACGTAATTTTTTTGCTTCATGAATAATAGTTGATGCATTAAGATGGTTCTTTTTACTATGCTTTTTGATATTTATCTTAATGTCTGCTGATGACTTTCTATCCCACGTCTCTTTTAAGTACGGGTTAGCAATAGTTGCTGGATATTTAGCTTTCTTATTCGATAATCTGGTTCCTTTTATACATGGGTTAAGTTTAATGTAAGCTGCCGTTTCTTGTCTGCTTTTATCTAGTACGCGTATTACATCACCAATACAAGACCTAGTATTCCCATTTAGAACTTTATTTTTCATAACTTTTGTGGAGCTTTCGATGTAAGCATTACTTACTCTTGAGATAGTATTATCTACTAAATCCAAATCTAATCCACTCCACATCACTATATACGGAATCCATTTTTTTATAGCGTATTCAACAAATTCTGGAGCAAAGTATTTATTCGAAACTGTTTTTGGAATTTCCTCTTCGCATTGTATTTTACTACCATAGATTGCAATATATTTCTGGTAATAACGTTGATAAAATGGTGATTGTTTGTAGGTGGCACGGTTAAATAAATCTTCACTAGCCACTATCTCAAAATCTTCATTTGTGTTGCCAACATCCCGTTCACTTTCTTTATAGTCGTCATCTTCATGTTTCGGGATTAAATCTGATTTTTTAATCAATAATGACTGCAATGCATAGATACTATCATTCGCATTTTTTTCTTCTGTAGTCAGTAAAACGTTACAAATGTGTTGAAATATTTCGTCAATTTCAACAAGATTTCTGCACAATATTAATAAACAAATGCAATCTAACAAGAAACTCTGTACGTTCTTTTTTTCTTTTTGGTCGTGCATTTTATTATGTACAAAACGTGAAAAATTGACTTTCAAGGATCGTGAAACTGCGTGTGCAAAGTGGGCACAGCATATTTTTACAATAATAAATCCTTTAGGTGGTAATACACCTTCTGCACAGAAAGTATACAAAATGTCTATATACTTCGGTAATAGAATATTGTTCCATTCTAACAGCAATGAGTGAATGAATACCCATGACCAATCAGTAACTATACATCGTAAAATTGGCCATCTTTTTAACTTTTCCATTGCAAAATTTCTGTATTCTTTTAGCCATTTACTAATTGATGAAACGCCATGTTCAGATGTGATCATATGCGTTATTTTGACTATTGCTGCATCATGTCTTATTAATATATTATAGTAATAGATCTTCTTACAATTCAGGTCCTGTGGATTACGTACTACAGATCCCGTCGCATCTATATGAAGTATTGCATTTTTTATTTCTGCTAATACATTCAACTCTTGTTCTGCATGCATGATATCAGTTAATGGCAGTTGTACTATTCGTAAAAAAGGATCTTTCAGTTTTGCATGTTCCATCCACAATTGAAAAAGATCGGATAAGTCCATTGACTCCAATTTACACCGATTTTTTGTTTTTAATTCAGATACGGCCTTATAGACTGTTGACGTTTTTCTTAATTCTTGCGAGTGGCCGTCTTCGTACAGACCTGTGTCAATTTTGGTAATTATTTTATTCATATGATCTGAAATGCCTCCTCTTCCACATATTTCAGCCCATTCTTTGCGCAGTTGTTTTCTCAATGATTTAAAACATCGTGTCATCGGACTAACTTGATGAACTACTTTCAGTTCTTCTGTACACGATACTTCTAAGACAGCTGCGAGATCATCCGTGTGATGAAACCTGAATTTATACTGTGCGCTGTGTTGAGCTTGACCACACTTAGCATATGCGACTATGTCTCTTTGATTATAACGCACACCTCCATAAAATTGTAATCTACATGTACATCTCATATCTTCGACTAGACATTGTTCAATGGCTACTCTGATTTTGTCATCGTCAAAAATCCCTATATCATCTTTTAATGCTGCTGACGGCATTTGGACTGAACCTATATCATAAATAAATTTTTCTTTCTTCTTTGGTTTTATTTTAGAAATATCACTATTGACGCTTTCACATTCATCGAACTCAGACAATTCAAAGTCGCTGTCTATACTTTCTGACTTACGAAAGAAATTTCTGCGTGAAACTGGTTTTATTTCTCTTCCATTCTTTTGCCTTCATTTCACCAGTCGGGAATTTCACAACACTTTCTATATTAATCTTATTATTTTTATATACAAAGGAATAAGGATCATCAATTTCCTTTTCACTTGTATATTTTTCTATTTGTGTATCTTCCAAAATTGCTGCAGGATCATCTTTATTTTCTTCAATAGTAAGGGTGTCTTTAAATATTTTATCCAAGACAACCCAATGACCTTCCACCAGATTACCAAGCAATAAAATATAGAAGCAAGGTTGATCTTCAGAGTCAGCTGTATTTTCATCTACTTTAGTTATATTCAAGTCACCTGGTTTTTTAATAAAAACCTTCATATTAACTCCATATAACTTGATGAAAACTCCTATTTCATACAAAGTCCCGTATTCTCCTAATTTTCCCATTACGTTTTTATAACGAGTAGCATCATTATATTTAACGATACTAGGATTAGAATATATCACTGACGATAATTCTGATTCCCAGTTTTTCGTTGTGTAATCAACTATACATTGTCTCACTTTTTCATGATAAGATTGATCATCATACAAAAAGTCAGATAAACATCTAAATAAACAATTTCCATCACCAATAATATTTTTTTGTCTGTAATGGTGCAAGCCATCAGACTCAACGATATCTTTTAATTTATTTTCTATTTCATCACTTGAAACTTCACTATTTTTCATCACTTCACTTCTATCTTCAGCAAGTTGTTGCTCCTTATTAATATTATTAAATGAGTTAAGCTCATTATTAGATGAATACTGTAATTTACAGTCATCATCAAACTCTTTTCTATGGTCTTCAGTTACTCTACCGTTTTTACTTTTGTTTAAACAAACCGATTCTTTATTATTAACTATATTACATTTACCTACCATAAGATGTTCGACCTCAGCACGTAGTTCTGAGTTTGGCTTTGTCCATAGATACTTAATTTTTTTCACAAACCCGCTGTCACCTTTCTTCTTTATACTCTTACAAATCTACAGAGAAACAAAATTAAATTTTCCCCTACTTCGAAATATATATCAAAGAGTGTAAGATTTCTATTTTAGCGATAAATTCAATTTATGAATAATTAACATGGATAATAAACTGCAAGAATAGAAATATGTTAGTAAATTGGTTTAAGAACATAATACGTTATGTTTTGAAATTATTTGTATAAATTGTTAATTTTATAACCATCTCCTATACTACAATCAATATCGTTGTGTTAAAATTTGGTAGAAAAAAAAAGAGAATGAATAAAAATAAAATAGAGACTACATATTTATCTTTTGTATATTTTAAATTAAAACGTATGCAAACAAAGGAAATTAATTATCAAAATATTAAACCCGTTAAATTAGAAGAATATTCACGGGTGTTTTCATAGTGGCAGCAAAAAGTACACGATGTTAAATTGATAAGCTTTCAACAGCTGAATTTTTAAACAACTACTTGTGTTTGAAAGTGCAAAAAGGATTGGATCTGGTACAATTCCATCATATTAATGTATATGTATTTTAATGTTTAATTTTCTACTTATAAAAAATATTTTCCAGATAAAGCAGGACTTTGGAAAATTGCATCAAAACATTAATATTGTTAGTGGTGATAAATGGTTGAAAATTAAACAGTGCATCAAATTCCAGTTGCGAAATGCTACAGGTAATATAGAAGATAAAGGCTTAATCAGTGCTTTAACCTTGGATATTTTTAATGAGGGTAAACACTTATTCATTAATCTGTTATAAATTAAAAAGAAAACAAAAATGTTAATAAGTGACTAATTAGAAAAGATAAAAAATTATTTATAATTTTCTAAATTTCAGATCAAGAAGATTTTTTAATATTTTATCTTTTGCCTTATGTGATTTCTTCTCAACGTAGCAAGAAAAGAAAAAGTGACGAAGGAATTAATCAACGACCTCATAAGTTATCTCTTCAAGAACGTCGTGAAACTTTTCTTCTTCATGTAGCTGTATGGATTTTACCAACATTTTCATGCGAAACTTAGCTATCACATAATAATATTAAATTATTATTTATAATTTTGCTCAATATATAGACTCAAAGTGATGTAGAACCAGCTATATCAGATCTACAAGCTCGACTACAAAAAAACAATCATACCTTTCAACCAATAGTTTGGCTGTAGGTGAGAAAACTAAGATAAACAATTACAGCGTAATAATTAATAATCAACAGTATACACAGAGCAATTGCTTAAGTGCGTTTGAAACTGCTTTACAAATTTACTTTACCTTCGATTGTTCTTATTCAGAAAATTCATCAAGCTTGTGGCTTTTTGTGCAAAAATGCTTATTTGACCTTCATCTCTCTACAGATTTTAACAATATATCCATTCAGATTTTATTAGGAATAATTCAAAGCGCCCTAAGTAAGTAAATTAATTAGTAAAATGAAGCAGTGCTATTTATGCAGTGACACTTTCGATGAAACATCACTATTACTTGATCATATTAAAATCTTTCATAAGAATGTTAATAGTTTTAGATGTATATTCGATGAGTGTACTAGATGATATACAAGTTTTCGATCTCTATTAGCTCATGTAAAAAGACAGCATGGTATAGAAAAAAATATTTCGAATTCATCTGTAGAATCAAGTAAACAAATACAACAACAAAATGACACTTCGAGGGTTTCGACAAATTGTACTGCAATATGCGATTGCACCATTGATTATTCTGATAATTATAATAGTTACGATAACTCTTATTTTGAAATCTTAGATGATGACAATCCTATCCATGTTGATATTAGTGAAATTTATGCCAGGGATATGGAGCACGTGAAAAGTGATTATTTAGAAAAAATAAGTTTTTCATACGTGGCAAACTTATACAAATACAGAGATATCAATCGAAGTAGAGTTCAATCTATAATAAATGATACAAAAAATGTTTTCAAAAAGCTTCTAAGTAATATACAATCAGAAGTTATTAGTTTAAATTTAAACAATTCGATAAAAGAAAAAATTAATCTTACTATCGAGTCTTCTGCTACTTTTTTGGATTCTTTTGACAACGAATATAAATGTTTTAAGCGGTTTAAGCAATTTAAAACTTATGTTGATCCTGAAAGTATTGTTATTGGCGAGAGAAAAGAATATGAACGAAAAGGTCTTATTGAAACAGTAAAATTTGTTCCTGTTAATATTCAATTTATTCCTATGAGAAAAATTTAAAAAAATTTTTTTGAGTTGCCTGATGTTTTTGATGAAACTATATCTTATATTAACTTTTTAAGATCAAACAATTTAATTATTTCAAACTTTGTTCAAGGAGAATATTGGAGAAAAAAATGTACTAGATTTGGAGATAAATGTGTGTTGCCGATAGTAATGTACTATGATGACTATGAAAATAATAATCTTCTTGGATCGCACAAAGGCTTAGCAAAAACCGGAGCGGTTTATATAAACATACCATGTCTGCCAGAAAAATATCAATCCAAATTGGATAATATTTTCGTATTTTGTTTATTCAATTCACTAGACAGACAGCAATTTGGAAACAAAATTGTTTTTTTTCGAGTAATTGAAGAATTAAATTTCTTACAAGAGGAAGGAATAACTTTAAACCTTCCAAATGGCGAAGTACAAATTTATTTTGAGTTAGGTTTAATTGTAGGAGATAATCTCGGACAACACACAATTTTAGGATTTGCAGAAAGCTTTAATGTAAAGAGGTTCTGTATTGCATGTTTGATATCAAAAAATGAAATTCATGAAGTATTCTCTGAAAAAAATTGTTGTTTATACGATGAAAAAAATTACGAAGCACACGTAAAATCGAAAATTGTAAAAGAGTCAGGAATAAAAGAACAGTGTGTGTTTCATGAAGTAAAAGGTTTTCATGTAATACATAATGTTGCGGTTGACCCAATGCATGATCTTTGGGAAGGTGTAGACCGTTATGACTTAGGTCAAATTTTGAGTTATTTAATTTATACTAAAAAGTATTTTAGTTTAGAAGAATTAAACTTTAGAATATGTTCATTTGATTACGGACCACAAAGAAGTGTTAATAAGCCGGTTGAAATCAGCGAATCGCATATGAAAAATAAATGTCTTATAATGTATGCTTCTGAAATGTCTTGTCTTATAAATAATTTAAGTTTGATTATTGGCCATAAGGTTCCTGAAGCTGATCCCATATGGGAGTTATATTTTCGTTTGAAATATGTTAATGTAATAATTTGGAGTCGTAATATTCACAAAGATGCACATAATTATTTAGGCGTACTAATTGAAGAGTACATGTCTTTTTTACAATCGTTATTTCCTAATTGTATGAAGCCCAAACACCATTTCCTTCTACATTATGCGCGATTTACGTTACTATTTGGTCCTTTGTCTAGAATAAGTTGCTTACGATTTGAAGGTAAACACAAAATTGGAAAAGATATATCAGGATCAACTACGAGTAGAGTTAATATTAATCGTTCTGTTGCTATTAAATATCAAATAATGCAAAATTTTCAGTTCATTAATTTTAAATCTGATTGTTTAATCTACGAATGCGGTAAACAAAATATTATATTTTTGAAAGATATAGAAGATTACCATTATTATTTTAAAAAATTACCAGAATCTATAACTGACAAAGTGACGAGTACCAAATGGCTTAAAATTAATCAAATTAAAATATGTAAAGACATTATCTTGGTATTATTTTCAGAAAATGGACCACATTTTCATTTTGTTTCCGAAATCCTTATAGAAAAAAGCGATTTTTTTGTTTTAACTAGGCGAATCAATGCTTACTTGGATATATATTTATCTGCATACAAAGTATATAATTTAAATAATTTTGAATACGACGTAATTGATAAAACTATTGTTGAAAATTGTACTGTTACATATATAACACTTCTTTCTGATGGATATTTCTATATCCCAAAGTGTTGGATGTAATGTTTCGTATGTATCTTGAAAAATAAATAAATAAAATTACAATATTATTATATTATATGTTTATTTACTAAAGTAAAGAATAATTTTATTGCTTTTTTCTATGTAGCAAATTTTAATTTATATTAAGTAAAATTTATCATTCATTTTAAATATAATCAACCAAACAGTTTGGTAAAAATTATAGCGATAAAAATTACCAAACTGTAGGTAAAAATCGACAGAAATTCAGTCTGTAACCAAATTACTATACTGTTTGGTAAAAATTTATGAAATATTTGTAAAATTTCATAGACCATTTCTCTCAGTGTGTACATCAGAGATGAATCTTTTATTTCTACCAGAGAATAATAAATAATAGAATGTAATAATAAATAATAGTAATAAATAATAGAAAAATTAAAAAAAAAAGCGCGCGCAGCGCGCTAAATAACACTAGTTTTCATGAATTTCAATGAAAGAGAGAGAGAGAGAGAGAGAGAGAGTTGACCGAAGAAGAGCGCGCACGCGAGTAATAGAGTGAAAGAGAGAGAGAGAGAGAGTTGACCGAAGAAGAGCGCGCACGCGAGTAATAGAGTGAAAGAAGAGAGAGAGAGAGAGTTGACTGACGAAGAGCGCGCACGCGAGTAATAGACAAAAAGAAGAGAGAGAGTTGACCGAAGAGCGCGCACGCGACTGATAGATAGAAAGAAGAAAGAGAGAGAGAGTTGACCGAAGAGCGCGCACATGAGTGATTGAGCGAAAGAAGAGAGAGAGAGAATCCGAACACAGTGCGCGCAAGAGAGTAAGTGAGAGAGAGAGAGAGTAATCGAGAGAGCGCAAGAGCAAGTGAACGATAGAGAGAGAGAGAGAGAGAAACCGAACACAGTGCGCGCAAGAGAGTGAGAGAGAGAGCGCAAGAGCAAGTGAACGATAGAGAGAGAGAGAGAGAGAGAATCCGAACACAGTGCGCGCAAGAGAGTAAGTGAGAGAGAGAGAGAGAAACCGAACACAGTGCGCGCAAGAGAGTAAGTGAGAGAGAGAAAGTAATCGAGAGAGCGCAAGAGCAAGTGAACGATAGAGAGAGAGAGAGAGAGAGAGAGAGAGAGAAACCAATGCAGTGCGCGCAAGTGAGTGAACGAAAAAGATTATATAATATTATAATTAAACTTTTCCTACATACCTTTTTAATTATTGAATCTCTTCCAACATTGTCAAAATTCACTTCTATAGTGGATTTATAATTATCTGCAATAATTTTTGCAACAAGCTGAACGAATTTTTTATCGATCATTTTCCCTTCTCACTTTTTAAACTTGCACTATTACAGATAACAGTTTTTCAAAACTTGAATATAGCACTATTCAAACAAAGTAAATTAAAGTAAAATTAAAAAAATGAAATAAATAAACGAAACACACTGAATTGAAAATTGAAATCAACTTTGTGCAAAATCAAAAATTCACTGTGCACTGTTGTCGTGGCAAAAGTCACTGAACAACTGACTGCGACTATCGAGAAAAGACTATGTGTTGACATTATATACTATATGAACACATAGTTACATATATAAAACATAGGGTTTGAAAGACGATATATTTTTCAAACGGCGAATTCTTTGTGCCCGTACTACAGTCAGTTGTCAGAAAACAGTCAGAGGCAACGGTTGTCGCGAGACTAACAAGTGTACTTAAGGTAAGAAGTTTACTATTTCGCTTCTTTATCTTAAAATTAAATTATTAATTTCATTAAATTTGCAAAATATAGATGGCAGAATATTCGGACACAGGTCTGATGCCCCCTGGCATTGATGGCGACGACATTTCCCAACAAATGCCGCATGGAAGCGCCGCATCCTCACCGCCAGCACCACCACCATCACTACCCTCAGCACCACTACCATCACCACCACTACCACCACCACCACCACCACCATCACAAGTACCAGCCTACGGGTACTGGGGGACGGATAACTCCGCGGGACCTTCCGCATATCCCCAGGTACCCTACGGGCCACCGCCGCATCAATCGCCAGCGCGCAGGCCACACCAGCGTCACCAACAACATTACGCATCACGCCAAGAGTAATTTGACATATAAAATTGTTAAAGAGGAGAGAGAGAGTGAGAGAGAGAGAGAGAGAGAGACCGAACATAGTGCGCGCAAGAGAGTAAGTGAGAGAGAGAGAGAGAGAGAGAGAGAGAGAGAGAGAGAGAGAGAGAGAGAGAGAGAGAGAGTAATCAAGAGAGCAAGAGCAAGTGAACGATAGAGAGAAAGAGAGAGAGAGAGAAACCGAACACAGTGCGCGCAAGTGAGTGAGCGAAATAGAGAGAGATAGAGATGAAAAACCAATGCAGTGCGCGCAAGTGAGTGAGTGAAATAGAGAGAGAAAGAGAAGAAAAACCAATGCAGTGCGCGCAAGTGAGTGAGCGAAATAGAGAGAGATAGAGAAGAAAAACCAATGCAGTGCGCGCAAGTGAGTGAGCGAAATAGAGAGAGAGAGAGAGTAATCGAGAGAGCGCGCAAGCAAGTGAGCCGAAGTGAGAGAGAGAGAGAGAGAGAGAAACCGAACACAGTGCGTGCAAGAGAGTGATAGATAGAAAGAAAACAGAAAGAAGACAGAAAGAGAGTTGACCGAAAAACAGCGCGCACGCGAGTAATAGAGTGAAAGAAGAGAGAGAGAGGAGTGAATTGATCGAAGAAGAGCGCGCGCGCGACTGATAGAGTGAAAGAAGAAAGAGCGAGAGTGAATTGATCCAAGAAGAGCCCGCACGCGAGTGATAAACTGAAAGAAGAAAGAGAGAGAGAGAGTTGACCGAAGAGCGCGCACGCGAGTGATATAGAGTGAAAGAAGAGAGAGAGAGAGAGAGTGTGTAAGAGAGAGAGAGTTGACCGAAGAAGAGCGCGCACGCGAGTGATAGAGTGAAAGAAGAGAGAGAGAGTTGACCGAAGAAGAGCGCGCACGCGAGTGATAGAGTGAAAGAAGAGAGAGAGAGAGAGAGAGTTGACCGAAGAAGAGCGCGCACGCGAGTGATATAGAGTGAAAGAAGAGAGAGAGAGAGAGAGAGTGTAAGAGAGAGAGAGTTGACCGAAGAAGAGCGCGCGCGCGACTGATAGAGTGAAAGAAGAGAGAGAGAGGAGTGAATTGATCGAAGAAGAGCGCGCGCGCGACTGATAGAGTGAAAGAAGAAAGAGCGAGAGTGAATTGATCAAAGAAGAGCGCGCACGCGAGTGATAAACTGAAAGAAGAAAGAGAGAGAGAGAGTTGACCGAAGAGCGCGCACGCGAGTGATATAGAGTGAAAGAAGAGAGAGAGAGAGAGAGAGAGAGAGAGAGTGTAAGAGAGAGAGAGTTGACCGAAGAAGAGCGCGCACGCGAGTGATAGAGTGAAAGAAGAGAGAGAGTGTAAGAGAGAGAGAGAGAGTTGACCAAAGAAGAGCGCGCGCGCGACTGATAGAGTGAAAGAAGAAAGAGCGAGAGTGAATTGATCGAAGAAGAGCGCGCGCGCGACTGATAGAGTGAAAGAAGAAAGAGCGAGAGTGAATTGATCGAAGAAGAGCGCGCACGCGAGTGATAAACTGAAAGAAGAAAGAGAGAGAGTGAATTGATCGAAGAAGAGCGCGCACGCGAGTGATAAACTGAAAAAAGAAAGAGAGAGAGAGTTGACCGAAGAAGAGCGCGTGCGCGACTGATAGAGTGAAAGAAGAAAGAGCGAGAGTGAATTGACCGAAAAACAGCACGCACGCGAGTAATAGAGTGAAAGAAGAGAGAGAGAGGAGTGAATTGATCGAAGAAGAGCGCGCGCGCGACTGATAGAGTGAAAGAAGAAAGAGCGAGAGTGAATTGATCCAAGAAGAGCGCGCACGCGAGTGATAAACTGAAAGAAGAAAGAGAGAGAGAGAGTTGACCGAAGAGCGCGCACGCGAGTGATATAGAGTGTAAGAAGAGAGAGAGAGAGAGAGTGTGTAAAAGAGAGAGAGTTGACCGAAGAAGAGCGCGCACGCGAGTGATAGAGTGAAAGAAGAGAGAGAGAGAGTTGACCGAAGAAGAGCGCGCACGCGAGTGATAGAGTGAAAGAAGAGAGAGAGAGAGAGAGTTGACCGAAGAAGAGCGTGCACGCGAGTGATATAGAGTGAAAGAAGAGAGAGAGAGGAGTGAATTGATCGAAGAAGAGCGCGCGCGCGACTGATAGAGTGAAAGAAGAAAGAGCGAGAGTGAATTGATCAAAGAAGAGCGCGCACGCGAGTGATAAACTGAAAGAAGAAAGAGAGAGAGAGAGTTGACCGAAGAGCGCGCACGCGAGTGATATAGAGTGAAAGAAGAGAGAGAGAGAGAGAGAGAGAGTTGACCGAAGAAGAGCGCGCACGCGAGTGATAGAGTGAAAGAAGAGAGAGAGTGTAAGAGAGAGAGAGAGAGTTGACCAAAGAAGAGCGCGCGCGCGACTGATAGAGTGAAAGAAGAAAGAGCGAGAGTAAATTGATCGAAGAAGAGCGCGCGCGCGACTGATAGAGTGAAAGAAGAAAGAGCGAGAGTGAATTGATCGAAGAAGAGCGCGCACGCGAGTGATAAACTGAAAGAAGAAAGAGAGAGAGTGAATTGATCGAAGAAGAGCGCGCACGCGAGTGATAAACTGAAAAAAGAAAGAGAGAGAGAGTTGACCGAAGAAGAGCGCGCGCGCGACTGATAGAGTGAAAGAAGAAAGAGCGAGAGTGAATTGACCGAAAAACAGCACGCACGCGAGTAATAGAGTGAAAGAAGAGAGAGAGAGGAGTGAATTGATCGAAGAAGAGCGCGCGCGCGACTGATAGAGTGAAAGAAGAAAGAGCGAGAGTGAATTGATCGAAGAAGAGCGCGCACGCGAGTGATAAACTGAAAAAAGAAAGAGAGAGAGAGTTGACCGAAGAAGAGCGCGCGCGCGACTGATAGAGTGAAAGAAGAGAGAGAGGAGTGAATTGATCGAAGAAGAGCGCGCGTGCGACTGATAGAGTGAAAGAAGAAAGAACGAGAGTGAATTGATCGAAGAAGAGCGCGCACGCGAGTGATAAACTGAAAAAAGAATGAGAGAGAGAGTTGACCGAAGAAGAGCGCGCGCGCGACTGATAGAGTGAAAGAAGAGAGAGAGAGGAGTGAATTGATCGAAGAAGAGCGCGCGCGCGACTGATAGAGTGAAAGAAGAAAGAGCGAGAGTGAATTGATCGAAGAAGAGCGCGCACGCGAGTGATAAACTGAAAGAAGTAAGAGAGAGAGAGAGTTGACCGAAGAGCGCGCACGCGAGTAATAGAGTGAAAGAAGAGAGAGAGAGAGAGTAAATTGATCGAAGAAGAGCGCGCGCGCGACTGATAGAGTGAAAGAAGAAAGAGCGAGAGTGAATTGATCGAAGAAGAGCGCGCACGCGAGTGATAAACTGAAAGAAGAAAGAGAGAGAGAGAGAGTTGACCGAAGAGCGCGCACGCGAGTAATAGAGTGAAAGAGGAGAGAGAGAGAGTGAATTGATCGAAGAAGAGCGCGCACGCGAGTGATAGAGTGAAAGAAGAGAGAGAGAGAGAGAGTTGACCGAAGAAGAGCGTGCACGCGAGTGATATAGAGTGAAAGAAGAGAGAGAGAGGAGTGAATTGATCGAAGAAGAGCGCGCGCGCGACTGATAGAGTGAAAGAAGAAAGAGCGAGAGTGAATTGATCAAAGAAGAGCGCGCACGCGAGTGATAAACTGAAAGAAGAAAGAGAGAGAGAGAGTTGACCGAAGAGCGCGCACGCGAGTGATATAGAGTGAAAGAAGAGAGAGAGAGAGAGAGAGAGAGTTGACCGAAGAAGAGCGCGCACGCGAGTGATAGAGTGAAAGAAGAGAGAGAGTGTAAGAGAGAGAGAGAGAGTTGACCAAAGAAGAGCGCGCGCGCGACTGATAGAGTGAAAGAAGAAAGAGCGAGAGTAAATTGATCGAAGAAGAGCGCGCGCGCGACTGATAGAGTGAAAGAAGAAAGAGCGAGAGTGAATTGATCGAAGAAGAGCGCGCACGCGAGTGATAAACTGAAAGAAGAAAGAGAGAGAGTGAATTGATCGAAGAAGAGCGCGCACGCGAGTGATAAACTGAAAAAAGAAAGAGAGAGAGAGTTGACCGAAGAAGAGCGCGCGCGCGACTGATAGAGTGAAAGAAGAAAGAGCGAGAGCGAATTGACCGAAAAACAGCACGCACGCGAGTAATAGAGTGAAAGAAGAGAGAGAGAGGAGTGAATTGATCGAAGAAGAGCGCGCGCGCGACTGATAGAGTGAAAGAAGAAAGAGCGAGAGTGAATTGATCGAAGAAGAGCGCGCACGCGAGTGATAAACTGAAAAAAGAAAGAGAGAGAGAGTTGACCGAAGAAGAGCGCGCGCGCGACTGATAGAGTGAAAGAAGAGAGAGAGGAGTGAATTGATCGAAGAAGAGCGCGCGTGCGACTGATAGAGTGAAAGAAGAAAGAACGAGAGTGAATTGATCGAAGAAGAGCGCGCACGCGAGTGATAAACTGAAAAAAGAATGAGAGAGAGAGTTGACCGAAGAAGAGCGCGCGCGCGACTGATAGAGTGAAAGAAGAGAGAGAGAGGAGTGAATTGATCGAAGAAGAGCGCGCGCGCGACTGATAGAGTGAAAGAAGAAAGAGCGAGAGTGAATTGATCGAAGAAGAGCGCGCACGCGAGTGATAAACTGAAAGAAGTAAGAGAGAGAGAGAGTTGACCGAAGAGCGCGCACGCGAGTAATAGAGTGAAAGAAGAGAGAGAGAGAGAGTAAATTGATCGAAGAAGAGCGCGCGCGCGACTGATAGAGTGAAAGAAGAAAGAGCGAGAGTGAATTGATCGAAGAAGAGCGCGCACGCGAGTGATAAACTGAAAGAAGAAAGAGAGAGAGAGAGAGTTGACCGAAGAGCGCGCACGCGAGTAATAGAGTGAAAGAGGAGAGAGAGAGAGTGAATTGATCGAAGAAGAGCGCGCGCGCGACTGATAGAGTGAAAGAAGAAAGAGCGAGAGTGAATTGATCGAAGAAGAGCGCGCACGCGAGTGATAAACTGAAAGAAGAAAGAGAGAGAGAGTTGACCGAAGAAGAGCGCGCACGCGAGTGATAGAGCGAGAGAGAGTAATCTAGAGAAGAAGACAGAGAGAGACAGTTAGCAAAAGATAGAAAAATGATAGGACAGGAAAAGCGCGCACGCGAGAGTGAGATAATGAGAGAATGAGAGAGAGGAAGATAGAGAGAGAGAGAGAGAGAGAGAGAGAGAGAGAGAGAGAGAGAGAGAGAGAGAGAGAGAGAGAGAGAGAGAGAGAGAGAGAGCGAGAGAGTATATATTTGAATAAAGATACTTACCAATGAAACTATTTATGAAACTATAATTAATGAAACTAATATAATTAATGAAACTATAATTTTAAATATTTACAGATCAATGGTACCGTATAGTGAGGTCCAGAAATTAAAATATGTAAGTAATTGAAACATGGAAAACAGCTACCAAAACTATAATTATAAAAATCTAAATATACATTTTTTTTAGAAACTGGCAGCTGAGCGACGTAAAGTCCGAAATCTCCAGGACGAAAATAAATCCTTAACAGCTCGGCTGGAGCTGTTATAGAAAATGATGCCGTAAGTAAAAATCAAATTGTTTCAATACTATCTGCGATAAACATTATTTTTAATGCAACGATTACCGAAAATCGTTTGACTCGCGCGTGTAATTAGCGGTTAAGCGAGGTGAGCCGCGTTCGGTTCGCGAGAGAGAGAGAGCGCGTAAGGGGCAACGACCGGAAGGGGAGGCTCCGAGCGCCAGTACGACTGTGTCACTCAGTCATCCCGTGTGCCTAACCTCCATATTCTCCGTGCCGTTCGTTTTCGTTTGGACATTGACATTGTTCTTGGTGAGCGTGCGTGGGTGAGGTGCAGCGGTAGCAGCAGCGGCAGCAGCAGCAGTGATAGTAGCAGCTGCAACTGTAACAGCAACTGCAGCAACAGCAATAACAGCAGCAGGAGTAGCGGCAACAACAACACCGGCAACAGCTTCAGAGGCAGAGCAGAGTAGCGGCGTTTCAGCCCTCGTCTTTTGGATACGGTTGGCCACCGTATCCCCTGCGGTATTGCGGTAGGTGCACCTTCCCCTTTTGTCAATTGTGATCACGATTTTGCGTGCGAATCCGCGCAGCGAGCGCGAGGAGCGTATTGTTTTGCGTGCGAGCAGGTAGTCCGCGGCATCGCGGTTTCTTCTCTCTCTCTCAAAAAGCGTGTTGTCATTCACGCGTGCGTGCGTGAGACTCTCGGCATACCCTCCGTGTAATTGATTTGAGTGAATAAATCACCCTTTGTTCCGTATAAACGAATTTATTAGTCGTTATTTCGTCATTCCCTTGTCCGAAGGTCGCGCCTCGCATTGTTTACATTGGTATTCGAATTCGCCGGTAACGCAGCACGAAGTGTGCGAAACGTTAGGCGGGAATCCTCAATTTAGGTTCCGATAGCGGCCGCACGAGCGCTACGAGCAAGCAGCGACAGCGCCGCCAAGTGGCGAGTTGGGGGAACCCAACTCGGAACTTTGAAGAGACTCTGCGCAGGCGCACTCCTAGGCAAGGTAGGTTAATGCGCATCGAGCGCATAGATAACAAGGCTTCATATAGTTAGAGTACGGGCACTTTTAGGAGATTACCGACTAAATGACAGCCTGTTACATGGCGCCCAACTAGAATTAGGACTCACACACGAGGGAATTTGCACGAAAAAAAGAGAGCAACGCGCGCGAGAGAGAGACGTTTGCGCGCGTGCGTAATAAGGTGCGAGCGGGTAAAATAACGCGTGGCTCGTTCGGTGCGTGCTCTGCGGTAGGGGAAAGACGCCTCTCCGACCCAATAATAACTGCTTTTGTGAGCCGAGAGCACACTAACCCCAGGGGTCGAAGAGACGTCCGTAGTCGCTCTAACTTGAAAACAAAAGGTGACTAATTGTATTTAGGTTAACTTTTTGCCTTTTTAAGTGTTTCATTACACATTAAAGTAGTTAAGTGGGGGTTAGTCACCGAGCGACAGTACCAGCAGAGCGCGCAATAAGGGTGTGTGTAGGGTTAGACCAACTAACCCGGTGGAGCTAACAAACAGTTAGCCTCCACCTATAGGCAGGTAGCTGCGAAGCGGAAGTTAGTACTTCCTTAGACTACGCGATACCTGCACACACCCACAAGCCACGCGTATTGTTGCCTTGTAAATAAAGGCGTAACTGGGTAGTTAGCGATAAAAATCGCAAAACCCCGCTCGCGCCTTGGGCGATAGGAGGCGGTAGCGGTCGAGTACGAAAACTAACCTCAACCGTCACCTACGCCCTAACATAAGCGTTATGGAGGATACCGCCGACGCGATAACCCGGTGGGCTTCGGAACTGCCTTCGACACAGCTGGACAGATACCTGACGCAACTGGAGTTGCGCACAGATGGTCCCAGGCTGATGCAGGCAGTCCGATTAGCGTATTGGTTGCTAGGCGAGTACATCGACCTAGACTTCCAAGGAGCGGCGTTGGATAGGGAGGCCACACAACGCAGGCGACGGAGCCGAGAGAAGTGGCTGGAAACCAAGCGACGGGAGTTGGAAGCAGCCGACGCCGAGGATCTGGTCGCCCACCCACTCATGCTGCTATATAGGGATGAGGCGGTGGAGGCGAACCTAACGCGGACTCTCGCCGTCTACGAGAACTTGGAAGAGGAGAGCCAGAGCGAGATGGGGGAGCGAGAGCCCGCAGAGGAAGGGGGGACCGGCGAGGTCAAGGGGCCCACGGAGGGGGTCGGTAGTGAGCACAAGGGCTCCACCGGATCGCCGGATAGGCGAAGAGCCCATCGCTTCGAGAACGCGGAGCTACAACCTCCAGAGGAAGAGGAAGAGCGGTGCGTGACCGAGCGACTAAAGGAGGAAATCGAGTGCAACCGGGTCGGGATAAACCGCATATTGGAGATGCTGGAAAAGCACGACCAGGTATGCGCTCGGTGGAGCGACCAGTTGACCGCTCTGCAGGTGGAGTTCCAGCAGTTTAGAAGCAGGGACCCCACCAATCGACGAACGGTCATACCAGAGCGGCCCCGGAGGACCGTGGACTTCCAGTCCACATATACGTGCCACTACGACCCAAGGGTACCAGGTAGTACCCCGGAACCCCAGCGACCGACCCCTGGCGAACCTCGAGCGGCTCCCCAAAGGCAGGTGCCTTCAAGGACGGGGCAGCCACCGAGAAGAGGTCCAAGAGACTCCGACGCTGATGAAGAGCAGATGATTCCAGAAGGATCCGCCTGGTACGACGCCAATGCGGCGTCGGGGTACTACGCGACTCGGGACGCGGGTAGGATTGTGAGAGGGTGGAAGCTGCGATACTCTGGTACGGCTTCAGAGTGCGTAGACACCTTCTTGTCTAGGCTAGAAGATCTGCGCGCGGGTTCCGGGCTAACTGACGGCGAAATCTTGTGCTCGGTATCAGAGCTCCTCGAAGGCGTTGCGAGGACCTGGTACGAGCTTAACAAGCTTAAATGGAGAAACTACGCCGACTTCGTGGCAGGCGCTCGACGTTGGTTTGGGTCGAGTGAGCTTCAGCAACAGAGGTTGCTGCAAGAGGCCCAAGCTCGGTACCAGGAGAAAGGAGAGCTGGTACGAGAATATGCCTGCCACCTTCTCTTCATGTTAGCCCAGCTGCGTCCGCCGTTACCAGAGCAGAGGCAGTTAGATTTGTTATATGCAAATCTCCTACCCGCCATCCGGATGCAACTGCGAAGGAACGCGTTCTCCAACGTGGACGAGTTTCACGCCCGGGCGACCGAGATCGAAACCGCTTTGCGGGACGACGAGCGCCCGAGGACCAGGTTAGAGCCAACGTCCACGTTATACCCCGAGCACATGGGGGTGTCAGCTAAGGCACCACCGCCCCGGGCAGGACCCCGAACGGCGGCCATGTCCAGCAAGTCTCGGGGTAGGGAGCAGCGGCAACCCGAGTCGCCGGTTAAAACCCCGGCCAAGAGACCCGAGGACCGGCCCACCATCGCTGCAACGCAGGCAACAGACCCCATTGAGGATCTGTCGTCGCAAATTGCGACCCTGCGGCGCGATATGGACCGGTACTTTAAGGAGAGGAAGGCTAACTCTCCCAGGCGGCCGAGAGGTCGGCCACAAGAGAAGGGGAGGAATAAAACCCCCCCAGGGTCTCCTGGCCAGCAACGAGAGGGTCAGCGGAGGAAGATAGATTACTCCCAACCCATCAAGTGCTCGTCTTGTGGCAAACTGGGCTTTACCAGAAGGTACTGCCCGGATTGCAACAAGGGAAACGGGCAGGGAAGCGGAGGACGGAGGTCCCCTCCGCGTCCCCAGTAAAGGTGACCTCTCGTCGCAGGTCGTTTGAACGTGGCAGGGGCCCGTCAACGACCTCAGGGTTCAAGGAGGTCTCGACAGGGGTATCGGACCCCACGAGACCCAGCAGTGCAGCGGCGTTAGAAGCGACAGCGACCGAACCGATGCCTGATCTGGGTAACCGGGCATTTTGTATCCTCGAAGGGTACGGAGGCCGGATTCAGGTGGTGGAGCAGGGGTTTGAGTGGGCCGAAGAGGAGACCACCAGACCCAAAAGCTCCAGGAGACCACCTGACGCTCCGGAGGATACGCCGGCGACCCAGACACCTGCGGGCGAGAGCACGTCGACGCGAGTAGCGGCTGCCCAAGGCAAGAAGAGCCGTGAAAGCCTCCCGTCCACAGAGGGGAGAGAGACGGCGAAAGCTCCCCGCAGGTACAGACCCGAGGATGAGACCAGGTGGTGGCTTCAGGTGGGAATAGGTGCCTATAAATTAAGGGCACTCTACGACACCGGGGCCTCATCAACGGTAATGGGTCAACTCGGGCTTAGGTTGGCATCCGATATGGGGCTGGGCCTGGACGTCACGCGAGCGGGAGAGGCGAAGCTCGCTGACGGTCGCCCATGTCCCACCTTGGGTCATGTGATTTTCCCCTTCACAGTAGGGGGAATCACAAAAGATGTAAGGGTCGCTATAACGCCATTGCTGTCTGACGACTGCTACGTCGGCGCGAATTTCGTGAGGGAATTCAGCGCCAACCTGAACCCTGACACGGACCAGCTGTACTTGGCGAAAGCCAAAGTGGCGGTACCGTTAGAAGTGGCAAGCGTCACTGGTACGTCGTGCCTCGCACCCGTAGGCCTGGTAGAAGCCACGGAAGCACAGCGTCAAGAAGTGGCTAGCCTCGTCGATGGATTAATTCCAGACGGAGGCGAGTGTTTAGGCTGTGCTGTGGGGGTCGAGCATGAGATAGACATCGGAGACGCTCGACCCTGTAAACAGAAATACTACCCGGTCTCCGACAGGGTGCGAGACGAAATGCACGCGCTGGTCAAGGCCATGCTGGACAACGACGTCATTGAACCAGCAACCAGCGGGTGGTCAAGTCCAGTGGTGATGGTTAAGAAGGCAGACGGCAAATATCGGTTCTGCGTAAATTACCAGAAGGTAAACGCAGTAACCAAGCCAGACGCCTACCCATTACCCTTCATGAGTGACATCCTACGAAGGATCAGAGATGCTAAGTTCATCTCGACACTGGACTTGAGTAGCGCGTACCACCAGATACCTCTTAAAAAGGAGTCGCGCCCAATTACGGCGTTTACAGTCCCCGGCCTGGGGCATTTTCAGTTCAAGAGAATGCCCTTCGGATTGTCCTACGCCGGCGCGACTTTCCAGAGGTTGATGGACAGAGTGATTGGCCCGGATTTAGATCCTTTCGCTTTTGCGTACCTCGACGACGTGATTATTATCTCGCCGTCTTTTGAGGAGCATAAGCGACACCTGGGATTGGTTTTACAACGAATCCTGGGTGCGGGCCTCACTGTGAATAAGACCAAAAGCCACTTCGGTAAGTCGGAAGTCAAGTACCTGGGGGTCCTGGTGAACCGTGAAGGGGTAAGGCCAGATCCAGAGAAGATCAAGCCCATCATGGAGTACCCAGTACCACGGACGATCAGACAGGTGAAGCGATTCATGGGGATGATGTCGTGGTATCGTCGCTTCATACCCGACTTCGCAACAACCGCTGAACCGATAAACCGCCTGACGAAGAAGAGCATCCCGTTTGCTTGGCAGCAGGAACAGGAACAGGCTTTCGGAAGGTTGCGAGACGCAATGGTCTCGGCACCGATCTTGCAGTCGCCAGATCCCAACGCGCAGTTCGTGCTACAAACGGACGCGAGCGATAGTGGGATAGGCGCGGTATTGACGCAAGAAGTCGATGGACAGGAGCGCGTAATCGAGTACGCCAGTCGCTCCTTAAACAGTGCGGAGAGGAATTATACAGTCTCCGAAAGAGAATGCCTGGCAGTTGTATGGGCTATCGGGAAGTTCCGGCCCTATGTTGAGGGGCACCACTTCAAAGTCATCACCGATCATAGTTGCCTTAAGTGGCTCCACAGTATGAGGAATCCTACAGGAAGGCTAGCGCGTTGGGCGTTAGCATTACAAGGGCACGTGTTCGATATAGAGTATCGAAAAGGAGACCTCAACGTGGTGCCAGACGCTTTATCTAGGGCCTATGAGGAGGGGGTGGTAGAAGTGGGTGCCATGACTCATCTGCCGGAAACTGCCGATGCCTGGTACCTTCAGAGATACAGGGAGGTATGCCAGGACCCACATTCTCAGCCTACCTGGAAGGTAGTGGGTGGGAGACTGTACCATTACCATCCAACTGAGGAGAGCGAAGGGTCCATCGACAACGAGGAAGCCTGGAAGCTAGTGGTTCCTGCCGAGAAGAGGCATCAAGTACTTGAGGAGGTGCACGATGCGCCAGCAGCGGGACACCAGGGGAGAGAACGAACGTTCTCCCGGGCTAGGCACCTGTATTTCTGGCCAAAGATGTACGATCAGGTCAGAAAGTACGTGCGGAGTTGCCCGGTATGTCAGCAATGCAAGGCAGAGCAAAGGCCGCCTTGCGGGCTGATGGGTCGTCGAGAGGTCTCGCGACCCTGGCAGGTGGTGGCCAGTGACATCACTGGCCTCTTCCCAAAGAGCTCACGAGGGTTCGAGTATATTTTGGTCTTTTTAGACCTGTTCACTCGGTGGGTGGAGTGCGTGCCCGTGCGCAAGGCCAACGGAAGGACCATCGTACGGGAATTGCACGAGAGGGTGGTCACCAGGTTTGGGGCGCCAGAGATTTTTCTTTCGGACAACGGGACCGAATTTAAAAATCAAGAGGTCGATGCCTACCTGTCAAGGAACGGCATCCAGCGCGCCCTTACCCCAGTTTACCATCCCCAGGCAAACCCCACGGAGCGAGTGAACCGAACCCTCAAGGCCATGCTCATATCGTATGTGGAGCGGGACCATAAGAGCTGGGACGAGCACCTGCCTGAGTTCAACTTTGCGTTGAACTCGGCAACTCACAGCGCGACAGGGTATAGCCCGGCCATGCTGCTCTTCGGTAGACAGCCCACTCCCCCCTCGACCTTTAGAAGGGCCCAGGATCGGTTGGCTCGGGAAGCGTCCGAGGGCCAAGAACTGACCGAATGGGGAGAGCACATGCGCCAGTTACCAAACTTGTGGGAACGCGCTGGCTCTAAGTCTAGGGAGGAGGCGGCTCGTCAGGCGGTCTACTACAATCGGAGGAGACGTCAGGCCGACTTTAGGGTTGGGGACTGGGTGTGGAAGCGGAACCGCATCTTGTCTTCCGCAGCTCAGGGCATTTCGGCGAAGTTGGCACCGAAGTATGCTGGTCCCTACGTGATTCTGGAGGTATGTGGGACGAATACCTACCGCCTAGGTAACCAGCAGGAAGAGTTGCCTGAGCTGATCCACGCCAAGGATCTCAAGCCCTATTTCGGCCCATACTCTGATGAGGACGACGAGGAACCAGGAGGCGGAGACTCAGCACCGTTGGACGAAGAGGAGGGCGTAGGCGACCCGCCAGCGAAGATCGAGGAATCCAGCGAGGATCCGATACGCGAGCGCGTCGCGAATGCAGCCCCCTCGAACGAGCGTGAGAAACCCGCGGCGGCTCCGGAAGTACCGACCGAGGCGCCGGTTAAGCGAGGTCGAGGAAGGCCGCGCAAGGACCCCACGCGCGAACCTCGGGAACCAGGTAGAGACGACCTGGATGGCAATGCGGTAAGGGGAAGGGGCAGGCCACGTAAAACCGCTCAGCACGTGCGGAAGGTGGTGCTGCCAGCTGCCCCCGCAAATGGGCCATGTTCTCGAGGAAAGCGCCGGGGACCGGGACGTCCTCGTAAAGAATAGCGTCGAGCGTTACACGGCGACGGGTAGGTTAAGGGCTGAGCCTGAGAAATCCCTTGACCCCACTTCTTCTCTTTTACAGATGGAGAGGAAGCTGGTCATCAGTGAGGAGGCCCTCGAGACGGCCACCCAGCTGCTGCTCGACCTGGGGTTGGGCCCGGGCGCCGATCGGCTGATTGGCGATCTAAGAAGATTCGTCCGGGCCCAGGTCGAGGCGACCGCTCGAGAGGGCCGCTCACGTCAGCGGGTGGATGACTTCCTCCGGGAAGGCATGAGGGCCCAAACCTCGAGGCCTACAACCCGGGAAGCATCCACCCAGACCGACGGTCCATCCGAAGAGGGCCGTCGGTCTCAGTCCACTACGGACCAGGGTGTGCAGACCCAAGGGTCGAGCACGGCCACCGTGGAGAGCTCGACCCAGTGCCCCGGGCCAAGGGAGGCCTGCGGCCGTCAGCACTGGGTCTGCACCCACCCACGAGTCCCCCAGCAGGTAGGTCTCGAGAACACCTGGAGGCACGTGAGATTGGGCCTCCAGGAGCTCGAGAACGCCTGGGAGTTCGTCGGGGAACTCCAGCGCCAGGTGCACGCGCACCTGGGAGAGTTCCTCGACTTCCGAGGTGCCCAGGAACTGCTGGGGGAATGGGCTCCGGTAGTCCGGCGGCAGAGGGCCTACGGTGAGGCCCACCTGCACGTCGACCGGGGGCTGGAGTCCCCAGAGGCCGCGGGCCCGCCGGCAGTGTTGCCGCCGGCGGCCCCGACAAATAGGGACGCGGCCAGGGCTCCGGCCAAGCCCCCGACAAAGACCCAACCGAAGAGGGTCTCGGGGGCCCCCGGCGCCGGACAGGAGTTTGTGGTCCGAGTGGACGGGTCGGTTTCCGACCCGACCGTGGTGGTGCGAACCGTAGGGGGACGCACATCCGCCACGGTGGGCGGCGTTACCTTCATCGCCGCCCCGGCGTCAGCAGCCACGCCGCCCCAACAACCGTCCGGAAGCCAGGGCCACGGGGCGGAGCCCAGCCTCACCAGGAGACCGGGCCGGGGCTGCTACATTTGCGGCCATCCCGGCATCACCACAACATCAAAGTGCCCCAACAAGGCGGAGCACTGGCGCTACCCCAGACATAAGGTGCCAGGGGGCTCCGGCAGGTGACGGGGGGGCATTGGTGGCCCGGGATGGGCCAATAAAATGTGTAAATTGAGGATAGTTGATATTGATTTCTCTCCTTTTCCAATCCTATCCTTGGGGCGCGAGTCAATAGGGTAGTTCGATCCGGTAGTTCGAAGCTAGGAGGGGGCTGCAACGATTACCGAAAATCGTTTGACTCGCGCGTGTAATTAGCGGTTAAGCGAGGTGAGCCGCGTTCGGTTCGCGAGAGAGAGAGAGCGCGTAAGGGGCAACGACCGGAAGGGGAGGCTCCGAGCGCCAGTACGACTGTGTCACTCAGTCATCCCGTGTGCCTAACCTCCATATTCTCCGTGCCGTTCGTTTTCGTTTGGACATTGACATTGTTCTTGGTGAGCGTGCGTGGGTGAGGTGCAGCGGTAGCAGCAGCGGCAGCAGCAGCAGTGATAGTAGCAGCTGCAACTGCAACAGCAACTGCAGCAACAGCAATAACAGCAGCAGGAGTAGCGGCAACAACAACACCGGCAACAGCTTCAGAGGCAGAGCAGAGTAGCGGCGTTTCAGCCCTCGTCTTTTGGATACGGTTGGCCACCGTATCCCCTGCGGTATTGCGGTAGGTGCACCTTCCCCTTTTGTCAATTGTGATCACGATTTTGCGTGCGAATCCGCGCAGCGAGCGCGAGGAGCGTATTGTTTTGCGTGCGAGCAGGTAGTCCGCGGCATCGCGGTTTCTTCTCTCTCTCTCAAAAAGCGTGTTGTCATTCACGCGTGCGTGCGTGAGACTCTCGGCATACCCTCCGTGTAATTGATTTGAGTGAATAAATCACCCTTTGTTCCGTATAAACGAATTTATTAGTCGTTATTTCGTCATTCCCTTGTCCGAAGGTCGCGCCTCGCATTGTTTACATTGGTATTCGAATTCGCCGGTAACGCAGCACGAAGTGTGCGAAACGTTAGGCGGGAATCCTCAATTTAGGTTCCGATAGCGGCCGCACGAGCGCTACGAGCAAGCAGCGACAGCGCCGCCAAGTGGCGAGTTGGGGGAACCCAACTCGGAACTTTGAAGAGACTCTGCGCAGGCGCACTCCTAGGCAAGGTAGGTTAATGCGCATCGAGCGCATAGATAACAAGGCTTCATATAGTTAGAGTACGGGCACTTTTAGGAGATTACCGACTAAATGACAGCCTGTTACATTAAATATTAAACTTTTTTTGTTTCAGATACAAGTTTTAATTAATAAAAAAAATTAATATTAAATAATAAAATAAAATAATTTATAATAAAATAAATAAAATAATTTTCAACAAAAATTTATGTCTTTAATCAGATAATTTTTTAAACCTTTTAAATGTCAACTTCAAAATTTCCATGAACACGAATAAGTCATGCTGTTTAAAATAGACTACATACGTCAATATTTATTGATGAATAAAAATAGAACATGCACCCATTTTTTCTCAAAAATCGATGAACTTTTATCATTTCAAGATATATCGGAAAAATTATTCAAAAGATTAATTCGACCTAAGATCGATAAAGCTATTAAACTATTATACAGCACTAAATTTAACATTCTTAATGGTAGTGATTATGTCTTCAATTTTAATATTGTGATAATTTCCTTTGTTTGCATGCGTCTTAATTTAAAATGTATAAAAGATAAGTATGTAGTCTCTATTTTATTCCATTCATTCTCTTTTTCTTTTTACCAAATTTTAACACCGATATTGACTGCAGTATAGGAGATGGTTATAAAATTAACAATTTATACAGATAATTTCAAAACATAACGTATTATGTTCTCAAACCAATTTATCAACATATTTTTCTTGCAGTTTATTATCCATGTTAATTATTCATAATTTTAATTTACCGATAAAATATAAATCTTACACTCTTTGATATATAACAATAGTAATATTTCAACGTATAGGAAAATTCAAAATTTCAAAATTTATTTTTGCATCAACCAATCTCAACGCTGAATATCGGCGACTTATCTTTCCTTAAAGATAGGATTAACATTAAAATAAGATAGAACCATACCATCATTCTTTTAAGAAAGGATAGGAAGCGGAGAAAGAGAATAAAACGTGGAAAAAATATAAAAATCAAAAATAAAAAAATATAAGAGAAGGATAAAGATAGAATAGAACCGTCAGTTGTGCCTAACAATTTAATTTTGTTTATTTTTAACATATTGGTTCATGATATCAAGCTTTCCGTAAAAGGTGTCTGCATTTCAACAAATATATTATTTTAACTGAACTGTTTTTTCAATTGTTCATCCGGAACCATTTGGAGAAATTCTTCCAAAATTCCAAAATTTATTTAAAATAAATTAACGATGCCGAATACACCCAAATAAATTCACAGAATTAGATCACTAAAGAAGTTACTTCACTTAGCATTACTTTTTCATATAGGAAAATAAAAATATATAGTATTAGATATATTTTTCACGCTCTTATCTTCTTTTTTATTTCGTATTATTATATTAATAGTAACAAATTTAACATAAATTCCTTTTTTCAAAGGTAGATATTTCAATTTTTTTACAAAACACTTGTCACAGCGGAAAAATGCGCATTAGTTGCGTAACACGTTTTTAAATTCATGATTATTAGATTAAAAACTACAAAAAATATAATCTTATACTAGTTGTTTTATCGACGAGTTAAATTATTATTAATCTTTTATCCTACTTTTTGAATAAAAATTGCAACATTACAACCTTTATTTTACACATTCAAAAATCAGATTTTCGATTATTAATAGAAAATATTTAGAACAATTTCAACTCATATTATTTAAATGAAACGATTTCTTCGTCGTTAGTTTCATGATATAAGTGTATAAACAATAATAGTGCAATCTACTTTTTTTTACTTTTATAATCTTCAAAATTATCCGTATGATAAATCATGATAAATTATGAAAAATTCAAACTTTATTACTAAAATATCAACTCTAAACCACACTTACACGCTTATTTGCCAACGGATAACAGCATATGTATCCGAACCAATCCGATCACGAATAAAATGCTGCAACATCGAATCAAACACTTTTTTATACGGGGATAAAACTGATAAACAATAATCCACAATATGATCGTAAAAGATGAATGAAAGATTATATATTTGATGTTTTATTTTCTTGATAAAAACCAACTAAAATTGATCTGAAATAAAAAATAGACTAAAATCAATTTGAATTTTCGCAATTTTTTTCATAAGGGCCAATCAGGTCACGAATAAAATACTTAAATCCGGCTTCTAACACATTTTTATAAGGGGAGAAAAAATTAATTTTTTTTTTAATTTTCTTAATTGCATGTGTTGTTAAATTATCTTAGGGGTAGTTGCCTATCGTTCCGATCGCTCAAACTTTTTACCCCAATTCTTTACATGACATTCAACGATGTTAAGTAAAAAAACTAAAAAAAGGAGTGGCTAATAACAAATGGGGGCGTAAATACAGCGAATTACCTTGATCGCGTAAATTGTTAATTAAACTTAGGGGTAGTTGCGTATCGTTCCGATCACTCAAACTTTGTACACCAGTTCTCTACATGTCATTCAACAATAATATACAAAAAAATTTAAATATCGAGTGGCTAATAACAAATGGCAGCCCAAAAACTGCGTATTCCCTATAAGTGATTAGTTGTTAAATTAACTTAGGGGTAGTAGCGTATCGTTCCGATCGCTCAAACTTTGTACACCAGTTCTCTACATGTCATTCAACAATAATATACAAAAAAATTTAAATATCGAGTGGCTAATAACAAATGGGGGCGTAAATACAGCGAATTTCCTTGATCGCGTAAATTGTTAATTAAACTTAGGGGTAGTTGCGTATCGTTCCGATCGCTCAAACTTTGTGCACCAGTTCTCTACAGGTCATTCAACAATAATATACAAAAAAATTTAAATATCGAGTGGCTAATAACAAATGGCAGCCCAAAAACTGCGTATTCCCTATATGTGATTAGTTGTTAAATTAACTTAGGGGTAGTTGCGTATCGTTCCGATCGCTCAAACTTTGTACACCAGTTCTCTACATGTCATTCAACAATAATATACAAAAAAATTTAAATATCGAGTCGCTAATAACACATGGCAGCCCAAAAACTGCGTATTCCCTATATGTGATTAGTTGTTAAATTAACTTAGGGGTAGTTGCGTATCGTTCCGATCGCTCAAACTTTGTACACCGGTTCTTTACATGTCATTCAACAATAATATACAAAAAAATTTAAATATCGAGTGGCTAATAACAAATGGCAGCCCAAAAACTGCGTATCCCCTATATGTGTTTAGTTGTTAAATTAACTTAGGGGTAGTAGCGTATCGTTCCGATCGCTCAAACTTTGTACACCAGTTCTCTACATGTCATTCAACAATAATATACAAAAAAATTTAAATATCGAGTGGCTAATAACAAATGGGGGCGTAAATACAGCGAATTTCCTTGATCGCGTAAATTGTTAATTAAACTTAGGGGTAGTTGTGTATCGTTCCGATCGCTCAAACTTTGTACACCAGTTCTTTACATGTCGTTCAACAATAATATACAAAAAAATTTAAATATCGAGTGGCTAATAACAAATGGCAGCCCAAAAACTGCGTATTCCCTATATGTGATTAGTTGTTAAATTAACTTAGGGGTAGTTGCGTATCGTTCCGATCGCTCAAACTTTGTACACCGGTTCTTTACATGTCATTCAACAATAATATACAAAAAAATTTAAATATCGAGTGGCTAATAACAAATGGCAGCCCAAAAATTGCGTATCCCCTATATGTGATTAGTTGTTAAATTAACTTAGGGGTAGTAGCGTATCGTTCCGATCGCTCAAACTTTGTACACCGGTTCTTAACGTAACATTCAACAATAATATACAAAAAAATTAAAAAAAGGAATGGCTAATAACAAATGGCAGCCCGAAAACTGCGTATTCCCTATATGTGTTTAGTTGTTAAATTAACTTAGGGGTAGTAGCGTATCGTTCCGATCGCTCAAACTTTGTACACCGGTTCTTTACATGTCATTCAACAATAATATACAAAAAAATTTAAATATCGAGTGGCTAATAACAAATGGCAGCCCAAAAACTGCGTATCCCCTATATGTGATTAGTTGTTAAATTAACTTAGGGGTAGTTGCGTATCGTTCCGATCGCTCAAACTTTGTGCACCAGTTCTCTACATGTCATTCAACAATAATATACAAAAAAATTTAAATATCGAGTGGCTAATAACAAATGGCAGCCCAAAAACTGCGTATTCCCTATAAGTGATTAGTTGTTAAATTAACTTAGGGGTAGTTGCGTATCGTTCCGATCGCTCAAACTTTGTACACCAGTTCTCTACATGTCAGTCAACAATAATATACAAAAAAATTTAAATATCGAGTGGCTAATAACAAATGGGGGCGTAAATACAGCGAATTTCCTTGATCGCGTAAATTGTTAATTAAACTTAGGGGTAGTTGCGTATCGTTCCGATCGCTCAAACTTTGTGCAACAGTTCTCTACAGGTCATTCAACAATAATATACAAAAAAATTTAAATATCGAGTGGCTAATAACAAATGGCAGCCCAAAAACTGCGTATTCCCTATATGTGATTAGTTGTTAAATTAACTTAGGGGTATTTGCGTATCGTTCCGATCGCTCAAACTTTGTACACCGGTTCTTTACGTAACATTCAACAATAATATACAAAAAAATTTAATTATCGAGTGGCTAATAACAAATGGCAGCCCAAAAACTGCGTATTCCCTATATGTGATTAGTTGTTAAATTAACTTAGTGGTAGTAGCGTATCGTTCCGATCGCTCAGACTTTGTACACCGGTTCTTTACGTAACATTCAACAATAATATACAAAAAAATTAAAAAAAGGAGTGGCTAATAACAAATGGCAGCCCAAAAACTGCGTATCCCCTATATGTGATTAGTTGTTAAATTAACTTAGGCGTAGTTGCGTATCGTTCCGATCGCTCAAACTTTGTGCACCAGTTCTCTACAGGTCATTCAACAATAATATACAAAAAAATTTAAATATCGAGTGGCTAATAACAAATGGCAGCCCAAAAACTGCGTATTCCCTATATGTGATTAGTTGTTAAATTAACTTAGGGGTAGTTGCGTATCGTTCCGATCGCTCAAACTTTGTACACCAGTTCTTTACATGTCTTTCAACAATAATATACAAAAAAATTTAATTATCGATTGGCTAATAACAAATGGCAGCCCAAAAACTGCGTATTCCCTATATGTGATTAGTTGTTAAATTAACTTAGGGGTAGTTGCGTATCGTTCCGATCGCTCAAACTTTGTACACCGGTTCTTTACATGTCATTCAACAATAATATACAAAAAAATTTAAATATCGAGTGGCTAATAACAAATGGCAGCCCAAAAATTGCGTATCCCCTATATGTGATTAGTTGTTAAATTAACTTAGGGGTAGTAGCGTATCGTTCCGATCGCTCAAACTTTGTACACCGGTTCTTAACGTAACATTCAACAATAATATACAAAAAAATTAAAAAAAGGAATGGCTAATAACAAATGGCAGCCCGAAAACTGCGTATTCCCTATATGTGTTTAGTTGTTAAATTAACTTAGGGGTAGTAGCGTATCGTTCCGATCGCTCAAACTTTGTACACCGGTTCTTTACATGTCATTCAACAATAATATACAAAAAAATTTAAATATCGAGTGGCTAATAACAAATGGCAGCCCAAAAACTGCGTATCCCCTATATGTGATTAGTTGTTAAATTAACTTAGGGGTAGTTGCGTATCGTTCCGATCGCTCAAACTTTGTGCACCAGTTCTCTACATGTCATTCAACAATAATATACAAAAAAATTTAAATATCGAGTGGCTAATAACAAATGGCAGCCCAAAAACTGCGTATTCCCTATAAGTGATTAGTTGTTAAATTAACTTAGGGGTAGTTGCGTATCGTTCCGATCGCTCAAACTTTGTACACCAGTTCTCTACATGTCAGTCAACAATAATATACAAAAAAATTTAAATATCGAGTGGCTAATAACAAATGGGGGCGTAAATACAGCGAATTTCCTTGATCGCGTAAATTGTTAATTAAACTTAGGGGTAGTTGCGTATCGTTCCGATCGCTCAAACTTTGTGCAACAGTTCTCTACAGGTCATTCAACAATAATATACAAAAAAATTTAAATATCGAGTGGCTAATAACAAATGGCAGCCCAAAAACTGCGTATTCCCTATATGTGATTAGTTGTTAAATTAACTTAGGGGTATTTGCGTATCGTTCCGATCGCTCAAACTTTGTACACCGGTTCTTTACGTAACATTCAACAATAATATACAAAAAAATTTAATTATCGAGTGGCTAATAACAAATGGCAGCCCAAAAACTGCGTATTCCCTATATGTGATTAGTTGTTAAATTAACTTAGTGGTAGTAGCGTATCGTTCCGATCGCTCAGACTTTGTACACCGGTTCTTTACGTAACATTCAACAATAATATACAAAAAAATTAAAAAAAGGAGTGGCTAATAACAAATGGCAGCCCAAAAACTGCGTATCCCCTATATGTGATTAGTTGTTAAATTAACTTAGGCGTAGTTGCGTATCGTTCCGATCGCTCAAACTTTGTGCACCAGTTCTCTACAGGTCATTCAACAATAATATACAAAAAAATTTAAATATCGAGTGGCTAATAACAAATGGCAGCCCAAAAACTGCGTATTCCCTATATGTGATTAGTTGTTAAATTAACTTAGGGGTAGTTGCGTATCGTTCCGATCGCTCAAACTTTGTACACCAGTTCTTTACATGTCTTTCAACAATAATATACAAAAAAATTTAATTATCGATTGGCTAATAACAAATGGCAGCCCAAAAACTGCGTATTCCCTATATGTGATTAGTTGTTAAATTAACTTAGGGGTAGTAGCGTATCGTTCCGATCGCTCAGACTTTGTACACCGGTTCTTTACGTAACATTCAACAATAATATACAAAAAAATTAAAAAAAGGAGTGGCTAATAACAAATGGCAGCCCAAAAACTGCGTATCCCCTATATGTGATTAGTTGTTAAATTAACTTAGGCGTAGTTGCGTATCGTTCCGATCGCTCAAACTTTGTACACCAGTTCTCTACATGTCATTCAACAATAATATACAAAAAAATTAAAAAAAGGAGTGGCTAATAACAAATGGCAGCCCAAAAACTGCGTATCCCCTATATGTGTTTAGTTGTTTAATTAACTTAGGGGTAGTTGCGTATCGTTCCGATCGCTCAAACTTTGTACACCAGTTCTCTACATGTCATTCAACAATAATATACAAAAAAATTAAAAAAAGGAGTGGCTAATAACAAATGGCAGCCCAAAAACTGCGTATCCCCTATATGTGTTTAGTTGTTTAATTAACTTAGGGGTAGTTGCGTATCGTTCCGATCGCTCAAACTTTGTACACCGGTTCTTTACATAACATTCAACAAGTTTATGCAAAAAGACTAAAAAAAGGAGTGGCTAATAACAAATGGGGGCGTAAATACAGCGAATTTCCTTGATCGCGTAAATTGTTAATTAAACTTAGGGGTAGTTGCGTATCGTTCCGATCGCTCAAACTTTGTACACCAGTTTTTTACATGACAATAAATAATTATATGCGAAAATATAAAACGATTTAGTGGCTAATAACAAATTAGAGCTAAAAGATATCAATTTTGCTTTCTCACCTGTTTAAATGAAATTAGGGGTGGTTCGGGGTAGTTCCAAGCGCTCAAAATTTTCACTCATAATTTTACATATGAATAAATAATTATTGTTGAAAATAATTAATTATTATGTACTAAATAACATATAACAATATTCGACAATGTCTTAATTTTTAAGGGTATTTTTTAGAGGGTGGTAGGTGATTCCATTCGTTTTGTTTTCGCTTTTTATCATTATTATATTGAATTTCAGCGATTAATTTTGATAAGTAGGCATTTTTCTAAATTTCGTTTTTTTCGTTCAAGTTGAACGTTCCAAACTTCAAACTCATTTTTTTTCGCCATTTTATCAAGTCTTAAAACTCGCTGGGGAGGGGTGTGAGTAAAACTAACGTCGCTACGCTTACGACTACAATAAATAAGTTAAAAAAATCTTTAAATACAATAAAAATACAATTACGATCGTATGGAAAAGCGATTCAATATTTACAACCAAATAATAATAATGATAATAATAAGAAGAAAAAAGAAATAAAGATTACACCGTCTGCATTTTCTCATCAATTAAAACAAATAGATTGAAAAAATAAAACATCAAAGAGTGGTGGATGAGTTACTCAAACCAGCACGTCGAAACTATCCCCGTCGAAAAGTCGATATACGTGGAATAGATGAGACGTGGTAAGCTAATCTTGTTGAGATGCAAAGCTATTCTAGAGAGAATAAAGGTTTTCGCTATCTATTAACTGTTATAGATACGTTCTCTAAATATGCTTGGGGAGTTCCAGTAAAACAGAAAACTGCTACAGATGTCACTAACGCAATGAAGTCTGTATTAAAAAATGGTCGCATTCCTAAAAATCTCCAAGTGGATAGAGGCAAAGAGTTCTACAATACAAATTTTCAAAGTCTAATAAAAAAATATAAAATAAACCTTTATTCTACTTATAGCAATCTTAAAGCATCAATTTGTGAACGTTTCAATCGAACACTAAAAATATTATGTGGAAAAAATTCAGTTTAATAAGAAATTATACGAGTAAGTATTATAAGTGGATTGACTTTCTCCCCAGTTTAATAGAATCTTATAATAATCGAAAACATTGCACAATAAATATGAAACCTAAAGACGTGACTAAAGAAAATGAAATGCAGGTCTTGACACTATACTCTTACGATCATCGTCTTTTCAAAAAACCGAAATTCCAGGTAGGAGATAAAGTGCGAGTGAGCAAGTCTAAACACGTTTTTGAAAAAGGATATACGCCTAATTGGTCTACAGAAATTTTTACTATTCATCGTATTTCGAGAACTAATCCTGTAACATATCACCTACTAGATTATCAAGAAAATCCCGTTGTTGGTGGTTTTTATGAACAAGAACTACAGAAATCTATGTATCCTGATATCTATCTTGTAGAAAAAATTCTCAGAAGACGGGGTAATGAAGTCTTCGTAAAATGGCTCGGCTTTGATAATATTCACAATTATTGGATAAATAAGGAGACTGTACAACAATGAATTATAAATATAAATTTATATGTATCTAGCTTGTATTTAAATAAATAATTGTTTTCATTTATAAATATTATATTGTTTTTTTTTTATTTTAAGGATAAGAGCCCCAACCTTCGCTCTTACCTGTGAGGTACTTCCATTTTTTATATTCGGCACTAGTGAGTCCATTAAGACAAGTCGAAACCTGCTTTAATAGAAACACTAATGACTCATTTACCTCTCCAGAAAATAAATTTATATAATACAGTCGTTATTGAGATATAATAAGATATACAAATACATTTACTTAATATTAAATTGAAATCGATCATATCCATGATATTGAATAAATAATGCATATTTTTGTACTCTATCAGAAAGATCAATAAAAAAATCAAAATGATGAATTATCACTCTTGACATTCGGTCCGGTAGAACAATTTCGAACTCACAATTGAGTTCAAGAATAATTCGAGATTCATCTTGTCTCATGAATGTTATTAGATAACTCTGATCTTCATGCAATTCATAATGACTTTTTTCAGGAAGTATATCGATAAGCTTCATTCCAATGATATTCAACATTTCAAAATTCATTTTGCTGTAGGTAAGGAGATCTAGAATGTTACGTATTCTTCTTCTTCTTCTTCTAATACAACTTCTACAATTACTTCTACTACTACTGCTGCCACTGCTGTTGGTGCTGGTGCTGCTGCTGCTGCTGCTACTTTAATAGCTACTACTCGATTCTTGAGACAGAATGAAGCTCTTCGAGGCTCACAGCTCTTTTAAGACCTCTCCCCAATACTTTGGTTTTCGAGCCGCCACAACCGCTTCCTTTTACTTTGAATTAGATTTTCATTTTATTTAACATATATATAGTGTGATGATTTTCTAATATAGTACCAAGCATTCGATTCATCATCAATATACGTTTCTTAAGCAATACTCGTGATATAACTTTATTCAATTCAGCAATACGTCTTTGGAAACGTTCGTAATCTCGTACTATCTGCTCCCAAATATCTTTTCTAGAGTCTTTTTTTTCGTATGGAAGATGATTTATTTTAACTTTCTTCGCAAACCATACATGCTTAGAAGAGAAGTGAGATCTCCTGTTGTCTTTTATAGCTGGCATGGCTAAGCTTCTACTACTTCTTCTTCTTACAACCACTGCTTCGAACAGAATGGGCTTCCTATTAACTTCTTATCGCTATTTTAGAATATAACCCCACTACTTCGCTTTTCTCGGCGCCGAAATCGACCCCTTTTCTCTTTCTTATTTTTTTTCGTTAGAGAATGGTGAGAGCCCCAACCATCGCTCTCACCTGTGAGGTGCTTCCACTACTAATGTTGCTTATGAGACCTTTACACTAAGTCAAAACTCAACAGAAAGAACGCATACGTAATTACTTCACCCTCTCCAAAAAAAACGGATTTAAAGGAATAATTAAATTAGGATTAAAGACATAATTAAAATTTTAAATATAAATTTATTTACTATGTATACATTTACACATTATACTAATTAAATTTTTAAATTCAAAATTTGAGCCTTCTCGATGGTAAGTAAACAACTCCTTTTTCTCCATAATCTCGTATAATTTCTTCAACATATCTTCGTCTTTTTCTAACGCTAAGCTTACTCGCTTAGGTAGAAAAATTTCAAATTCGTCGTTTACGCTTATTACAACACTGAATCCGTAACGAGTATTCAGCCATCTTAATTTCGTTATCATATAGGTGCAGTTATTTTCTAATTGCGACATTGTTTTTCTAGGTAAGAATGCCGATTTGGCTATTTTGTTGATTGATGAAAAATCCATTCTACAAGAAAAAAATCAATAAATAATTAATACTACTAGGATATAGTTAGAGAGCTACTCGTATATAAGAAACTTACTTTTAAGAGAAAATCTAGAAGTCGGAAAGGAGAACTAGGAAGAGAGACTACTGCTGTTACTTCAACCTGCTGCTGAATAATTGCGACGGACTGAGGTGTGTTCTCCGTTTTGTACCATGCTTGTACCATGTTCTCCCCACTCTCTCATTATTCTATCCTTAGTCTTTTCCTAACTGAGTCTTCTTCCTCGCCACTATTACTACACTGTTCTGAGCGACTTCTATCGGAGGTTAGAGGAAGCTTACAACTTTCTTGAGGATTTTCTTCAATTTCTATGATCTTTCTTTTTTTTCGTTGTTCCGCACTCTTGATTTTAAGCTTTGACGTTACAATAGTTTTGTAATGACCCCATGGAAGTGTATCAGGATTTTTATCGAATATACATCGTTTATCATCATATAGACTTACAATTAGTGCTATTTTCTGCACTCTTTCTGTTCTTACTTGATGCAGTACACTTCATATATTGCATTGCTCACGCCTAATAATTTCTAAATCCAATAAACAGTTTCGATAATCTTCATGTTCTCTTGTTTTTATGATAGTATGTGTTATTACGCCTTTTGCTTTCTTTATTGCTTGACGGTTTTCTATTAGTATACTATACATTTAACTTCGAAGTCCAATGAATTTTCTCATAATATTGTCATTGCATTCATCTTTCATAATACCGAGAACTTTTTTATTAACTAATGGCATAAACTGATTATTTTCTGAGTTATCTGATGTATCAAATTTATTGATATCTTCTTTCATTATTTCATATATATCAACATCTTGAAATTTATATACGAGGCTGTCTGTATCAGTATAAAGTAGTTTTGCTTTATGAAGTAGACTTTCTTTTATATAGCCATAGTGGAAATCATACGATATACTAATGTTTTTGAGAGATCGAGAACACAAAGTCCAATATATATTGGTTTTTTAATACTAATAGACGTCCATGATAACTGTATTGCTACTAAATTTTCATCGAAGATTGAACTACTATGATAGTTGAGTTGGGCGATCCGTGCTTCTGCTCCATATCTGCCAATCCATGCACTAATTAATTTAATGTCTTTTCGTTTCCTTTCATCCTCCATAGTCTTTTCGTATACTGCATTAATCATGAGTTTATAGAATAACTTTTCAAATTCATTTTTAGCTTGTTTTATTTTATCCGTATTCAAATCTACATAAGTTTTAAGCCACGGCTTTTGACTAAATTGAAGTGCTCTGTGTATTTGTTTTATTTTGAGTCTATATTTAATAGCCTGCTTTAGCGCTCTATAATGAATGACATACCGTTCTTTATTATACAGTGTTGTTAAAAGTTTTTTTTGTCTTGATCCGGGTGGTGTGTTATGTTCAGGACAAAGTGGAATGTCCTTATGTTCGTCGTGTAGTTCTTTTGGATACTCTAGATCAACTTCTAAAATATATCCAACCTCATTATTATCGGAAACATTGAAGAAATGAGGCTCATCGATGTTAGAGACCCACTTAAAACTTTTATATGGTAATGATTGCGCCATCGCCAATCCATATAAATTGTTGACATCAAAATACATGAAAGTCTTGCTAGGTTCTTTTTCATTGTATTCTAATGAAATGAATTGGATGAATAAAACCATGTCTACGAGGTGTGTTCAAAAAATAACGAGAATTTTCGTTTTATGAAAAAAATATTTATTTATTCATCTACATTAATGTTGTCGCCTTCAAAGTAGTCCCCTTCGGATACAATACACTTATGCCAACGCTTTTTCCAATCCTCGAAACACTTTTGAAACTCGATCTTTGTAATAGCTTTTAGCTCTTTCAGCGATTCGCTTTTAATGTCATCTATGCTTGTAAAACGACGGCCTTTTAATGTTCTCTTTATTTTTGGAAATAGAAAAAAGTCACATGGAGCCATATCTGGCGAATATGGAGGCTGAGGCATCGTTACAGTTTCGTTTTTGGTCAAAAATTCACGAACAAGCAATGAAGTGTGAGCAGGCGCATTATCGTGGTGCAAAAGCAATGAATTGTTTTGCCACAAATCCGGGCGTTTTTTTCGGATTGCTTCACGCAAACGACGTTGAACTTGTAGGTAGTACTGCTTATTGATTGTTTGACCTTGTGGCAAGAATTCATAATGCACTATGCCATTAAAATCGAAGAACACAGTGAGCATAACCTTCACATTCGACCGCACTTGTCGAGCCTTTTTCGGTCTTGGCGATCCAGAATGCCTCCACTGGGACGATTGAGCCTTAGTTTCGACATCATATCCGTAAACCCATGTTTCGTCACCTGTTATAACACGTTTTAGTAGTTCTGCATCGTTATTGACTTCATTTAGCGACTCCTGAGCAACTTCCATTCGCCGCTGTTTTTGTTCGAAATTCAACAATTTTGGAACGAATTTTGCTGCCACACGTTTCATACCCAAAACATTCGAAAAAATTTGATGGCATGAGCCAACTGATATGCCAATATCATCAGCGACTTCTCTGATTGTGATTCGGCGATCGTTCATAACCATTTCTTTCACTTTTTTCACGTTTTCATCGGTTGTTGATGTGCTTGGGCGTCCGGGTCGTTCGTCATCTTCAACGTTTTCGTGGCCATCTTGGAAACGCTTATACCACTCATAAATCCTTGCTTTACTCATAGCAGACTCACTATATGCCTTTGTTAACATTTGACAAACTTTACTACACTTTATTTCATTTTTTACGCAAAATTTAATACAAATTCTTTGATCCATTTTTTTTCACAAACGAAAATCGCCGAGCTCGAAAAACACGTCGAACGTTAGCGGCTGCCACTTAAAAAGTAAGCAATGAATATTGCTGAAAATTTTATCGTACTTCAGGGGCATGTGTACCAACATAATAAAAAAAAATTTTATTCAAGCGGACTCTCCAAACCCGCGAAATTTAAAAATTCTCATTACTTTTTGAACACACCTCGTATATCGGTTAAAAGTTCTAGCTCAATTTTTGTACACTTTACCATAGCAGCCCATGTTAATCCAGGAGTAGTATAATAGTGTGCTGGGTCGAGTTGATACGCATCCTTACAAGTTTTACGAAAATTTTCAAAAATATCGGCCAAGAGTAATACGTCAGTTTTTAAATATAAATCAGATTACTGTCCTGAATAAATGATATCAAATGCATTCCACAATTTTTGCGCATGCTCATAGTCAGCTTCAGAGATGCTGCTATCTATCAATTTACTATGAAAATCTTCGATAGGTGGTAATTGAGTCTGTTTTATTCTTACAAAATTGTTAACATACTCATATGGAAAAACGCCTTTTCTCTTCAATAATTCTATTTATGTTTTTGTATATTTATCTATCTTGAATTCATGTTCTACGATATTTCGTTTGGTTAAGTATGAAGCCAGTTTTTCGAGAGATGATGGCATAAAACGAAACCAATTAATAAATCGAAAATTTATAGTACTATAGTCAAAGGGTTTTGTGAAAGCGCTATATCTTTCCTTGTTTTCAGCTAAAACAGTCATATTTCCCTCAAGATCAGAGCTAGTAGCTATTTCTTTTATTATAAAATGAGAATCATATCTAGTAAGGTTATGGAAGACGACTGGTATAAAATAAGGATTCTTATAATTTAAATTACAGGATGCGTGAGCAGCACCTCTAAATCGGCCCGTCAAATGACAATGATCTCTAACTCTTGTTTCATCATGTTGAAAATATTTTCTACAAATATGACACATTTTGATCATCTTGAAATCCATTCGATTACGCCATGAAAGATTCATTTCTATAACATTCTTATATATTTGATCTATTTCATCTAACAAAATCTGAAATTGGTTGATAATCCATTGTGCGGGTTATTGTTCTTCATTCAATTTTTTTCTATACATCTTAAAGACTGATTTAGAATCATCATAACTACATTTTATATAAAGCCCCACATTAAAGGCTTCACGATCTTGGAAGGATCGTCCATTATTTACTGGTTTCATAAGCACTCTAAATCAGTATATATAATAAATGGAACCACTTCTTTTCGATCATAATGATTAAATTTCAGAAGAGAAAAATTAAGCAGATCAACTCTATATTTATTTAATTTTGAACAATCTGTCTCATGAATATTCAATTTTTCTTTATTATTAAAATAGTGGACAGCGTTCACATAGATAAATTTGTGCAGTATGTTTCGTTACTTAACTTCTAACAAGAGCAGATAAGTTTTTAATCCATACATAGTGGAATTTTAATTTGAAATTATCATTGTTATTTGATCTATTAGATTTTTCTGTTTCATTCTCATCAATATAATCGCTTTGTAGTAACAAAAGATTTACATGCTTATCTTGTTTTAAAGTTGATATATAATACGGTGAGGCTTCGAATTTAAAATCGTATTTTTTTAGTATGTATAGGACCGGATCCATTTCAGATCGGGCAAGCCTACGGCAATGATATCTCCGATTGACTCGGCTGTGGAGTATGTTATTCTACTTCAAAAATAAGCCGACACGTATTTTTTTTTTTCGATTAGACCTCTACATCATTTTTTACGAGTATTTTAAAAAAGTGGTTAAATCCATATATATATATATATAAAAAAACACGTTTCACATGTTAAAACTATAATTATCAATGTTTTGGGCAAAAAAAAAACGAAAAATCGATATTTTATCATTAAAACGTAAAAGTACGCGATCACTCCTATACCAATTTAAAGGTCTTGTAATGCTTAATCTATCATAAAAATTTGAAAAAAAAAACGATGGCTTTTTTGAGAAAATTGAGTTTGAAATTTTTTCGAAAAATTGAGTTTTTCCCGCCAATTTTCAATATTTTTTTATTCTGCATGGCGCATTCGAAAGAGTATAAGAAATACAGTAAAGTAAGCTATAAATAACATATTAAGTAAAAAAATTAGAAAAATATAGAGCATTTTTTAAAATTTTAATATTTGATTTTTAGAAAATTTATTTTTTAACCACTTTTTTAAAATACTCGTAAAAAATGATGTAGAGGTCTAATTGAAAAGAAAAAAATACGTGTCGGCTTATTTTTGAAGTAGAATAACATACTCCACAGCCGAGTCAATCGGAGATATCATTGCCGTAGGCCTGCCCGATCTGAAATGGATCCGGTCATAGATTTATTGAAATACTATTCAATTTTTCAAATTTAGGAATATTCTTTACCTTAACAGAAAAGTTTATATCATCGAATTTCAATTCATTCGCAAAGGGCATATAATTTTGAACTCTTTCGTTATGAAATCTAGCTGGATGAAGACAGGCAAGCACAGTCCATTTAAAACATTCATTATCTGTATTTTGAACATTGATAATTGCTTTTTTATCTGATATTTGTTTTGGTAGTTGAATATGTGAGCCAGGTTTGAAAGGAATAAATTAATTTATATTAACAGTAATACCGATGATTATTTTTAATGTCCAACCGGAATCTTTTTCTTGAAATTCTTCTAAATTTTTAAGTATAACATCTTCAATATTTTCTGTAAACCATAATCTAAGATCTGTCGTTCTATAAATAGAAACATTTTCGGTGTTGAAATAATTCACTTGAATGTTCTCTACATTATCTCTTAATACGGTAAATTGAGCTGACATTTCTATATTTATTTTTTGAGTATTATGAATTGAAAGATATTTTGGTATTTATAATTGTAAGAGTTTATTTGCTGCTTTTAAGAATGACTCTATATCTGTATGTTCTTGATTGGCTATGAATGCAGTCATGATACGTTTTTCAAATGCTGAATTTATTTAACGCCACATAACTCCGTCCTCTTCAATTTGGTTTGGAATGACTCGTAATGAGTTAACATTTCCTCCGACTTTTATCGAATTATTTAAATTGATTTCGATTGAATTCAAATGAGAAGCTCAAGTTTGACATCTCTGTCGTATTGTTCTACTTAAGTTAGGCTGTAACATATATTCTTCAAGAGAATTCAAATCGGTAATTATTATATTTTTCCATCTAATAAAATCATCCTTATTAGCGTCTGAGTTGTAATAGGCTTTCCATAAATCGCGTACTATATTTTCAAAATAAGAAATAGAAGACATTGTAATGAAAATGCACGTAGGATAATTAGTAATACTACTACTACTATTACTACTACTACTACTAGTACTACTAGTGCTACTGCTTGTCACTGCTATGAAAGCTAGTGAAGCGGGCTGTCTGGAAAGACTGCGCTCTTTTCCAATCGAGCACGGCTTTTAAGCACTATAGTGCCGATGAAAGCAGCGGTTTCTGCGCTGTAGGTTGAAGAGGGGGTAGTCAGACGAAAGGTGGGAGGTGGGTGGGTGGTAGCTGCGCCTAGTAAGCTAGAGATGCTACCCCCTCTCCGAGGGCCCACACTCAGCCCGCATAAACTTACTAAGCGCCCTACTATCGAAGGAGAGCGAGAGAGAGGGATAGAGAGAGAGAGCGAGAGAGAGAGAGAGACCATCATATAGTTTACCAAACACCCTACCGACTTCTACAGCAACCTACCTTAACAACCTCTGTAGGTGGGTGGGTGGGTGAGTGAGTGACGGTGGGGGAGGGCACTCTGTCGAAGGGCCCACTGGCTTCTGTCTCAGGACATACACGTATATCTTATGCATTGGCGACGCATCTTCAATGCATAAGCTACAACGATTACCTTTTAGGTAGTCAGCGGGAGGTGTCAAAGGTACATAAAATGCCTTTTAGATACTCAGCATGGGGTCTCACTCTGTCGAAGGGGCCCACTGGCACGCGGGAGGTGTCAAAGATTCATCAAATGCCTTTTAGATACTCAGCATGGGGTCTTATCTTATCGCGATTAAAAGGTGTCGCGGTAGTGTGATACCGCGATACCTTCATCGGGCGGCCTCTTTGTGTCCCAGAACATACACATATCCCTTATACATGGGCGGCATCCTTTGTCGGCTCCTTTGTCTCCCAGAACATACATTGCTTATTTACTTGCGTGTTATATCGATCTTGAACTTTTCGATGATTGTTTCTAATTTCACTAATTTTGTTGTTTGGATTACCAACACTTTGCGATAATCTTCAGCAAATACGAGAATGAAGTTTAAAGGAATAGTGATATCGAAATATCCTTCGTCGTTGATTATATTCTGATCATTTTCTGTCATCCACCCGGCATTTTCAACAATCCAATTTTGACTTGGATTAAGTGATGTTAATTTTTCATAATAGTTGTTATACAAATGTTTTTACATTTATCGATTTCTATCGCATTTAGCTCATACCTAATTTCTTCAAACAAGTGATAGATGGCGTTGTTCGCAAATAGTGTATTCGTTAAGACTGCATTCATATCATCGCACAATCTACAACAAGTACGCAACGAGCTACGAGATGGTAAAAGACACAGGTCTTGATGTTGGATTGATATGCGAATTTCATCGCTATTTTTGAAAGATGGATTGGTGTACGATTAATGAGTATGAATCTCATATGAAGCAAGGGATTCATCGAAGGCGACAGGTGACTCTATTTCAGTATAACAGCAAAAATAATGCAAGTTACTTTCTACAAGAATATATTTTTAAACCGAGACTTTTTAGGAATGCATGCTTTTGCTTTTCGATGACGATTGACAATCGGAATTCGCCGTGTTATCGCTTTTATTTTCAATCGACGACTGATGGCTGGCTTGTATTTTTTACTGCTTATATAGCCACCACTACTGTTTAAATTGTAAACGATTCCCATCACGTAATTTTCATGTGCAATCTAATTATTATCACTTGACCTCAAAAGTTTATTAAATTTCCGTCTTAATCAACGATGCGTAATTGTAAATTATCTATACACTTTACGATAATTGGGATATAAATCACATTTGAAGGAACTTCGATAATTTTATATCCAGGTGGTACTGCAGGAAAAAATTCATAAATGTCGTGAACCTTACTCCCATTCATATATGCACCTGAGATAATGTTACATTCGACTCTCAGAGCATTTACTTTGAGAATTTTTACTGGAAGATCTGAATGGTGAGAGTTGTTTTTTTCAAGTTTACGCCGTGCAAATACTAGTACTCGATCAATGGAATCTTGTGGACGGAAATCGATATCTTCTGAATTTTCAATTACACAACATAAAATATTATTGTTCGGTTTCAGACTCACTGTTATTTCAGGCGTTAAGGCTTTACGAAGAAATTTATCAATATCTTCAATTTCGCAACTACCCACAGGTAAGATTACAGGTGGTTTATCGCCAACGTAAAATTTATTGTTATTTATGTCTATATTGGGTATAGAGTAGAATGTCAAAACTTCTACTAAACCTAAAACGTATCTTTTATTTGCTGATAGCTCAATGGGTGGAAAATATTGCGCTTCCAGTAAAGAATAATTACCCGAGAGAGACAAAGTAAACGTTTCTTACCTGACTGTTTCGATACGACTGATAACTTTTTACGGTGTCTTTATTTATATAGCACCACACAAAAACTGCAAACAAAGATGACCGCAATTATAGGTACCGAAATTTTGATATCTTTCGATATGGTGTTTGACCTCATCTACTCCGAGATATGTCATTAGATCAGATGAAGGTCTAAGATCTCCAAAACTATCAAAATATGTGACGTTTTTTCCAGTCTTCTAATAAGCTACCCAATGTGTGTCTATTCCGTTAACTTCTTCAAGATTAATTATAGCTGATTCTTGATCATTAACATCGATATAAAAAAAAATTTTTAGGATATAGCTATATACGGAAACTAAGATGGTGTCGAAAGTTTTACTGAAATCAAATAATATTAATACATAGTTAAATAATAATAATAGTTATCTTCCATTTAATAATAATTAATAATAATAGTTATCTTCCTTTTAATAATAATTATTAATAATAGTTATCTTCCTTTTGTCAATCGCCATTTGCATGACGTCTGTCAGTTTCAGTAATAGTAATAGTAACGTACTGTGGTACTTTTGTAATCCGGTCTGAAGGGAATCTGAAATATTATTTTTGGTTAAATATTCCATGATTTGATTGTGAGAAAAAGGAATTAATGATAGCTAGGAGGTATCCTCCTATGAACAGAATATCTTTAGCAATAAAGTTGTGTGGTATATCTTCTACTCTTTTTGCTCACGAGAAAAAATGTGATCTGTAAAGATAATATCATTGAAATTTATCTATTTGAAGCAAAAACGGACTTTATTTATTTCCGTTATCCTATCCACTGCATTTTCTATATTTGCATGAGGGGAAATGGACACTTCAACGAAATGATCGTTGAACTCACCCGGTGTGTATCCGTGAAGTTCATTGTCACCTTCCATAAGAAAGATACCAAGCTTTCGCTTTTCCTTCCAAACATTTTCGCCATTATCAAAAACATTTGGAAATTGCTCGTACAAAAACGTGATACGCTCTTGATTTATGCGAGTATCAACTTCATTGCTGAGCCAAAGAAAGTCATCGAGCAGTACCGCCCGACCAGTATGCTTAAAGTGGATTCTTTTAAATCATATTCCAAAGAATGAATTGCTTCCCAATTACTGTGCGTCAACAAGACCCCAAACGCTTCTAGACAAATGCTACCGTGATCTGCATACACTGCCGTCGGAAGACGTTTTCTCATCCTGGACCAAAATTAGCAAAATTTCAAAGTTTTATATCTCGGCTCCAAAATATTCTACAGGAATCGATAGGGTATAATTTTAAAGGTATTTTGTAGTGCTTTTGAATCTTATGAAATACATGTATGATTTTCCTTTTTTTATGAGTTGTGTGAGATCAGAAAAGTAGATATATCATTCAATAGCTTGTTTGAAAAGCTACAAAATCCATGTATGAGAAAATTGTTTATACTTATTTTTTACGAGCTACATATCGTTTTACAAAAATCTGATCTTTTTATAAAATTCGTTTTATCTCTGAAAGTTATGATTATAAAAAAAATTTTAATAAAAAAATGTTGCACTATTCAAGAAATAACTGCCTATTTACTTGAAATATAAAAAACAAACATTTTTGTTTACTTTTTAATAATTGTTTTAGACAAAAAAATGTGTTTAATGTGATACGTCTTGCTATTTAGTATTGACTCGCATGAACATGCGCAACGAATTTAAGATGAAAGAGCGTGCTGCATTAGCAACGATGAAGTCTGGAAAACCAGATTCCATAGAAGGCGGCAAAATGAGAAAAAGAATTAATGTCGTAATAAAAAGTTAAATATAAATTAAATCTCAGGTAATGAGAGATGTTATCCCTATATATTTGAAATACAACTAAGTACTATTGCATCTATGAAGGAAAAGTCCGACAGCGCCGCAACGAATATTTAGTTCAATCTCTAGGTAATATTAATTTTGAAAGAGGAGATGGTCTGAAGCTGCTTTTTTCTTATAATAGAGAGAGTCTTATGAGTAGAGCTCTTAGATTATCATATAGGAAAAGGAGTAGCAGGGCTAACGACTGAATAATGAAATTCGACCTCAAGAAATAGTTGAGTCTTTCTACAGTGTTCGCGCTGCTAAGCAAGGCAGGATTGCGGCATAGGTCCCCTTGCCGCAGCGACGAGCGAATTCATACTAGCGAAAAAGACTTCTTTTTTATGCTTGATGGCTCCTACGATGCTATTTTCGATATTCGCACAAATTTTGCACAGGTTTTGTCATGAAATAGCTCGCTCTAAATTAAAAATTGGTGACTTAAAAAATCAAATCGAAGATTTGACGAATTTTTTAGTATAAATTGTATTTCAGGGAAAAATCGCCTCTCAAAGTTATAAGCGATTGAAGTTAGATAAGTAAATAACATGAAATTTACAATAAATTTATGGAAAATTTTTACATAAAAAATCACCCGTGATATGCGCAACATTATTTAAAATAAAAATCACCAATTTAACGAACCGTTTTTGAATAATAATTAAATAATGAATTCGTAAATTACTCTTTTTGCCATTATAAAATCTACAAACGGGTAACAATAGTTATCAGTAATATTATATATATATATATATATATATATATATATATACAAGGTGTCAAATAAGTAACGGAACAAGGCTGTAGCTTTTTAGGTACAGATTATTAGACCAAGGTCAAGGTCATTCCTTTAGTAACTTTCAACGCGGAATCCGATGGTGAGCTTGGATTTGAACTTGAGATTGACCTTCAAGGTTATTTCAAGGTCAACTTTGTTTTTTTAAATGGGAACCCCTATTTTTGACAACGGCAATCGAAAGAGCGGAAAATTTTACGTCCAAAACGGTATTTCTAAATTTTTTTTCATGGCCTTGAGAAGGTCGATTTAAGGTCAAATGCTTGAAAAACTGCCTAAAAGCGTTTTTTTAATTTTTAAGATATCGAAAAATGACCTCTACAAAATTTGTTCAGAACAGAGTGGGCCACCCAATGCACCAAAAACCTTTGACCTTTAACCTCATTTTGAAGGTCATTTCAAGGTCGAAGTGTTTTTTGTAATGGAAACCCCTCTTTTTGACCCCGGATTAGCACATAGCGCGAAATCCGACGTTTGGATAAGGTATTATGTTGAGTTTCGATTGATCCACGACGTTCATCGCTAAGGTCATGTAAAATTTAGATCCAATATTATTCGCGAAACATTTACAAAATGTTTCGGGCTAAATTTATTAAATTCTACTGAGAACATGTTACAGTGACCTTATCTTTGACCTTTGATTGTTTGAATAATAAAGTAACGGGCTATCCAAACCGAAAGTCAAGTTGTTTTAAATGAGGAGCAAGCAGAGACATAGGTACAGTTTTTTTGCCGGATAAGTTTTTTCCACTCACTGCGTTTTGAATGTTTCTTTCTGATTTCGCGCTATATGCGAATCCGGGGTCAAAAATAGGGGTTTCCATTACAAAAAACACTTCGACCTTGAAATAACCTTCAAAATGAGGTTAAAGGTCAAAGGTTTTTGGTGCATTGGGTGGCCCACTCTGTTCTGAACAAATTTTGTAGAGGTCATTTTTCGATATCTCAAAAATTAAAAAAACATTTTTAGGCAGTTTTTCAAGCATTTGACCTTAAATCGACCTTCTCAAGGCCATGAAAAAAAATTTAAAAATACCGTTTTGGATGTATATAGGGGTATATGTAAATAGGGGTTCCCATTTAAAAAAACAAAGTTGACCTTGCAATAACCTTGAAAGTCAATCTCAAGGTCAAATCCAAGGTCACCATCAGATTCCGCGTTGAAAGTTACTAAAGGAATGACCTTGACCTTGGTCTAATAATCTGTACCTAAAAAGCTACAGCTTTGTTCCGTTACTTATTTGACACCTTGTGTATATATATATATATATACAGTTAAATCGCTATCTCGTAACGCAATTTTAATTGTTTAAATAAATTAGAATTTTTTTTTATTTATTGATAACTCAGTTAAAAATCAGTTATCAAAGTGTCAAATTCTTGCTTCTCTTTCTTAAGGTGCTAAGATCGCTATCATATATTCGAATTTGCATCATATTGTTAAACTCACACACTCACAAAAGATAATAATAACTTTATTATGAAAGAATGGTAGCGAGTTTTATTTTCGAAACTCAGAAATAGGTTAACAACAGGTATTATCAGAATCGAGCTATTGATACAACTAACTAAAAAAAATCATAACACCGACGAGAGAGAGGTTACTTAGCAACGCAAACGTTCTTTTGCTCTTCAGATGAGCCACACATAACATTATCCCGCCGTCTTTCAGATTATCGTCCCGACAATCTCAAAAAGAAAGGGAAGAAAATACCGATGACATCAAGCGGGTTGAGTCTTGGTTTTCTCAACTAAAGGCCCGTCTCTTGAAAATTAGCACAGTCTTTTCAAAATCTTCTACTTCTCGAAAATGGCATCCTCTTCAAGCGGGCTGTTCCTTCGCTCATGGCCAAAGGGTCCGTGTCTTGAATTGATCCATCTTGAAATGTCGATAGAATCATCAGGAATCATCCACTTGTCAAGCGACAATCTGTCAATCTCTTGACAGCAGAATTGTATCGTTATCGTCGGGATCTTGTGATTATAAGCAGATGTATTACTTGATAAGTTATGAACGAGAGTGGAAATGTTGATGTGCTGTGGTACCACAACTCTGTTCCTGCTCTGGCATTTGCCCTGTGACGCACGGAAAAAAATACAGTTCCAAATAACCGTAAACAGAGTAGATGAGTTACCTATCGTGATAAATTGCCAGTCGGTCAATGTGGACTATCTTTGTCTTGTGTTTTGGAGTCTTTTGGATGCAAAACGCCACGTCGTTGATTTTCTTTATGATCTTAAATGGTCCCTCCCAATTACTTTGGAGTTTTGGTGTTTTACCCTTGATGCGACGAGGATTGTAAAACCAAACTTTTAGTCCATCTTGAAAATCAACTTTTCAAGCTGTTCTGTCATAGGTTTTCTTTGTTTTTTGAGAAGAAATTCCAATGTTGCGTCTTGCAAAATGGTGGATTTTGTTAAGTGTGGTCTTGAGTTTGTGTATGTATGTTCCGGGGGTGAATAGATCATCAGTGGGTGGAGATCCACGCATCAGGTCCAATGGAAGTCGTAAGTCAAAGCCAGTAACCATCTCGGCTGGAGTAACTCCTGTTGTTGCATGTATCGAAGATCTGTAAGCTAAAATGTATAATGAAACCCAACGATCCCAATCTTTCTGATAATTTGTGATGTATTTAGACAGGTATTCAAGTATTGTTTTGTTTTGTCTTTCAACTTGACCATTCGATTGTGGATGTAACAATGTTGTTCTTGTTTTTCGGATACCAAGTAAGTGAAATAATTCTTTGATTAATTTAGAGTCAAGATTACGACCTTGATCTGTATGAATTTCAAGAGGAACTCTATATCTACTTATGAATTCTCGAACAAATACATCCGCAATAGTTTTCGTTCTCGTATTGGAAAGAGGGAAAACTTCTACCCATTTAGTAAAACAATCTATCAAAACTAAAAGATATTTATTTCTTGAAGAAGAAATTGGGAAACATCCTACAATTTCCATTTGAATCCTTTCAAAAGGTAAACCTTGTGACGAGAGCAAGCAGTACGCTTGCTCCTCATCTGCCCTCCTTCTCTCTCTCCCTCTTATCGCTCGGCATGGCGACGTGGTCAGCGTTGGGCGCATATATTTGTTGCGCCTAAACACTGGCCTTTATGTTTTTCCAGCCGCCGAAGATTGCTGAGCAAAGTTGAGAGCGCCCGAAGAAGCAAGAGCGCAACGACTATGAGGCAGAGAGAGACAGAGAGAGAGAGAGAGAGAGAGAGTTAGCGAGGATGCTAGAGTGCGCGCCTATGCACGCACTATGTAGGTTTGGGCCGGCGTGTGACGTGCGAACAATTAGCACTTTTATCGCACGCCGTCTAATGAGTGGGCTTGGTGGGAGAGCCCGGCGGGAGTGCGAACGCTGACCATGCGTCAAGTCGCGTGAGAGCTAGTTCCCGGAAGAAAGTTAAGGAGAAAAGTTGGAAGTAGCAGCGCAAAGAGAGAAAAAGAAGTACACTTGCAGCAGTGACCAGACCACGGCGAGACGAGGTAACGTGTGGCGACAACACCTGCAGCAGGGCATTCAGTGTCGCCCTCGCCACCGTGCACGGCATGACTTCCAGTGGGTTCACCACGGGCTACGCCGAAGAAGACGTCCAGCCAGCGGCCAGGTCAACTCCCCGTTGCCGGCTCATCGCCAAGGACAAAGGTCAGGTTATCTCTCTCTCCCGGTATTTCTCTCTCTCATGGTGATGCGCGGCCGCGTAGGAACGATAGGTAGCCAGGCGATCACTTGCCGGCTACGCTCATCGTAATGCGGTAGAGAGGTTTCGACGTATTCTTTCCTTTGTAAGGAGGCAAATGGTCAAGGCGATTTAGTCGCCGGGCCATTTATCCTCTCGCGTTAGTTTAAGTTGTTCTGTACATGTGCGCGTGATGTAAACTTTATTATAACCGATTTTGTATTTGCTTGTCTGAATAGATTTAAGTCGTATGTTCTAATTAAGAAAAATTATTTATTCGTTCGACCTATCCTCTCGTTCCCCGATTGTTAAAGAGCGAAAGTGCCTCTCTTACTCTCCCCTTAATAAATTGGTGACGTCAGTGCCTAATAAGGCGCTGCCCTCGTTACAACCTACATCGTAAATTTTTATTTAACTGTGGCCTTTGTGAGAAGGACCTTTTTTTGCGATACAGATGGAACAAGATCTACACCACTTTTCAACATCAATTTTATAAGAAGCCCAATAGAATCTTTTACGAATTTTTTCTAGTGTTTTATTAACTCCAAAATAATCACCAGAAGGAGAATCGTGAGCTTCTTCCAAAATCACGTCGATGTAGTTTCTGGATACAATAAATTAAAGAATTTTGGTTTTTAAATCAGAAGAAATCCATTCTCTATATAAAACATCATCTTTAATTACTAGAGAATCCCATTGAGATGTATAAATTTTTATATATTCATCTTTAGATGAAACATCTTGCCATGATAATTTTACCCCATTCTTTTTACTTTCTAAAATAGCCCGAATAACATCGTCCTGATATTGACGATCTCTCCAAATAGTTTGAGGTATTTCCTCAAAAATAATACATCTTACATAATTATTTTTCTGATATTTTGACTCTACATTGAAGCAATATTTGCAAGATGTATTAGGACAACAAGGTCGTCTAGAGAGTCCATCTGCATTGCCATGAGAAACGCCTTTGCGATGTATAATTTTGAAATCATATTGGTCTAATCTTCCTATCCAGCGTGCTAATTGGCCATCTAAATTTTTGAAAGACAAAAGCCATGTCAATGCAGAGTGATCTGTTCTGACAAAAAAAGGTCTACCATATAAATAATAGTGAAAGTTTTGGACTGAGTCTACTACAGCTAGTAGTTCACGACGAGTAACACAATAATTTCTGTCAGCTTTAGACAAAACACGACTGTAAAAACCGATCACCCTTTCTACCCCATCCTGAATTTATAATAAAACCGCGCCTATACCATGATCAGAAGCATCTGTATCCAAAATGAAAGGTAAATCGGTACAAGGAAATGCTAGAATGGGTGGAGTTGATAAAACTTTCTTTCAATTTGAGAATGATTTCTTACAATCATCTGTCCATTCAAATTTAGTCTTTTTTTTCGGTTAACCGATAAAGGGGTTTCGCAATCGACGAAAATCCCATAATAAAACGTCTATAATAAGAACATAAACCTGTAAAAGCTTTTACCTATTTTTTACAGACGGGTTCTGACCAAAAAATCATAGCCTCTATCTTTCTAGGATCGGTCCTCTTTCCTTTTTCTGAAACAATATGCTCTAAATACTCGATTTCACGCCATTATCATGACATCATCTAAGTAGATCAAGCAAATTTCATTTAAAAGATCACGGAGTAATTTTTCCATTAAACGTTCGAATGTAGCTGGAGCATTACATAGTCCAAAAGCCATAACGATAAACTGCCATAAACCATTACCTATTGAAAAAGCTGTCTTTTCTCTGTCCTCTGGACGGATCTTAACCTGTCAATATCCGCTCTTAAGATCCAAAGTTATCTAAAGTTTGATCGATTCTAGGTAAAGGATATGAATCTTTGATTGTCTTATCGTTCAACTTTCTGAAATCAACACAAAATCTCCAAGTGCCATCTTTCTTTCGTTTTAATACTCTGGAGAACACCAAGAACTTGATGATTCCTCGATAACCCCTTGTTTGTGCATATCATTAATCATTTTATCAATTTCTACTCGTACATGAAAAGGAAGAGGATGAACCGGCTGTTTCACAGGATTGGAATCATTTAATTCAATTTTATGCTCAACCAAATTACATTTACCGGCAACATCATCATCTTGAAAAATATCTTGAAAATCTATTAAAAGCTGAGAGAATTTTTCTTTCTGTGAAGAATCCAAATTTCGGGAATTATCTTCAAAAACATCTTTCAAAAGATCTGGTAATTCCCCAGCCCACTCCATAATTCTGCAACAGTTTTGCCCATCCGTATCACTGTCGATTCTACTTGGGATACCTTTAAAAATTTTATATATCGACTCTGTAATTCCAGTCTTATTCAAAAAATCTCACCCAAGTATGCAATCGTCAGTAATATCTGTAACAAAAACAATCATATTTACTGAATACTGACCTAAATCAATTCTAGCAAGTGTTTTAAACTTAAGAGGAACATTTTCACCAGTGAGATACTTCAAAATTTTTTTAATGAGAGAGATTTGATGGCGATTCGGAGTAATAAATTCAGAATTCAGAATAGTAACGTCTGAACCTGAATCAATTTTCAAAATACACGATTTTTTATTTATGCTACCTTCAAATTCAAAAGTTTTTGAATTCTGAAGAACCCTACAAACATGGAAACTTTTATAATTCGATTCACCAGTAAAATCAGTAGAAGCCTCTTTATCGGGTGTCAAACTTGCCCCTGAAAAGTTGACACGAGCTAGTTTCCCTGTTCAGGACAACAAGAACACTTGTGTCCTTTTTTATGACAACCCCAACATTCAAGATTTTTCAACCATTCTTGATGATCGAAAGATTGGGCCTATTTGTCAGAACTTTTTGCGTCATTGTCAAACCTCTTTTGTGAAGAATTTTGATTATTATTTGAAGAATCTTTCAAACGTTGAGAAGACAAATTCTTATTTTATTCTTTAATAACTTTCACTTCCAAGACTCGTGCAAGAGCTACTTTGAGAGAAGTAATACGTTCTAATTGTAGAGTTTCTCTGACCCCCGTGTGATAAATTCCATTGATGAATTGAAAACAAGTAATGTTATCCTGAACTTATATCGAACATTCTGGGTAAGCTAATGCAGCTAATTTTTCTATATAGGATGCCAAAGTAGGTAGATCTTCACCGAGTTTTTGACGTCTATTTTGAAATAATGAATAGCTATTCGCTCCCAAATTTTCACCAAAACGTGCCTCTAATTTTTCAAGAAGTAATTTTAAATTTAAAGTTTCTGTATTCTTAAAGTTATTCAACACGCTCGTTGCCGGTTTTCGCAGAGAAGCGGCTAAAGCGACTATCTGTTTTTCATCACTCCAATCATTAGCTCTAGCAACCAAGTTGAATTGATTGAGATATTCAGACAAAGGGGTTGAGCCATCATAAGTGACGGGCTTCAGACTGTAACCTAACCCTAAATCGACAGTCGTAACTGGATTTGGTGTGTGTAGATGTGTGCTCGGATCATAACCATCTCTTGTATCGTTCACTTGTAACGTAGTGTTGTTGGTATTGTTTGGTAACATTGTAGTATTTGGTTCTGTGTGTGACAGAGAAATCATTTTTCGACTCATCTGGTTCGATCGTTGTTGAAGCTGGACAAACTGTTGTTTGAGAGATAGTTGTTTCGACAGCAGTCCTTCGATGACGCGTCAACCCTCGATGACCTCATCGTCACGCACGCGTAGCTCTGCCGCAAGACTCTGCTCTTTCTCAATGCGTTGTTGTAACGTCGCCTTAAGTCGCTGACGATGTTGACGTTCGGTCTCCCGAATAGACTCCAACGTTTCAAGCCGTCGACGGTATGTATCCAATTGCGTCCTCGCGAAGGAGAGGTGGTTGGAGTATAGGCAGCGGTGGTGGGACGTCACGCACGACGGAGAGGCATCGGCCGCTGTCGATAAGATGTTGGGCACCATCGCCGCGCCGTCAGCGGCTGCCAGCGAGGCACCAACTGCCGGTGGCGCTGCGCCACCCGTCGAGTGCGCACCATCGCGCAAATCATCGGAGTACGAGTCATCAGCCGCCGAGTGCAGCTCGTGACGTGGACTGTTTAAATCAATGAGCACTGGATGAGCATATGCACGGTCAAGAGTACCTGCTTGATGTTGTTGGTTATTAGCAGCGGCAAAATCGGTGTCCGTGGCGTTGGTAGCAGTAACAGCAGCAGCTCTCTCGATATTAGCAGGAGTAGCGTCAGCAGCAGTTTGAGATCTCAATAACTCGAGATTCGAGATTAGCGCATGGAAATTGACCGAAAAATTACTTTACAATTTGATTTTACATCGTAAACAATAAATTTCCCACACTCGTGACATCACGCTCCTTATATGATCTTGATTTTCGACGAACTGCCCTAATACATTTACGCATACGTGTGAAGTAGCGCTGTAGTCTTGATAACGATTTTCTTCAGTATTCCTATGCATGACGGATTTTGTTTCGCAGTGAGAAGCGAAAGAAAAGGCAAATCAGACTGGACCGTTATAGTTGTGAATACTGAGTGGTTCCTCCTATAGGCGACAATGGTTGCACGAGTGTGCTAGTCACAGCCAGTCACACTCAGCACAAGTTGGTCGAGGGAATGACTGAATAAACAATAATTGTAAAATAAATACACGTGGAACTGTCGTTGTAGTTGAATAGTTGGAGACGTTTATTTCTCACAAATAAGGGAATGACAAAAGATAAACTAGAAACTAAGTTATATCTTAGATTCTACTTGACAAAAGGGAGTTGTACTGTTTAGGAGCCAGGTCTGAACTAGAATACCCGTCGCTCTACAAAAAATCCTTATAAGAGCGATAATTTTCTCGCCTTGGCTCATTGCGAGTGAGGGAAATGTGATATTTTGTGCGTGGAGGGTGTGCCTCCGCTCTCGCCGACGCTCATGCAGACGGAATCGATTTTCGTCCGGTCCGCACTCGTGAATCAGTTATGACTTTCGCTGTAGGAACTAATTTCGTCTGCTTCTGCTGTCCGACTCCGTGAGAAGACTTTTTTGAAAGCCTTCTCATAGAGTTAGCAACAAAGGCATGCGAATTGGTGGTGTCCTTATGCCGATCTTACCTGTACCAGCCTTATCATGACGTAACATAATGTATGAATATATTATATTAAAAAAAAATTCTGGTAATTAACAATTGTAACATAATTGCTATATTTATTTGTCAATTCTTTTCATTTTTTAACATATAAAACATGCACAGAAATTGTTGAAAATTCAATTTGATATCAAACTAGCTACATTTTTTAATACTAATCATCATCGACTGGCTAAATTTTTAACACTATTAATAAACTATAACAAAAGAAAAACATAAATTAAACGTTTTCTTTAATTATTACAGAAACCTCGTAACTCTGCGTTAATAAATTAAAGGTTTTTTTCATCAAAGTGCAAACCTTTGTTTTTTATGACCGTTTCACATATTCGAGTTATGCGTGATAATAATTTTTGTCGTGTTTCCGCACTAATTTTTTTCATAATAGACCACAGGTGATTTTTCAAAGTAGGCCTAATCTTTCGAATAGATATGTCCAACTCTTCCCACAGAAGATCGATTAGGTTAAGGTCCGAAGATTGCGGTAACTACTCCATTACAGACAACTTTTTATTAGATTCTCATTTAGTTCTTTATAATTTTCATAAACAAATTATAGTTAAAAAGACTAACTTTTTAAAGTGATAAAAATTTTCAGTTCTATGTTAAAATGGCTAAAAGTGACGCCAGTGACCTTATGTCAGATTGTACAGATCCTAATAAACTATTCGCTGCTGTTCGGTTCTATATTGAGAACTCTGAGGGGAAATTCATATCTGTAAAAGACATTGAAAATTTTTATGTCAATAATAGGAAGTTTCCTTACGATGCCATGGTGAAGTATGGTCATGATCAATAAAGACATCCTGTTTTTGAACCAGCTGCAATTTTGGCCACATCAACCAGTAAAAATGATTTAGTTGCACGCAAAATAAGATGGATTAAGCCTAATACTAGGAGAAGTGCTGTGCTTGCTGAACTAGCCAAGAAAGCACTTATGTCAAAATCTAAAGAACAGGCAAAAAAAAGGGCTGTAGATAACATCAAACTTGCTAAGGTATGTATTACAGTTTGCAAAAAATATAAACCCACAAGTAGTTAAATGATAGAATAAAATTAAATATCATACTATTTGTTATCTATTCATTATTTATTATCTACTTCGTATAATCAAGGATAAGAAAAATACATTATGATCATATATTAGTGAATCTGGTATATGAATGTACAATTAAAAATGATATTGAATTACTTTTCAGGTACTTGTACCACCAATTGACAAAGTATGCAATGACATGTCTGAGAAGATTCAGATCTTAAATCAGAACTTGCAATTTGAAGATTTGGATGGCACTCCTATAAATCAGCTATTGTCTGACAAAGATAAAATTATAGAAATGCTTACGAAGCAGCTAGAAGAAGCAAGAAAATTAAATACTGATGCTGCTCCTACTCCCAGTACTACAGCTTCTAGATGTCATTTAACTGACAGGGCCACTACTTTTACTATCTCTAACGACGCTATTTCTACTACTAGTAGTTATAGCAACAGTGTCAAGGAACCTAATAATTTTGCAAGGACTCCTTCTTCTTCCTTCTATTCAAGGCGAAATCCTATGCGGCCATGTACGATTATAAAACGTACTTGTAGTATGTTTTTATATATTTTTACTTATTTATTTATTCAACATAAATAAAATAGATAGAGCTCTGGTATTTCAGAGTAACTACGCCATACCAACAGAAAAGCATACAAGCTCCTTTTTGAAAAATCAGAAATTCTTAATATAAATAAAAATACAATAATTAATTAAGCAAATAAAAATATAAATATAATTTAAATAACCAGCTTATAAATTAAATAAATTTTTATAAAAGTACAATATTTATTAAATATCTAAAATGTATTATTTATAAAAATATTATTCCTAATTTTATTTATTTCTAAGATTATTATCGTCAAATGCTATTAATTCCAAAAAAAAGTTAACTGATTTTCAATGGATGACTTTCTTTTATAAACTTGTTTTTACTATAATGATGTAGAATTTTATTTCTTAAATTTCATAAAGAGTATAGAAGTGAGTTGAGTACGCTTCTCCTTAAAGACTACACCTTAATTTATTACTCCAGAAATAGTTCAGCAATAATCTTAATAAATTATATATTCACTTATGATATATTATAAATTTGTTTATTTATTTAAAGAAAATCTACAATAAGCTGCAGAAGCAAGCTTATTCTCTGAGGGCATGCGAGTCCATTAGTAGATTTAATAAAATTCATAGAAATATGTATGAATTATATTGTATATACATAACATATAATTTTTAAGTTTTGCATTATTATTTATTATTAATATTGCTTTGGACAAGTGAACTTCAAATGAATATATCACTATTAATGTGTGAATATGAATTTTGTTGTTAAACATAAAATGATGAAAAAATTTCAGATAGTTTTTTGAAATGAGGCATTGCATATAAAATACAGCATGATTCTTCCTCCTAGAAAATGCTTCATAAACATCTATGACAGGCAATATATTGGGCAGCTTGATTCTCAATTAAAGTTTGAATATAAAGCTTATCGATACCACTGATATTGAAGGCAAGAAGGATGGCTATAAGTTTTGAAAGTACATGTGATATTGGAGGATTAATCAAACAGCAGTCACCGATAATATCAGAATCAGAATATCTACTCATATACTGCTGTGCCAATCTGAAATAAACAGGATCAACTTGAATTTCATAAGCAGCTTTTATAAATTTCTTTTATAAATATAATCAAAATTTAGCATCTGCTTTTGATAATAATTTTTGTAAACAATTGTGACGGGCGAATCGATCGTTGAGTTCGATCGCCCTGTTCGCCTCTCTCTCTCTCTCTCTTCCACGTGCCTTCCCCTGAGCCGCTGCCACATCGGTCTCGGTTGATGAAAACCGAGTATCGACGCACGATGTGGCTTTGTTACAGGTTTGATTCCTGATCGGCGGAGATGCCTGGCGTTGGAGGGATGGAGCGAGAGCGGGGAATGGAGGAGAGAGAGAAGTAGTGTCGCCGGCATGAGTCGCACGCGTGTGTGTAGCAGGCGCCGCCCGGCCATTTTGGGTGCCGAGAGGGAGGGGCGCGTAAGACGTCGCGGGAGGCGCGAGATCGCAGTTAGTGTGGCTTTGACCAGCAATTAATTTGAAAGTTGAGCCTCGCGAACGAGAAGTGTGTGTGATAAGTTAATCGTCATCTAGTGAACAGAATCAAAAAGGAGGACAGGACCATCTGCATCCACCCAGAATTCCACCTTTCGAGGACGACATCGTTGGCCCAGTGGACGCGGACTTCCGCAGCAGCTCTCCCTCCTAAGGTCAGGTACCCTTTTCGTTTCTCGGTGAGCGCCTCGATTTCTCTCTCTCCGAGCATCGTATAGGCCGAACGCGGACGAGCGGCTGTATGCGTGAATTCGCATCGCCCTTGCGGAATTCGCGGGACAAGTTGTAAGGTGATGTTCTGTCTCCTGTGCGTTAATTCGCACGGAACGGACTTAGCCCGGACTCGGCCGGCGCACACGTCAAACGCCGTATGTACATTGTTGTTGTAGTAAAGTGTAAAATATCTGAACTGATGAGTTTATTTGGGCAACCTGTCTCTCTTGTAACTAGTTAAACTGCGATTATCGATATTGCTGGACTACATAGCCTTCGTTAATTTTCTACGATGAAGCGAGTACGCCTTCCGAGCCTTCCCCCTTAAATAATTTGTGACGCAACGTTGTTCGGGCTTAAATTATTAACGTACGTGTTAGACAGTTTAGAAATTGTATTATATAAATATTATATAAAGGGTATCCTCCATTAAAATAGTGAAAAAGACACCCGAAATGGATCTTGAAACTAAGTTTTCAGTAGCATTCTACATCAAAAAAGATTAGGTTTGCCGCCAACCAGACCTTCCTAGAGCCTCCCTATGTATATGTATATAAAAAACGGGTTTTTTCACATTTTATTTTTTTTCTTCGGATCTAATAATGATATCGACACCGCGTTTCCGGCATTCATATTCCTGGAAAATGTAGTGTCACTGTGATTTTTTCCAAGATTACAGACATATGAGACCTAACCTAAAACAAAAAATTTTTATTTTCAAACTCCTCTAAAATTCAGTCATATTAAGGTATAGACACAAAATTTTCAGAAGATATTCAAAATTATCTAAGGAATCTCCTTAAATTGGTTTAAAGTCGGTTCAAGTGGTGCGCCACCTTCAAAAATGCAAAAAACCCCGTTTTGTAATGGTTTTTGGCCCTTGGCGCTCTAACAACGATAGCTTTGGTAAAACTAATGTCAGCATCATATTCTACGGGAAAAAATACATCAAAAACATGTATTGTATGATCTCTCTACTATTTTCTACCCTGCGGCAAACAAAAGAATAACAATGGCGGCTACGCCAGGCATGCCAAAATGGCCTCCCGCCTTTCATGACTCATACCTTTAAAGCTAATTATCAAAGACTTTATCGATCCTTACATATATTCTTTTGTGATTTATCCCGTACAGTACGATGGCGATATTCGTTTTACCGTTATTGAGTTTCGTGAACAGCTAACGGACGAAAACCGGGTATAAATCATGTTTTTAGTCGTTTATCAGCGGCTTTTCGCTGTTAGCACTTCACAAAAAAAAGCTTTGATAAAAATGACGTCACCATCATATTATATGGAATAAAAGACATCGAAAACATGTGTAACTCCATTTATAGATCTATTACGACCATCTAAAGAATCCGATGACGCAAAACCGCACTGCTGTAGAACCACGAAAAAACCAGTCTTCTCCTTGTCGATTTCCTCATTGCTTCTCAAAGATACTCTTACCTCGTGCTACACGTCTATTTTTCATATATTCTTCCGAGAATACCATGCATTGTATCGTCAGCATTTACGTATCTATAATTAAAAATTAGGTAAAAGTGAAAAAAAAACATACGAGTACGTTATACAAATGTTGATAGATACACTAATGCCACGAAACGAAATAATATAGTCTTGAGTCTAATAGTTGTACCGTGTGGACTAGAAATAAGTATTGATGAATGCGGGAAATCTCTTTTTACTATTTATAAGTGTAGCACTACATGATCTCTTTATAGGTTAACGTTGATCGTATAGGAAGTGAGTTTGTAGAATGATTCTGACACATTGAAAATGACACGAATTCTGACATGTAAAAAAAATATTTTAAGCTTTAGTATACCTAAAATGTTAAAGTAGGCATTATCGTAATAATTAATTGCACTGAATATGACATAAGAAACATTTAACACTTTTTTAAATTGTAGGAAGGAATTAATCGGAAAAACAAAAGCTTTTCCTTTCATTCAAGGATCTTTTTCGAGCGTCACTTTATTTAGCAATAGTTAATTTGCCAACGTTTCGGGTGTATTATTGACACCCCTTATCAAGGCTGTAAAGCAACAAACATACAAATAACTGATAAAGTACATCACACATACATAATTGAAATTTTACAACAAAATAAAAACATGATATCTTACCAATTAAAATTAAATACAGTACGCTTGCACGATCATAATCCAAAATTTGCAGAGAGTGAGAGGTGAAAGTTGCAGTAACAACAAACACCTTACTAAGAAAACCGTTTTTAATTTAACGTGTGCTAACATCGCAAAGAGATATACAAGGGATATACAAGGGACAAAAGAAATATACGCAAGATATACAAGATATCAATTAATAACATAACGATAGATAACAAGCACATTACACATAAAATCCAACAAATGAGATTTAGCTTAATGAATCAAATTTTAAAATTAGAAATTTCTGACTGCCATTTTAAGAGAAATAGATTAACGAAAGAGAAATACAGCATATTCACTGAAATTCGTAGAATTTGTAACAAGAAAATTGCCAAATTATTTCATTTACATTATACACATAGTATTACGTTCCTAAAATCATCTTGGCTTACAATACACAATAAGAAATTTGAAAAATTATTTTTAGATAAACATAAAGTACCTTTCCAACTTTTCAACAATAAACATTTACGTGATGATGTCGTCCCTAGTTATTGTTCTATTAACTCTAATAATGTTGTTACTGTCTCTGCGAACTCTACTACGAGCTGTATTGACAACAGCGAGGTCATAAGCGAAAACAACACCTGTAATCTTGAGCCAAATACCGAGGAACGACTTGATAAATGGTTTATTAACTTGTGCAATCAGAGTATTCCCAAACACGTGTGTGACATAATAAGATTAGGACAAGGATATAATTATTCGTGTAATCCGAACAAACGGACTATGTATGAGTTATTAAAAAGTATTGATACTTATGTCAAGTGTGGGAATTCTAGACAACGCGATAATGTTGTTGATAATGTTGAAAAATTACACGACACACACGTGCTCAGAATTACTCTCATTGATTGTGTGAATAAATTCACTAAAACGAAACAGAAACTCTCGTGTATTGATAGAATAATGGAGAAAAAGATTCAAGCTACGCGTGTGTTTATGAGAGAGAATCCGAACATCTTGTTTACAAAAGCCGACAAAGGCAACGTATCTCTCGCTATAGAACGCGAAGCATATAATGAAAAAGTGATGACTATATTATCCGACCAAAAACATTATTGCCAGTTGTCAAAGAATCCTATTAGTAGTTTAAAAAAATCCGTTGAAAATATAACAAAAAAATGGCTTAAGTATGGTGTACATGAACTTGATTCTTGTTTTGACATTTTGACTAAAAAAATTAGTAATACGAACTTAGCGCGAGGTTACGGTTTAGTTAAGATACACAAAAAAGAACTGCCAGTACGTATCATAGTGTCTACAATCAATTCTCCTACCTATTTTCTTGACAAAGCAATTTGCACCTTTTTTAATAAATATTTGCCGAGACCGCAATCGTCGTTACGTAACACTGTTGATTTGCTTAATACTGTATCTACTCTTAAAATTTCCGACAATTATCAACTTTTATCCTTTGACGTCGTATCTCTGTTTACCAACATAAATTTAGACTTAGTTTTGTTAGGTATTAAACGTAAATGGAAGTATTTGCAAAATCGTACGATGTTGTCTTTACAAGAGTTTCTTGACGGAATAATCTTTTTAATGAATTCAACGTTTTTCGCATTCGATGGCAAATTTTTCAGGCAGACTCTCGGTGCCCCGATGGGGGGTTGCTGTAGTCCGTGGTTTGGTGAATTGGCCCTTGAATGTTTGGAAACACATTGCTTAAATTTATTGACAAACTCGATTTTGTATTATAAACGTTATGTCGATGATTGTATTTTGGTGGCAAAAACAGACGATATTGAGGATTGCCTCTCGATTTTTAACAACTACAACGACAATTTAAAGTTTACTATGGAGAGAGAAAAGGACAATAAGATTAGTTATCTTGAGGTAGAATTAACAAGAGAAAACAATAGTGTAATTTCAAATTGGTACCGTAAACCCACATACTCTGGCAGGTTTGTTAATTATTTCTCGCATCATACGACTAGTCAAAAGAGAGCAATAGTATATTGTTTGGTTGACAAAGCGATAAAATTGTCACACCCACGCTTTCACCATGATAATTTGAAATTGGTAAAATATTTTCTCCGTGAGAATGACTATCCTTCTAAGTTTATTGACAATAATATTAGAAAAAGACTTAGTATAATGAATTGTAACAATAGTATTAATAATAATAATCAATTTACAAACCGTAATAAGGAAAGAGAGAAACTTATTGTATTACCATATATTGAAAATCTTAGCTGTAAGCTACAATCAATTTTGCAACGGGATAACTACAGAGTGATACATAAACCAGTCAATAGTTTTCATTGTTTTGTAAAATTGGGAAAAGACGCTATCAATAACAATGATATGAGTAACGTAGTGTACAAAATTAATTGTAAAGATTGTACTTCGTCATACGTGGGACAAACTAGCCGACAATTGCAACAACGTATTAACGAACATAAGCGCAGCGTTATTAATAAGGACACTACGTCGGCCTTAGCCGAACATGCAAATAATACAGGACACAAAATTAACTTTGATAAAGTACGAGTTCTCGATTGTGAACAGTACTTAGGTAGTCGTCTTTTTTCGGAAATGCTACATATTTATGATACGAGGGATAATATGAATAGACAGACTGATACGATCAAGTTAAAAAGTTACTATAAGACAATTGTTGACAGTATCTGCCGCCCACTACCTAGCATTAACACTCTTCCACGTTATAACTTGCGCCGCTTGGGAACGAAGAGGTATTAGGAGTATAGAGGTATTAGGAGTATGAGACTAACGGCCAGGGGATATCTTCCTTGTTCATCCCCTTGTATATCTCTTTGCGATGTTAGCACACGTTAAATTAAAAACGGTTTTCTTAGTAAGGTGTTTGTTGTTACTGCAACTTTCACCTCTCACTCTCTGCAAAGTTTGGATTATGATCGTGCAAGCGTACTGTATTTAATTTTAATTGGTAAGATATCATGTTTTTATTTTGTTGTAAAATTTCAATTATGTATGTGTGATGTATTTTATGAGTTTTTTGTATGTTTGTTGCTTTACAGCCTTGATAAGGGGTGTCAATAATACACCCGAAACGTTGGCAAATTAACTATTGCTAAATAAAGTGACGCTCGAAAAAGATCCTTGAATGAAAGGAAAAGCTTTTGTTTTTCCGATTAATTCCTTCCTACAATTTGAATCATAGCACGAGCTGCTCGGTTGAGCATTTAAACATTAACATTTTTTTGTACACGCAGTCTTTTAATAACATGATATAAATCTTGTCATAAATCATGTCATTTATACTATCAGACGATTTTTATCTGTGAAAATGATTTTGAGATTTTCATGTTATTGCAATTATGTTATAATAATGTTTTTAACATTCCTAGGGTTTTTAGCTAATAATAAACCATCTCTACACTTGTCATGTTTTTATGAGCTCGGCGATTTTCGTTTTTTAAAAGAAATGGATCAAAGAATTTGTATTAAATTTTGCGTAAAAAATGAAATAAAATGTAACACAGTGTGTGAAATGTTACAAAAAGCCTATGGTGAGTCTGCTATGAAAAAAACAAGTGTTTACGAGTGGTATAAGCGTTTCCAATATGGCCGCGAAGACGTTGAAGATGACGAACGCTCCGGTCGACCCAGCACGTCAACAATCGATGAAAATGTGAAAAGAGTGGAAAAAATGGTTCTGAATGATCGCCGAATCACAATTAGAGAAGTTGCTGATGAAGTTGGCATATCAATTGGCTCATGTCATAACATTTGTTCAAATGTTTTGGGCATGAAACGGGTAGCAGCAAAATTCATTCCAAAACTGCTGAACTTTGACCAAAAAAAGAATCGCATGACATCGCTCAGGAGCTGTTAAACGACGTCAACGACGATCCAAGTTTGGTTGAAAGGGTTATAACTGGTGATGAAACATGGGTGTACGGTTATGATGTCGAAACCAAAGCACAATCGTCCACCTGGAAGCATTCAACGTCACCAAGAGCGAAAAAAGCACGTCAAGTTCGATCAAATGTGAAGGTTTTGCTTACAGTTTTCTTTGACTGCAGGGGCGTGGTGCATCATGAGTTCTTATCACAAGGTCGTACGGTTAATAAGGAGTATTAGCTTGAAGTCATGCGACGTTTGCGTGAAGCAATCCGAAAAAAACGCCCCGATTTATGGAAAAACAATTCATGGCTTTTGCATCACGATAACGCACCTGCTCACTCGTCGTTGCTTGTTCGTAATTTTTTGGCCAAAAACAATACCGTAGTCGTGCCCCAACCTCCATATTCACCCGATATGGCTCCGTGTGACTTTTTCCGGTTCCCAAAGTTGAAGAGACCCATGAAAGGGCGGCGTTTTTCCTCGATTGAAGAAATAAAGGCCGAATCGCTGAGAGTGCTCAAGGACATACCAAAAAGTGAATATCAAGAGTGCTTCGAAGATTGGAAAAAATGCTGGCATAAGTGTATTATATCTAGGGGGGATTACTTTAAAGGGAACCACATTGATGTAAACGAATAAATAAATATTTTTTGGAAAAATGATAATTCCGGGTACTTTTTGAACACACCTCGTATAGACAGACAGACAGACTTAATTTAACCTTACGTGTAATCATCTCTGATTACTCTATATAGTTTTCTGCGATAGTAAATTCTAAAATCTCTTGATTACAACTCTGAGGTATAGGCGAATTAAGATACTCGTTTTGATCAGTAGTAAGTTCTCAACTCTTTTATACCCTGTAATCGGTACTAAAGTAATTAACAGTGAACGATAGGGAACTTGCATGTTTTTGAGTTTCAATTTTAAAAGTATACATTACAAAGAAAAATTATGTTTGCATCACATTATTGAGTGAAAAACCATTCTTGAAAATATGTATCAGAAGTTACAAATATTTTTTTAGTGCTTTATCATGTATCTCTTTATATGATAATATTAGTCTTTGTCAAAGTACATTGGCTATGAGTCCCAAATCACTGTGAGCAAAGATTTTTTAAAGATACATAAACTATTTGGCAGTTACGTTTTCCACTGAAACTGAAGTGAATTAATTGAATTATAAATGAAAAGGTTTGTCAGACTTCAAAATTAAGTTTTACTAAAATATTACAAATTAACATCTCATTTTGTTCTTTGTAAAGAAGTTTGAAAACATTGAGACCAATTGAAAAATAAATAGCTTGTAGAAATGTATTTAAAAATTAAATATTATTTTTTGGTTTCTCGATTCCCATCTTTCTCATTTTTTAAAAAATGCGTCACCGCTCTTGTATTCTCTAAAATGAAAAATATTATTTTGTTCTTGCTATCAGCTTATTCAGATTTAAACAAAGATTTCTATTATTTATAAAATTTGGCTTTCCCACTCATTAATAATATAACACTATGAAAATAAGAATCATTCAATTTCCTATCTCGCTTAATAAAAATAAATTATTTCCTTCATTTTTGTCTAAACCTTCATTTAATGTTTATAATATACTAACAATCAACACAAAACTTGTTTTAATACCCAAAAATTAATTAATATATAATTTGTAACAGGCTGCCGTTTAACCTGTAATTTCCCTAGAATGTACCTATTTGATGGCTAAACGACGCCTAGTTATCTATGTGCTCGAAGCACATCAACCTACCTTGTCCGGGAGTGCGCCTGTGCAGCGTCTCCTCGCCAATCCGAGTTGGGTTCCCCAACTCGCCACTTGGCGGCGCTGTCGCTCCTGCTTAGCAGCGCTCCTGCTCGAAACTAGGTTGGCGATTCGCCTCTACCGATTTCTGCGTGATCCTTGCTACGCTACCGGCTTATTCGAATCGAAAGTAAATAAACGCGACCTCCGGACAAAGGAAAGACAAAGCAAAGACTCGATTAGTAACAACCGTTGTTCACTTTATTTAAGTTAAATAAATACACGGGGGATTCGCCGAGAGACTTGCGCACGCAAACACAGTTGACAATACGCTGGGTGGGAGAGAGAGAGAAAATCGCGATCGACGCGAACTAACCGCTCGCACGCAATAAATAATTTCTTCGCGCACGCTGCGCGGGATCGCACGCTAACAACAATAAAGGGAAGGTGCACCTACAGCGAGAACGATGTGGATACGGTGGCCAACCGTATCCGATTTACTAGCCGCTGATTAGCTGCTTCGCCGCTCGCTGCACTGCCGCTATTACTGTTGTTGTTGTTTGTTGCTGCTGGTGTTGCTGCTGTTCGATGCTGCCTCGATCGCTGAAACCGCTGAGGTTGCAGTCACTGCACACGCCAACTATGCGTACACTCACTGCAGCTCTCTCACACGAAAAACCCTTGCTTTCCAGATCTCACTTGCAAAATGTTCAATGTTTTGGTAGCGCGAAACCGTAGAGAGAGTCTATCCGGACTGAGTGACACAGTCATACTGCTTACCGAACTCTCCCCTCCCGGTCATTGCCCCTACGCGCCCTCTCTCTCTCTCGTACCGATCGCGGCTATTCCGCTCAGCCGCTTATTAACCTACGCGAGTCGAACGATTTTCGGTAATCGTTGCAAATTATTACATTGTGTAGATTTAAAAAATAGATTTAAATATTGATTTGTTTTAAATACAGAAATTGGCTTTTCCACTGATAACTTTAAAATTAAAAACAATCCGGTTGGTTTGAAAAATTAATTGAATTAATTATTGAAACAAAGAAAATTACCATTTTTTTATTCTTAATTTTTTTCAATAACAATCTGTTTTAGTACAAAAAACAATTGTAAAAACTATATATGAAAGTGCCTTATATAGGTATATATCTAAACCGGTGTGTTCTGCAATACGACGGGTGACATACAATATTTCGTAAAGATCATTTTTGTTGAACGACAAATCTCATGTTTAACATCGATGATGTAGTATTTTCGTTTAGGTGGTTTTAATGTCGATAACCGTTAGGACTTATCATTGACGACTGGTACACGAACACTCTTACTTAACTGTGATGTGCTTATGACACGAAAACGTAATGTTTTTGTTAAATCGAACTCATTAATGTCCTCATCTCAAATGTAATATAATAAGATAGTTCCTTGTCAATTGCGATAAATGTTAGTTTGTGGTAGACCGTACATATGTATTCTATCCATATGTGCAGTCAGCTTACTTTTTTCTCATTCATTCAAGTTCCCTATTATTTATAAGAACAATTAGTATATATCTTCTGTTTGTAATCAATACATTCATAATCTTTATAATCATGTCTTATATCAGTGCTGATTATTATCATGATTAAATTAATATCATGTATTTCTCAAATAGGATTAACTATTGCACTCGACGACACAGAAGAGCCGCCGATGAAAAAACAATGCTTAAAAACAAATAATGCTAAATGCGCTAAATATGATAAATTCATTCGCAAAACGAATGGAGCGGCTTTGTACATTACCAGTCGAAAAGAAGCTGAAGATTTTAATAAAAAATATAGTTTCTTCGGTCAGAAAGATGAAGATATTTGTTCAAAGGGTCGTTATGTTTTTAGAAATCTCAGAAGAAAGCAAGGAGAAACTGTTGCAGTACCCGTTGAAAAACAGATACTAGATCCAGTCACTAATAATGTGGATACAAGTGATGTGATTTCAAACCCTAGTGAAATGCAAGAGTACATTGGTATCCTCACTTTATCAAATGATAGCTCACCAGAAGTAGCAGCGAGTTCTAATCGAGATTACTTTAATGAAACTGATAGCCAAAGTTCTACTCAGAAATCGAGGGAAAGCTCTAGCCAAAGCTCTAACGATACACCAGGCTTTGTTTCAGCCAGTAAACCCAAAGTTAAATACGTACTTATACCATTTTCAAGAGTCATCATTAGTCCTCGGTTCTGCTTTATATGTAAATGTACAGAAAATATTCAAGATGTGCCATTTGAAGCTCGAATGCAAGTTTTTAATGCTCGAAAAATTTTTATCCCACAAAAAAATAAATATTTTAGTCTTCATTTGTTAAATAAAAGATTTACGAGGTAGAAAAAATACAGATCTACTCCAAAGATTGTGAAGTTGCAGAAACAGAGCTCTCTAACTTTATGGATAAATTATCAGACAAAGCAGACTCAAGGCTTCACGACCAAATTGGTACGTATGTAATCACAGAAGACCGTTGTGACGAGAGCAAGTGTTGCGCTTGTCCTCGTCGGAATTTTCCCCAATTCCCCCTCTCTCTATGGTGACCAGCGTTAGGCGCATTTAAGAATGCGCCTAATGCATAGTCTTTGTTTCAGCCGACAGAGATTGCCGAGCGAGGCCGAGCCGGCCCGAAGCTGTTACGCTGACGATAGTATAGAGGTGTTAAAAGAGAGAGAGAGAGAGAGAGAGTTGGGAGCGTGCGTGCACTACGCAAAATTAGGTAGGCGCGCGTCGCGAACCAATTAGCGCATTGGTCGCGCGCTGCCTAATAAGTAGGTTAAATGGGGAGAGAAAAAGAACGACGAAGAAGCTGTAGATCGCGGAGGAGAAAAAACGAGCGACACAGACGGTAGTGAGTCGAGCAGTGAGTAAGACGGTAGACGGCCAGAGGTAAAAAGTCGAAGTGCAGCTGAGGACAAAGGGGCCAGCCGAACGCACACACCGCCAAGGGCCGAAGAGAACCGAGAGGATAGAGGACGACTGCCTTGTTCCGGCATGTGCTCGGGACGCTACTGGGAGAAGCCGGCAGGAGTTACCCAGCTACAATCAGCAACATCGTGTGCAGGGCGCAGCCAGGCCTCCTGTTCCAGTATCAAGGTCAAGTTTCGCAAATTAATTTCTCTCTCTCTCTCTCTCTCTCTTCGACGAACAGAGCGTAATTGTAAACGTCAGGTAGGTAGCAAGGCGTGCACACGTCGGCTACCTGCCCTAATTACGGTCGGCGTTATAAATCGCTCACATAGAAATCGTCCAGGCGATCCCTCGTCGGGCGACTTTGTCTTTTAGCTAAGTAGCGTAAGTAGGTTCATCGTCAAGGCGCTCATCTGCCGGGCGACGCGCGTTGTGTTTCGTATAGATTTGTAAGCGCAATTAGTTAGTTAACTTGTTCTTTGTTCTCTATTGTAATAGATGTTAAGAACACCGCTGTGTTCTATAGTATTAAGACGTGTTAGCAACATCGTTGTGTTTATTAGGTTAAGAGTTTGTGAAGTTCATTTTATAATGCGATTATTATTCATGTACGATTTTGAAATCCAAGTGCAATTTGATTTTGAGTTGATTAGAATTAGATTTGTTTAAATGCGAATTTGTGTTTTGTATATAATTCCCTAACCACTTTCATTTCTTTGCCTTTTTCCCCTTCCCGCCTCAATTGCTATGAGCGAGTGCGCCTCATTTGCCCACCTTAACCCATTAACGACCAAAGAGGTCAGATTTTGGACATATTTTTGATCGCAAAATTCGTTTGTAAAACGAAACAATAAATTGATCCAGGGACCATACCTTATGTTTTTGGGTGTGCTGAATCTAAATCCGGGTTCAAAATTCAAAAATTTTGCTTACAGAATTAAATATGGCCGATTTTTTATAAAAAAAATAGGGATATTTTGAAAAAAAAAATATTTTGGAATTTTTTTTCTACCATGATACATGTCAATCTCAAAATCTTTCTTCAACCATGAGTGTACAAAATTGTTGAACATTAACAGAAAATTTTTATATTCAAAGTTTTTTTTCCAAAATGGCGGAAAAAACGCCAAAATCTGAAAAAAAAATACGTTTTAGGTTACTATTTTTTTTCTTAAAAACTATGAGGTTCGGGAAAAAACTTTATATTATAAAAATGACTTATAATTTGTCAAGAAAAACTCTGAAATTTTTTGAAATTTTTTTTTAATTTTTCAAAAAATTACAGAATTGAAAATTTCACAAAAATTTCGTAAAATTCTGTAAAACTTAAAGAGTATTCTTTGACTAATTCTAAGACATATTTGATCTTATAAATTTTTCCCGAAAGCCTATAGTTTTCGAGAAAAAAATTCTCAAACAATTGTGGAAATTCTATTCAACCGTTTCAACTTTTGGAATTTCATAAAATAAGTTGGGGTGCAAATGTACGGGATTTCCATTCTCCATGAGGTTGGAGGAAAAAATCGTATTACCTGAGTATTACCTGAGTGCTCATAACATTTATATTTAGATTTTACTCTCAGCGTAGCCCATCTCTTTTCTTAGAAAAGTTTTACCAAAACCTATTTGGGCAGATCGATTGAAGTCGATAAACATAACGTGGTTTTTGAACTCAAAAGTTATTCAAATTTATCCTTTGAAATTAGGAGATTTTCTTAACACTTTCGTGTTTATACTAGCAATGCCTCGAAAAAGATCGAGAAGTGCTGTTTCTTCTGAATCTGGAAGTGAATCTGAATCATGCACTACAGACAAGGATGAAAATTGCATGATACCAAATGCAGAATATTCTGGTTCGTCAGACTCTGAAAATGATTCAGATAGTGATTCAGATAATTACCGTGATGAAAAAATACCGAAAGCTACTTACAAGAGAGTTTCAAAAAGTTATCAAGCTGATCAAGCTAAGCTTGAAAAAGATCATAAATTTGATTGGGTAGATAGTGAAAAGATATATTCTGATATCATTGAAGATAAAATATTATTTCCTAGATCTACAAAAGAAAAAATTAGAAAATGTTATCGAAGAGAACTGTTTGAACATTTTTTTTCTATTGAAATTAAAAATTATATTATCGATGCATGTAAGGAAAATCATTTTGACTTATCATTAGTCGATCTAAATACATTCATTGGAATCATTGTAACAAGTTCATTCAATAAACGAAAATCTTAAAGAGATTATTGGTCAACTGACTCTTTTTTATCTTGTGAAAAAATTTCTTCAGCAATGTCACGATCTCATTTTGAAATGATAAAGTCTAAATTGAAATACTCAAAGGCCAAAGATAAAGATCCACAAGATAAGGCTTGGCGAATTCGTGCTTTGTTGAAACTGTTTTAAAAGAATATTCTGAAGTTTGGCTTTTGGAAATCAGCTTTATCAGTGGATGAAATGATGGCTAAATCGTATGCTAGAACGTGATTGAAACAGTTTATACGAGGAAAACTTACACGATTCGGTCTTAAATTTTGGGGTTTTTTGCGCTGCTAATGGATACTTATTCAATATAGATTTATACTGTGGAAAGAACTCTGTAATAGGAGATAAGTTATCTAAATGCGCTTTAGGATCTCGCGTGGTTTTAAATTTATTGAAGCCTTTTTTTGAATTGACTTCTGATGCAAAAATTCCTCTTTATCATCTTTATTTTGACAATTACTTTACAAATTTAGATCTTGTTGTACATTTAAACCGATTAAAATTGAAATGTACTGGAACTGTTAGAGACAATCGCGTCCCAGTAAAAAATCTTAGAAAGGCTCCACATGGAACATATGCAGTAAAGCATGAAAAAAAATCTGGAATAAATTACATCACGGTTATGGATTCAAAGCCAGTATTAATACTATCTACAGCTGCAGGGTTCACTCCATTATCATCAGCAAAGAGATACAGTTCGATCGAAAAAGAAAAAGTCGATATACCAGTTCCGCAAGCTTTTCACCTTTATAATTAGTCCATGGGTGGAGTTGATGTACACGACGGTCACTGTAACAATTTGTTGCCAAGTATTCGTTTAAAGAAGTGGACGTGGGTGGTTTTCATGAGACTTATCCAAGCAGCAATTAAAAATGTAGTTGTAATATTCAATGCTGCTGACGATAGTAAAAAAAAAGTTGGAACTAAAGAATTTGCAATGTCAATAGCAAAAAGTTACATTCATGATGCTGAAAAAAATAAGGAAAAGCATACAACAATTCGAAAAAAGAAACAGAACAAGTGTTCCATTTGTCCAATAAGAACATATGTGTACTGTGAAAAGTGAAATTTGTTTTTTTGCAGTGCATGCATGAAAGCAAAGCATGTCTGATTACATTGAGAGACCAGGGAACTCACTATAAAAAAGCACCTCGTAAAGTAAGAGGCAAGGGGACTCACTATAAACAAACAGCCCATAGAGTGAGAGGCACCGGGACTCACTATAAACAAGCACCTCGAAGGAGACATGATTTTACTACGTCCACGCTGTTGTCTCTGGGTTACGCTAAGAGTAAAATATAAATATAAACTGAAAGTAGTCACACTTTAGAGGTACTTACGCAATAATTTATTTAGAACCTCTTGATAAATTAAACTTCGGTACGTTTATACCCCAACTTATCTTATGAAATTCCAAAAGTTGAAACGGTTGAATAGAATTTCCACAATTGTTTGAGAATTTTTTTCTCGAAAACTATAGGCTTTCGGGAAAAATTTATAAGATCAAAAATGTCTTAGAATTAGTCAAAGAATACTCTCTAATTTTTCCAGAATTTTTTGAAATTTTTTTGAAATTTTCAATTCTGTAATTTTTTGAAAAATTAAAAAAACTTTTCAAAAAATTTGAAAAAATTTTAGAGTGTTCCTTGACAAATTATAAGACATTTTTGTTATATGAAACTTTTTCCTTAACCTCATAGTTTTTGAGAAATAAATAGTAACCTAAAACGCATTTTTTTTCCAGATTTTGGCATTTTTTCCGCTATTTTGGAAAAAAAACTTTGAATATAAAAATTTTCTGTTAAAGTTCAACAATCTTGTGCACTCATGATTGAAGAAAGATTTCGATATTGATATGTGTCATGGTAGAAAAAAAATTCCAAAAAATTTTTTTTTTCAAAATTTCCCTATATTTTTATAAAAAATCGGCCATATTTTATTATGTAAGCAAAATTTTTGAATTTTGAGCACGGATTTAGATTCAGCACAACCAAAAACATAAGGTATGGTACCCTGGATCAATTTATTGTTTCGTTTTACAAATGAATTTTGCGATCAAAAATATGTCCAAAAACTGACCTCTTTGGTCGTTAATGGGTTAAAAACTGATAACGGAAGAGCTTTCGTTACAGCGTATGAAAGCTCTAACGGGCTATACGTTGTACAATATTAAGGAACTTGAAAGTAAGATGAAGTCAATGAAAACATCCCATAATCGAAGCATATTGCAAGCCTTAGCTATTTCTTATTCAAGTTGAGAACTGGTAACTCAAACAGATGTATCTCTGCGATTTTTGGTCTACAGGAACAACAAGTTAAAAACATCATAGATAGTGTATTGCAACGTTTTGAAGAAGATATATTGCTTGGCAATTTCGGATTTGACTCTCACAATAGAGATTTTTTTCTTGCCCAAACAGCTTAAGCGGCCAAAAGGCTCCATGATTCTGAAATCAATACGCTATATATAATATGCGATGGTACATATCTACGTCATCAAAAGAGTAGCAATAATGGTTATCAGCGTAAATCGTATTCCAGCCAGAACAAAGTTCTATTGTGCAAACCATTCACTGTTGCCATAACCAATAGTTATGTAATGGATGAACCTGATCCATTTACAGCAAATCTTAATGATGCGCAAATTCTAAAGCTTTTACTGGGCAACCAAATGGTCTCAAACGGATTTTAAAAAAAGGTGATATTTTATTCTTGACAGGAGATTTCGAGATATTGTAGATTAGTTGATCGAGCAATGATTCAAATTATTAACGCCAGCACTAAAAGATAAATGATCTCAACTTACTACAAGAATAAAATTCGTCTCACTTGGTAACCAAACTCAGGTGGGTCGTTGAAGCCGTTCATGGGATTATAGGACAGAAGTTTAAATTGTTACATCATCAATTCTATAATGCTTCATTACCAAAATCCGGGCTGTATTGAAAAATTGTTTGCTTCTTGAACAATCGATTTGGAAAAAGATTGATCTGACGTAGGCTTGTTAGACGAAATCATACAGAGAATATATCTCACCAAGAATGTAGAAAATACTTTAGCAGATGAAGTTCGGAATAAAAATTGGAATCAAAAGAAATTGCCATTTCAGAAATTGTCTTCAAATGACTTATTAAACTTTTCTGAAATGACGAAAAGAGATATGAAAGTACTTTTCACAGGATCATATAAGTTGTCACAATCTGTTTCTTATCTATCTGAAATGATTCAAGACGATAATACTCTTATGCTAAGTTACCCAAAGAAGAGTCCAACATAGTACGATTTGAAATACGCTCTATACATATCAACAGCAAAACATACAAGTGTTATGTACACTGCTGTTCGAATACTGTTGTCATCAGTGGTATCAAACGATATTGCTGTAGTTGTGCCAATGAGAACCGTACCGTAGGATGTTGTTTATATGTAGCAGCTGTTATATTTTACTTGAGTCACGCTCGATATTTGTCAATGATAATTAATCCAGCAAGAATATTAACTAAGTTATTCGATTATGAAGAAGTTGAACCAGTTATCGAAGACAATAGCGAAGAAGAAGATTGAACTTTCTATTTGCAATATACAGTTGTACCATGACCATTCCTATATTTTCATGAAAAATCGATATCAATCCGAAACCTCATTGCCGACAAATCTCAATCGCTGCAAGCTCGTAATCCCTGAGTTATTTCATTCTTAGTCAGTAATTCTTTTTATTGAAAAATAATGTACTTGAATATTTATCAGTTATGGGCAAATAATATAATTTTATATCACTTAGTAAGTTTGGCTGAGATTATGGATTCTAGACACGACTAATAATTTATACGTATCAATAAAATTATATATATATAATCACACTCTGGTAATAAGATTCAACAATCCATTTGAATACTCATAATCATCACTTAAGGTTGTTTATTGTAGATCAATAATATATAAAAAAATATCGATAATTGATTAATGAAGTTTCTTTTTCACTTTTACCTAATTTTTAATTATAGATATGTAAATGCTGACGATACGATGCATCGTATTCTAGGAAGAATATATGAAAAACATACGTATAGCAGGAGGTAAGAATATTTTTGAGAAGCAATGAGGGATCAACGAAGTGAAGATTAATTTTTTCGTGGTTCTACAGTAGTGCGGTTTTACGTCATTGGATTCTTTACATAGTCGTCATAGATCTATAAATGGAGTTACACATGTTTTCAATGTCTTTTATTCTATATAATATGATGGTGACGTCATTTTTACTGAAGCTGACATTTGTGAAGAGCTAACAGCGAAAAACCGCTAATAAACGACTTAAAACATGATTTATACCCGGTTTTCGTCCGTTAGCTGTTCACGAAACTCAATAACGGCAAAACGAATATCGCCATCGTACTGTACGGGATAAATCACAAAAGAATATATGTAAGGATCGATAAAGTCTTTGATAATTAGCTTTAAAGGTATGAGTCATGAAAGGCGGGAGGCCATTTTGGCATGCCTGGCGTAGCCGCCATTGTTATTCTTTTGTTTGCCGCAGGGTAGAAAATAGTAGAGAGATCATACAATACATGTTTTTGATATATTTTTTCCCGTAGAATATGATGCTGACATTAGTTTTACCAAAGCTATCGTTGTTAGAGCGCCAAGGGCCAAAAACCATTACAAAACGGGATTTTTTTGCATTTTTAAAGGTGGCGCACCACTTGAACCGACTTTGAACCAATTTAATGATATTCCTTAGATAATTTTGAATATCTTCTGAAAATTTTGTGTCTGTACCTTAATATGACTGAATTTTAGAGGATTTGAAAATAAAAATTTTTTGTTTTAGGTTAGATCCCATAAGTCTGTAATATTGGAAAAAATGACAGTGAAACTACATTTTCCAGGAATATGAATGCCGGAAAGCCGGTGCCGATATCATTTTTAAATCCGAAGAAAAAAAATAAAATGTGAAAAAACCCGTTTGTTATATACATATACATAGGGAGGCTCTAGAAAGGTCCGGTTGACGGCAAATCTAATCTTTTTTGATGTAGAATGCTACTGAAAACTTAGTTTCAAGATTCATTTCGGGTGTCTTGTTTACTATGTTAATGGATAAATTCTATCAAAACAGTTATAGCAATACTAATTTTTATTTAATAAAAATAGATATTTATTTCTTACTTATTGATTGCTTTTATCACATTTACATAAATATTAAATGGCATTAAATTACGACTCATTCAAAATATGGGGCTGAGGTAGAAAATTAACGTTTTCTCATATAATTTTTTGTTTCTTAACTTACGCGGAATCGATTAAGCTAATTATTTTATAAATAAATTGAAATTTGGGGCTAACTTTCTAAACCTATGTCTATAATATACATTGTGATGATAAACGTCCGGTTTGCGCTAACATCTCGGGGCTGCCTGCGAGGGCAGCATCTACCGGCCTAGGTAAGTCGAAATCGGGAACTCGGTCCGAAATGGGATGGAACGCGCACAAAGAGAAAAGGACCAGTGGGAGAGCGCCTTTGACACCGGCAACAGAGTGCAGGAGTCCGGGAATATTAACACGAGAGTTGTGCAGCTACCCGAAAGTCGTGAATAGCGTGCCCGAACCTAGGAGTGCCTTTTGCACCAGCAACGACATACGTGCGTGTGAACACCACAAGGAGCGTGAACGTGAAATGGCCGATCGTTCTTTGTTGTTGCTGCGAGTTCGAGTGGCTAGCCGAGACGCCATCGGAGGCCAGCCACGAGGTTGCCGAATCCGTCCGACGGAAGCAGCACGACGACAGAGAGAGCCTCGTCTTGAATACGGAAATGTTGCAACCTGAGCAACACGTTGAAAAACGATAGTGAACTGCTCACCTTGGCCGCGCAAATAATCATATAAGGTAAGCTGGCCAGCTTCGCGTTATTCTTTCGATAAGCGACCGCGCGTAACATCCTAGCTCTCCCCTCACGCCTGCGAATACAAGAATATCGCGAGCGAGCATGCAAGCGAATAACTCAAACGAATGATTGTAAATGAAATGATGGTATGTAAGATTGTCGCGCACATCGTGTTAGCGTAAATGCACGGGCCAAGTGCGTTGTAGATTACTTGATGAATAAACTAGTCTGTGCATTATTGAAACGTTTGTAACGGTGTAGGCTGGTCTTGGCCTACACCGTGCGTCCTTTCTCTCTCTCCGACATCAGCAAGGGCTCATGGCGGGCATCTAAGTCATGTTTGTTTCGTGCCTGATGCCAGTCTTTTGTTTCAGCATCGGTTTCTCTCTTTATCAAAAAAGAAAGAGAGAGCAGCAGCAGTATTAGTGGCCAGGAGCGCGCAACAACATGCGCTCTCGTTAGTCATCTAGAGAGTGAGAGAGAGAGAGAAAGAGAGAGAGAGAAAGAGAAATAGAGAGAAAGAGAAAGAGAAAGAGAGAGAGAGAGAGTGTTGCTATAGGGCAACTATAGTGCGGCTAGGCGAGCGACACTGGCCACGCTTGGTGGTGCCGCGTGCCGCCGATTAGGTAAGTGAGTGGGAAGGGCGTGAGAAGCAGTTTCTCACGCACTATTGCGTCGCTTCTCGCGAGCATTAAGGAAGTCACCCCGCGAGCGAGAGCATACCAGTTAACGCACCAGCAGAGTATTCTCGAGAGTGGCCCTTTGTCCACCAGTCACGCCATATCCAAGGAAGTCACCAGCCGGCAAAGAGAAGATCAACGTGCCAGCCCAGTGGACTTCGCCAATGAACAGGTCATACTCTCTCCTCTCGTTTCTCTTCCTTAATCGGTTTTAACCCTTTTTGGCTATCCATGACTTGTGCGCTGTCCCAGGCTCTCGCGGGCCGGCACAGCTGAACTAATGGTTAAGTTGACTTTCTTTATTGTGTATCGAGTCGGTTGTGAGATGGCAAGGCTCTCACATGTCGGTCATCTCATTTAGTTGGTAAGAAGTTATTGTGTATTAGGTTAAGGTTTGATAGATTGTTCTGTTAGTCGTCGCTCAAAGTAGCGATTTTATAATAAATGTATTTGGTTGGTAAAAGGTGAGAATATTTATTGCAATCGCTTTTCCTCTTCTGCCTTGCTGGGAGCGATACACCGCCTCCCTTACCTCGCCCTGAAAGAATTTGGTGATAGCGGGAAAGGATTATCGGCCAAGGACGGCCGACGCTATTACACGTTAATTTACTGTTGTTTTTGCTATTAGTATGGTGGTTGACTGATACCCGTCCTCTCCTGCTCTTCGGTTAGATAATAAAATTGTTTATTTCGATCTCGCCGCGTGCATTCCGGTACGACTGCGCATCGGCAGAGACAAAGAAATTAAAACGGATTCACACTCCGTTACATGGCGCTTAACGTAAAAGAACCTACAGCGTTTGTGATTGTTTAAAACGCCGGTACCATTAGACACTGTCCTTGCGCTCAGTCAACCAATGACCCAAGTGGCAATCAAAGTGTTGTTGTACACACTTTGAACGCATGCCACATAGGAAATAAAGTAAATAAAGTAATCTAACTCGCGAAGGCCCATCGTGACGATAGTTTGTAAACCATCAGTGTAAGCGCGTGCGAGTGCAACCGAAGGACTCTATAAGCTACCTCGTAATCATCAATAGGTTTTGAAGGTAGTCGAAGAATAACAACATTGTACCCGTTGGTTCAGGGAAAATACTAACACCGGCAACATTCAAAGCGAAATAAACACAACTCAAATGTTTTCTTTCGTTTTGATTTCAATGTAGTTATATCTTTCAAGAGTTGCTAACTGTGATTATTGGTGATTACGCAGAGATATGCTCGCCGTATTAATTTACAAACTAACCAATACAGACGTGCTAACAAACATTTAGTTTGCCTGATAGGCAGGATTTTTGTATTGCACAATAGCGAACAAAAGAGTTTTTCGGCTAGCGTAATAGTAAATAACTTGTATTGAGCCTTTCGTTGGCTAGTAAAATATAAATTTTTGTTTATGAAACATTGAATGTAGCTTTTGCACTCGCATTGTCCTTCAAGGAAGTGTGTAATCCATTAATAAAATTAATCACGGCAATAGTAAAACAAAGCGCAATATAATAAATAAATTAAAATGGAGAGCACTCAGAAGGAAATTGAAAACTGGGTATTGTCGTTTCAAAACGAGGAAATCAATGAGTACCTCGAGCAATTGGAGCTAAGGAAAAACGGAAGTAAGCTCTTGCGAGTAGGATGATTGCAAAACTGGTTGCTAAGCGACTACTCAGCAGTAGATTTCGTCGCAGTTAGTAACCAAAACAGCAACCCAGCAAGAAGGGCAGCCCTACGCTCAGAGCTGATATCGTACATCTGCGCTAAGCATTCAGCATCTGAAGAGGAAGGAGAGCACCCGTTAATCCAGTTGATGCAAAACGCAGAAGTCATATCGCAGGTACAAGAAACAGCGATAAATGTTGCCGATGTATTAAACAATGGCGGAAACAGTGATAGTAATAAAAATATTACAATAACGGCTAATGATGGCAGCCAGTTTCATCTTCCGCCTACTTTCTCCGTAATGATCCAGGACTTCATTTTCCGGTCCCGAGAGAATGAAAGGAAGCTCGAGCAGCTAGACTCGCTAAGAGTCAACATATTAAGTCTAACAAAGGTGTTAGACAAGATATATAGTAATTGCAGCAATGTTAAGAGAAAGCTTGATGACTTATCCGCCAGAATAAGTTTATTGGAAAACGCCGAAAATAGGAATGCACAGCAAGATGATGCTAACCATTCAAGTGAATTAAGGCAAAAAGAAAACACGCGTAGGAGCGTAGCTTTCAGGATACCTTCACCTACCATTATGACACGCGATTACCTCACAGTATTCCAGCAGCACCCGGACAGAGGCCCACGGGGGCCACCGGCAGAACCCCCCGCCGGATGCTCCCTTTCGGAGAGGGTGGACAGCATCAACTTAATGGAGTTAATGCTGAATTGGATAACCACACGCCGAGTACGTGGTCATCTCAACAGACGACAAACCCTTGCCGACTACAAGGGATGTTGGTCGTATTGTCCGGGGATGGAAACGCAAGTTTTCCGGAGAGGGTAACGCGAGTGTAGACACCTTCCTGTCTAGGCTCGACAATTTGCGGAACGGCGTCGGACTCACGGAGGATGAAATGCTCTTATCAGTATCAGAGCTGTTCGTCGGTCCCGCCTTTGCTTGGTACGAGGTAATGATGGAAGAGTGGCTCTCCTACGCTGAATTTGAAACAGACGCACGGGAATGGTTTGGAACCAGGGTAAAACAGTAACAGCGACAGATGAGGGAAATGCAAAGTCGATATCAGGGTCCAGATGAACCGGTTAACGTATACATCACCAACATGATGGGCCTAATGTAGAAACGACTGAATCTACCGATGGCATATGACCGCCAATTGGATCTGTTACACGCTAACCTCCTTAATGATATTTAGAGCCAAGGGCGTACGGCTGAAGTAAATTCCATACGCGTTCTGAATATGTTAGCTACGATGGCGCAGAATATCTTGAACCAAAAAAAGGTGGAACGTGTGGTACATGACCCTCAGTCGACTCTGTATCCGAAGTTAGCATACCACCATCACACCGAAGGAAGCAAGAGCAAAGTAGCAGCAATATCCCTCGATAAACCAGAAATTAGTGATCGGTTAGATCGTATGGAGAAGGTGTTGGAAAAAATAACGCACCAGATCGTCTATACACTGACGCCATCGGGGACGACGAGTGGTCCGAATATTGAAGCGGTTGCTAGCGACGAGAAAACTCCGCAAGTTGATTTGTTGAACCAAGTGTTATTGTTCCTTAAAGAAGTATTAGAAGAGATGAAACATAACTTTGTTATGAGAAACTCGACCCCGGAGGACCGCGATAAGAAGCAAAAAGCTCCTCGAAAGCGGGAAAGAGATTTCTCCAAGTCACTCAAATGTATTGAATGTGGATTGCTGGGGTACAGTAAAAGGTACTGTCTCCAATGTAATAAGGGAAACGAGGAAAAAAGTGGTTAGGAGGGGTTGACCCCACTCCTTCGTCCCTTGAAACGAACCCCGTAACTGAAACCTCGCGGCCCTCGCCAACACAATCAGTACTGGTAGTAACGAATGCGTTGGGCAATGAGAGCGAGGATTGCTATGATTATGCTAATGATGAAAACGTCGGTATTGACGATAGTAACGCCCAGGACCATAAACCGGCCGAGATGGTGGAGAGTGAATTGCCCACTCCATCGGAGGCGCTGGTAACGGCAGGTAAACCGTCAAGCCATACTCCCGAAGGACCTCCGATAGTCCAAACCGAGGTGGTTTGAACGAATGTTGACGTCACTTTACCATGTAAGAGTACAGTAGCTAGCGCTATGATATAGTATACCGAGAGCAAGACTGTGGAGTCACTGAAACAGTTTTGGTATATTCCCCGGAACAGGAAACGCGCTGGTGGCTACCGGTGAAAATAGAAGACATCCAAATAAGGGCCCTCTATGTTCCGGGAGCTTTTACCACGGAAATGGGAATTAATGCTCTGCAGATAGCGTCGGCGCTGGACATCAAGTTGGATACCACCCACGCGGGTACAGCAGAACTGCCAGATGGACGAATATTGACAATCATCGGTCACGTGATATTGCCGTTCATCGTAGGTAATATGACGATGCCGAAGAGGGTAGCTATATTCCCAACCCTTGTCGATGAATGAATTTTAGGAGTAAATTTTGTTAGATTGTTTAGGGCGGTTCTTGACCCTGACGGTGATAAGTTATTGCTCAAGAAATCGCAAACGAAAATGAAATTAGAGGTAGCTAGTTTAGATGCTGGTCCGAGATTAGCTACTATCAGACTAGCCGAGGTAACAGCCTCACAACAGGCAGTATTGCAGAAGACCATCGACGAGACCTTATCGCAGGCCCCCGCGGGACTGGGATATGCAGCAGGAATTGAGCACGAGATTCAAGTCGGTGATACGAAACCGATCAAGCAGCACTATTATCCAGTGTCACACTAGTTCGAGCAAGAGATGCATAGATTGCTAAGGGAAATGTTAGCCCAAGGGGTGGTTGAGCCGGCGAATAGCGGCTGGTCGAGCCCAGTGGTAATGATACGCAAGAAAGATGGTTCGTACCGATTTTGTATAGACTTTCGGAAGGTCAACAAGGTCGCCGAGCCTAACGCGTATCCCTTACCATTCATGCAGGATATATTAAGACGTTTGCGAAACGCACGCTATATCTCCACGCTCGATTTTAGTAGCGCGTATCACTAAATACCACTTAAACTCGAATCTCGACCCATCACTGCATTTATTGTCCCCGAATTGGGACACTTCCAGTTCGTGCGAATGCCATTCGGTCTATCATATGCCGGTGCCACCTTCCAGCGGTCGTTAGATAGCATGATCGGACCTGAGCTTGGCGATTTCGCCTTCGCTTATTTGGACGATATCATCGTAGTGTCGTCCAAATTCGAAGATCACCTACAGATTCTTAGAACCGTGTTGGATAGGTAAGCCAAGCCCAACTCTCGATCAATCGAGAGAAGAGCGTCTTCTGCAAGCCGGAGGCTAAGTATTCAGGTTTGCTGATTAACCCAAAAGGAATCAGACCCGACCCTGATAAGGTGCGCTCTATCGTAGAGTACCCCCGACCAGGAAACGTACGACAACTGCGTACTTTCTTAGGGGTTGCTTTATGGTATCGCCGGTTCTTAAGTGATTTGGCTACACACGTTCAACCGTTAATGAAACTAACGGGTAAAAAGTTGGAACATGTGTGGGGACCAGATCAGGAACAAGCTTTCGCCAAACTTAAGGCACTCATGATAACCGCACCGTGCCTTGGATTACCAGAACCCGATGGACTATACGTATTGGAGACAGACCCTAGCGCTACGGGAATCGGTGCCGTCCTGATTCAGAGAGTACGGGACGAAGACCGAATAATCGAGTACGCTAGTAGAGTCCCGGCGGAGCAGAACTACTCTGCCACGGAGCGCGAAAGCTTGGCGGTCGTATGGGCTATACAGAAGTTCCGCCCATATATAGAAGCGTACCGATTCAAGGTCGTGACGGATTATAACAGTCTGCAATAGCTGTATAATTTGAAGAATCCTATAGGACGTATAGCCCGCTGGGTCTTGCAACTCCAAGGCCATACTTTCGAGATAGAATATCGAAAGGTGGCTGACAATGTATTGCCCGATGCGTTATCACGCGCGTTCGAGCCCGCGAAGGCAGAGGTCAGTGCGACAGACGAGCCTAAAGAAAGGGACGACGCCTGGTACTCGGAACAATTCCGACGCGTCGAAACCAATCCGGAAGAATACCAAGATTGGATGGATATACCACCAAAAGCTCAACAGTGATTACCAGGATGAGTACGGGTGCGAGGATACCTGGAAGCTTGTCGTGCCACCGGAAGACCGAGGAGCTGTCCTGTTCGAGAACCATAACATTGAGATCGCCGAACATTTTAGGCGGGAGAAAACCTTTACCTGCGTCGTCCAGTCTACTATTGGCCAGGCATGTTGAAAGGTAAGTCCGGAAATGTCAAATCTGTCAACAGTGTAAGGTTGAACAGCGACTGCCGCGCGGACTCATGAAGGATCGGATGTTTTCCACACCTTGGCAAGTTGTGGCTGGCGACATTGCCGGACCATTCCCGAGGAGCCTTCGAGGTCACAAATACGTATTAGTGTTCGTCGACTAATTCACACGATGGGTCGAATGTATACTTATACGTAGTGCCAATGGTAAGACGATCGTAAAGGAGCTTCGGGAATGAGTAATCCTGCGCTTCGGCACACCTAGGATCTTTCTCTCCGATAATGGCACTGAATTCCGTAACCAGCTCGTAGATGGATACCTGAGGGAAAAGGGGATAAACCGGAACTTTACGCCAACCTATACCCCTCAGGCTAACCCTACCGAAAGAGTTACTAGAACTCTGAAGACGATGATTATCTCGTACCTGCACGGGAATCATAAAGAGCGGGACCGAGTCTTGTCTGAAAACGCGTTCACACTGAACACTGCTATCCATAGCTTCACGGGAACCAGCCCTGCTATGCTCAATTACGGGAGGCAGTCGAAAGCCCCGAATACCCTCCGTAGGCAAAGGGACTAGCTTGCGACCCGGGAGTAAGACTTGTTCCGAATAGAGCAATGGAACGAACATATGAAGAATAACCGATTCGTTTATTAGAAAGCTCGGGAGATTGTCTCTAAGGAATCCCTTAGACAGGCGAAATATTATAATGCCAAGCATAGGGCTTCGGGATTCAAGGAAGGGGACTGGGCATGAAAAAGAAACCGCATACTATCCAGTGCGACACAGGGTATATCCGCAAAGCTAGCGCTGAAATTCGTGAGCCCTTACGTGATCATTAAGGTACTCGGAGTCAATTCGTACCGCCTTACCAACCAACAGGAAGAGGTCAAAGAATTGGTCCACGCCAAAGACCTTAAACACTATTACGGACAGGAGGGCACCTTGTCGGAAGACGAAACCCGAAGGCGAGATGACGACGATACCCCTACTACCGAGGGAGCTCAGGCAATGAATCACTCGCCTGGGCTCTCGTTCAAAACATCCCACCCTGCGTACCTGTATTAACGTACCTTGACACGTCTCCACATTGCGTTTCGGTCATCCTCCCACACGCTGGTGGGTATCCGTTATTCGAAAAGTTGTTTCCTGATTTTCGACCTAATTTTGGGTTTCACTTTCTATGGAAAGGCTTTTATGACTCGCTCATATTGATCTCTACTCTTTCGATTAATATTTTCAGACTTGGGTCAGGGTCGGGGGCTTGCCTAGCCAACAAGGTGACTCACTAGGCAGTTTTCAATATTCGTGCCAGTCATGCCACTTATTCGAATCAATTTTCGAAATTTAGGCTTAAATCAGGCTTTTAATTAACTTTCGAAATTAGCGTTCAATTGTTATATTGACCATATGGCCTGCGTTCTCATAGGAGAGCGCTGTGTGTTTTGCCTCCTATCTCCTTGCAGAGATAGTGTTTTCAGCCGCACCACGTGATTGCAAGTCTTTTTTCAAATACACATTGCATTCACTTCGGATTGACTAGCATTTGCTGCTTTTGTACAGAAAAGAGAAGTTTACGACGTCCTCTCCCAAAACAACGAATTGTTTGTTTGAAAAGTCTCCATTCTCTGTTGAGGAAGACAGTCATTATCCGCCGCTTTGACAAAAAGATTTTTACATAAGGTGACCTGGCCATCCTCGCGGCTGGCCATATGGTGCACTAATGCATCATCTATGTTTTTGCTAAGCGGATCATGATTGAGCTTCCTGAGAGCGTCGTGATTGCAACCCTCTACCGGTATTGACATATAGAAATATTACAGGATGAAGATCACACAGGAGCAGTTCGAACAAGCGGCGGCCGCCCTTATAGGATTAGATTTAGGCCCCGCTATCAACGAAGTAGTGCACGCCGCCCTCTACCTCATTAAGGAAAAGAGAAAAGAGGAGGAACAGACACGAGCACGAGCTCTCGCGAGCTCGTGCTCGTCATCCGTTTTGATTGATGAGGTGGGTGAAGATGAATCCCAGACTTCGTCATCTGCTCCGGGCGTTGTGTATGGAGAGACCCCGTCGCTGCCAGGACCACCGGCTGGAGCTATTTCGGCGGCAGCGCCAAAAGTATCAACGAGCACCCAAACGGACGGTGCTTTCATCGATAACGACTGGCGTCCAAATTTCCTCCATCAGTTAACAGCACTGGGTAGACACCGGTCATGGGAGGAAATAGTTAAGGGCTTGAGAGAGGTTGAGCAAGGCTGGACCACTCTCAACGCGCTTCAGCATGCAGTATACGCTGAATTCGACGTCTTCACAGCCAAGGGACACAGCCCCAGCGATTTAGATCACTGGAGCAAGGTGGTATCTCGTCGTCGATAGTTCGTAGCAGCGTTGAAAAAGGTGCAACGACGACACCGCCAGGTCCTCGAGGGCCCAGCTGGCGACCAATCTTCGGCCACCGACCAACCTCCGGGACCAAGACTCCAGTACCTCCACGGCGATCGTTAACCAAAACCAACGAACGTGCGGCATACACTTGGTGGTTAACCTTAACAGCAGTAGTATGGACCAAGGCACGGGACCTATCCACATTAATCTGGTGGTGGGGTTCACGGACGAAGCGGCTCCAGCAGAGCTACCGCTGTGGTCCGCGCCCAATCGGCGAGATGAACTGCCGTTAACACCGCGGGAGCCAGGATTTCCATGAGGCACCATGTCGCGAGCACAATGGGAAGGTTGTAATATTTACCACTACCCCGGTGTGACCGGCGCAGATCGGTGCCCTCGCGCTCGGCAACATCCAGAGATCGTGGCCGAGTGATTGGATTGCGAGGCACGTGGACGTCCCAATCTAAACGAGGACGGATACGAAGAAGCAGCCCTTGGATACTCTCGACAGCCTTTGTAAGGGTACCTGCCCCTGTGGACAGGACCTACCCCAGGTCTAATAAAAAGTGTATCAGTAAACACGATTTCATGTTGCTCTTTATTTACCTTACCTCAACGTGAGTAGCGCAAACGATTTTCTTGTCAAGGACCCCGTGAGTCCAGACTGGGAGGTATATATACCCATAACAACCCAATTTAAGAAGATTTCTTTTGAATATATTCTGTAAATGTTGTGCCTGTACCTCCATATGGCTGAATTTTAGAGGAGTTTGAAGTTTAAAATTTTTTTTTAGGTTAGATCCCATAAGTCTGTAATCTTGGAAAAAATGACAGTGAAACTACATTTTCCAGGAATATGAATGCCGGAAAGCCGGTGCCGATATCATTTTTAAATCCGAAGAAAAAAAATAAAATGTGAAAAAACCCGTTTGTTATATACATATACATAGGGAGGCTCTAGAAAGGTCCGGTTGACGGCAAATGTAATCTTTTTCGATGTAGAATGCTACTGAAAACTTAGTTTCAAGATTTATTTAGGGTGTCTTGTTCACTATGTTAATGGATAAATTCTATCAAAACAGTTATAGCAATACCAATTTTTATTTAATAAAAATAGATATTTATTTCTTACTTATTGATTGCTTTTATCACATTTACATAAATATTAAATGGGATTGAATTACGACTCATTCAAAATATGGGGCTGAGGTAGAAAATTAACGTTTTCTCATATAATTTTTTGTTTCTTAACTTACGCGGAATCGATTAAGCTAATTATTTTATAAATAAATTGAAATTTGGGGCTAACTTTCTAAACCTATGTCTATAATATACATTGTGATGGTAAACGTCCGGTTTGCGCTACCATCTCGGGGCTGCCTGCGAGGGCAGCATCTACCGGCCTGGGTAAGTCGAAATCGGGAACTCGGTCCGAAATGGGATGGAACGCGCACAAAGAGAAAAGGACCAGTGGGAGAGCGCCTTTGACACCGGCAACAGAGTGCAGGAGTCCGGGAATATTAACACGAGGGTTGTGCAGCTATCCCAAAGTCGTGAATAGCGTGCCCGAACCTAGGAGTGCCTTTTGCACCAGCAACGACATACGTGCGTGTGAACACCACAAGGAGCGTGAACGTGAAATGGCCGATCGTTCTTTGTTGTTGCTGCGAGTTCGAGTGGCTAGCCGAGACGCCATCGGAGGCCAGCCACGAGGTTGCCGAATCCGTCCGACGGAAGCAGCACGACGACAGAGAGAGCCTCGTCTTGAATACGGAAATGTTGCAACCTGAGCAACACGTTGAAAAACGATAGTGAACTGCTCACCTTGGCCGCGCAAATAATCATATAAGGTAAGCTGGCCAGCTTCGCGTTATTCTTTCGATAAGCGACCGCGCGTAACATCCTAGCTCTCCCCTCACGCCTGCGAATACAAGAATATCGCGAGCGAGCATGCAAGCGAATAACTCAAACGAATGATTGTAAATGAAATGATGGTATGTAAGATTGTCGCGCACATCATGTTAGCGTAAATGCGCGGGCCAAGTGCGTTGTAGATTACTTGATGAATAAACTAGTCTGTGCATGATTGAAACGTTAATTTACTGTTGTCTTTGCTATTAGTAAGTTGGTTGACTGATACCCGTCCTCTCCTGCTCTTCGGTTAGTTAACATAAATTGATTATTTCGATCTCGCCGCGTGCATTCCGGTACGATTGCGCATCGGTCGAGACAAAGTAATTAAAACGGATTCACACCCCGTAACAAGATCTATAGGTAAATAATTTAGATAATTATATATTTAATTTTATTTTTATAAATATGTGAATTTCAAACAATCAACAAATAAAAAGTAGCTCAGAACTAGCCCAAAAATCGGGCAAAATTAATCCACCAATTTTTTTGAATACGAAAGACCTGCAGATAAAAGCCCGCAGTGCTAAATCTCTACAGCAGTCTCACTATGCCAAAAAAAGAAAACTTAGTCATAATAAGACTGAGAGAGTCACAACAGAAAATAGAAATAATAGAAATTTGAAAAATAAAAAAATACATAAGAAAGCTAAAAGCGATATTGTATGATTCAGATGACCATTAAAATTTAGACAGTGAGAAAAGAAAGAAATTGACTGTTTGGGATGATAAAGTTGTAGACGACGTGAATGGAGAAGAAGCAATTGTATAAAATAAAATCATTAATCGCATGTTCATCTAAGTGAATACTTTTGAAGTATATTTTTAATATATTTGTTTTAGACACCAATATTTCATATCAATTATGGCGTTTCAGTGCCTTATAAAACGTGGAAAAAAGCCATGCGCTCTCGAAGTGCATATTGTTTCATTAGAGAATTATATCCATCATTATGGAAAGTAAATGAATTTGTGAAGCTGGCCGTGCAAATTAATAGAATGTTTGATTCTACTGATAGGGTACTCCTCGAAGGAAAAAAATTTGAATCCATAAAAAGTAATTTTCATGACTTAATTAAATGACAATAAATATTTTTAACTTATTTATTATTTAATTTACAGAAGGATATATACTACTTTTGCTGCATAAGCAATTAATACCTTGTGAAATTGAAAATCTTTCAAAAAGTCAACAGCGACACAGGAAATATACTATTAACAAATTTGGTCGGTTTTTTGGGATTATCATTGCTCAAAAAAGAGCAATTTATTTTAAGTCCACGAAAGAAAAGCAAGAGATCAGGTACCATATTCACAGAGTAGAAAATGAAGATGAAGATAAAAATGAAGTGAGCTATGATGAATGTGCTGAAAAAGACAATTAAAATGCAACTAACTATGATGGAGATGATGATGAAGAGGACGAAATTGAAGGATGCTATGATAAAAGTGATCAGGAATACGATGAAAATACAGGAAACTATAATGGAGATGATTATGAAGAGGATGAAAATGAAGGAAATTGTGATAAAAGTAATCAGGAATACGATGAAAATGCAGGATACTATAATGGAGATGATGATGATGAAGAGAATGAAAGTGGGGAAAGCTATAATGAAGACGATGGAAATGGAGAAAACTCCGATGACCTTCAAGACGATTGAAACAATTTTAAAAGAGGAGGTGATATACCTATTATGAATGATTTTAATTTATTTGACCTATAGAATTAAGTTCGTTTTAGTAAATATTACTAAAACAATTATCAAAAAGTGTTATATCATTTAAAAGCATTATTCGGTATAAGAAAATAAAAGTTTATATAATTTTTGTTCATCTGTAACAATTACAATATTTATTATCTATTATTTACACGAAAGATAGTTTGTATAATTATTGTTTCTATAAGATGTATAGAATATTTATTTTTAATAAATGAATAATTTCTTTATAAATAAAACCTGTTTTAGCTAAATAACAATATTTATTTATATATTCTACGGCAGTGAAATGGAAAGTAATCTTATTTAGGTACGTAACATTAAATATACCGTCATTTGCCTAAATAAAGCTGCAAAAACGTTATGTTTGTACAGTAACGACATTTACTCGTTATTTCCATTGAATAACATCAGCAACCCAGAAAAATGACATTCTTTTTTTAAAACAAATTTCCTACCTTTAGGAAGAAATAACGTTACTTTCGTGTAATTACGTCATTTCTCTAGAAAAATAACCTTATTTGCCCAAATAAACTTGCCATCCGTACGAAGAAATAACGTTATTTTTGTTCCAATTTGTTACACGTCAAATGACTTAATTAAATGACGTTATAAAATGACGTTATAAAATGACATCGTTTTTTAACGTCATTTTTTTAACAGGGTTTAGGGACCATTCCCGTCCTGAGTAGAAAAGCTAATGTCAAACATTTTTTTGCTTTATTTTAACCTCAAATTGTATTATATATATCCATTTTTGCAATTCTAAATTCAAATTCACATGAGAAAAGAGTTGCAGGAAGTTACTTTGACCTTCACCTTTCAACGGTCAAGGTCAAATTGACATTGGCAGTCACTCTTTTTAGGTGAAATTAGTATTATTTCTCGTTTCAGCTTCGAATTTGGTATAAATGTGTTGTGATGCGCTACATACGAGGAAAATAAAAAAACTCATGCAGAGGACTCCTTTAACCTTGAAAGTTAATATTTGGCTACATCCATTGCTTCTACTAAACCCTCTATTTGCTCTTAGCATTACCTAGAATCGACGATATAAACGTGGTAAATTGACGTTCCTTTAGGGGTGCTTTATTTCCGTGAGTCCCCTTGCCTCTCACGTTGGGATGTTTTATTCCGCGACTCCCTTGCTGTTCACCTCTGGAAACCTAATTTTCTGGTAATATCAGTAATTTGTGATATATTTTGAAGCATGGATCTATGCATAACGGAATGTCACAAGTGGAACATATATCATTTGTACGACTTAAATCCTAACTCATTTGCATAAGTGGCATTTTCTTTTTGTGCTCTCGATAATGTTGACCTGATATCTTCTAGGAGACATTGCTATAACGAATATTTTCAATAGTATGAAGGTCCCTAAAGCTCTTGTGATTTTTATTTGAAATGATGGAAATAATTGAAGTTCATTTTTTATTTTTTACAAACTTTTATCTATGCAGAAATTATTTCCTGGAATAAGAGCATCAAACAATTTTTTTGTAGGTGTTCAATTATCGCCTTTATTTTTGCTAAATAGTGATTCATATTTTCTGTATCATTATGCAAATGTAAATATCGTAAAATATGAGTATATCTATTGCGAGATATTATTTCAAATACATTATTTTGTAAGAGGTTTCCAAGATAACGCATGATCTTACGGAGTGTCATTGCATTGTATTTTATAACTATTCATCTCTTGTATAATTTTTCCAATTAGAGATGAATCGCTAAAGTAATTGAAATAATCAATTGGCCTGGTACAGGGATATTCGGATTTATTTTTGAACTTTTTCTAAGTCTTTGACTAAGGGAGAAAATGTGGATCTTCAAAATATTCTCCGCCGTTAGAATTGTTTTCTGAATAGAGGTCATTCTTTTTTTGCTTTCTGTATCCAGCTCTTCTTTCGATTCAAACTCAACGCTACTTAGGGAATTATTTTCAGCCATTACGAAAACAATATTGAAATATTTATGTGTTTGGACCAGAAAAAACATCTTCAACGCATAATGAAAAAATTAAATTCTAAACAGTGACAAATCTAATTATAAGTATTCAAAAGTTCATTTTCTGTTGAACATTTGTATACGCCACCTATTGACAAAATATAGAATCGAATCAGAATAAATTTAAAACATTCGTTCTAATAAATACGTGTTCAGTTTGTCCCACCTATAGCACCTGTGCTGTAATAGTTTAATTTTACCTTGAGAAGATATTTTCAATGTCAAGGATTACTTTAGAATTTTTTCACCATTTTTTGTATATTTTACATACCAAATTTTGCTATTTAAAATATCGATGATTGATATGTCGATGATTGGTGATGCCAAAAGGGACCATCCTCATCCTCTAAAGATTAATGGCCGTTACATATGTACTTCTGATACATTTTGGTAATTTTTTGATTTTTCAATTCATCAATGGTTTCCAACTACAGTCCACTTAGCCGCTTATTTAGTAAGTAATCAATGTATCTCTTTTACAGAAGAAACCCTTCGGAATGTTATTTAATCAATTATGCAAAAATTAATATTACATTGAGTTTCACCAAATTAGAAAAAAAGTATAAATTTATATGCATTAGTTACGGAGAAAATGAAAACATTTTATTGAGTTTCTGTTTGAAGACGCACGGCAACTTTTTTCGTCTGCAATCTTTCTTACTCAATCATCTGACAGCATGCTGTAGTGGGTTTTTAAGTGGATATTGGAATGAAGATATTTTGTTGTAATATTTCATATAATACTCCGCTTCTGAACGTTGTAGTTGTTGATCTTGATCTCCACCATGTATGCTTCGCATTATAATTGTCTCCTGCTATAAACAAATTTCCTAGTGGTTTGGACAAAGTTTCTCTAGTCTTCTTTTATTATTGTTCTGTTCAGAGAGCAGTAAATAGCTGATATTGTTATCCGCCTATTATTATCGTTTATTGCAACATTAGTTACTTGAAGATGAATTTCACTAATATCACAGTGTTCGTATTAGAACGTAGTAATTTATTTTTGATTTTATTATAATCGTGGTACCTCTATATATACTTTATTAAATAAGTGATTTGTTTTCTGTATAGTATAGTTTGGTATATTGAGATAGTTCTTGCTTGTAAAGTATATTTCTGATAATAACATGATATCTATGTTTCCATTGATTAAAAATGTTCTAACTTCAAAATGTGTATATTATATTTAGAGCAATAAGTTTCAAAATTTTCATATTTTGGGTATTTCATTGTTGTTTGTGTAATTTAAATAAAAATTTTCTTACTGTTACGTCTCATTTTTCGTGAGGAGGAAATTTCTAATCCTTTTCGGGCTGTGATTTCTCACTTTACCCGGATGAGGAAAGATTGATATTTGCTAAAATACAGAAAAATTTGATGCGCACGGCGCGGGTGCTATTCTAATCCCTGAATCTTAATCGATTATTCTAGTGCCAATCTTTTCAGAAGGCACAGAGAATTATCAATTATAGATTCCACTCACAATCAGACCTATAAAGATCCTAATAATCCAAGTTCTGAGCGTTAAACTAATGTATCAAGTCTATCCAACTCGTTTTTCAACGAAAAGACTGAGAGATACGGAATTGGGGAAAATGAATTGTGAAAGGTGAAGAAATGTAAAAAAAATTAATATTTGAAATAAAAGTTACTTTTTAATTTTCCTAGAGTCCTTTAAAAGATTTTGAATTTTGAATTGGAAACTTTGATGATTTTCAAAAAACCAATCCTTAGGCTACTTGAGAGAGAGTGAATCCTTCGAGCGTGCCACGTCTTGCTGCGGATAGCGTAGCAGTGACGAACAGTTCGCGCCTTACTTAGGAATTCCCTCAGGATGCGCTTTCTTTCAAAATAAGGCTGGAAGGGGCTCTGAAGGATTAGAGCATGAAAACTTCAAAACTGATTGGTGGAAATTTTCCCGCAATAGGGAAACGTACAGTTGCCTTAACATAGATGGAGTTACTCATGCCAAATCGCGTATAAAAGTACTATTTTACCGTGCAAGGACTTAACATACTTATATTACTTAATTATTATCTATTATAAGTCACTAAATATATATAAAGAACAATTTGAGCGTTATACACGGAGCGAGCTCGTGCAACGAATTTGCACGACCGGCCCAGTAGCACAGACTGCCGATGGATTCGCCGGGTGGCAACGGCCCGCAGAGAGCGTCGTAGGTCGCGTAGCTGAAATCGCGAAGGTGTAGGAAACGAAAGGAATGATAGGAGGCGCAGAGTGAAAGAGGCGATAGGTGTAATAGAAATATATATTCTACGTGTATTTGTACAGGGCGGTGCAGAGAGAGAAGCAAAGCGGATAATGCGAGAGAGACGCAAAGAACGAGTGGTACTTACATCAGCTGCCGCTGTCGGCGAGATTAGCCACGAGGCTCGACAATCAAAGTTCGGTCTATCGAACGCCGATACACGCCGCAACTGGTAGCACTCAATTTAGCACTCGATCTATCACTCAAATTAGCCACGAGGCGACGCAAAATCACAAAACGAATCTAGTCGTGAATGGCACAGCCAAGCCATGAATTTCTAACGCAGTCGCACGCGTGTCACTAATTCGAGAGGCGTCGGCTAATTGCCTCTTTTCTCAAGCAGCACCTCTGTTTCGCGGCACCCCGTCTCGCCAGTCCTACCAACCTACGCGGTCTCTCTCTCTGCTAGCGTTCTCTCTCTTACCTTAGTTCAGCTGCTGTCGTCCACTGCGGCTTCTAGTAGTATAATATAAAAGTAGATACATGAATATTTACATATTTTATTGTTATATAATTAATGTGGAGAGAGAGACATAATGAGTTTGTCAACAACTCGTTATATTCTAGAGATTAGTTTTGAAACTTGCAAACATACAAAAAAAAATGATAAATAGTAAAACAGAATACAGAATTCAGTATAATCTGCTTACAACTCAATTAAAGGACGAATCTCAAGGTATTTTTGACAGGTTGTACAGGTAAAGGTTTTGATCTTTGTTGTTCTTCAGTTGGCAATGGAACATATGGATTTTCTTTCGGTGGGCAGCTGGGTGAGGGCTGAAGTTGTTGTGCTTCAACATCTTAATTAATAGTAGTAGTCGTACTGGTTGGTGCTAGATGTAATAGGAATGTCGTTAAGCTGTTCCAAATTGTTGCTAGCAAATGGTACGACCATCCGTATATGCGATGAAGCGCCATTCCGTTCATCAAAATATCAGTTAACATCTTGACTCCTTGAATGATGACTAGGATAGCCATTATTCCAGCACTTACAGTGTCAAAAGTCAGAAATTTTCCCCACATACGCTCCCAAGTTCCAGTGACCAATTTCTCTAATATTTTCTCGTTGAGCAGTTTATTAATGGTGCCATCGTGATCACGAAGAGTGTGGCCACAAATTTCTCTTGTAACATCATTAATTACAGCGGGTTGTTCCAACGGATACATGATTCGGTTTAATAGTTCTTTCAGATCTTGTTCGCTGTAGATTGCGCTTGTTGCTAACGTTGGAATGTCTTGGTATTTCCATGTCATTTCAGTGAAAGGTTTAAGTATTTCCGGATCTCTTGCATCAACTGGCCGAGGTAGAAACTTATACCAATTGTTATTGAAGTAGTAAAAGGTTGGTAACAGAAAGTTACCAATCAACCAGAGTTCCACGACTCTTTAAGATATGGGTTTTTGGTGTCATAAACCTAGTTACGTTATTATGGCTAACTTTAAGCTCTGCGTAATATTCGTCTCCAGGCAAGACCTTGACATCACTTGAAATGCATTTTACAATATCAACAACTTCACCTGTAGCAACCACCATATAACCAGGGCCCTTCATTAGATTATAAGCGAATTGGTCTGGTGACTGATTAGCAATTAATAAAGCGTTTTTAAGTATTTCTCGCTCTTGTTTGCAGCGTTGCAAAACCATATTTCTGTATAAACTTGTAATTTGACTTCGAATATATTTTTCGACGAAAACAAATTGTGAATTAACGTAAGCGAATATATCCAAATTGTTTATAAAAGTTTTTTCGTTATAGTAAAAACATTATTTTTAGTAGTCCCGAAAATAAATAATTTGGGATGTTCAGTTACGATAATTTCATATCCAAAAACCGATTTTTTTGATTTTTGCATATAGCATCGGTTGTTTGCCGATTGTTGCTCGATTGTTTAAAGAATTCGGCTAAAACGTGATGTGAACGTTCTATGGAACCATTGGACTGTGGTCTAAAAGTAGTCGTTCTTAGCTTTTTGATTTTAAATCTTTTAGCTATTCTATTCATTAAAGAACTCAAGAAATTTTTCCCTTGATTAGTAAGAATAAGCTTAGGGCAACCAAAAATGCAGATGAATTTTTTAATAAAAGCATCAGCTATTGTAGAGGAAAGTGTGTCTTTTAATGGGATAGCTAAATAAAATTTGCTTAATTGGTCTTGCATAGTTAAGATATATTCATTTCCATCAGGACTTTGCTTTACAGGGCCTACAATATCAATGGCAATTTTTTCAAAAACCGTAGCACAAGTATCGGTAATTATCATGGGTTGTTTTGTTTGTAGTCTGGTATGCTTTTTTAATTGGCATTCTAAACATTGTTGAATTCTTCGTTGTATGTCTTCTTTTAAATTTTCCCAGTAATAGTTTTGACGAATTCTCTAGAATGTTTTGGAAACTCCTCGGTGTCCACCAATTGGCGATTTATGTAATTCATATAATATGGCATCTCGAAGTTCAGGAGGAACGTATTCAAGTGCGTCAGTACAAACCAAAATTTTTATTCCACTATCTCAAAATACTATGTCTAAAAGAGTTTTAACTTCACACCAGTCTAAATTTTCGATATTTCTACTTTTTGACACACAAAAACTATATTTTGATTCAAACGAACAAGTAAATCGCGAAGTATGTATAAAGTATCTAAAATGTGACTTTTGAAAATACTTATGGATTCGAAATTTTCACCACGAATGCTTAGATCAAATTGATAATAGTTTTTTGATTTCTTATCTTTTGATACTTCTTCAATCCTTAAAATTTGCTTACTTAAAATTTTGCCGTGTTCAATCAATTTTCGAGCACCTTCGTCGCAAGGTTCACCATGAGTACTAATAAAATAAATTACGTCATTTGATCTCATTTGAAGGGATTCTTTAATTTCAATCAAAATGTTTAGGTGATTATAAAAAGATTTTATTGAATCATCCAAATCATTACTATGGACCGTATCATTATCGGAATTATCCCCATTATCAGAGTCAACTGATTGATTTCTCGTTATAGGAGATTTTTCACTTTGTACAGGAGCTTTAGGCATACCTTGGATTTTATCCTGAGATTCTTCAGAATCACTTTCATTGTATTTATGACTTTGTTTTTGGTTTCTCTTCGGGTATCTAGATTCATTATTAGGAAGCAAAGGTAAATCAATAGGTTGATGTGGAGGATCAAGATTTGTAGGAGTAGATATTTTTTTAGGTCCACCTGGCTTATGTTTGATGGACGGATCAGGCATGGAATTTTCTATATTTACCGGGACTTGTTTCTTAGGTCGACCACGAGATCGTTTTTCTGGTTTATTAGTATCTATAATAACGGCTTGAGGTGGTTGAGTAGAATAAACAGGTTGATTAGCAAGTTGTTTTTGTTTTCTAATCATAATAAAAAGATTTTTACTTTAAAATTGGTTAATAACGTGTTGGATAAATCATTATCTTGAGATAAATCATTACCGACAATACGTTTTTCTAAAAATTCATCAATATTTTTAACTCAGCGTTTATGAGAAGTAACAAAATTATCAATCCGAATTGTTTTAGCTTTGAAATTAAGTGCAGCTTTATTATTTTTTAGAAAATCAATACCTAATAATCCTTCATTATTTATAAGAAAATCATTAGATACTATTTGTAATTTTATTTGTTTACCAAACAATTCCATTAAAGTCGAGCCGAAAGTTACATATGAATGATCACCGATATCTTTTGAGATTATTTTCTCTGATTCATTAATATTATTTGCAAAACATTATTTTATAACACTTTGTTCTGAGACTATGCTGATAATAAATAACATATTACATTCAGATTTGAAATTATACGTTTCTAATAAAGGAATTCTATTGTTAATAATGCGAGTATCAATCGTATGCATATATCTGTTATTAGGTCTTTGACTTGTTAATTGTTTCAAAGGTGTAATTACATCAGATTGAATTAAAATCGACTTTTCAAAATCAATTCTACTTTTGGTGTCGTTCAAAAATTTTAAACCGATAATTCCATCATAAGGTAAATTACAATAATCATCAATTATATAAAACTCGGCAACTTGGTCTAAAAGTAATAATTCAATACTACAAACTACTTCGATATTCTCTGTAAATAATCCTTGTAAAATAATGCCCTTTTCAAGATGAAACATTAGGTTTTGTGGTATTGAGCTTTTTTTAATAACATTAATATTGGAAGAGCAACCTATTAAAAACTTTATATCGACATCTGTATTCCCAAATTCAGGAGAAAAAACTAAATTTATGACGGAACTTTGAACTTTTGAGATAGAATGTAGTTCGGCAACTGTATTGGTTTCAACTGATTCTACTGGATTTCTTGATAAAGCGTCAGCTGAAGCATTAGATTTTCCTGGTATATAAACAATTTTATAGTTATATTCGGAGAGGTGGAATCTCCATTTCAATACTCGAGTGTTTAAATCTGCAGTTTTGAACCAAACCAAAGGTTGATGATCAGGTATTATTGTTATAAATTGTCCGTACACATATGATTTGTAGGATTTAACGCTGTGTATGATTGCGAGTGCTTCTTTATCGTAGACTTCGTAACTTAGTTCAGCTCCGCGTAAAACACGTGAAGTATATGCAATTGGTCTGTCGCTTCCAATAGAACCTTGTGAGAGTATACCAGCTGCAGCATAACCAGAGGCATCAGTTCGTATATTATAGCCCTTAGTTAAATCCGAAATTTGTAAAACTGGGGCTTCACATGCCTTTTTTAATGTATGAAAAGTTTCGTTAGTTTTTGTATTCCATTGAAAAGTTATATCCTTTCGCAATAATTTAGTCAAAGGTTTAGCGATTTTGGCAAAGTCCTTTATTAATCGGCGATAATATCCACATAAACCTAGACATTGTCGGACGCTTTTGACATTTTTTGGTTGACGAAACTATTGCAAGGCTTCAACCTTTTTTGGATCAGGCTCAAGATCGTTCTCACTGATAACATATCCAAGATAATTTACACGTCACATTAAAAATTTGCATTTACTAATTTGTAACTTTAGTTCAACTTTTCGTAATCTTTTTACAAGCAATCTAAATTTATGTTCTTCGATGGCATTAGCATAAATAACAATGTCGTCTAAATCAACAAAAAGCTCTAGTCGCTGTAAATCTCTTAACAACATATCCATTAATCTTTGAAAAGTAGCAGGTGCATTTTTAAGACCAAAAGGCATACGTATGAATTCATAGTGACCAAAGGGTGTGCTGAATGCAGTTTTATGAGAATTATCAGTATGCATTTTAATCTGATAAAATCCCATGGCTAAATTTAAAATTGTATAAAACTTGACACCGCCAATTTGATCGAAAATTTGAGTGATATTAGGAATAGGGTATGAATCAGCAAGAGTTTTCTCATTTAATTCCCGCATGTCAATAACCATACCTCCGTTTTCATCGGTTGTTTTTGGAACTATCCAGACTGGTACATTGTAAGAAGATTTAGATTCGCGTATTATACCAGCTTTTAATAATTTGTCAATATGATAATTCAATTTAGGTTTCATCGCATGAGGAAATTGGTATTGTCTGCAATTAACAGGATGTTCATCGGTTGTATGAATCTCATGCATGACTAAATCAGTACTGGGTAATTCATCACCGGGTAAATAAAAAACGTCTCGTACCTCGTTAATTAGCTTAATTGTGTAATTTTTTTCTTCATCATTCATGTGCTCTAGATTTACATACTCTTCAATTTTTTGATTACCATACTTATCTTTATTTTCTTCAACCAACAAGTCTGCAATACCTAAATTATCTTCATCTTCAATAAAATTTGTCACATTAAGATCATCAAAAGCTTCATTTTGCTAAATAGTGAAAATATGTCTTTTTGCGAGACTAGAAGTCTCACGTTCAGCAAATGTAGTTTCAAATGCATTTAATTCAACTAGATTAGCTTTTTCTTCAAGACAATCAACTCTTATAGAAGCAAAACTGACTGGCAATTTATCATCGTTATTTTGTAAAATAAGTGGCATAAGATTGACATTGGCTATAAAAAATTGGTTTCTAAAATCAATTATTGCATTACTCTCTTCAAAAAATTATGCACCTAGTACATTTTCATTAGGTAATTCAAAATCATCAGTAACAACATGAAATACAACATCTAAGCCAAGAATAGTCATTATAGTTATACCAATCGTTGTTTGTGCATTGAGATCAATACCTTTCAATTATATTATTGTTTTTTCATCAATTTCAGCCAATGGAGATAAACTACCCTTTCTAATTAAATTACACTCAGAACCAGTATCAACAACAAAATAATCTTTCCTTCCGGTATAAATATTATGAAACTGTACAGTTGGTAAAATTTGACTAGTCTTTCGAGCGTGTTAAAATTATTAATTCTTTTAATTTTTGTTGCACAAACTTTTTTGTTGCACAAAATTGATAATCATCGAAATTTTTAAAAGCAATAGAATACCGACCAACTTTAAATTTTCTTTCATCAAAATCAATAATAGCTTTGTTTTCAATGAAATAATTCTAACCAAGAAGAGTATCAGTAGTCATCGGAAAATTACCATCAACAATTAAAAATTCTATAGGTTTATCAAAAAGTTCCAAAGTAACAGTTCCAATAGTAAGATAAGGATCTAGACCTATACCTTTTAAAGTAAATCTTTTCTCGCGATTAATAATTGATAAATTATCGCATAAAATAGGCAACCTCAAAATATTAGCTTCAGATCCGGAATTAAGCATAATAGTGAATTTTTTCTTTTCCGAAAAATTAGCACTTATAACAGGTAATCGAGCAAAAACTTTTAAGGCATTAAACGAAGAAAAGCTTTTTCTACTTCCTTCAATTAATTCTGTGTTGGATTGTTCGACCTCTGTGTCGCGCCCTGTTGGGAGGTTGAGTTCCCGATTCCCGAATTTTTATTTTTCAATTTATAACATTTAGATTTTAAATGGCCTTTCTTTTTGCAGTAAAAACATTCAAGGTTGCTATTACAATTTTTTGCATTATGTTCGCGACGATTACATATTTGACAGATACTGTCATTATCAGGATTATCTCGTCTGGTACGGCAATCCTTAGCCGTATGACCAGTTCGATCGCATAATTGACAAATTGTTCCTGACCGACAATCGCGTGCTATGTGACCAGAGCGATTACAAATTTGACAGGTGCTTTGATCTTTTATTTGTTTAAAACAACAATCTTCAGAATAACCAATTTTTTTATAACAATTGCATGGTTGGTTCTGATTAGAAACTGAATTGCACATCAAAGCTGTATTCCCTTCAGTATCACAAATCTGACACGTATTTGTAATCTTCTTTGGGGCGGCTTGAGTGACCTTTTGACTGAGATTAGTTCTTAACTTGATAACAATTCAAGATCTTTTTCCACTTCAATGGCATTCTTTACAGCTATATCCGAAGTCGTTTCGACTAGTAAGTTTACTTTAATTTCGGATTTTAAACATTTCTGAAAGCAATCAAATACATATTCTTTTAAAATAACTTTAAATTTATTAGTAACGGCTGACGTGCTGCCTTCTAATTTCTTTGCTTCAAGAATTTTAGTGGTCAACTGTCTTAGGTGATTTGAAAAAACAATAACCTTTTCATCTTCTCGCTGAAACTCGTTTCCAAGCTCATCGAGCAGTTGATTAAGTGTTTGCGCAGAACCAAAAATTTCCATTAAGTGTTTTATTAATTCATTTATAGAATCAAATGTAATGCCAATAGTTGAAGCGTGAGCTTCGCTTTTCAACTTAAACTTAATCAATTTGGTGAGATGAGGCTCATTGACTCCATCTAACATGGATCTCGTTTCCCTGCAAGCTTCGGCAAATGTAAGATTTTCAATTTTTTTATCGAATTTTGGAATTATTGATGGCACATCACGAAAAGTAGTTCTATTTATAAGACCTATAGTTGCGACAGCTATATCATCCTTGTGGTTCGACATTTTATTAGATAAGTCTTTAATTCGCAAATAAATATTAGTTTCTGATTTATTTAAACTACTACTTTTACTGTCAATAATAGTATTTTCTAACTAGGGAACCACCCCAACCCTCCGCCTCCGATTTTTCTGCAATTAAGATATGCTATAGTTCGTAAAAAAATAAAAGACCCGTATTTTTTTTTATCGGTGGAAAAAGCTATCTAAGAGATGAAACCCACCCCCAAAAAACAGCCCAAAAGCAGTCCTATAGCAATATCTTTAGTTGTAATGAATATTTTTTTAGGAAACAAAAAAACACAAGATACTTATGAAAAAAGTAACAGACACACATCAATTTGGTCCCCGGGGGTTGCAACCCGTAGGTTGTATAGAGAAAAAACTGTATTTTTAAGTGTATTTTTGCCATACAAAATCAAAAAATTATGTTGAAAAAATTTTTAAAATGATATTCTAGTAGAAAATGATAAAACAAAATTGACGTGATTTGGGGTTTTCCTATTATCTGTTATTTCGAGGGTGAACTATCCCTTAATGTTATTAATACAATATAAGCGGTTGTTAATCGCAGATTATGCTGGTTATTTCATGTTCTATGACGCTCAAAAAAGCCAAACACATGTGTACTTTTGTTCTGCCAAATAAACTATTTAGAGGGTGAAAGCTACCTCCGAAAGTTACCCCTTAACACTATTTTATAGCGAAATTTTCGTATTTTATGCACAGTTTTCGACGAAACAAACTCTAAAAAATTCTTTTAAAAAATTTTAGCTAAATATATGGATTTCGTCTACAGGAGTTGCAACCTCCTAAGTCGCCTCAAAGAAAAGCCATGTTTCCAGGAAAGAGTCGACCACCTTTTGGATCGCTCCAATCGTCGATCGACCTCTCCTAAAATCGAACTACAAATCTGATAAACCCCCTCCGGTCTGTATCGCGTCCATCAGTCTCGATAATTGTTCAAAGAGTTTACCAGTCATGTCAAGTAAAATCAACGGTCGCTAAGTCGAAGGAGTGCCAGGATCCCTCCTACCTCTTGGGATAAGAACGAACCTTGCCACCTTCCACCGGTCGCTGAACGTTCCTGTCGTCAAAAACGCGTTGTACAGGTCGAGGAGTATCTCCGGCCGTAGACGAGCCACAAGTCGATACTCCGTCCGGTTCCAGTGCCTTGCCCGTCTTCATCGCATTCGTTGCCCTAGTAGCTTCTCAACAGAAAAGGCGGGGGCACCAGTGCGTCCACATCGTCCGTCACATTCATAATTATTATTATTATTATGCCGCCTGTGAGACATATTAAGAGCACTCGCTCTTCTAACTACATATAGAAATATATAAACTATAAACATGTGTGGTTTACGAAGAACGTTCGTATTCACTATCTGCCTTCTGAAGAGAAAGAATATGGGAACAGCTGCGACGAGCCCATGAAGGCTTTCAACGACATATTCTGGAGCTTAGTAGTATAATATCACGCACGCTGTTCGAGAAACGAATAATCATGTTAAATCGTATTCTTGGACCAACACTTAAAAAACATTGTACAATATATGCTCTTATTAAAATGAAAATCTGAATGGTTTTGGAGGGGAGAACTTGAGAAGTGAGAGAAGAGATCTTAAAAGACCTAAAAACTCAAACCAACCTCATTCTGTTAGAGGAATCACTTACGAGTAGTCGTAGTATTCTCTGATCTCAAATTGAAAGTGAATATCAAGATGAATTTGAAGACGCTGAATAAAATTAGAATGAAACCATAGACTTTCCAGAGAAACGTTACTACCAGTTGAATGAACAAGAGAATTATCTAGTATCTGAATTAAGACAAGAGAATAATAATCGAATTATTCTTGAGCTCGATACTGAATTAATAACTGTTCTACCGATCGAACTGCGAGAGCCATAAATACACATTATAGATTTTTTATCAAACTCAGCGGACACGTACAAAGTAACAATTTATTTATAAAATATCATGGTATCGATAGATTTCAATTTAGTCATTAACATGTAATATGCATATTTTATAATTTTATACCTACACTGACGTCGGACGATTTTTGCCCACCCTAGACCAAAATTAACAAAACTTCAAAGTTTTATATCTCGGCTCCAAAACATGCTACAGCAATCGACGGAATATGATTTTAAAAGCCTGTTATATAGCTTACAAACCGTATAAAATATATATAAATTTCTGTTTTTTTATGGGTTGTGTGGTATAAATAAAATCAATTTTTTTCGTTTTTTCTCACGAACTTTAAAGCGATGTACTTTTGCAGGAAGTTGTCGTACAAGAAAACTAAATATATTATTCAAAAGCTCATTTGAAAGCTACAAAGTGCACATTGAAAAAATTGTTTAAGCTCGTCTCTTATGAGCTACATATTGTTTTACAAAAAACTGACCTTTCTAGAAAATTCGTTGTATCTCTGAAAGTTGTGATTATAAAAAAACCTTTAAACAAAATGTTGCATTTTTCAAGGACTAACTGCCTAACTTAAAATATTAACAACGAACATTTTAAAAAATTTGTTAACAATTGTTTAGACAAGAAAATGTGTTTAATATATGAATATGTAATACAAAAGAAAATTAAGATAGTTAACAACGAAAATAACACACAATAGCTATATTAATTTCTTCATATAGGAAAATACGTAATAGAAACAATTTTAACCATTCTTGTAAATTTTAAATATCATAATAACGTGAATAATACTGTTTATATACTTACATAAGTACATATGTACTGTAACAGGGGGGAAGTATGTGTACCTCACAAATACCTCTCACGATTCCAACGGGGAAAAACTCACTCACGAAACTTGAACGCACCCGTCTCTGTTGCCAGCTATCAGATTACTACTTTCATTTATCGTGCGCAGCCTCTCCTTTCTAATCATTGGCCGCTTTTGAGTATTGAGGGGAGGGGCAAGAATATATGAATATATAATACAAGCCACGAAGAACAAGAGAGCGTGAGTAGTACTGCCCGGACCAGCGTCACGACAATAGTTAAGCAAAGTAAAACTTAAGTTTCGAGACAATAACGAGGGACTCCAACGGACATTTAACCTTCTCTTCTGGCAACGTGGAAGCTACGAGGAAGTCGTAACGGACAACGGGCCCTTCACTACTGGAATCACTAACAGTAATCGAAAGGACAAACAACGACAGCTACCAGGACGTCAACGAGTTGCAGAGCAGCAGCAGTAGCAGCAGCTTGCTAGGTCTTCAACAACGCCCCTCCCTCAGGGCAGATACTCTTTTGTCTTTTCGGTGCGCTCTTCATTTCATTCTCTCGGCGAAAATTATTAGAACGTGGACGAGTAGATGCGAGTGTGTTTGAATAGCACCGCGTCTACTAGGACGGTTTAATGAGTGAGTGTGAGGCGATGCTTTGTCTCCGGTGTGTTCATTCACATGGAGACGAGCCTGCACGGTCTTTTCCTTCGATGCATAAAGTCACATCGGAGTATTGTAACTAGATACTGGCGGTTGCAATCACGACGCTCTCAGGAAGCTCGATTATAATCCGCTTAGCAAAAACATGGATGATGCATATAGTGCACCATATGGCCAGCCGCGAGGCTGGCCAGGTCACTTTGTGCAAAATCTTTTGTCAAAGCGGCGGACGACAATTGTCTTCCTTAGCAGAGAACGGAGACTCCTCAAACAAACAACTCGTTGTTTCGGGCGAGGATGTCGAAACTTCTCTCTTTTGCGTACGGGCATATACAAATGCTGAAGTACAACATGCGTCACCGATTGCCCTCGACAAGCAACTAATGCTAGTCGACCCGAAGTGAATGCAATGTATATTTGAACGAAGACTTGCAATCACAAGTGCGGATGTGTGTACCTTCACGTGGTGGGGCTGAAAACGCTGTCTCTGCAAAGAAACAGTAGGCAAAACACACAACGCTTGCCCTCAGGGCTACAGGCCAACCGGCCAAACAAAATACAACAACACGGACCATAACAACACGCGGTGAGGCGCGGCCTGTAAACGCCCAAACATTCATCGCGGAGTCTACCACACCTCAAGAGCTCAACTCGAGCCCAGAAAAGCCAAAATCCGGGAGTCACTTGAGGGGAAATCTCTTGGGATTGTGGTACCGCGCGCCCTCTTAGAGGACGGGAGACCGCTCCGGGAACTAGTTGCAGAGGGCCAATGGTCCCGGCAATCCGAATATAATTCGGGTAGATAACAAATTTCCCCCTATCGACTAGCAATCGGTAGGTGCCACTACTGTGGGTAAAGAGTCGCGGCCGTGGTCATAGCAGCCACCCAAAGTTCTTTGCCTCGAGTTCCCGGAGTAAGGCCCGACACCAAATTGTGCGAGAGAACAGTCCATTGGGCCGAGTAACTCTCGATGACTAGAACGCACTACGGATGCCAAAACCCTCAGAAAAATTATTTTCACAGAAGGGCAACATCCTTCCTGCTATGGAATTGACTTAAGCCCTAATAGCTAAGCAACTTTACAATTGAACGCGAAATTAGTGGCTGTCAGCTCTCTTTGAAAGCGAAAACCGTGCACTGATTGCCCATCAATCCAGTGCTGCTAAAGGTGAACCCAGGCTAAGATGACAGAAAAAGGTGAAAACCCGATATGCTCACTCAAGTGCTACTTTGGTTGCAATTCGTCAAATACCTAACCCTGACCAAGACAAGGTTTGAGCAATATCAAACCTAGCGTGGAATTAAACACGCCTGTACATTCGTAAGTAGTTCTAAGTTATATCATAATCAAATTAGTTCTAAGTCGTTAACTATAATTTAAGCAGTAACCGTAAGCAGTAGTATAAGAATAAAGTTACCAATAAATAAATAAATCAAAATCAAAATAAAAATAAAAATCAAAAATTAAAAATCAAAATTAAAATCGAAATGAAAATAAAATCAAACAAATCAAATTAGATTAAATCAAACAAAATCAAAGATATAAAAGAACTAACAACAAGTTAGAAAGCTAGAAAAACAACTAGCTCAATCAATTGTAAATATACTAGAGCCATGGTAAAACCATGGAGAAACCCGAAAAGGTAACAATCTAAGCTCAAAGTCAACACACACAAACATACTCACTGCTCGCACTTGAACGCCACTCGAACGCCACTCGCTTAATCTTGAACGCGCACGTTAACGCTAAAACGAACAATCGAAAGCCATACTCCGGAAACGCCACTAGCGATCCCAAGGAGGAGATATAACTAGACATTGTGTTGTACCTCGAAAGCGAAATGGTCAACCATTCTAGGTATAAAAAGGCGAGGAAACGTAAGCAGGAGATGACCGTTGAGAAACCAGAGCACTGCTCTAACACTCCGGTATCAACTCAGTTTCCTTCGCAACCAATCAAACCAGACGAAAGCAAAGACGATTGCCCACCAGTTAAAAGGGTTAAATTGAACGCACAACAAAACCCCAAACTGGGCCCGAAACTGAGGATCATACAAGTGAACCTCAACAAAAGGCAAGTAGCCAACGATGAGCTGGGAGAAATCATGTCAGACAGAAATCTTGACATACAGGTGGCACTGGTGCAAGAACCATATCACTGGAATAACGCGATTTCAGGTATGGGCAGCATCGCAGCTATTCATGGATCCAAAGAAGGTGAAAAGATCCAAGCTGCGATACTTTACAATCCGCACAAAGTCACTGCTACCAAGATTTCTAATCTGTGTGATTCTCACTGTGTTTGCGCACAGATAATCGGAGCCTTTGGTGAAATTTATTTCATAAGCATCTACTGCCAGTTCAGCCACAGCAGGAAGACCTATCTTGACAAACTAGCTAGGACCCTGAAGCAATTGAAAGGCAAAAGAGTCCTAGTTGGAATGGACGCAAACGCCAAGTCAAAGATCTGGTCTAATACACAGGACAAGAATGGGAAAATCATTGAAGAATTCATAGATCAATACGGGCTAATAGTGGCCAACAGGAGGGACCAGCTTCCAACGTGCCGTAGTACGAGAGGCGAGACGGACATTGATGTAACTTTGCACACACCAAATCTGTCAAACCTCTTGACTAGCTGGGCGGTGAAAGATTGGACCACCAGTGACCACAGGCCCATTGTGATCGAACTGGATTTTGTCTCACAACCAGTCGAACTCATTCAAACCGAAGAAATATTAGAACCAAGGTTTAACATGAGGAAAGCTGATTGGGAGAAATTCGGGAGACTTTGTCAATTCGAGAAAGAGAACCTAGCTACACTCCCTTTGGAAACCTCCGAAGACATTGAAACGTATACCTCAAAACTTGAAGAGGTTCTAATAAGGGCAGCGAGGGACTCTATTCCACCAAAAACGAGAAGAACGCGCTCTCAACCCTGGTGGAATCCTGACTTGAGAAGTAAGAAGCGTGCGATACAAAGACAACGCAAAATCGTCGCTCTGAAAGAAAAGGAAGGACCGAATAGAGAACAAAGAAAAGCCCTCCAGAGATCACTTGAAAAATTGAGACAAATGAATTCCGACTATGCAGCGGCTATTAAAAGAGCCAAAAGCAATAGCTGGCGAGACTTCTGCACTATCGAAAGCGCAAAGAATGCTTGGGCGTATCCATACAAACAAGCATCCAACAAAGTCAGAATCTCAAAAGCGATATGCACGGTTAACCGTAATGGTTCAGTCACAAAAGACTGGAAAGAAACAAGCATGGCTCTACTAGAAGGATTAATGCCTGATGACGACCCAAGCTGCGAAAACGATGCACATGCAGAGATTCGCAGAAGTATGCGGGAGGTTCCAACAACCGGCGACGCAATGCCTTTCCTAACAAGGGAAGTTGAAATGGCCCTTAAAGCGAATAAGGCAGGGAAATCACCAGGCAGAGATAGAATAGAGTCGGAGATGCTTGTCAAGGCAAAACCATTACATCATGAACTGACGCGACTTTTCAATGCCTGCTTAAAATGCGGAGTGTTCCCCAGAAGATGGAAAAGTGGAATGCTAATCACGTTGCTCAAAGGGGTTGAAAAACCCGAGAACGAGATTAAATCATATAGACCCGTATGTCTACTCCCTATAGCGGGGAAGACACTCGAGAGGCTTGTGATTCAAAGAATATCCAACATTCTAAATAGCTCGGACTGGTCTTCGGAGGATCAATTTGGCTTCAAGGCAAACAAATCCACAGAGGACGCCATTAGAAAACTATATGAAATAGTAGAAGAGGCAGAATCTGATCCGTCGACCAAGTACGTAGCCGCTATTCCACTGGACGTCTCAGGAGCATTCGATGCCTTATGGTGGCCAAGCCTGCTTTCCCAATTGAAAGAAAGAAATTGCCCAAAGAACATCTACAAGCTCCTCCAGAGTTACTTCAGTGATCGAGAAGCGGGCATATATGCCCACTTCGGAGAAACACTGAAAACAGTGACGAAGGGGTGCCCTCAGGGTTCAGTCTTTGGACCGGTAGGTTGGAATGTCATCTTTGACAAACCACTCCGGGCAATAAGGGATGCAGGATACGAGGTACTAGCCTACGCAGACGACGTACTTCCCATCATCAAGGCGAAAACACGCATAGATTTTGAAAGACAAGCCCAAGAAATCATTAACATAATGATGAACTGGTGCAAGTCTGACAAAATGAAGTTGGCAGTGGAAAAGTCAACACTAATATGGCTTAAAGGCCAACTAAGCGAGAATAGGAACCCTACAGTCAAAATTGGGAAAGACAACATTAGAACGCAGAAAACAGTCAAGTACCTAGGAATCACAATCTCGAAGGGCTTCCGAATGGAAGAACATATCCAAAACGTGATTCAAGACTGTAATAGCACCTACTTCAAGCTAAGTAAAGTAGCAAAAGCAAATTGGGGCCTAAAGTTTAACTCCATGAAAGAAATATATAATGGCTTTCTACTATCGAAAGTTACATATGCTGCTGCGGGCTGGTGGCAAAGAACTAATATCAAACAGCAAATTGCTTTGGAACAATTGCAACGATCAGTTCTTTGCAAAACACTTAAAGCCTACAGATCGATCTCCCACGAAGCGGCGCATGTGCTTTCAGCCTCCCGACCAATAGCTCTCGAGCTTGACGCGAGGGTTGCGAAGTACTGCGTCAGGAAAGGGAAATCGGTAACATTGCACGGCATCCGAATAAAATCGGAGGAACTTCGATCGGGCAGACTAAAAGTCTCAAAAGCCATACAGCTCATCAATGATGAAATCGAAAGAGTATGGCAGGAGAGATGGCAGTCAGCCACAAATGGCAGAAGAACATACTGCTATTTCCCAATAATCAAGGACAGATTAAAGAAGAGATGGCTAAATCCCAATCACTACACAGTACAGTTTATGACTGGACATGGTGCTTTTAAGTCATACCTCCATAAAAGAGGATTATGCGAAGACCAACTGTGTAGCTGTGGAGAAATAGAAAGCGAAAGTCATATTCTCTTTAACTGCGAAGATACACGGGAACTAAGAAAGCCATTAATTAAGGCCGTTGAAGAGGAGGACCATGTATGGCCCTGCCCGGAAACGACCTTAGTATCCAGCAGGAAAATCTACAAAGCCTTTGAAGACTTTGCTAGAAAAGTCATAGAGCCCAGGGAAGGAGTACCCAGAAAGAGAAAGCGAAGGAAAATAGTTTCAAACTATGGTAGAAAGACGCCACCTCTTACAAGGTCCCTAACAAAAGGACAAAAACCCGCACAATAACCTAATTTTTGAACGTAAACAAGCTTATAAGCTTGAAACTTGAACGATAATTTTTGAACGTCGAGCTTCAGAAATAAACTCTAAAGCTCGACAATTTGAACGCGAATTACCGATTTGGCCCTGAGGCGGAGTCTTAACTTGAGTGTCTCGTGGGACCGGCATGCATACTAATAACTGCCTGGGGAATCGCCTTGTCGGCTAGACGAAACCCCGCCCAGACCCAGTAGTCAAAACAACAAATTGAAAGAGCAAACATCGGTATCTGCCGGTCTTGGGAGCCATTCTCTGGAAAGCGAAGCCCGACAACGGAGCCGAACCGGGAAACAACCTTTTCGAATGACGGATACCCACCAGCGTGAGCGGGGATGACCGAAACGCAATGGGGAGACGTACCTCGGTATGTCGAAACGATGGACCTGTGAGTCGTGGGAGAAATCCCTTAATACAGGTACGCAGGGTGGGATGTTTTTCGAACGCGAGCCCAGGAGGGGAGGCTTAGTTGGTTGATCGTCTTAGGAATTTCCTTTGGCTGTCCTGGCTGAGTCTCTCTTCTGACATCCCAATTTGGGTTGGCCTCTGCGGGGCAGTGGTACCAGGTCAAGCAAATCTCGTAAGATTTGTATGCTGCGTGCTTCCGACGCGGCAGACGTCGGGGCAACTAGAGTCCCGTCGCGCCCAAACCGAGGGTCAAGCCTTTAGTTCCGCTCTCCCTGAGCGTCGAACCTTGAAAAGATCGGTACTCCTCTCGAGGAGGTCACCGCCTTAGATTAATAAGGCTCCGACTCGCTGAGTGCGCCAGGGATGTCGCAGCAAACTTGACTTCCGGATCTCCAAATATTTGAAAGCGAAGGGGTGAAAGACAGTGGGCTATGCCAACCTAATGGCGCCCAGAGAGAAAGGGTGGTAATGTTTGAATACGCCACACCATCCTCAAAGCGGAAAAGTGTTGAACGACAACAACGCATAGACTAGCTGTAACTAGATACTGGCGGTTGCAATCACGACACTCTCAGGAAGCTCGATTACGGTCCGCTTAGCAAAAACATAGGAGATGCACATAGTGCAACATATGGCCAGCATCGCGGCTGGCCAGGTCACTTTGTGCAAAAATCTTTTGTTAAAGCGGCGGACAGTTATTGTCTTCCTCAACAGAGAATGGAGACTTCTCAAACAAAGAACTCGTTGTTTTGGGAGAGGATGTCGTAAACTTCTCTTTCCTGTACGGGCATATGCAAATGCAAATGCTGAAGTACAAAATGCGTCACCGATTGCCCTCGACATGCAACTAATGCTAGTCGACCCGAAGTGAATCCAATGTGTATTTGAACGAAGACTTGCAATCACAAGCGCGGATGTGTGTACCTTCACGTGGTGGGGCTGAAAACGCTGTATCTGTAAAGAAACAGTAGGCAGAACACACACAACGCTTGCCCCTAGGGCAAAAGGCCAATCAGCCAAACAAAAATAAATAGCACGTGGTGAGGTGTGGCCTGTAAACGCCCAAACATTTAACGCGGAGTCTACCACACCCGAAGAGCTCAACTCGAGCTCAGAAAAGCCAAAATCCGGGATTCACTTGAGGGGAAATCTCTCGAGATTGTGGTACCGCGCGCCCTCTTAGAGGACGGAAGAACGCTCCGGGAGCTAGTTGCAGAGGATCAATGGTCCCGGCAATCCGAATTTAATTCGGGTAGATAATAAATTACTCCCTATCGACTGGCAATTGGTAGGTGCCACTACTGTGGGTAAAGAGTCGCGGCCGTGGTCATAGCAGCCACCCAAAGTTCTTTGCCTCGAGCTCCTGGAGTAAGGTCCGGCACCTTTGTGCGAGAGAACAGTCCATTGGGCCGAGTAACTCTCGATGACTAGAACGCACTACGGATGCCGAAACCCTTAGGAAAAATATTTCCACAGAACGGCAGCATCCTTCCTGCTAAGGAATTGTTTAAGCCCTAATAGCTAAAGCAATTTTACAATTGAAAGCGAAATTAGTGGCTGTCAGCTCTCTTTGAAAGCGAAAACCATGCACTCAATATCCATCAAATCCAGTGCTGCTAAAGGTAAACACTGGCTAAGACGATAGAAAAGGCGAAAATCCGACATGCTCACTCAAGTGCTACTTTAGTTGTAATTTGTCAAACACCTAACCCTGACCAAGACGAGGTTTGATTAATATCAATCCTAGCGTGAAGTTAAACACGCCGGTACATTCGTAAGTAGTATTAAGTTATATTATAATCAAATTAGTTTTAAGCAGTTAATTATAATTTAAGCAGTAAGTTAAGCAGTAGTATTAAGAATAAGATTAAGAAAAGTTACCAATCAAAAATCAGAAATTAAAAATTAAAAATGAGAAAGAATCATAGATTTAAAAATATCAAATCAAATCAAATCAAATAAATAAAATAAAAATAATTAAATGATCTAACAAAAGTTAGAAAGCTAGGAAAATAACTAGCTCAATTAATTGTAAATATAAGAGCCATGGAAAACCATGGGGAAACTCGATAAGGTAACAATCGAAGCTCAAGTCAATACGCACAAACATACCCACTGCTTGCACTCGAACGCCACTCGCTTAATTTGAACGCGCACGTTAACGCTGAAACTAATATTCGAAAGCCACACTCCAGAATCGCCAGCAGCGATCCCAAAGGAGAAAATATATAACTAAACATTGCGTTGTACCTCGAAAGCGATATGGTCAACCATTCTAGGTATAGAAAAGGGAGGAAACGTAAGCAGGAGGCGACCATTGAAAAATCAGAGCACTGCTCTAATACTCCGGCGTCAACTCAGTTTCCTTCGCAACCAAACAATCTAGACGAAAGCAAAGACGATTGCCCACCAGTTAAGAGGTTTAACTTGAACGCACAACAAAACCCTGAACTGAGCTGGAAACTGAGGATCATACAACTCAACAAAAGGCAAGTAGCCATTAGAAGACTATATGAAATAGTAGAAGAGGCAGAATATGATCCGTCGATCAAGTACGTAGCCGCTATTCCACTAGACGTCTCAGGAGCATTCGATGCCTTATGGTGACCAAGCCTGCTTTCCCAATTGAAAGAAAGAAATTGTCCGAAGAATGTCTATAAGCTCCTCCAGAGTTACTTCAGTGATCGAGAAGTGGGCATATATTATCACTTCGAAGAAACATTGAAAACAATGACGAAGGGGTGCCCGCAGGGTTCAGTATTTGGACCGGTAGGCTGGAACGTCATCTTCGACAAACCACTCCGGGCAATCAGGGATGCAGGATACGAAGTACTTACCTACGCAGACGATGTGCTTCCCATCATTAAGGCGACGACTCGCATTGACTTTGAAAGTCAAGCCCAAGAAATCATTAATATAATGACGGACTAGTGCAAGTTTGACAAAATGAAATTAGCAGTACAAAAGTCAGCACTAATATGGCTAAAAGGCCAACTAAGCGAGAATAGGATCCCTACAGTCAAAATTGGGAAAGACAACATTAGAACGCACAAAGCAGTCAAGTACCTAGGAATCACGATCTCGAAGGGCTTCCAATTGGGAGAACATATTCGAAACGTAATTCAAGACTGTAATAACACCTATTTCGAGCGAAGTAAAATAGCAAAAGCGAACTGGGGCATAAAATTCAATTCCATAAAAAAGATATATAATGGCTTCCTACTATCGAAAGTTATATATTCCGCTGCGGGCTGGTGGCAAAGGACCAACATCAAACAGCAATCTGCGTTAGAAAGATTGCAGCGATCAGTTCTTTGCAAAACACTCAAAGCCTACAAATCGATCTCTCATGAAGCGGCGCACGTGCTTGCAGCCTCCCGACCAATAGCTCTCGAGCTTGACGCGAAGTACTGCGCAGGAAAGGGAAATCGATTAAAATCCACGGCATCCGAATAAAATCGGAGGAACTTCGATCGGGCAGACTAAAAATCTCAAAAGCCATACAACTCATCAATGATGAAATAGAAAGGGTATGGCAGGAGAGATGGCAATCAGCCATAAATGTCAGGAGAACGTATTGCTACTTCCCAGTAATCAAGGATAGATTAAAGAAGAAGTGACTAAATCCCAATCATTACACAATACAGTTCATGACTGGACATGGTGCTTTTAAGTCATACCTCCACAAAAGAGGATTATGCGAAGTCTAAATGTGTAGTTGTGGAGAAATAGAAAGCGAAAGTCATATTCTCTTTAACTGCGAAGAAGTAAGGGAACTAAGAAAGCCATTAATAGAGGCCGTTGAAGAGGAGGTCCACACATGGCCTCTCCCGGAAATAGCCCTAGTATCTAGCAGGAAAATCTACAAAGTCTTTGAAGACTTTGCTAGAAAAGTCATAGAGCCCAGGGAAGGAGCACCTATAACAAATAGAAAGCGCAGAAAGATAGTTACAAACTATGGTAGAAAAACGCCGCCTCTTACAAAGTCCCTAACCAAAGGATAAAAACTCGCACGATAATCTAATTTTTGAACCTAGACAAGCTTATAAAGCTTGAAATTCGAACGATAATTTTGAACATCAAACTTCAGAACTAAACTCTGAAGTTCGATAATTTGAACGCGAATTACCCTATTTAACCTAATGTCGGAGTTTTGATTTGAATGCGTGGTATGACCGGCATGAATACTGAAAATTGCCTGGGGAGTCGCCTTGTCGGCTAGACGAGACCCCGCTCTGACCTAACAGTCAAAAACACTAAATCGAAAGAGCAAATATCAGTATCAGCCAGTCATAAAAACCATTCTTTAGAAAGCAAGATCCGATTTTGGGGCGAAAACCGGGTAACAACAACTTTTTCGAATGACGGATACCCACCAGCGTGAGCGGGGATGACCAAAACGCAATGGGAAGACGTATCTCGGTACGTCGAAACGATGGAACTGTGAGTCGTGGGAGAAATCCCTTAATACAGGTACGCAGGGTGGAATGTTTTTCGAACGCGAGCCCAGGAGGGGAGGTCTAGCTGGTTGATCGTCTTAGGAATTTCCTCTGGCTGTCCTCTACTAACATCCCAATTTGGGTTGGCCTCTGCGGGGTAGTGGTACCAGGTCAAGCAAATCTCGTAAGATTTGTATGATGCGTGCTTCCGACGTAGCAGACGTTGGGGCAACTAGAGTCCCGTCGCGCCCAAACCGAGGGTGAAGCCTTTAGTTCCGCTCTCTCTGAGTGTCGAACTTTGAAAAGATCGGTACTCCTTTCGAGGAGGTCGTCGTCTTAGATCAAAAAGGTTCCAAATCGCTGTGTGGGTCAGGGATGTCGTAGCAAACTTAACTTCCGGATTTCCAAAGTTGGAAAGCGAAGGAGTGAAAGACAGTGGGCTATGCCAACCTATTGGCGCCCAGAGAGAGGGGTGGTAATGTTTGATTACGCTGCGCCACGCTCAAAGCAGAAAAGTGTGAACAACACACATACACTAACTGTAACTAGATACTCAAAGAGAATAAAGATTTTTAGTAAATGAATAAGTCTCAATAATTCCTGTTCTCTCTTCCTGACTCATAATTATAGTAATCAGGATTACCAAATGACGAGAGCCCATGGATGCCTTCCACGGCCAAGCAAATGTTCCTTCCGTACCTTTCCCTTTAAAAATAATTAGTGACGTGATGTTGTTTGGACTGTTTCTTGATACGCGAATAACGAAGTTGGAAATTAAAGAAACGAACGTGTTACAGTATTACGACAATAAAAGAAAGATTCAACGAGGAAGGTCTTTATGGCAAAATGGTAATTAAAAAGTCATTATTGAAAAAAATTAATAAGAAAAAAAGATTACAATTGGCAAGGCAATATAAAAATTTCATTAGTCATTGGAGAATTGTTTTTTTTTCTGGTGAAAGTAAATTTGAAGTTTTTGGAAACAAACAGAGAACATTTCTATGTAAACTCGCAAGCAAAAAATTAAAAAAAAATGTTTCCCAATATGTAACGGGGATTTAGGCCGCTATAATATTAATAAAACCGAAAATGAATATTTGCTGGTAAGACTGCAGCTCGTTGCGGGCTCGTGCTATGTCACATATTAAAAATTGTAGCTAATTTGATATCAAATTGAATTTTCAACAATTTCTGTGCATGCCGGTACGGTGATGTATGTTTTATGTGTTGAAAAATTAATTTGTGTTATAAAAAAAAGTTATTTGACGTTGAAAAGTAAAAAAGAAATGAAAGATTAATATAGCAATTGTGTTATTTTCATAGTTAATTATCCGAATTTTTTTTGGTATAATATATTCATACATTGTCTAACAAAATTATTAAGAAATAAACAAAATATTCGTTTTTTATATTTCAAGTTAATCGACAGTTAGTGCATGAAAAATGGAACATTTTTTTCTATTAATGTTTTTCATCACAACTTTCAGAAATGTAACGAATTTTATAGAAAGGTAAGTTTTTTTTAAAATGATATGTAGCTCTTAAAAAACAAGCTTAAAAAGTTTTCTCGTTGACGGATTTTGTAGCTTTTCAAACGAGCTTTTGAATGTCTCTCTAGTTTTTTTGTCCAATAATTTTCCGTAAAAGTACATCGCCTTAAAATTCGAAAAAAAAAACGAATAAAAAAATTAATTGATTTTATTTATATCACACAACCCATAAAAAAAGGCAAATCATATATATTTTCTTCGGTTTGAAAGCTATATAGAAGACCTTTAAAATTATATCCCGTCAGTTGCTGTTGTATGTTTTGTAGCCGAGATATAAAACTTTGAAGTTTTGCTTTTGGTGGCCAAAAGTCGTCCGACGGCATTGTATACATAAATAACTTTATTTTCTAATATAAAATTTCATCTGTTAATTTCTTTTTTGGAGAGGTAAATGAGTGTGTGTTTTCATTAAAGCAGGTTTCGACTTATTTTAATGGATTTATAAGCGATAGTTTCTAATGGAAATACCTCACAGTAGAGAGCGAAGGTTGGGGCTCTCTCTTCGATAAAAAAAATAATAACTATGTATTAATGTAAAAAAATATTTTTATTCAAATAAAAATTAGATACATATAAATTAATTTTTCGTATTTCATTGATTTATAGCCTTCTGATTTATACATAAATTGAGTGTTATCAAATACTAGCCATTTTACAAAAACTTTATTGTTGCCATGGTTTTTTAAAACTTGCTGCATAAAATAGAAATCGTGATATATAGCCTTTTGCAGTTCTTGTTGAGAAAAACCTTTAATAATAGGAGTTTGTTGGTAATATGTTAGATGAAATATTATAGGTTTTGTTCTTGAAATACGGTGAATGATAAAAATTTCTGTAGATCAGTTGACAGTATATGCTTTTTCAAAAACGTGTTTTAACTTGCTCACTCGTAGTTTATCACCTACTTGGACTTTCGGTTTGTTCATGAAAAGACGTTGGTTGTATCAGAATCATCTAAACACTCGCATTTCATTCTCTTTAGACACGTTATTAGGTTACATGTTTATTGTGCAATGTTTTCGATTATTGTAAGATTTTATTATATAAAGAAGAATATCAATCACTTATAATTTTCTCTTACATTAGACTCAATTTTTTCCACATAACATATTTGAGTATACGATTAAGATATCCAAAAATAGTCGCTTTGAGATTGTTGTAGGTAGCATATAGATTTATTTTATATTTCATCGACTTTTCGATGCTGATAGTTACGATGTGCTAGCTTGTGTAACTCGTTAACAACTTTTGAATGTTCCATTATCAATGTATTTGTTTATTTCGTTACAGAAAACCACATGATGCAATCTCTGAGACTCGTTTCATGTTATTTTCTTTTATCTTTATAGAATTTCTAAGATTATTTATTGCAGTCGTAAGCGTAGTAACGTCAGTTTTACTAGTTTTTCGCAATGTTCATAAGTGTACAGCATCGTTATTCTCCTGATGATCGGCTAGATTGCAAAGTATTTTATCATCCACATCGTATTTTACATCTTTGGTAATCTTATAAACAACACCTGGCAAGCTGTGAAGCCTTTTATTTAATTCTCGTCTAAACACATTAATACTTATGATGATACTGATAATGAAAATACTGCTGGCCGATTCTATCTCAAATCATACGGAGCTGCATGAGCACCCATGAGCAAACCACACCAAACTATTTTTTTGAGATTCTATGATGAAAATAAAGCGACAAGTATTTTTTTTTGCCTTAGACGCATATTTGATTTAATATTGAATTTTGAAAATTCACTTCTAAAATTCAAAGTTAAAAAAAAATTTTGAGAGTTGGATTTCGACTTTCTACTGCTCGGTCATTATTAGTCCAAATCGGATGAAACTTTTTTCATATTGTAGCAAAATTGAAGACCACCAAATGTACATGATCAAAAAGGTGCATAAATGCATTTTTCAGAAGATTATGCACTTTTGCATAAAAATTGCATCCTGTAAAAATACCGATTTATCTCAAAAAGGCCATCTTTTTCTTTGGCCCATTTTTTTTTGTAGATTCGTTGTATCATCGTGTTCAAACGTATATCAGTCCGGTTTCCGGTTTTTGCTTTTTTATGGAGAAAAAAAAAAAAAAAATTTTTTCTTCCGTGTCGAAAATTTGAATAATCTACGTAAATGTATGTTACTTCTATAAAAAAAACTGTAAATCATTGAACGCTCATGTTTACAAACACTGCCGCATTCTTTGAGTACGCGAGTACTATCCACATACGCATATCTGGAATTTGACGACAGTAGAAGCTTGGCTTTCTTGTAGTTATCATGTCTACTCTCGAAAATTTTTCTGCAAAGAGACTGAAATGCCCCGATTATTTTCAAGTTCACAAAAAGTACGTGTATCAAAGTAGAACATTGAACTTTCAAGTTGTGGGTGATTACGCAGGATTTTTGCAAACAAAGTTTGCAGATGAAAGTATAACTGCTAACAGTAGTGTATGTAGTAATTGCTACAAGCGTATTTACAGAGCTCATAATGATAGTGTAGATCATAATGATACGGTTGAGATCCCCGATTCGGTGGAAGTGAATGTGATTAACGTTGGTGGTGATAGTGAGTTTGAACTGGATTCTTCTGTACATGTTGATGAATTCAATAATGCAGTTATTTCAAAATTGGAAAATCCAGTATCGCCTTTGCGAAAAAAAGGAAATCTTTCCCACATGAACATCGAAACATATGTTCTTAAAAAAAAAAGACAACTCGTGTCATCGTTTACTAAAGCTACTAGCCGGAAGTTAAGAAAATTATATGATACACCATTTGAGGAAGAGCAAAGCTATTTGGGTCATATGTCCAAAGAATTAAAGGATAACGTAGCTAAAGCCTTTGATAGTTGTCGGAATATTTCAGACAAGATCAAGCTCTTGACCATTATAGCTCCTATATTATCTAAATGCCAAATCTTATCTTTGTTTCCACAAGTTACGGCTTACATGGTTGATAAAGCAAGAAAAATTTCTTCAAATGAAGGTAACTTTATTTTTAAAATATTCAAAATTAGATATATTTGTTGATAGTTTATTCTAAAAGTAGAAGTTTTATTGTGTAATTTTCGATTATAGGAATTTACAGTGAACCAGATCGCTATAATGGACATCCATTAGAAAAAGAAACAAGTGAAATAGTCATGCAATATTTTTTGAACGATGATTTTAACTGCTCAAGACAAAGTCCTAACAAATGTGACGTTATTACTGTGATTGAACATGGGCAAAGGGTGAAAAAAGTTAAACGTTTTTTAACGAGGAATATGAAGGAAGTATACAAAGTTTTCAAAGAAGACAATCCTAGTATAAAAATTAGCAAATCAAAATTCTACTCAATGCGCCCAAAATATGTACTAATAGATCCAGTGAACGATGTATGCTTATGTATTTATTGTGCAAATTTTGATCTACTTCTCATTGCTTTGAAAAATTTTATTGGGCAAACAAGTACTAGTCTTTCAAGTATGCGCTCTGAAATGTTATCAAATGTTGTTTGTTCAGCCCCTACAGAGTCTTGTAATTTTCAAGAATGCACTTCATGCCCTGGCGCTAATGGCATCACATTCGACAAATTAAAAATTGACGAATCTGAGGTAGATAGTGAAATATCATTTGAATTTGGGGTAAAGGTACTCTAGAAATGAGAACGGTATCTATTGCTACGTTCAAGGAAGAGATTGCAGAGCATACCATCAAAATTATTTCTCACTTAAGGATTAAGGAAATACAAAGGTTAGAAATAAAATCTGAAAAAGAAGCAGTATCAAAAAACTGTCGATGGTTATTGATGCATATTGATTTTGCTGAGAATTGGACAGTAATTTTGAAAAATCCCGTTCAAGGAAACCACTGGGTAAACAAACAGATTTCAATTTTTACTGCAGTTATTTATGTAGGAAATATGGTGAAGAGTTTTGTTGTTGTCAGCGATGACCAAAAACATGATTTTTGTCATGCTTTATTAGCGATGAAAAAAATTATTGATACAATTGAAAGCACAGTTAGTGAAGACAATATTGTACTGGAGTCGATCACCATATTATCGGACGGTGCTGCAAGTCATTTTAAAAATCGTTTTCAGTTGCATGAGTTTCGAAAAGGAACCATTAATAAAAAATGGATATTTTCTGCAACCGGTCATGGGAAAGGTGCTGTTGATGGTTTAGGAGGTTTAGTAAAACATTATGCAACGGTACATAATTTACGTTCTTCCGAGATCGACGCTATTCAATGTGCTGGAAAATTTGTTGAATATGTTCAAAGCTATACTACTTCAATACAGTTAATACACCTAGAATCTGAAGAACTTCAAAATTTTCGTAACGAGAAAATTGAAGATAGGAATAGTTCCATGAAATTCGATGGTATCCAAAGATGCCACATGTGGAAGTCTGAACCATCCAATGGGAAGAGCAAGTGTTTTATCGTTAGAACTGCAGTACATGAATGGATTGAGATGGAGAAAAAAGTAAAAATGACTAAAAGGAAAGTCAAGATGAAGAAAACTTCGGCTAAAAGAGGAAAATATGGTCAAGTACGTCAAAAGAAAAATAAAGTTTTATCAGGAAAAGTTAAGAAAGTGAATAACAGGCGAAAAAACAAAAAAAAGAAAAATAAATAAAGAATAGATTCAAGATATATTAAAAAATATATGTGAAACATTATTTTATTTACTTTTAAACCTTTTTTTTTATAAAAGTAATATACATTTATATAGATTATTCAAATTTTCAACACGGAAGAAAAAATTTTTTTTTAATTTTTTTTCTCCATAAAAAAGCAAAAACCGGAAACCGGACTGGTATACGTTTGAACACGATGGTACAACGAATCTACAAAAAAAAATGGGCCAAAAAAAAGATGGCCTTTTTGAGATAAATCGGTATTTTTACAGGATGCAATTTTTATGCAAAAGTTTCATAATCTTCTGAAAAATGTATTTATGCACATTTTTGATCACGTACGTTTGAAGGTCTTCAATTTTGCTACAATATGAAAAAAGTTTCATCCGATTTGGACTAATAATGATCGAGCAGTAGAAAGTCGAAATCCAACTCTCAAAATTTTTTTTTAACTTTGAATTTTAGAAGTGAATTTTCCAAATTCAATATTAAATCAAATATGCGTCTAAGGCAAAAAAAAATACGTGTCGCTTTATTTTCATTATAGAATCTCAAAAAAATAGTTTGGTGTGGTTTGCTCATGGGTGCCCATGGAGCTCCGTATGATTTGAGATGGAATCGGCCATATATAGCCAGTTTCACGTAATTCTTCAATGATTGAATGAATTTCATTAACATGACTAAGATTACCAACGGTTTGTTCAGTAATAAGCAATTTTAGTAGGTCAACGAGCTCATTATTTCAATATACATAATAAAATAATCTTTCTTTTTTTGCTATTTTATAGTTAAGTAAGAAACCTGTTCCATCAATAGTCGATTTTTGCTTGTTAGCGCCACCACTCAGCGATAAATTTGGTCCAATGTACTTTTTAAATTTATTTACGTGCTTATTGCGATATAGTACTCTATTTACTTCACATCTCTTTCAATGAGCGTTAATGTTTTCAAGAATTCATATAATTTTCAATATTCGATGAGCTTGTTAATTTAAAATCAGATCTTTTATGAAACAGAAGTTCCATTAAATCGGGCGTCATGTTATATGATTTATCATTCACAGGCACGTTATCGTCTTTGAAGCAAATTGGAGAATTGCTTATAATATGTATATTTTCTGACAGGCAAACACCAAATATCTTATCTTAATTACTTTTCTTTTGAGGTTCATGTAATAGTCGAACGTTGTTTCCTACAATCGAATCATCCAATAGCTATTGTTGCTGTCCTGTAGTTACATTTGAACTAATTTTAACTAAATTTATAGTAGTTGTATGAAGTGATGATTGAGTAGTCTTATCAAATTCTTCATCATCATTAATAGAAATAGCGGGTTTCAATGTAATATCAAGCGGGGGCAATGTAAAATTTAATTCATTAGCAGTACTATTGAAATATTAAGATTTATTGGATGTGTTAGTTGTTGTTCTTGATTTGAAATCTTTCTCGAACATAATTTTCTTTTCCTTATTCGTTGCCTGTTCAGTAGTAGCGTTAGTTTTATGAGTAGCTACTTTTACAAGCTTCTTTAATGGATGAACCATAGGTTTAAAAGTTTGATTCAATGTCTTTTCTATATCAGCTTTATTACGTTTTATTAGTTTATACTTGCGTTTGATGACATCACGATCCTCAGATATATGCCTCAGCACCTTCTTTTCTCTTTCGAAATCAACTATTTCGATATTTATAATTTCTAAAGTGAAATAATCTTGATTCACTCACTCCGCTATATTTATAGAAAAAGATTCAAATCCCTTTCTATATCGTTCATGTTTTATCGGTCTGTCTCTATCTAAATAAAATTAGTAAATTCACATTGTCTTGAATGAGATGCTTTGGAATGCATATGATTGATAAAGAAAAGTATCCAAATTTTTATTGTCTTCTTATACAGAAGAATACTTTTGCGTTATCCTGCTATTTCGTGGCTATGTCATCAAAAATCGTAATGGAATTTGGATAAGCTTTATCTAGTGAAATAATTACGTCATATTATCGCTGAACACATGATACTATATACCTCAATTGGCTTCAATAAATATTTAAAAAATATATACTTGGGTTGGTTGAAGGACTTTTAGTAGACATATACATTTTTCAACTGCAGTCCGTTAAGATGAGCAATTAATGTTATCAAAAAGCTAGTTTTGCCAAAGTTACTAGGTCTACAAAAAACTGCTCATATACTGCCAGGTAGTAGTTTACCATGTCTTTTTTCTCGTTTTTCCGTCTCCATCATCCCATCAAAATTTATAACTTGAAGCTTAAACGGTTACACTTTGAGGTTTATGTTGTTTCCACGTTGCCAATTCAACAAGAAATAAATCTACGAGCTATAAATAGGCTTCTTATATATTTTTTAATTTCATTAAGACTTCGTCTTTTAAAGAAGAATGATTACGAGGTTTGTCTGGAAAATATCGCACCTACCTTTATATTTTCGTACTAGCGTTATTCTTTATCCTTTGTTGGGTAGCATCCTTCAAAGTAACCTCTCCTTGATTAAATAATACGGTTCCATCGATGTTTCCACTTTTCAAAACAGTCTTGGAACTCACTTTTAGGAATAGCCTTAAGTACACTCGTCGCATTGTTTTCAACCGTTGTTTTGTCATCGAATCAGTGTCCTTTGAGTGGTTTTTTTAGTTTTGGAAACTGCTAAAAGTCACAATGGGCTATGTTGGGACTGTATGGAGGTTGTCGAAGCAATGCGATAATATGTTTGCTCAAAAACTGCTGCACAAGATTGGGTTAATGCGCTGGCATATTATCGTGATGGAGAAGCCAGTCACCACTTGCCCAAAAGTGCAGGCGTTATCTTCTTACTGCATCACGCAAACGTTTCAAAATTTGAACGTAGTATTCTTTATTGATTGTCTGATCTGTTGGTGCATGTTCGTGATGCACAACACCTTCACAATCGGAAAAAACAATCAACATTAACTTAACTTTGCTCCGACTTTGACGTGATTTTTTTGATCTTGGCAATTCAGAATGCTTCCACTGTGAAGATTGTTGTTTTGATTCAGGATCATAATCATAAACCCACGATTCATCACCAGTAATAACCTTTCTAATCACATCATCATCATTATTGATCATTTCCAGATTGTCCAGAGCGATTTCTAAACGAATGTTTTTCTGCTCTGCTATGAGCAATTTTGGGATGAATTTCGCCCATACGCGTTTCATTCCTAAATTTTTGGTTAAAATTCCTGAAATGATAGTTTTTGGTATCCCAAGGTCTTCTTCTAGTTCTCGCACAGTCATATGACGATCTTGTTCGATTGCAAGTTACACCCGCTTAATATTATCTACGGTTTTTGTCGTCGAAGATCGGTTAGAACGAGAATCACTATTGACAGAAGTGTGACCATCCTTCAACCGCTTATACCACTCTTTTATTCGTGTTTTACTTATATACTCGCTTCCGAAGGCCTTTTTCATTATTTCAATAGTTTCCGAACTTGTTTTTCCGATTTTGTTTTGAGTCATTTTTGACAATATCAAAATCCAACGAACGTGAAAAAGGCAGTATAAACAAAGATACGCTGCGCATGAACTATACGTCCGGCAGGTGACAGTAAGTAACCAATAGATTCGTGAGGCTTTACTGTTCATGTCTCTGTCTGGCACTATGGCGCGAAGATATAAACGTAGGCCCGATACTTTCCGGACAGACCTCGTATTTATCGTCAGAGAAAGACTGGTTACGGCTGAGTAAACAAGATTATCAATAATTAGCAACTCAAAGCTCATTTGCCTGGAAATCGACATTGTGGACCAGGAAATAAATTAAAAAAATAATTGACTCGAGATAAGCCTAGAAAAAATTCGCTACACGCTGCTTGTAAAGATTAGGATTTTGCTTATTTTCAGAATCGAAAAAATATTGACGCGAGAAATGAAGCCGATGAACTTCTAGCTAAACAGGTTTGAGATAGAGTGAAATTGAAAGATAGTAATTTTGGTGAAAAAGGCGCCGCTTTTGTTGTAGCTAACCTCATGAATGTTAAAAGTATGCTTGGTAAGAGCATTAAAATTGAAAAACAAGTAAACAAAAGAGGTAAGGGACTCAAAAATGGTCAACAGCGAGAAAAAAAATGTGTAAAAAGTAAAAATATATCAATTGCCATAAAAAAAATTACACAGGCCGACAAAATTTGACAAAATTCCAGACCTAGAGACTAAACCTAGTATACCCGAAAGAATTTTATACGCTGAATCCGAATCTGACCGCAGAATTGATCTATTACCCCTAGTTTCTGAGATATCCTGACCTAAAAGTGCAGAAAAGACTGTTTTTCGCTGTATTTGAACTCTTCTAGCGTCGCTAATTTCCATTTTAGTCAAAACATTTAGTCGAAAACGCATTCGAAAAGGCAAGTTGTTTACTTTAAAAAGAATCGCCTAATTTTTTCAATTAAAATTTTTGAAGTAGAGATATCGTTCTTTGGAATATAGAAAATTTGAGTTTTCAATGATATTAATAAACTGTGGAGGCCGAGTCGCCACGCGTCGTCTCCGCTCCGCGGCAGCACCGGCGCGAGCAGTCGTTGACACCACGGAACTTCCTCTCTCTTGTACAATACGACAAGCTCTCGATCGCGCGCACTTGTCTCGAGCTTGCTCATCAAATTGTAGCCAAATATTGCGTGTAGGTTTAAGATTAATAAATATTAACGTATTTTCTCAGCCTCCAGCTTACACATTATTATTTCCACCGAAGCCATCTCCAAAGTGGTGACCCCGACGTGATTCGGGCGGATCTTTTTTTGTCGCCACGCAGTCGAGCGAATCACCACGCCGCCGCCCCCATCACGTTTGCCGCTGCCCCGTGTGGCGTTTTTTACGCTTCGTGCCGGAAGTCTGTCACGTCCTCAAGCCGCGGGCATAACACGGCGCTCAAAAAGCTTGCCGCGACCAGGAGTGACTCTTCGTGGAGCCGAAATCTGCAATCGGCTCGTGACACGCGCTTTCGCAAGGCAACTCGAAAATCGCGCGGCAACCGCGAGTGAGGTGAAGTGCGACGACATTCCGAACAAAGAAAAAAAAAAGTGCAACATGGTGAGCACGCCACCCCCAGGAAATCAAGCCGTGCTCGATACACAGACGCTGACGGACCAGCTGAGACAGCTCCAGGTCCAACAGCAGCAGATCCTGACCAGCAACCAGGCCATGACGAATCGCTGCAAGCTACCCGATTTCTGGGATTTCTCGCCGGAAACCTGGTTCGTCCAGGTCGAATCGCTCTTCGACTGCTACAACGTGCAGGACGACTCGAGGCGCTACAACCTCGTCGTGGCTGCGCTCAAACCCGACGTCCTCAAGGAGCTGCTTGACGTCACCAGCAACCCGCCCACGGATGGCAAGTACGCCCTCATCAAGGCGAGGATCGTCGAACACTTCGCAAAGACGACCGACCAACGGCTGCGCATGCTGTTCAGCGGCATCAACACAACGGGTAAGAAACCCTCTCAGCTCCTCCGGGAGATGCGCACGCTCGCGGGGGCGAACATGGCCGACAGTGCTCTCAAGGTCAAGTGGCTCGACCTTCTGCCCGGGAGCTCCCGCGCCGTGTTGAGCGTACTAGATGGCACCACCTTGGACGAGATCGCCAAGGCGGCTGACCGCATGTTCGACCTCGTGCCGGTCTCACGAGCCGCGGCAACGACGACGTCACTCTCCGTGGCCGCACTCCACCCGTCGAGCTCACGCAACAGCTCACCACACCGCTCGGACTCCAGCTTGGCCAAGGAGATGGTCAACATCACGGTCGTCATGACGCAGCTGCTCGCAACAACCAAGCTGGTCCTGGATGCAATAGCACAGCGGCCCAACAGTGGACGAGGTCGTAGCCGCAGCCGAGGAGGTCCCAGCAACCGAGGCCAGTCCCCAGTGTCCCAGAGTGTGTACTGTTATTACCACCAGCGCTTCGGGGCCGAAGCGGTCAAGTGCACCAGCCCCTGCACTTTCCAAAAAAACTAGCCACGCTGCCGGCAGTATCGGCGGCACACGGCAGCGAATCACTCCATGAGAACCGCCTACATGTGCGAGATAGGTCCAACGGATTAACCTACCTCGTGGACTCAGGGTTCGTCGTCTCCTTGCTATCCCGTTCGGCAGTCAAGGACAGCACACGGGCGCTGCTCAAACAGCCCCTCACCCTGGTAGCTGCCAACTCCACGCCCATCGCCATGTACGGGCGCACCATGCGCTCCCTCGACCTGGGCCTCCGTCGAGATTGCAAGTGGCCTTTCGTCATCGCCGACGTCCCAGGTCCCATCATCGGCGCCGACCTGCTAGCCCACGCAGGCCTTCTGGTGGACGTCAAGAACCAGCGGCTCACAGACTCGACCACGTCACTCAGCGCCCGGGGCCAAGCTGCGGCAGCAGTCCAGCACTCCGTGGCCATCCTACACGATCCAGCCGGTGACTGGGCGACCAGGAGCGCGTTCGACACGCTGTTGGTGGAGTTCGCCGACCTCGCAAAGCCCAGCCACCGCAGGGCCGCTCTCAACGGCGCTCCAATCACGCACTTCATACGCACGACGGCACCACCGGTACACGATCGTGCGCGGCCTCTGCACGGCGCTCGGCTGCAGCAGGCCAAGCTGGCCATACAGGAGCTCCTGGACGCCGGTATCATTCGGCCCTCATCCAGCCAATGGGCCAGCCCTCTGCACCTGGTGAACAAGCGCGACGGCAGCAGCAAACTCCGGATCACAGGTGACTACCGCCGCCTCAACGCAATCACGGAACCCGATCGCTACTCGCTGTCGGTCATCGAACACCTCCTCCACGACTGCCACGGAGGCGTCGTGTTCTCAGTGATCGACCTCCGACGCGATTTCTACCAGGTGCCCATGGCAGAGGAGGACATCGACAAAACGGCCATCAGTACGCCCTTCGGCCTGTACGAGTTCCTGGTCCTGCCGCTCGGCCTGCGCAACGCAACGCAAACTCTCCAACGTCTTGTGGACTCGTTGCTTCGCCGCTTGCCTTTCTGCCGACCCTACATGGACGACATCATCGTCCGCTCCAAGACCCACGAGGAACACCTAGACCACCTACGCCAGCTGTTTCAGGTGCTGCTTGAAGCGGGACTATGCATTAATCTGGACAAGTGCCAAATCGCCCAGCAGGAAGCCACTTTTCTAGGTTTCACTATCAGCAAGGACGGGTTCAAGCCTCCACCGCACAAGGTCGAAGCGATCGACCGCGTTCCAACCCCCCAAACGTTCCAGGAACTCCGCAGCTTCCTAGGCGCGGTAAACTACTACCGCCACTGCGTGCCCAACGCAGCGCAACTCCAGGTGCCGCTTGACAACCTACTTCGAGGCGCGCCCAAACAAAAGAAGGCCAAGCTGAAGGGCTGGTCCGCAGCCCAGGACGAAGCTCTCCTCGCATGCAAGCGAGCGCTGCGAGACGCCACCAACAGCTCTTTCCTCGCACCGGACACTTCACTCGTCCTGTCAACAGACGCTTCGGATATGGCAGTCGGCGCAGCCCTCGAGCAGATCATTGGTGGGAGGCACTACCCAGTGGCCTTTTTCTCCAGAAAGCTGACCAGCACGGAGAAAAATTATAGCACCTACGACAGGGAGCTCTTGGCAGCCTTTGAAGCAGTCAAGCATTTTCAGAGCTTTCTGGAGGCCAGGACTTTCGTGCTCAGGACCGATCACAAGCCCCTCATCTACGCGAGCTGCCAGTTGTCGCACAAGGCCTCGCCCCGGCAACAAAGACACCTTGACTTCATCCTGCAGTTCAATGTCACCTTCCAGCACATCAAGGGAGAGGACAATGTTGTGGCCGACACTCTGTCCCGCGCCTGCACGATCAGCATGCCATCCGGCCTGCGCGCTCAAGACATCGAGAAGGCCCACCAGCTTGACTGCGACCTCCCACATCTCCTCGAGAGTGGCGCTCTCGATTTGCAGGTGCTCCACATCGAAGGCGCTAGCGTGGCGTGCAACATCACAGAGGGCACGGTCAAGCCGTATCTGCCCGCTCCGCTCAGACGCCAGGCTTTCAACGTGCACCACACGCCTGCACATCCCAGCCCACGAACAACGGCACAGGCGATCGCAGCCAAATTCATCTGGCCGCACGTGAGGAGGGACGCCTACAGTTGGGCACGAGCTTGCGATCCATGCCAACGCGCAAAGGTCAGCAGACACAACCGCGCGGCGCTCGGAGCTTTCAGCGCAACAGGCAATCGTTTCGACCACGTGCACCTCGACCTCATCACGCTTCCACCGGTCAACGGACTGCGCGACTGCCTCACCATCGTCGACCGATTCAGCAGATGGCCGGTCGCAGTGCCCCTGCCCAACATGACGGCCGAGACGGTAGCCACAGCACTCGTCGAGCACTGGATCGCGCACTACGGCTGCCCCCTCACATTGACATCGGACCAGGGCATCCAATTCGAGTCAGCACTTTTCGAGGCTCTAGCCCGCCTCACAGGCACGCGACACGTCCACACGTGTCGCGTGCCTGTGGCCAACGGATTGGTCGAGCCTCACAGGCCAACGGATTGGTCGAGCACCTCCACCGCACGCTGAAAGCCGCGCTCATGTGCCAAGAGGATTTCCCGTGGCCAGCCAGGCTGCCCATCGTCATGCTGGGACTTCGCAATGCTTTCAAGGAGGACTTGGAAGCCTCACCCGCAGAGATACTATACGGCACGAGCCTCCGGCTCCCAGGAGAATTTTTCGTCGCCCAGAGTGCGCCAGCCAAGGCCCCGGAGTTCGTAGAGCGCCTCAAATCCTTGATGGAAGCCTTGCGTCCCGTCCCAGCAGCCAACCACGCTACGTACCGCACCTTCCAATTCAAAGACCTCGACTCCTGCACCCACGTCTACCAGAGAATCAACGCTGTCCGCAAGCCACTGCAGCCACCTTATAGCGGCCATCACCAAGTCATACGCCGCGTGGATGAGAAGCGGTACGTCATCAAGATAAACGGTCTGGAAAAGACCGTCTCAACTGACGCACTCGAGCCAGCCTACTTCACCGCGCCCGCGGAGTCACCGCAGGAGTCGCCGCAGGGACCCTCGCAGGAGCGGGCATTCACAACACCAGAGGCACAAAATGCTCCAACAGCCAGCGATCCTCAGCCCCCTGCGACGCCGTCGCAGCCGCAAGTTCCAGACACCTCGGACACGGCGGCACGGCCCAACGACAACACCTTGCCGTTTCCTCCAGAGAGACAGACGCTGCAACCTCCAGCTGAACCGGCGCCACAGCACCCCGCTCCGTCCAAAGCCATCCCGTCCATTCTCCGCAAAAAGGTATCGTTCCCTCCGTCCTTAGACACGAAGGTCTCTAAAGGGGGGATAGCTGTGGAGGCCGAGTCGCCACGCGTCGTCTCCGCTCCGCGGTAGCACCGGCGCAAGCAGTCGTTGACACCACGGAACTTCCTCTCTCTTGTACAATACGACAAGCTCTCGAGCGCGCGCACTTGTCTCGAGCTTGCTCACCAAATTGTAGCCAAATATTGCGTATAGGTTTAAGATTAATAAATATTAACGTATTTTCTCAGCCTCCAGCTTACACATTATTATTTCCGCCGAATCCATCTCCAAAAAACTATATGAAAAATGATCTGAGGTGTGTAAAAATAGATTAATAATTCATATATAATTTGAAAATTCCAGCTAATAATACAATCTACTCAAACAATACTTACAATCTTAAACAATTAATAAATTCAAAATGCCTTTGGCGTCAAATCACTAACCCGAATTGCTGAATTATCCAATAACGTAAAACATGCATGAAACAAGAATTACGAACATTCAAAGTCACAAATAATATGAAATCTATATAATCCGACAGGTTAACGTCAAACATATACCTCAAGATCCCTAGATTCCTTACACTCGTGACAGGCTAACCCCCAAGTCAAACTCCAAAAATCATACACTTTTTTTCTAATCAAAGAACGATATCTCCACTTTAAAAATTTCAATTCAAAAAATTTTTTTAATTAATAAAAGTTTTTTTAATTGAAATTTTTAAAGCAAAGATATCGTGTTTTGAAATAGAAAAAAGTGTATGTCTGTCATCAATAATACACTAACATTAAGTCTCAAGAATTTCGTTAGTACTCGAAACACATTATTTTCCATCGATCAAACTGACACCAAACATAAAATACGTCCTTTGTCTAGTTAAGTTATTCACATTTAATTCAATACCAAAAATTGACGTTGGTTATACTAAATTTTACATTGACGATCAATAAGCAATAATTTTACCGACTAGTAGCTACGAAATAAAAAATATTGGGAGCTTTCTTAAAGAAACATTAATGCTCAAATGTATATTGTTCACTCTAAAATCAACCAATAATACTTTACATGGTGTCATTCAGTGTAGTTATAAATTAAATTTTGAACCAGAGAAATCTATTGTTTCAATGTTAGGCTTCACTAGACGCATGCTTGTTGAATATGAAATGCATAGTTCTGACTTATCTGTGAGTACTGCCAAAATCAACGCTTTAGTTGTAGAGTGTAATATTACTGCAGGTTATTACATAAACGATCACTAAATACATACGAGGTGTGATCAAAAAGTAAGGTGAATTTTGAAATTTAGCGGGCTACGTCCGTTCGATCTTCGACTTTTTTATTTGGTTATGTCGGTACACTGGTCTAGAACATACGTTCCAAATTTCAGCTTTGTAGTATGTTTAGTTTGTTTGTGAGAGGCATCAAGGTTAGAAGTGTTTTGCGTGCTCCACGATTTGCTGCTGTCTAAAAACATGGATCAAAGAGTTTGCATTAAATTTTGTGTGAAAAATGGAATCAAATGTTCCAAAACACTTGAAATGCTGAAAGTGGCATATGGTGAGTCTACTTTAAGCCAAAAAATTGTTTACAAGTGGTATAAACTCTTCCAAGAAGGCCAAGAAGACACCGACGACGAACCTCGTTCTGGACGCCCCAGCACATCAACAACTGATGAGAATGTTGAAGAAGTGAAGAAAATAGTGTTGGGAAATCGTCGAATTACCATTCGAGAAATTGCTGATGATATTGGCATCTCATTTGCTTCGTGCCAATCAATTTTGACGAGTGTTTTAGACATGAGACGTGTGTCAGCGAAGTTTGTTCCGAAATTGCTCAATTTCGACCAAAAGAAACGTCGCATGAGCATTGCCTAAGAGCTACTGAATGACGTCAACGATGATCCAGATTTACTCAACAGGGTTATAAGAGGTGACGAAACATGGGTATACGGTTATGACGTCGAGACTAAGACTCAATCGTCCCAGTGGAGGCATTCTGGATCACCAAGACCAAAAAAAGCACGCCAAGTTCGATCAAATGTAAAGGTTTTGCTTATAGTTTTCTTTGACTGCAGGGGCGTGGTGCATCATCAGTTCTTGCCACAGGGTAGAACAGTAAATAAGGAATATTACCTGCAAGTTATGCGCAATTTGCGCGAAGCAATCCACCAGAAACGTCCGAATTTGTGGAAAAATAAAAATTGGCTTTTGCACCATGATAACGCCCCTGCTCACACATCGTTGCTTGTGCGCGAATTTTTGGCTAAAACCAACACAGTAACGATGCCACAGGCACCGTATTCCCCAGATCTGGCCCCCTGTGACTTCTTCTTGTTCCCAAAACTGAAGAGGCCCATGAAAGGACGGCGTTTTGCCACGATTGAGGAGATAAAGACGGCATCGAAGGATGAACTAAAGAAGATCACAAAAAATGATTTTTTGAAATGCTTTGAGGATTGGAAAAAGCGTTGGCACAAGTGCATTATATCCGAGGGGGATTACTTTAAAGGAGATAAAATAAAAATTGATGAATAAATAAATATTTTTTGAGAAAAATAAAAATTCACCTTACTTTTTGATCACACCTTGTACTATACGCAAATTCTTCCCAGCAGTACCACCTCGATGTAAGATTATAGAAGTGCCCGCTCACGTCATTTATCTTTCAGTCGCTGTGAGGATAATTGATCATTTTCAAATTCGTATAGTTGATCAAGATGGAAACCTAGTTAACTTTCGAGGAAGAGTCATCACAGTTTATGTACATATAAAAACCGTATCCTAATGGGTATCATTTACAATATAAAGGCTGGTTGATTAAGATGTAACTCTATGATTTATTAAATGCGTAAGGGAAAGAATCGTATTCGATTATTTCCACTAGCCATATACTAGGCCAGTGCCCAAGCACCGTGATACTAATTATTTTTAAAGGGAAGATGCGGGAGGCTCACTCACCCCACTGAAAATGTGACAATGGGTCTTGTCACGAAGTTGGCGGACTGGATGTTAGCTCAAGAGGACGGAAATGACGGGAGCACATAAAAATGATTCTCAATCACGTACGATTATATTTATTTCGTTAATTCATATAAAAGAAGAGACGACGCGGATTCATGCATCGTTCTGTGCAGCCGCGTGCCTTTTCTTGTGTGGAAGAATGCACGGGGGCACGGTACAATAACAGCTTTGAGAAACGACGAATGATGGACTTCACCGTAATCGCTGTACTCGCGGATGATTGCGATCACTTCGTCGTCGTGTCACACACTCGCAAATGAAAGGAGAAAGAGAGAGAGAGAGTGAGAGAGAGACGACCTGACTTGAAGAAGACTGCTGGCTGAACTGATGCTGCAGTTTCTGGCAGATCGATAGCAGGCTGGCTTGAAGTTTCCGCGCTCTTGACGATAATCTTTCCTCGCTACACTATGCTCATCCTTGTTCTTATTTCTGAATCTTGTTGCTCTGCAATTGGTGATTCTGGAAATCGATGGCTCACTTCTTTAGCGGTCGTGCTCGTTTTCTTATTCTACGCGACGTGTCTTCCTCTCTCTTCTCAACGCTGCCACTCCCGCTCCCGATTGGCTCCCACTAACGATGCCAGCCACAGATATTTGTCCTGAAATAAAGCATTGCGAGCATCAGTAATGGTTCTTGGTTTTATCACACTCGACATGGCCGCAGTGAAGGAGTGAATCGCGGGAAACAGAGCAAGCCAAGCAGGCAAACCATCTCAGCCGGGGCCGCGTCACAGCCCCCGCCAAGTCATCGATTGTTCCCTGACGATCCCCTTGAGTGTTCAAAGTGAACGTCCTCATAAGGAGAAGGCAAGCAAAGGAATAAAAATAAAAAAAAATATTTTCTCTCTTGCTAGTACACGTCAAAGCTACGCGTACCTTAGTCCACATTCAACCTTTATTTTTATAAATACATATGCAGACACATAGACAATCAAAACAAACAAAAAAAAAACGAAACTTCTAGCAAACAACACACTACTCACAATCGCCGCACTACACCTGATCCTTGGAGGGCTTCACTGCTGGGGCGTCCGAGACCGGCGCCTGCTCGGTAAAGAGCAGCTCGACTACCATCACCAGTAACTCTAGCACTGAATGGGTGCGGTGATGAACTAGCTCATCATTCGTGCTGTCAAAACTCGATCTCTGGTACTCTTCCCGAGCATCGCGCCGCAACTGTACTATGATGGGGTCACTTCCCGCCACATTTTTCGCCGAACGGCTGCGGACTTTCTTGGAGGTCGAGATGAGTTCACTTTGGACGAGCTGAATGACCACTTCGTTGGAATCTCCGACTCGGCGTCGGAGAAAGTAAATGGACAGTGTTGATGTGGCAGGGAAAGAGGGGTTTACCTTCAAATCCGTCTCCATCGGCGCCGTTATCCTTACTGTCTCTTATTATTCGTTGCAAGTGTGTAGAATGGATGGACGAGTTCATGAGGTGGTCATGAAGGGTCTATCTGTGATAGGTGAACACTTGAGGTCAATCTTCAATTTCTTTTTTGCTGAAGGAGTGTGTTCCCAGGCGCCTGGATTATCCGGATTTGCTCTTTCATGGCTGAGTTCTTACGTATAGAGTCGCGTACAAAGGATTACCTCTAAATGTAGAAGCTCGGGCTGGTGGGAGACGAACCTGAGGACAGGGTGCCGCAGGGCTTGATGCTCGGATCGCTTTTATTTCGTTTGCATGTAAATGACCTAAAGAGCATACTAAATGGACATGAGGTTTCTCACCTTTTTTATGCAGATGACTTGAAGATTTATCTGCATATTCCGAAAAATAATTTAGAAAAAGGAATCTCGATACTGACAGCGACTGCTAGACTGATAGCGGAATGAGCTCATGATTCGGATCGGTGACTCAGTGCCAGCAAGACCAAAGCAATAATCTTTGGGACAAATAAGGATGTTAAGGACATACGCGACAAGATTACCCGGCATTGAGGTCCAGCAAGGGACTTTTGTTCCTTTTAGTGAACCGGTTGTAAGTTTTGGGGTGGTACTGGATATCAAACTAAATTGGTGGGCGCATATAGATCAAGCTGCGAAGAAAACAAGGAGAGCTCTGTGATGGTCTTCGATTCATTATGTCATAGGGTCGGCCTATAACGCCGATAAATCTATCGCTATTACCAAATTTTAAAAAGTGGGGAAGGTAAGGGATGCGGTGTGTCGCTCCTAGCAAGGTAAAGAGATAGGGTGAACACAATGATTATTCTCTTATCTCGGTAAATCTATTTATTACAACTCGCTACCTCGAGCGTTAACAATTTGGTCACTCTATGACACGCCTTATTTAACTATATTGACAATCTCCGATCACTGAAGGAGATGGCAGGCACGTTAGCGCCTTGCCGTCTCGCTACCAACTCGATACAATCTAAATTGTCTTAATAACTAAACTAGCCGTGCCGGCCCGTGAGAGCCTGGCACAGCGCACAAACCGCGAGTAGCCGTAAGATGAGAGAGAGAGATTAGAGAATGACCTGACGATTGTAGATTTCCTTCGATGCAGCGCCTTGCCGATGACGGAGATATGGTCCTGCAGGCAAATCTGTGGTTGGAAGGGCTAGCTGAAGTGATAGGCTGGATCCGGGCAGATTACTAATGCCGTCACGGTCTCCTCGCCTTATCTTGCTGACTGCAGGGGGGTCTGTGCACCTCTCTCTACTGTGGGCAACTTTTTACTGGCCAGTATACTTCCAAGTGCGTGAGAGACTGCTTCTCACGCTCTCCCCACTCACTTGCTTAATCGGCGGCACGCGGCACCGTCGAGCGCGGCCAGTGTCACGCGCCTGCCTGCACTATAGCCGCATTCTTTTCTTTCTCTCTTTTCTCTCTCTTTTTCTCTCTCTCCTTTTCTCTCTTACAAGAGCGCATATTACTGCGCGCTCTTGTTGACCAATGCTGCTGCCTCTCTCTATCTTTCCTCTTCTTTCTTGTTGCGGCAGCAATGCTGAAAATATAAAGGCTGGCATCAGGCACGGAAAATATGCGCCAGAGGTCTGCCACGAGTCCTTGCCGATGGTAGAGAGAGATAAGGGACGCACGGTGCAGGTCAAATTAACCGGCACCGTTACAATTATATCATGTTCTGGAGAGTTACTCCGGCATAGATTTTTTTTTTTTTTTATTTAAGCAATTTCAATCCTATATATGGATTATTTTGCTACAGTTACATACATAATATTACAATATATTTCTTATAAAGTGCATGAGATTTGGAATTAAATTGATAAGTGACAATTAGTTAGGAAGTTACAAATAGATTTCGCAATATTGGCATTTATATTAGATGGTAACACAGTGCTGGAACAAGGAAGAAACATTTTAGATTGTCTGATATTTGTGATAAATCTAGATCGTTGGTAATTGTAGAGTGGGCATTGCCAGAGAATGTGATCAAGGTCTTGATACTCATAGTTGCATTCACATATGGTATCTTTGCAAAGCTTTATTTTATATAAGGATGACTTCAAATTGTAGTAGCCTGATCTACATCGATTGATAGTTGTAATGACTTTGCGTGAGAGGTTTAGATTAGAGAACCAGGGCTTAGCTCGGTTGTTGTGAAAATTATCGAAATACAGAGCACCTTTGAATATTCCTTCTTCGCAGATAATTATGGCATGTTAAGATAAATGGCATGTTTCTTAAGGTATATCTTGAGATCAGTAAAAGGAGTCTTGAGATTGGAATCAGGAATAAAGGCGGTCGACTGCTTTGCGAGTCGAGTGCGATGGAATCCAAACAAGCTTGAGTTGACTGTTATTTTTACTAGTTTTATAAAAATCCATAATATTTTGCCTTATTTTGTAAATGTGAGGGTTAACTTTGATACTAAGATTAATATTATTAAGGGAGAGTAGGGCACTAAGAGAATCAGCGAAGATTATTACATTTTGATTGGAATGATTAATAGCAATTTGAGTTGCATCATTGATGGCAACGCACTCAGCCGTGAATACTGTCGCACCAATGTCAAGACTCCTTGTCACTGTTATTTTGAGAGAATCGCAGATACATGCTGTTCCAACTGAGTTTCCCGAATTAGTTTTGCTACTATCGGTGTATATAGCATATACGTTTTCATCAAATAACCTCTGCTCAATTAAGGAGTCAGGATGAAGAGCTTTTTTGAGTAGGAGACCAAATTCGGTATCAATTTCGATACGATAGATAATGGTATAATAATCAGTCTTGTAAATATTATAGTGATCGTTAACGAATACATTGTTGTTGTTGAAATTGGACTTTTTGATACACTTGATGAGTAGGCATTTGCTGTTTCTAAGTTTGCTATTTTTGAGTTGAATTTTATTAAAGATACGGTGTATATTTTTATGGGCTATATGACTAGAATTGGACATTACTTTATTAATCTAGTTGTTACAGAGATAGATAGAGCGATCTTCTAAGTGTATGAGTTTAGATTCTGAGAGTAGCACATTAGTGGGCGTTCTTTTACGGTAGCCAAGAGCAAGTCTGATGGCAGAATATTGTATTTTTTCAATCATTTCGGAGTATTGCATAGTTGTGGGGTGGTAAACAAAACAACCATAGTCGAGTATAGAACGAGCGTAGCTTTTATATAGAAGTAAAAGAGTTTCCGGGCTGGAACCCCAAGTGACTCCACGCAAATATTTGACAATGTTGATGGCTCTGAGAGTTTTTTTGCTGAGCGCACCAATGTGTGATTTAAACGAAAGACGATAATCAAAAATCACACCGAGAAATTTAGCAGATTCACTGGATGGAATAATATTGTCTTTGACTGTGATGAAAGTTTCACCTGGTTTGATGTTCGATTGGTTGAAGTGGAGAAAAACAGTTTTGAGTGGAGCGAGATTAAGTCCAATTAATTGGAGTTTATTGTAGATAGAATTTATGGCTTTCTCAAGAAGTCTTTTAGAAGATGATAACGGACGCCTGTTACAATAAACTACAATGTCATCAGCGAACTTGGCCACTTTAACAGATTTAGGGATCTCATTACAAATGGAAGCTATGTATATGCAAAACAGTAAAGGGCTCAAAACGCCACCTTGTGGAATGCCCTTGCTAGTAGTTCTTGGATTTTCGTCTATTATTTCGGTGTAGATGAGTTTTTCTCAGGTAATATGCTGAATAAACTTGATAAACATAAGGAGACAACCAACTTCAGCAAGTTTTTCATGTATGATTTCAATGTTAATATTATCAAATGCACCTTCGATGTCAAGAAATGCAGCAAGGACGCTCTTTTTCTCATGAAAAGCCTCTTCAACCTCAAGTGTCAGACCGATCAGATTGTCGATAGTTTATTGTCCTTTCCTGAAATCTGTTTGAAAATCAGGAAGTATGTTCTCTGTTTCAATCCACCATTGTAATTTATTTTTGAGCATAATTTCGAAAACTTTACACAGGCAAGAATTTAAGGCGATGGGTCTGACCCCTTTGTTATCGGGTTTATTTATGAAGTGAATATATGATTTGTTCTAATTAGTTGGGAAGGAGCTATGTTGGTACATTTCGTTGAATATATCTACTAAAAGTAACTTATAGTTGATTGGTAATCGCTGAATGGAATCATAATCAATGCCGTCAACTGCACAGGATGATTTCATGCTTTTACTTGTTAAAGCTACATTGAACTCTGTAAAATTAAATAGAGCCTCAATGGATTAGGCTGGAATGTGGGAATGTCGTCGGGATTATTTTGACACCAATCAGGACTAATACGATTGAGACAGTTATTGATGCGATCGAAGTTTTGGTAGTTTTCGGAGGTGCTAGATGGAGTAATATTTGTCCATTTATTTTTTAATAATTTGGTTTTATTCCAGACATACGATGGATTAGTACGAAAGTTAATTGTTTCGGCAAAGATACGAAAGTTGGATCTTTTTTTGTTTTTAAAATTTCTGCGTACGGTCGAGACAGCTTTTTTATACTCAATATAATCTTTAGAATTTTTAGTAAATCTCCATTTTTTAAACGTAGCTCTTCTAAGTCTTTTAAATCTATCACATTCCGAAACCCACCAAGGCACTGAGTTTCTATGAACATTATTATTTACATTGCGTTTAATTGGATTATTTGCCTTAATAGCACAGGCAATGGTGTCGGTGAACAGAGCGTATTTATCGCAAGGTGATGCGCAAACAAAATCATCAGTCAAGAAATTGTTAAAACTATCAACGAGGTTTTGGTTAACATCGTACCAGTTAGTTCTTGTAGATTTTAGATTGAATGTTTTTTTTCCATATCAATAAAAATTGGAAAGTGATCCGATCCCCAGATTTTATCATTCACAGTTACATTTATTTTATCAGCAATATTGTTAGTAGAGAATACTAAGTCGAGATTAGAGTAGTAATTTGATCTTTCACGATAAAAAGTCAATGAGTCAGGGGTGCGCAAATATGTATCAGAGCTATTGTGGGCTAAAAGGAGTCTTTCACCGTTGTTGTTGAAATCATGACAGTTCCAGGCCGTGTGGTGGGCATTAAAATCGCCCATGATAAGTGTGTGAGTATCTTCATCAATATTATCAAAAACAGACTTCCAGTCAGATTGCGAAAGATCAAGACCTGGGGATCGGTAATGAGCTTGACATATGATGTTCGGGGTGACATTAGTAATTTTAAACGCTAAAGTTTCGAGTTCAATATTAGGTGAGAGCAAGTCCGTAATCTCAACATAGGCTATATTATTTTTAATAAAAGCAGCTATACCTCCACCTTGCGTGTGGAGACGATCTATTGAAGCCTGAAAAATGCACACTACGATCTTGATCAGGATGAAGCCAAGATTCAACGCATACTAAGATGTGAACTTTCTTGAGTATCTTCGATATTTCTTCAATTCTAGCTTTGATACTTCGACAGTTCCAGAAAATAACTTTTAATTCAGTTGGAAGAACTTCAGATTTGTTATACTTATTGGAGTAATCCATTTCTATTCGTCAGACTAATTACCCTCTCTACCAGTTTCGGATCCGGATTTATCATGGTTTTGTAATTTAGTTACCAGTCTCGTACATCTAGCCTTTAGTTTCGATTCATAAATGAGATATTTCAGCTCTTTACGAGGGTGGTCCGATAAGTACTTAGCCTCACCGCCCGATGGCGCCACTCTCGCAAAAGAAATATTCTGTCACGTAGTACAACCTTCTCGATGGTTACTGTCAAGATATCAGCCGGATCGGAGTTGCAGTTTATTTTTAAGAGCGTGTGAAAGCAAGTGTGTCCGTTGATTTTTGAAAAATGGAAAAAGAGCAGTATCAGTCGGTGATTCGATTCTTGTTTTTGGACGGGAACTCGCGCAGCGAAATCAAAAAGCGCTTGGATGCTGTGTACGGTGACTCTTCTCCTTCGAAGGCGACCGTCAAAAATTGGTTTAACGAGTTTCAACGTGGTCGCACGTCGATTTTTGAAGAGGGCTCAAGAGGGCTCAAGAGGCTCAACTCCAGGTGCTCCGAAAACGGCTACCACGGAGGATAACGTGACAAAAATTCACGATCTCGTATTGGCAGATCGACGATTGAAGATGCGCGAGATAGCTAAGATCGTAGGCATCTCAAAAGACCGCGTGGGTCATGTCCTGCATGAAATTTTGGGCATGAGAAAGCCGTCGGCGCGATGGGTGTCGCGTTTGCTCACTCAGGACAACAAGCGCAACCGTGAGATAACTTCAGAGCAATGTCTGACGCTGTTTAAGCGCAATCCGAAGGAGTTTCTGCGTCGTTTCGTGACAGTCGACGAAACATGGATCCACTGGTATACACCAGAAACCAAGGAACAGTCGAAACAGTGGACTTTACCCTGCGAAAGTGCTCCGATGAAGGCGAAGACTGCCCCATCGTCAGTATTGGATCGATTTGACGTCGAATTGCAGAAAAAACGGCCCCATTTGGCGAAGAAAAAAGTGCTCTTCCACCATGACAACGCACCGGCTCACACCTCCGCCGTCACCATGGCCAAATTAGTCGAATTAGGCTACGAACTGCTGCCCCATCCACCTTATTCTCCAGATTTAGCCCCGTGCGACTTCTTTTTGTTTCCAAACTTGAAAAAGTCACTCGCCGGGCAGAAATTTGAGTCGAATGAGGAGTTAATCGCTGCCACGGAAGCCTACTTTTCAGACCTCGAGAAAACGTATTTTTCAGACGGGTTAAAGAAGTTGGAGCATCACTGGGCCAAGTGTATCGAACTAAAAGGAGACTATGTTGAAAAATAAAACGCCACTTTTCTAAAATTTTCGTTTTTCTTTTGTAGGCTAAGTACTTATCGGACCACCCTCGTAATCATATTAGAGAGCCCACTGAGATCGTTTGTGAATTCAACAGCGATTTCGCAGGCATTGCTTTTGTCGTACGCTTTTATAAGGAATTGCTTGAAATTTTCGTAGTTTAGTACGTATGAAGAACTGTTGATCTCGATTTCACCTTTGACCGATGCTAGAATGTCGTCCATGTCGTCGAAGTCGTTTGTATCAGAAGCATTGTCAGGCTGCTCATGAGCATCCTTTTTGGATGTTTTCTTTAGGGGAGGTTTCAAGGCAAGTTGAGATAGCTTAATGTTACGAGTGATTCTTCCTTTGATATCAGAAAAACTGGGGGTTGAAGAGTTACTAGTAGTAGATATAGCTCTTTTTTGATGAGAGATTTTTGGTAGGAGGCTATTAGATAAAGAAGAGTTTACGTTAGTGGGTGTACTATTCAAAACAGGTATTTCATAGGGAGCATTCATTGGAATAGCTTCTTGAATAAGAGGTGATGATGTTTTGCTTATTTCATTATTATCAGTGGATTCGAGTGAGGGCATAACAGACGGAGGAGTGTTGTTATTAATGGGACATTGCCTAGAAATATACCCAGCTTTATGACACGTGAAACAGCAAGTAGAGTCGGTACTGAAGAATATCCAATAACTTGTGTTGTTGTGATTGATTTGTAACGATTCGGGCAGTAATGACTCATCACCTTCTTTGATATAGACTTGGCGTCGGAACGAAAGAATGTGAGAACGACCAGGTTTGCTGGTGCTAGCACGAATATGATGAATATTGGAAACTGTATGTACTCCATGTTCACTCAAAGCACTGACCAAGACTTGATTTGGAATTATGGGGTTAACATTGGAGATCATAACACGTTTGTTTTTTTCAATGAGAGGTAGTATATTGAGTTGATGATCGACCACTTGAATACTTTTATTTTCGAGATCTTGTACGGTAGTTTGGTTTGAGAGAAAGATACAAACACGCCCTTCGGAGATTTTGGAGATGAACTTGATTTCGTTAACATTGATCAATTTTTCAAGCCCGTCGATTTGATCATCCAATGTCGAACCTTCTACAGCTTCGATAACAATAGCATGTTCGCTTTTAGGCTGGTATGTAGCTTGTGCGTATGTAACTGGAACTTGAGAGATTGGAGCACATTGCTTAACCTGGGTTTTAGCTGGGCCCTCCACTAGGAGAACCATAGCTGGTTGATTTTGCAGTTAAAAAAAACTGCGAGAAATTATCGTCAAATCGTGCCAAGCTGCGATATACCTCAGATCGCGATTAAAGCGTGGTTCTTACATATCACTATGTTATAAGCACAAACGTAAACAAAGCGACTGTACACGGGGACGTCGATACACGTCTGCTCGCTACAACTGCTCTAGGAGCTCTGACCGGCACAGATTGATGGAGTCATGGGACAGTCGCATCTAGACAACTGTGCCGTTTTATACCTGAGAACATCGGCGGAGCAGAGACAAAAACTGCAAAGATTGAGTAACTTATGTGTGAGGTATATTTTTAGTATCCCACGGGATGAGTCAGTTTATCCATTTATAGTGAAACTTGGTTAGCTCCCCACGGACATTCGCAGGGATTATTTCACGTCCCTGTTTATGTATACGTGTTTGCATATGCGGAAGCCTGGCTATCTGGTTGTGTTCTTTATTGAACATAAGCCATGATAACGAGGAAGGGTGGTCAGCCGGAGTTCATGGATACTGAAGCAAGGACGGAGACGGCCCGTAGATCTTTCCAGATATTGGAGGTACGTCTTTGGAACTCTCTTCCTCCGAGTTTAAGACACACACCTTCGCTCGGCTGTTTCAAGGCTAGAATGAGGGAATACTTTCTGCAGCTGAGAGCGTGGGCCTTGAAGTTCTATTGGAGATTTTTATTTTATTGAATTAAGTTGACTATGACAATTGTCTTTGAATATCTTTTGACTGAATCACTCGTAGTAAGAAAAAACTTCTAGTCTTGCTATATACATATTTGATTTTCTGGAACTCCGACACATTAACAGTTCAATTCAAGTCCTCTTTAGCTATAAACTAATATTTATCATATCAATTTATTGACTTTATATTGTTTGGACTAAGGAAATCTACAATTGACTCTAATCAAATCAAATTGTGATACCTTGATAAAAATAATTACTATTGAAACTAATTTTATTATACATATATATAATATAACTATGTTATGCGTGTATTACACTAATATGTAAATTTTGCTAAATAGTAAATAAAGAAGGATCAATCAATAAATCTCTCTCAACAAGGCCTCCTCCGTCTGCCTCATATTATAAGTCGCGCCGTCTCCAACTTTGTAACGCTTTGTTAGCATTATCCTCCCCTCTGTAAGTCTTAGGCTAGCTCCTCTAGCACTATAGATCCTATACGCTCATGTTATGCTATACCATCACACACGCCACGGGCATTATTAATTGTCAGATTAATACGTGATATCAATTTATCGCCACCTCCCCTCCTGTATTTTAATGTCGCCTCCTTCCCACCTCCGTCATATTAATCACATTATTTGCCAAATTCCACCGTTTCCTGACTTTTCCGCGATCTTCTACGCGTACCAGTCACTTCAAGAACCAGCTTCTATCGCATCATTACGTTATGGGTCAGCTCCCATCGTATCATAACATGATGGGACTACAACAGCTTCCATTTTTATGACTCACTTCTGGGGGCCAGAATGAACATAGCTATAATATTTATTGTTGGTCTGCTGTTTCAAAAACAATCATTAGTCTGCATAATTTGGCTTCTTGAGTTTAGTGACATTGATCAATCTTTACCTAATCGACATTTTATTCATAACAGTTCACGCGTACTGAAAGTTAAAGACAGCTGTTATTCGTAATCGGCTAATCGTTGCAAGTACTCTTCTGGAGCCAGCCACTAACTAGCTAATCTTTCATATTAATTATCTCATTACCTAGTCTCGGAAAAAATTATTTTTAGTCCTATTTTTTTTAATTTTTCAAAATGAATCCTATAATTTGAATCACTTTATATTGTAATAACGGGTTAAATGAATAATTATAGAATTTAATGCTATCAGCAAATGAATTATCCATCACTTCAACTACCGCCTAGATCTGTTACTTGTGTACCAAACGCGTGAGAATATATGGTAGAGAAAGGAGCGATTCAGTAAAACCAAAAGGGCGATGAGCGGAAAAAATTTGTTTTTTCTTGTCTGACAAAACTATTCTCGTCTAGTTGTCTATAGCCCATCCCCTTATAATCAGTTCTCGCCTTTTCTAGCATGCTTCCGAATTTCTTGGTCAGTATTTCTCTCCTATTCGCAGTATTTAGTTAGTATAGGCACACGCCTTAATGTATATCCATTCATTAGAATATATAATATATATTTAGTTATTTTTTGTGTGTGAGTATATATATAAAGGGATAAGTATTTTTTTGTTTCGTAAACTATGTTTCTTTTTCCCCTTTTTAACTTTTATTTGCTCTTCGTATTTTTTTTAATTGGGCTATACACTCATCAATATATACAATATTATAGATATTTCCATAAGATGCATTATGAATTAGCTATGTATGGTCTCGAAATAGTTATAAAAATCATTTATATCTAATCGATTACATTATCAATAAAAAATTTAATTAATTTTTACTTTCAACAACAATAAAAATACAGTTAATAGCTTGACTTTTAAACGCTGAGTGTGTCTTCTCTTTCATTAAAAATATGCTACGATGCACTCTATTGGTCTATTATTTCACCCTTAACATTTTATCGACTGTACTAATATTTTTTTCATAACTGACATGATATGTATCTATATATAACATATTGCTTTTTTTAGCTAGAGGTACGAAGATTGTGTGGAAATAGGATAATTGATGAGGGCGAACAATGTGATTGTGGTACCATAGACGAATGTCAGAATTTAGATCCTTGTTGTGATGCTATAACTTGTAAGCTAACACGAGAATCAGAATGTGCATCTGGACCCTGCTGCAAAAATTGCAAGGTAATTTAGTTATAGAACTAAGATAGTACAAAGTAATTAAATAATAATAACAACGTTTTATACTATTTCTGATTATAAGTTACAAACATTTTGAAACACAGTCACAAATTATACATTTTTGAGAAGATGGTTATTTATATGATAGAAAAATATACTTTATTACACACAGATCCTATAAATAACTTCTTTAGAAGGCATATACAAAAAATCAACATGTCATGTCCTAACCAAAAACTTGTTCTATTCGTGAAGATTGAAGTCTTGCCATTACGTTTCATACCAAGTGCAATTCTGAGGCTGAATATCCGTAACAGCACTCGAAAAGAAATATCGCACAGAATTATATGCTGGTTCAAATGTTACAATTACCTTTTCATACAAAAGAAACGTATTCGAGTTGCAAGTAGCAGTGCAAATGAATTATCAATCTCTCCGACTTCCGCCTAGGTCTTCTACTTGTATACCGAATGTTACTGTGCATACGTTTCGTGCAACTGAAAATAAGCGCAAAATCACGAAACAAAAAAAGAGATAAATGCGAAATCTAGTATCCGATAATTTCAAGTTCAATAAAAGTTCTTACTGCAAGCGAGTTGCAAGCCAATATCCTTTCAGACTACAATAACCTGTTTCATCCTAAAATTATACATTTGATCATGAACTTTCAAAGATGTATTGATATATATTTTCAACTTCCTAAAAAATGTCCAAAGCCATGGTTCACTATTTTTAAGGACACGCTATAAATCTGACATTCAGAAAACGGAAAAAACATTTCCATCTGCTGATTTTTTCTGATGATTCTTTACTTTTGTGTTGCCCAAAAAAAAACTGCATGATAAATTGTTTATAAAGGAGTCCGGAAGGCTCTGTTGCTCTACGAAAGCACGAAAGTGCAAGATTTCTCACGCGATAAGGAAAATGATGGGAATAGGCGTATTCAATGATAAGAATTAACAATCTATTTGATACTTATATATTCTTACGTCTTAAAAACATATATCGGCATTTATTTCATTCGACCGACAACGGGCCAATGTTACAAAATTAACAAATTTGTGTCACCGCGACGCCGGAAAGTTCTAACTAATAACCATGAAATCTCGGCGACGATCAGCACGAATATCCTCGAGAGATTACTCTCTAAATTGTGACTCAGGCGAAGGACCACCGAATCGTTCCTATTACACGACGCGTTTTCGGCAATATTGGTGAGTGAGAGAGAAACAAATTTTTTTAGGAGATGCAGCTACAGCCAACCGAAAATGTAACGCCTCTCTTGTACACTGCAGCTCCTCCAAAGATCTAATCAGTTGTTGTCTACACTGAACTATCGCAGTACCTCCGCATAATCTTTCGCATAATTGTCGCACTAAACAAATGAACACGCCATCATAAATCGTAACTCACGATCACGTAATTCTCTTCTATTGTACCACATGTACTGAGCCGTCTTAAATTTATTAAATCAATCAACTGCCCGGGCTTGATCTCGTCGATCCATTTTTTAGGGCTTTAAAACGTGCGGTTTTCAAAATACGACGCATCTTTACGCCATCTTTACACGTCAGGGATATCACGAATTAATGAAGGGTCCACCCATGCAAGACTGCAAGTCCTTCCTCCTTCGTGGATAAACTGTTGGAGAGGTACTAAGAGTCAGTGAATGTCGCTCGACTCTTATAGTACATATAAATGAAAAATAAAATTCAATAATAATAATAAGAAAATGACACTCAATATCGAAATAAAACAGCCACACTCATTATTACTCATACCTTCTCATAATACACTAGCGGCTTCTCAAACTTCGGTGAGGGGATCAGCGTATCTGCCCTATATCCTTTTAAATTTTAATAACTAAAATAAATTTTTTTTACAGCGCTCATCTCATAAAACACCGTCGACACTACCTCCGGCACTACCATGCACGGTCCTCGATACAAAATTAATGCTGCAATGAATTTGAACCCGCTAACGTCGACTCAAACTGAAAACAAAGCATTTAGCGTGAAACCTGCACCGACAACACCGTAGAATAAAGACCATGATAGACAGGCAAAAACATAGAAGAGAGACGAAAATTCTCTCCTCTCGCCTCATACATGAACGCAGTCACAGCATGCGTACAGTACGAAAACAAAACAAATAAAATCTTAAATAAGCACGCAAAAATCTCGCATCCATACCACTCTTTACTCTTCATACACAGATATATTCGACGCGCTAGTAACGATAAATGCAAATTGAGAGGTGAAAACGCAAGAGAAAGTGGCAAGCTAAGCTGTTGATATAAAAATCGAGTTCGCCAGCGGACGTTTGCTTTACGAGCCGATGCCCAATCACCAAAACAACAACAAACATTTGCTTTGCTGCTGCCTCATTCTCCACTATGAGTCGAGTGAGCTTTACTCAACTTTCTAACGATTAAACTTATTTTCAAAAATTCTCACACTGAAAACGACGAATTCCCAAATTTTCACATGAAAGAAAACAAACAAAAACGCCTATTCTCTTCATACATGCGACCGCAAATCCCCACATAGAATGCCATGTTATACGTTTCTATACTTTTGCGTTTCCTAAAAGAAACTGCACGACAAATTGTTTATAAATGAAAAGTCCGAAAGTCTCTGTTGCTTAGTAACGGCACAGAAGGGTAAGATTTCTCACGTATGCGATAAGAAAAAGGACAGGAATAGGCGTAATCAATAACAAGAATTCATAATCTATTTAACATTTATGTACATAGTAGATAAGCAATGTATGTTTGAAGCCACTTCGTGGAGGGTTCAGGTAGTTTGAAACATATATAGGGATTTGCGCGTGCGCGCGCTGCGCATGCATCGTGGGTGGTCGGGGAGTGAGAGGTGCCTCCCACCGACCTCCTGATGGTAGTGGTTCCTTGACCTAGTCGCAACCACCCAGAGCCCCCCCCCCTATTAGTAAATAATAAAATAATAAATTTTATTATATAGACTGTCAAGGTAGATTCCTTCTATAGAGATCATAAAGGTAGGATGCTATATAAATTGGTAGGGGACTTGGTAAGCTATATGCTGGCTAGGTGTGAGCCCTCGGAGAGGGGGTAGCGTCTCTAAATGATAAAATTTGTAATAATGGAAAGAAGAGAAATAGTGAGAGCTGGAAATCCACTTAATTTTAATTATATTCGGCAACGTTTCGTCAGCACAGTTGGTAATAATTTGTTGTTTCTCTGTTAAGAAAGCCTGAAGAGGTCAGCAAATGTACTGACGAAACGTTGCTGAATATAATTAGAGTTAAGTTAATTTCCAGCTCTCACTATTTCCCTTCTTTCCATTATTATAAATTTTATCATTTAAGAAAACTATAAGGAAATCAAGACAGTACGAGTATGTTACGTATTAAAAAGGTAGCGTCTCTATCTTGGTAAGCTATATGTGCGGGATAAGTATAGACCCTCGAAGAGTGGGTAGCCCCTAGCTTAGTAAGCTATATGCTGGTTAGTCGCATACACTGTATATCGTGGATGCTGCTCTCTCTCTCTCTCTCGCTTTCTTCCTCTCTCTCTCGCTTTCTTCCTCTCTCTCTCGTTCTCCTTCGACAGTAGGGCTCTCAGTAAGTATATGCTGACTAGGTGTAGGCCCTCGGGGAGGGTGTAGCGTTTCTAGCTTGTAGTGCACTGGCTAAGTTATATATTGGCTCGGCGTACTTCTCTCTCCCTCTTTTGCTTGAGATGTATAGGGAGGGGAAGATGTTTGCTAAAGCTGCATTAAGTTTATATTGAAAGATAGAGTTCAGTGCACCACCCCCACTTAGCTCACCAAGTAATCTTTGCCTACGATTCTCCACTCAACTACTCTCCCACTTTATATTCTCCCACCTCCCTTAGGTATATTTATTTGTAGTAAGTAGAAAATGTAATTATTAGCAATTATCTATCTCCATTTTGAATCCTTGTCCTCGTAAATATATTCGAACAATACGATAGCTAGCCTAGAAAAGAGAACGTTGGAATTCAATATATACTCTATTTAGTTAGATGTCTCTGCAGTTGCCTCCCCATTTTTCAGTATAAGCTACTATTTCCATAGGTCACAGTACTGCGTACACTAGTTTAGTGTCACAACAATCGCCTCCCCAATTTTCCGGCAGAAGATATCCCTTCCATAGCTCACAGCGCCGAAGCCGCTGCGAAGAGCGCCACCGCCTGCCTTTGAAAGTTAGTCCACCGTAAAAAAGAGCACAGTCTGTTAAGATCGTCTGTAGCCCTAGATGGTAGTTAACAGTAGTCCCTATTGACTACTAGTAGCTAGAAAAAGCAGCTTACAGACCCTGTATAATTCATAAGTATCTTAAAGCCAACTCTTAATTTACAAAGTAATTTATTAAGTATCTCAATAAATGTGTCTTCAATTTCATATTTTGAACAAACTAAAAGATCTGTGGTCGGCCTATTATAAATTTCTTGACAAAGGAGTCGACGTAGATAATTTTTTTAGATGGAAATATTTAGCAAATTCTGCTTTCATTGCTCTTGATCGATATTTAAAGCTGAGTTATTTATATCGGGAAATACTACAAGGTCAAACTTGTGTTACACAATTGATTTTTCTAGAAACACAATTTAATAATTTCATAAAAGTCAGTAGAATTATTCAAACATCTTAGTTAAATATAGATTAAATTCAAGGAGATGGTATTATTTGGGACCAATTCATTCTGCTTTTGAAAATCGTTTTAACCCATTAACGTCCAAAATGTCAAAATTTCTTGCACGTTTTCAAAGTGATTTTTTCCTATGTAATTGGCGTTGAAAAAATTCTTGAACCACATATTCTGATGTAAAATTACATGCTCTTTCAGAATCCGTTGGCAGAATCATGATAAAACTCACAGGAAAAGAGATATGCTCGATTGAAACATAAAAAACACCTAAATTTTCGAAAAAAAAAATTTTTAGGATTTTTTTTCGAAGTGTTACGGTGAAGATATCACCTTGCGACCGTGATCAAAGGTGATCATGGGATTTGAAGTTTAACAGGGAATTTTTTTGTTTACCTTGAACCATCGCTTCTTTACAAAATGGCGGAAAAAACGAATTTTTTTTTTTCAATCTTCATCAACTTTTTTCTCAAAATCTATGGTCTTTAGAAAAAAATTCATAAAAACAAAAATGCCTTAGAATCGCTCGAGGAACATTCTCAAATTTTTTCAGAATTTTTTGAGACAATTTTTGATTTTTCGGGAAACTTGGGAAATGGAATTTTCAAAAATGTCTCCAAAAATTCTGAAAAAATTTTAGGATGTTTCTCGAGTGATTCTAAGACATTTTTGTGCTTATGAATTTTTTTCTAAAGTCCATAGATTTCGAGAAAAAAATTGATAAAGTTGAAAAAATAAAAATTCGTTTTTGCCGCCATTTTGTAAAGAAGCGATGGTTCAAGGTAAACAAAAAAATTCCCTGTTAAACTTCAAATCCCATGATCACCTTTGATCACGGTCGCAAGGTGATATCTTCACCGTAACACTTCGAAAAAAAAATCCTAAAAATTTTTTTTTTTCGAAAATTTAGGTGTTTTTTATGTTTCAATCGAGCATATCTCTTTTCCTGTGAGTTTTATCATGATTCTGGCAACGGATTCTGAAAGAGCATGCAATTTTACATCAGAATATGTGGTTCAAGAATTTTTTCAACGCCAATTACATAGGAAAAAATTACTTTGAAAACGTGCAAGAAATTTTGACATTTTGGATGTTAATGGGTTAATACTATAATTATAGCAAATCATCATCATGTGGATATAAAGCTGTTTTTAAATGAAGCAAAAAACTTTTAGAAAAGCAAATACCGAAGTTTCTAGCTATCCACAATGCATTTCAGATAAATGTGGAATTTTCAGCTCAGTTTATTATTAAAAAGAATAATGAAGAGAATATCCAAATTAAATACTTTAACACTAATAAAAATCAATACATTTATATAAGTAATGATATAATTGAATAGTTTGAAAAAAATATTAAAGACATTTCGTTTAAAAATATAGAAGAATTTCAAGAAAGATAGTCTGGTTGGTCATTAAAGACTATTGTTAGGCTGACAGTTAATATAAATAAACACAATCCACCCAAACCTTGCTTATATATTTCATTACCTTAGAAATGAGAAAAGCTTGTATTAACGTCAGGAATACAGACAATGAATGTTTCAAATGGGCTGTACTATCTTGTCTTCATTTTACCGATAGTTATAAAAACCATGTATAAAACCAGTAATTATGCGCGCTTTGAAAAAGAATTGCAATTTAATAATACAACGTTTCCTGTAAAAATGAAAAATATTCAAGAACTCGAAGCTTTTAGCGTTGGATATATATAAAATGTAGATATGATCATAGTAAGTCAGAGTATAAGTCCTGTAGAAAACATTTGAAGAAGAGACGCCTGATCAATGGCTTATAAAACAATTAAAAATATTATTAGCTTAGTTGAAAGAAGTATATCAAAATGCTTTAGCAATGAATCTTTCCTTTATAGATGAATATACATTTAATGAGCTATGAAGTGTCACATATGCAATGAAAGTTTTAAGGAAGAAGAAAGGAAAGTTAGAGATCATTGTCATTTAACAGGTAGATTTAGAGGAGCTGCTAACGATCATTGTAAGTTGAATTATAAACAGGAAAATTTCATTCTAGTAGTATTTTACAATTTTACAAGCTATGACTCTCATTTTATCGTGACAGAAATTGCTACTAATCCAGATTTTGAGGGAAAAATTTCTTTTCTTGCAGAGAACAAACAGCGTTCTATATCTTTTACAAAAAATGTTCACGGTTATGTCATTAGTTTACGTTTTATTGATTCGTTTCGTTTTATGCCTTCATCTCTAGATAAATTAGCATCATATTTACCTAAACTAGATATTGTGAAAAGAGAATTTGCGAAAGATAATTTCACAGCAAGACAAATTGATTTACTTAAAAGGAAAGGTGTCTTCCTATATAAATACCTTAACAGTTTAAATAGTCTGACAGAAAATCAATTACCTTCTATTGAAGGATTTTATAGTCAATTTACAGATAGTGATATATCCATGGCAGATTACATTCACGCACAAAACGTTTGGAATACTTTTCAAATTAAAGATTTAGGTCAGTATTCTAATCTTTATCTGGAAACGAACGTTTTAATATTAGCTAATATTTTCGAAAATTTTCGTATAACCTGTATGAATACGTATGAATTTGACCTAGCACATTATTTCACAACTCCAGGATTAACATGGGATGCTATTTCAAAGTGTACAAATATTGATCTCGAACTGTTAAGTGATAATGATATGGTCTTTTTTATTCAGAAAGGCATTCGTGGAGGTATCAGCCAATGTTCTAACAGACATGAAAAAGCAAATAATAAGTATATAAGTGCAGATTTCAATGAGAATGAACAAAACAAGATTTTGATGTATTTTGATGTAAATAATCTATACGGATGAGCAATGACACTACCTTTACCATATAGGCAATTTGAGTGGATTGCAAATGTTAACGATTTTGCTATCGTCGATGAGAAAGTTGCTGCGTTTGCTGTAGCTAACATAATGAAAGTTAAAATTAAACTTGGTATGGGTGTTAATATTGTAAAACGTGAAAAGAAACGAGGCAAGGAATTAAAAAATCATTAACAACAACAACAACGACGAAAAACATCTGTTAAAAGTAAAAATCTATCAATTGCATTGAAAAAAATTATTAACGCTGCCTCGAGAAGTGTTGTGCCTAGTAATAGATTACTCTTCGTCATTCGTTCGGCTATAAAAGGCGCCAAAGAAGTTGCGAAAAAGGCTGGAGGTAGAAGAAAAATAAATACGCCCCATACTCTACCAATTCCTAGTAAAGTAGATGGAGCTCTCCCTTTTATAATTCCATTATTTGCCGCTTTGAGCGCCACTGGAACTCTAGATAGAGAAGCTGCTTCAATAGCATAAGCCGTTAATAGTGCTAAGGCTGCTCAAAATCAATTGAAAAAAGCTTATAGACACAAAAAAATTATGGAAAATATTACTATTGATAAAGGACTTTATTTGAAACCACATTGTAAAGGTTATGGCATTTGTCTGTAACCATTTTCAAGTGGAAAAGGTTGAAAAAAAAGTTTAATTTAACTTTACCTAATCGAGTACTGACAGATCACGATATAAAAAAATATGCTAAAATACTAAACATTGCAAACAATTTTTGAAGTGTTTTCAAGCGTAATGCTCCACCAGCCGATGGACCACGATATCAAGAAACACTTATTGTAAATTTAGATGATGAAAGTGGACCAGATACTCATTGAGTAGCATATAAAAAGAAAGGTGATGACGTTGTGTATTTTGATAGTTTTGGTAAGTGGTAACAGAGATTAGTAGGGAGATTGCTGACGGCAATGCTTCCGAGCGTGCCCGACAAATGTTACTGGTTCGAGCGCCCCGTAGTGGCCAAAGCACCGAAGCTGACGCACATTTTCGTTCGGCGCGAGAGGGGAATACCAAACGTGCGTCTAATATACAGAGGAGAAGAAGAGAATGTGCGTCTGACCAATCACGTTAGCCGATGGGCGGGGCGAAGAAAGAGTGCGAGTTTGAGCACTCGAAGAGAATTTCGTCTCGGCAAATCTTTTCTCTTCGACCAGAATAGAGGCTTCGATTCCCACTTGATGCAATTTTTTTTTTTTCATAATGAAATATCTCGAAATATCTTAATTATTACAGCAAATATCTACAACTTAAGCCCCTTTTTTAATCACAAACCCTCGTACATTTCTATGAACATATGTAACTTTCGTACTACATGATCCTAGTGCGTTGATAGCCCAGATGGCTAACACATGCTTCTTGGTTTCAGTTTTGTCGTCCCGGGTTCCAGTCCACGTAGATACCATAGATAAAAAATTTTTTTTCTCACAATTAACTCACAATTAATTTGTATGATGACGAGATTAATTTTTATATTTATAATTTCAATATAAATTCTAACTTCATTAAGTATGAAGTTAGACCGACGTCTCGAGTTGGGTTCAATTCCTACTCAATGTTATGTTTTTCCTTTGGTTTTAACTTTTTTTTAGATATAATTTATAACGGTTATTTCAGAAAATAACTCATGTCTATTTATACAGCTTTTATTAATTATCTGGGTATGAGGATGCAGTTCCTTTTGACAGGGTATTATCACACAAAAGTGTAAATTTATACTACCGACTAATCTTTTTCAGGTACATAATCGTAATGAGAAATAATATTTATTTCTTGAACGGTTATAATATTTTGATTCGGTAGAAAAGTGCGCGGGATTTTCCTAACTATTAAGCCCATTTATATCTATAAAAATTGAATCAATATGCTACATAGATTCAGTTTCTATTGATCTCGGAATGTTCAATTTTAAAAATTTTTTTTTATGAACAAAAACTAAAATGCGCGTAATTGTTAATAAATTTTATTGGTCTTTCGCAATCATGTGCAGATTTTAAATAATTTTCCTACGTCAATTTTCATCAATTTTCCGCTCAGTTCCTTCATCCACACTTAGAATTTTCTTTCTTTTTTAAATATACATGACTTTGACATTTATATATTTTCACGATAAAAATAGAATTTTATTTGCCAAAATAATGATAGAGTGCATTGCATTGCCAAATTTATTTCTTCACAAGTGGCTTGATAAAAGGCAACGTTTAAAAAAAGACTACCAATAAGTATTTGTGTATATATATCATCTAGAAAATGTTTCCTAATACAAATCGAACGTTTGCTGGTCCTCAAATAATCAACAGAAACTTGTAATTATTACTCTTAAAAATACGAGCTCTCTAAGTATATATTCGTATATGTTTGTTTTTTCAAGTTGGAGCCGTAATTCACTACAGTTTCGTATTCTCGTTGCGTTAAGTGTGATATAACCGTCTAATAATTATTCTAATTTCGGGAAGAAAATGATGTTAAATATATTAATGTTTATAAAATAAACTTTTAGGCGTCTTTTACATGAATATATTTTCATCAAACCTTATTTAGTCAAGAATGCTTTTAGAAAAGATTTTCTTATCACTTTAGAGTAATCGATAAATCATACTTAAACTTCAGCGTTGATTTTATGTCCAGAGAACACATTGGTACACGTGTTTTGACTTTAAATTTCGAACGTAGAAAGCATCTGACATTGACGTTAATATTTTAAAGATCACACGTCTTTTTATAGTCAATAGCGTTTCGATAATTACTAGAATTGATACTTTGCAAATCGAGCATTCTTCTGTTAATCTGCGTGCTTTAACATAATACACGCGTTAATATTAATGATTTAATAAACAAATTAATTTAATAAGCAACTTCATAAATTATAGCTTTTATAGTATACATATAAAGTTAAACTTAATAAATTGTAGCTTTTATAATATACATATACAGATGTTACATACAAATAATATAAATGGGTAACGTAGATATATCAATATACTTTTGTTTATATAGAAAACTAAACAACACTATCGCATAACAGTTAACAGCCATTGCCTTATTTCACGTATACGCCACTCCTATAAATTATTTTCTCCTTTATTAATAATATTACTTTGATTATTTGCATAATTATGTAAAAAAACGAAAAAATTCCATTATATCCGTCTTGTAGATTTTACAAAATTAAAAGACACGTATTTTTTCTTTTTTCGATTAATAGAAAATTGACTGAGTTACGGCGTGCCAAAGGTACCCACGATTATTCGGATATATGCAAATGCTATGTTATCGTGACGTCACGGAAAGCTTTATCGCGCTCTTTCTCGGCCAGTTTTTGATTGATTAAATAAACAAAAAATACGTGTCTTTTATTTTTTAAACATCTACAAGGCGGATATAATAGATTTTTTTCGTTTTTTTTCATAGTTTACTAGTTTCACTGCATCGCATGAACTTACTTAAAGATAGGGGAATTATAAATAAATATGTTAAAAAACAGATATTTTGCGAAGCTAAAAATAATGGAAAAATCTTTTCAACCGCAACAAAATACCTATAGAATATATATATACACACCTGTCTCTAAAAGAACGCAAGTGTAAAAAACACTAAAAAATGTTAATTGTTACGTCGTAGGTCTGCCTTTTAAAAAAATACTCGGATTTGCTGGGACAATCGAGGCCTATGGTAATGAAATGAGTAAAACACTTAACATTAAAACTTTCTGGAGAAACAAATTTAAAGGATTAATACGATGCCGCAATTCAAACGTTTTTGTCGTTACATTTTCAAAAATAAAAGACACATATTTTTTTCTTTTTTTGATAATGAATAATTATTAATTTACATGGCGGGGACAATAATTTAGAGTTCAGTTGGCGTTGTTTTATTTCATCAAGTATTATTATTACTTATATACTATTTGAGAGGTCTATCATCCTCGGTCTATCAGTTTCGATTTAAAAACAATAAGTTGACCTTGAAATAACCTTCAAGAATATCGTCAAGATCAAATCCAAGGCCACCGTTAAATTCCTCTTTGAAAGTTACTAGAAAAGTGACCTTAATCTTTTTTAAAAATAATTTACATAGAAAATGTTGTAGGAGTTTCTGGACTTCTTGGAAACCCTGTACAGGGCATCCCACTTTAATTTAGGTTATAAGAGAACTCCGAACTTTGCAAAGTATTCTTAAAATTTTTCAATAAAAAATTGTAAGTTATGAAGGGATTTACTTGAACTTTATTTTCAAGGTTAATACAGGGTTAACTTTGTTTTTTAAGTAGGAACCCGACTTTTTTACCCAGGATTCCATAGAGTGAAAAATTCTATGTTTATATAATGTATCCCAGAGAACCTGCAAGGTTATTTCGAGGTAATAGAAGTTTGCAATCTTTTTTTTCACTCATTCTCTACCTAAATTACATAAGAACTTTAAAGATTCATGAAAAATTTTAAAGACAAAAGTTACTATACTTTAAGAGGGGCATCCACTTTGACTTTCAAGATAATTTGAAGGTCATTTCAAGGGCAGTTTTGTTTTCGAGCTGCAGAATGTGATATAAGTCATTTTTTCTACTTTTTCGAATACTTTGCAAAGTTTTAAATTATATTACTGTCCAAGTTAAAATAGGACGCTGTATATTTATCAGACAATAAATTACACAAATACATTTTTGTTATATTATAAGCATGAATGTTTATTCTAAATAATATTTGAAATACATAAAAATATCGGTAGAAATAGTACATGTACAATAAATACATAATATTAATAATACATAATATTATATAGCATCTTTTTTGCTCCAATGATACGTTCAGGCAGAGCAGTTTACAGCATATTATTTAAATTTTTTTCTAATTTTGACAGGTTTCCACACCACCACAGAGGTACTGTCAATTAGCATGTTACAAGAAGGCGAGACTGTTTAACACATTAAAATTAAATTTGAATAAAATTATACATAATATTTGTATCTTTTTTAGTTTTTTAGTTTTTTTCTCTCGTTGTTCCTTATAACACACTCGGCGCGTTGTTTTTTTTTTGTTTGACTTCAAAACATTGCATAAAAAAATATAAATTAATAATTTAATTAATTGCATGGTATGCTGCAATAATAAAATTATTAAATACTTTTTCATGAAAATATATGAAATAAAACCGTGGAAAACTCGCCTAGAGCCCTACTGTAACCACGAGAGTCTCTTTCCTAACCAAGATATTAATCTACACGAGGGAGAGTGAAGAAGAATGAAAAATTTGTATACAAGGGTGCGGAATTAGGAATAGTTAAAGAATTTAAATATTTAGGATTCCGGTCTACACAAAAAACACGTACGCGACACATACTAAAAGAATGGCAGAAAAAGCAAGTCGGGCAATCAACGCAGCACAGGGGGTTATGAAAAGAGCAAGAATTGATAGCTTGAGAAAGCGGCTACATCTCATAGATAGTATTATCAAAGCGAAATGTATGTACAGGATAGAAATATGGGGTTGAAGAAAATGGGAAACAATAGAAAGAGTACAAGAAAAATTCAAAAAGATAGCCAATTATAAGGAAAGCGAAGGAAAATGTCCGATGAGTAACGATAATAACGATTAAGACTGTGAGTCACGCTAATGCTTTAGGAAATTTATTAAATAAAGCTGTATTTGTAATTTAGATGTAAGGGAACTAATGTAAAAGACCAAAAAAGCTATAAATGTACAAGAATAAATAAATAAATACAATTTAATTTACAAATTAAAATATACAAACAATATAAACGCTATATAAACATATATACGATATTAAATGAACAATATGATATAATTAAATGAACAACATGAACATAATTAAACATATATATAAAAGTTATATAAAATTAACGCAAGTATAATATAATATAAATAATAGATAAAAGAGAAAGACTGGAGATAGTAAAGGAATACAAATATTTAGGATTTTGGTTTACTATGAAGGGTGGATATGAAACACATTTAAAGAAGATGAAGCAAAAAGCGCAGAGGTCGATGAATAGCACATGGGGTCTAATGAAGAGAGCAAGACTCAATACACTGGAAAGAATACTGCTAATACTAAATTCAATGGGGAGAGCGGGATGTCTATATGAATCGGAGTTATGGAGCTGGACACCGCAAGAAGAAATGGAAAAAATTCAAGCAAAGGTAGTCAAGATGGCACTAGGTAGCAATATGAATACACTAGATTATATATGGAAAATAGAGGCAGGGATAGAAGGCTTATATTTGGAAACAATAAAGAGGGCGACAAACTACATAGCGAAAATCGTTGAAATGGATGACAAAAGACTCCCGAAAATATCCCTTATAAATAGGTGATGGATGCCATAATGAAGAATTTTATTCGTGTTCTAATTGGTTGGAATATAGTCACGTGATATACTGTTATGGCAGCAAATATTCGTGTAATGTGGTTTCGAGTGGAGATTTTATTAATAAAAACTCATTTTATCATAATTGACACGGAGAATTTTAAAGATAATGAAAATAAAAAAGTATGTGGCAATGTTAATATTTTTACACTCATTTTATGACATTAGCAACGATTAAATCGTTTGGTCAAAGCGAGAGGTTATTGTGCTTGGAATTATTATGATAATCTGATATATTTGAATGTGTAAGGTTGAAAAACTGTTGCAATATTGTAATTTTTATTAAAAGAGTAGGATAAAAGTTTGATAGTAATTTGACCCGTATAGTTGAAAAGAACTAAAGAGATTGCTTATATCAGTTTTCGATATGATAATTTAGAATACGATGATTTAGAACATGAATTTAGAATACGCGGAACTGTTTTACTAATACAAGTTTTCCACTGTGATGTGTGTTTCGTAACAAAAATTGAAAAATCCACCTTTAAAAAAAAGGGATTTATTACGTTAAATATGTTAATCAATATGACAAGAAATGAAAAGAAAGGTGAAAGTGCGCGAAGTGCCTCTGATGTCCCTAGTGTTTAAAGAAGGAAATGAGAGGGATAAGGAATAATAATCCTATAAGATGTGGAAGGAAATGGTTGGAATCAGCTATGAAAGCAAGAAACGGCGAGCTAAAAATATTAATGGAAAATGGATTAGAGAAGGAAAAACTTATGGAAATCACAGAACCTTAAAAATAAGAGCAGAGCAAGACCTAAAAGCAAGATGAAACAAAATAGATGAATCAAAATATTGGAAGCATTACAAGAAATGGAAAAAATCAATTCACTATTGGAGTGAACGTGGAAGTGAGGGCTATCTGAAAGGGGAATGGGCAAGAATAAGGTGCGGAAGTATAGGAAAGGAAGGTAACAAAGGTTACATCAATTAAACATGAAGAGTATGTGGTAATGAGGAAGAGGACCTACAGCACATCTGGATATGCATGCGAGGCGGCGAGGAAGATTATAAGAAAAGAATGGGTAAAGGCTCTGGACCCCTGGAGAGGAGAGACTAGGGGAGAAGAGTTAATAAGAAAACTGAGAAAAGTGCTTGAGGGAAAGATAGATCATGGTACGAGTTAATTTGTAAGGGTTTTCGAGAAGATAATTGAAAGAAACAAGAAATCTGAGAATAAGAAATAAATGAGAGATTAATAGTTTACAGGTCAAGACAGGGAACTAGGGAAATTGAAGGGGAGAAGAAAGTTAAGAAAGAAGAGGATGAGGATAGTTTAAAGGAAGTATTGCGGACCAAAGAATAATATTAATATTAGCTCGCGGAAATTTATGTACGAAAGTAGGATAGTTGAAGTAATGAGGTTGTGTTATGTGTTGTGGTGAAGTAAGCTATTAATGTGTACTTGTCAAAAATAAAATTATAATAATAATTATTATAATATAAATAATAAGACTAAAAGTTAAAACGCATTATATTATTAATAGCCAATAAAACAGGAACAATAGAAAAATTATTTCAATCATGATTTCTAACTAATCCAATAAAAGAAATTTTAATTTATTAATCACGTGAAGCGAATTAAAAATGCATTAAATTAAAATGAATTAAATTAAAGTAAATATTTTTCCGAAACATTTAAAAAAACCTAAGCACTTTGTATAATTTTTAATTTTCTATTATTTGTTTTTACTTTGGCTTTGGCCTCTATTTGACGCTTTTGATTATTAACCTTCGTAGTGTTAATTACTTTCAATCTCATTAAAAATTGCAAAGCTTCTACTCTATGTTTATAACAAGTATTATTTCTGTCAAACCAATCTGGAAAGTGATCATTTGTTATTTTTTCCACCACGTCGGTTAAGTTAGCAACTAATTTTTTTTGATGCCAAAGACTTGTATAGTGTTGTTGAAAACCAAAAAGCTGGCAAGTCACAATTTTATTAAAAATTAAACTCGATCTTGTTAAATACGAAATTTCAGGAAGATTTTTATCGGAATGCTCATATTCTCTACATTGAAGGTAATATTCATAATCAGTTATTTCATTTTCTACCGGTTCCATAAATACTTTTTTACACTCACAACATTTACTTTTTTGAATAGATATTTTAGCCGTATAACCACTGAAAAAAATTATAGCATTTTTCTCGTACAAGTCTTTTTTTTCAAAGTCAATGAATGTACTCGAATTTACGGGTTGAAATGTCTCTATAAGTTCCGCGGCTTCTAAAAGTTCGAACATTTCTTGATCTATTTCTAAGTCTTTTTGTACAGTTTCTATACCGGGTATATACAATGCGGCAGCGGCTAACGATTTGGTACTTTCATTGTGTGAGTCCTTCTCATCCGGATTGATTAAAGAAATAGTTTCATCTATTTTAACATTCCCCCGTTTTTAGTATGAATTAATGAAGTGCACACAATGTGTCTAATTGTTAAACGATAAGCTCTACATGTCGGATTTGGATTGAATCCATTTCTTCCTCGAATCTTCGAATGAGTATGCTCAACGCTATCTTGATTACAGAGGCCAGTTGCTAACTCAAAAGATGGACATTCGCTTTTTACGTTTCTATACAATTCTAATAAAGCCGTCGCGGTCAAAGATAAACCCGTAAAACACTGTGGTCTCGTTTTTTTTCCGATTTGCTACTTTTATTCGCGTGTACAGTTCGCGTTGTCCATTGTTTCGACGATTCTATAAAATCTACAAGACACTTTTCGATTTCTGGATTGCGATTTGAGAGTGGACGCTTTTGAGTATTAACATTATTTATTTTATACGAATTGCAGGCATCAATAACAGTGTCCATTTCCCTCACAAAATCTGCTAATTGTCTCCATGTTTCCGATATTAGTCCATTTCCAATGCCTTGCTCACCAGCTTTACCAGCAGTTTTTATCGCAGCTGCTACTCTTTTACTCAAAAGTTGAAAAGCTAAACTAACTTTCATACTCTCAAAGGTACTAGGATTAAAGTGCTTGTCTTTTAAAAAAGCTAATAAATTCGACGATTCGTTCGTTTTATCGATTTCGTACGTTCTTACTATATCACTAAAAGCCATAATGATATTATTATCAATATAAATATATCTATGAACTCTTAGTTTATAAAGTAATCGTTTAATGAGATGAGGCCAATCAAAAGCTGCGAAAACTAATTTTCCTTCATAATAAAAAAAAGGCTTATCTACAGATACTTTTAAATTTTTATAAAACAATTTTACGTTATTTGAACCTTGATCGCACACGATAATTTTGACTAAAGCTCCTATTCTAAATAAAGCAGTTAAAATTTTATGTAAAATTTCTAATAAATCATCAGCACTAGCCCCACTTGAATTAAATCCGAATGAAAGTATTTGGCGCCAAGGATTAACAGCATTAATGCTATCTAAACAAAATAATAAAGCATATCTAGCTATTTTTGAACTTCTAATATTATCCCCCATATCTTCAAGACCCTCAATCTGATCGTATTTTTTAGAATATTCCTCCATGCTTTTTATACTCATCTCATCGAACTTTAACGCACAATAACGCTGCTCTACGAGTAATTTGCTCAAATTATCTTGTATTTTTTCCAAAAGATTGTTATTTAAACCCGGTTCAAGATCTAATTGTGCTATCCAATTTCTTACTGTAGATTCTCCGGCTAATCTAATTCCTAATTTGAGCAATTGACTGTAACCAGCAGCTGAGTGGTAGTACATAACTTTACATAAATTTTGTTCGGCAAGTGTGAACTTTTGTCTATTTTCCGGTTTGAACTGCATTGCTACTAAAGTTTTACGAGATTCGCTAAAATTCTTTTCATGCATTAAATAATTAATATTTTTAATTTGTTTCTTTTTTTCAACAACTAAACGTTTTTGTAATCTATATTTTTGCATTTTAGTATTTTTTGTATTTTTTTTAAATCTATTTAATTCTAATTTCAAACAATTTATTTCGCGCATCAAGGATCTTTTATGCTGTTCACACTTAGCTGAACATAATTTTCTACCACGATACGTAGATTTACAATTTCCTTTGTGTTCATTTATTTCAAAATTTAAATAATACTCATCTACTTCTACATCATTTATATTAAAAAAAATTTCTTTTCCTGAAGGACATTTAACATCATTACCATTTCTATGCAAATTAAAATTTTCTACATTCTCAAGGATGTTGTGATCTACTGTATCATTATTTTCCGCAGATACTTCAGGTATTTCGCTAATACCTGATATTACAACATCAATCTCCATGGATTGCTGTTCTGTAGAAACCGGTTCTACTTGTTCGTTACGGACAGTGTCCATGGCTAATTGTCCTGTCAGCTGTTGCTCTGTCTCGTGTACAAGTCCTATTTGAGCTTCAGCTGACTGCCAATGGATCGGCACCGCACCTTTTCGTAAACGCAGCTTTCCATTTACACACGTTATAAAGTCTTCGTCCGAAAAGTGGTCGATGCAAATTGAAGCGGTCCTTAGCGACGTCGGAGCCCAATACTTCAGTTTGTCGTTGCCTAAGGATATAATTTTTTCAAAATTATTGTTACGGTAACATGTTTCACATGTCCGGCATCACATTCTTTATTTCCTTCTCCAAAATAATCCTTTCTATAATAGCAAGTTACTACTTAGTAACACTTTTGCCCAAACTTTTGGGAGTTTAGCTCGTCGTTCGTATCGAAGGCAAGAAGTTTGGTCAAATTTATACATATAGAGTCGTATCTTGCTTGGGATCTAGTATGCGACCTCTAGCGGAATAACTTATAACTAATACCTATACATATGAGGTTAAGTCGGCATTTCTTATAGTTGAAGACAAATCATAATAGTAATTACAATCTCGCTTATTCAATTTTATTCCTATTGCATCATTAAAAATTTTATATTTAATAGCTAGAATATCGGCTAATTTTGAATTTGATTTAAAAAGAAATTATTGCTTATTCCACTATATCTTAATTAGTTAATAATAATTTTAGGACTTAATAATAATAATTTTAGGATTTAAAAAAATTCAACCGAAAAATCAAGTTTATTTTTTATTTTAGACTTTTCAATGGTTTTATAACTCGATAGAAAATTATAAAATAAAGAATGTGAATACCATACATGTGACAAGAATTGTAGAGTATTTTAATTTTAAATAAATAACTAAAAGATAGAGTGCACAAGTGAAAGAGAGAAATATAAAGAAATTGTATTTTTCATTAAATCAAAAAATAAATAAAAGAGAGAGAGAGAGAGAGATACAACTTGAGCTTGATAAACTTCATACAAAGTTGAACGACGGTCGCTCAATTGCGTAACTCATATTGTGAATAATTCGAGATTGCCCAATATCCCCTTTGCTAAATTGTTAAAAATTCTTTGCCACAATCGTAGGAAAATGCATCGAGGTTATGGTCTTCAGAAGAAACAAAAAATTATAATTTAATCGTATAATGATTTTTCGTTTAATGAAGACAAAGATGATGTATTAAAAAATTGTGATAATATGCTCGTGATTACAAACTTGTAAAATAGTAAAACGTAGTTTCCTGTTGTAGAAGTCACGTGATCGTCAGATGCATAATATATAGAATATTTTTTACACAACATAGTTATAAAAATTCTTTTTTATAACCATGTTGTGCCGTAGTATTTTACAGTCTACTCAAGGTGCAATATATGCATACTGTAGTTATTGTTCGGATTTTTAGGTGTAAGTGTTTTTAGATACGTAAATTTCGAATGCTCTTGATACAAATGTACTTTCATTATTGGGTGATTCATAATTTCGTTTATTTTTTTTGAAAAAAATTGTTAATATTTTGTTATTAAATGTTGTTTTTTTTTTGATAATTTTATCGTTTTTCGTCTTTTTGGTTCTAATCATTTGCGTTATTTCAAGTGTATTTGTAAATGATAATTATTTATGCTTATTTGCGTTTTCAACGGTTTAAACGATAACAAAAATATGTTTGAGCAAAGATGAGATTCAATTTCTCATATATAAATATATATTGTAACGAGTTTAGACACTCGTTACGTCCCTCTCTGCCTGGCCCGCACTACTTTATAACTATATTGATAAGCTAGATGTTCATAGGCGGAGAGAGGCGTGCGAGGGGCTAGCGGTTGGCTATAACAGCATTCTTCAGTTGGGGAGAGAGAGAGAGAGAGAGCACTATAGGGCACCCGAGAATGCGGGCGAGAGAGAGAGAGAGAGAGAGCGCGAGCACGTGTGCGCGGCAAGTGCCGGCTTGTCGCGGCCGCGAGAGAGCGAGCACCGCGGCAATGAGAGCCTGCCCTCGAGAGAGTACGGACGCGCGCCTAGCTGAACGACCCGGCAGAAAGGGAAGCTACCACCGCAATCGCCGACCTTCCGTGCTCCCGCTTACGTCCGCGACTCGTGTGTGAGTGAGTGAGAGACGACGTGTCCCGAAGCCGTTCCTGGTGCGCCCGTTCGACCCCTGGACGACCGAGTGAGAGGAACGGGTCGTGAGCCGCTTGCTGCAAAAAGCCTCTGCTGAGCGCCGCGAGCGAGTGTGTGTGTGCGAGCAGCCCACTTCGTACAGTAAGTACCGGCTAGTTGCCTTGCTTGCTCTCTCTATGCCACTGCAGCCGCTCTCTTTATTCCACCGCTGTACCCTGTACATTTTTCCGACGCAACCTTTATGTTCATTTTGCTTTGTATCTCTTATGACTCTACTGGCTAGTAAATTCTCTTAACTATCAACCTCGCTCTTTATTTGACGCGCCTGGCTCTTTCCCCGATTCCCTGCGTACGCAATCAGAGCCGCGACCTACCGCCGATTACGACCGCACCGCACCTGCTATCAGGTTCGAGCACCCGTGGCTGCAGCGGGCCGATTGCCGATTTCAAGGACGGGCACACGAGGCCCCAGGTAAGCGGTGCCGTACCCCCCTGCGACGAGCTGCCTAACGCGCAGCTCGTGTCTCTCTCCTTTGTAACGGGAAAACCTAAAACCCCGTTACAATATAATGTAGTATTTGTCAAAAGAGAATAATACAGACATCATATATGTACGACATTTTTATTTTATATTTATTAGACTTAAAACTTGGTTATACAGAGTTTTCATCGGGTAACGATGAGATATTGCCGTAAGACATTTGTGTACAATCTTTGCCTATGGTGGCAGGTACATTTACAAAAGTGTAAAGTGAACCAAACAGTGTTTTTTTGCGTTCGTGTACTTATTTTCCGTTCCTTTTTGTGCAAAATAAACGCAGTATTAAATTTTTACAAAGAATTCTGTAACAATAAATTTTTTTTGTATGAAAGAACACGACTCACACCAAAGTTCTTAACAACTTGCCTTCAAAAGTATACGATATAGTTTTACAAAGCTCTTACACGAACAAAATGAGAAGGGCATTAATCATGTATATAAAAATTATCAATAAGCATTCAAGATAAATTAAATATTAATACTTGAAAAGAATCTGAACAATTTTTCAAGCTCTATATTTTTTACTTCACGTTATAATGAATATTCTATTTGTTTCTATCAATCTACATATAGTAATGAGTTTTCCTTAAATTGAGATAGCATTCTTTTGAGGTATTGGGGATTAGATAATGAAGCGACATTTATAAGCAGAGGTTAGATGTAAATGATGTTCATAAACTTAAATTCATTGTTTCTATCCTTGGCAACATTTATGGCACGGTATATAAAATAGGAGTGAATTACATCATGGGGTGTTTGTTACAATTATCATACTGAATACTTTCTCGTACATTGTCCCACTTACTAAGAATGTGATTCATAAATTTAAATATCACAATTCAATGTTAAGAGGAACAAAGATTTAATTGAAGTTTAGTTTCATTAATTGTTTATGCAAGATTGATTAATAATTATTTTTCACTGTTAAAAAAAGTAATTAAGAAATCTGATGTAAGTATGAATTTAATGACGCCTTTATGATTATTAATAACAATTTTTCAACTTTAAAATAATACAATAGCAATTAGTATTTTGAAATAAATAAATTCTTGATTTTTCACGAATGTTAACTTTCGTTAATTAAACCATTCTTCACTAAACATCGTTAAATGATTTGGAAAGTTAGCCACAAAAATTAAAAAGTAATTAACTTTCAATGTAAAACCATAAATCTAATTATATTAACTTATTTATCATCTATGAAAAATCGTTAGAAAAATATAAATAAAAAGTACTCAAGCAAAAGGAAGTCTAACTTAAAAATATCACAGTTAAGCATAGTTCAAACAACGAGAAATTATACTAATTACGATGGCTATATTTCATATTTTAATATTCGCATCATTAATACGTTTGATTTTTAAACGTCGTACGTCAACAAAAGCTCGACGCGTGTGCAATTTTTAATTTATTAATTGTTTTAATTCATTTTTTTAAGATCGTAAGAAAGTATCAAATCACAGTCGTTTCACACGTATGATTCCTACTTAAATTGAAAAAACTGCTCTCAACAATCGGAGGAACATGCGTGAAACGCGTAAAAGTTCTTTTTTAATAAATTTATAATTGACAATCACTATTCATCTTGTCTTCAGTCACCAATTTTTTATTTAAATCTCCTAAACGTAGATATAGCAAATAAGAGAGTGAGAGAGAGAGAGAGGCGCGTTTCGGCCGCTAATCTATTTACACGCTGCGGGGATATCACAATAATACATGTATACGCACGCGTCGGCGGGAGCGCGTAATTTTCGTGCAAGCTCCCGCGAGCGCGCGTAATCCGGATATAACGATCGCCAACACGAGAGACAGAGAGAGAGAGAGAGAGGGGGAGAGGGGGAGAGAGAGAGAGAGAGAGAGAGAGAGAGAAGGAGAGGGAGAGAGAGAGAGAGTTCCAGAAGTTGCAAAAAAAATTAAAGAGCCCAACACATAGCGTAAAAAAATAGAAAGAAAGTACCAAACATCGCGGAATAAGAATGAGAGAAAGAGAGAGAGAGAGAGTGCAACAAATGGCATGGTTAAGAGACAGAGAGAGAGGGAGAGGGAGAGAGAGAGAGAGAGAGAGAGTTCCCGAAGTTGCAAAAAAAATTAAAGAGCCCAACAAATAGCGTAAAAAAATAGAAAGAAAGTACCAAACATCGCGGAATAAGAATGAGAGAAAGAGAGAGAGAGTGCAACAAATGGCATGGTTAAGAGGCAGAGAGAGAGAGAGAGAGAGAGAGAGAGAGAGAGAGAGAGAGAGAGAGAGAGAGAGAGAGAGAGAGAGAGAGAGAGAGAGAGAACAGAGACAAAAAGAAAGCAATTTTATTAAATCTAATTAATTTTAACTTACCTGCGTTGTCAATCCATTGCTTGTGGCGGTTTTCCTGAGTCGATGCATCGGGGAAGCGAAAAAGTTGATGACCGCTGAGCCTTGAATTGTTACAACGTCTGTACTGGCAAAAATCGTACGTTTTCGCCATCATGTACGATTGATTGCACGTTCACTTAATCACTTTTCACGCACTGTTATCACTGTTCACTCACTTTTTTCACTTTTCACTCACTATTTTCACTTAAAGCACCTTAAGAAAACTATTATCGAGAAAACTTTTATCACAAAACTATTATCAAGAAATCTTTTATCACTGGCCCTTAGTATGCGCACGTAGGTGCCAGAACGACAATGATAGATTCGAGCGCGAATTGACAGCCGATACTCGGTCACATTAATAACCGCCAAAACAAAAGAAAAGGGCATTTAAAAAAGGCGGTTAATATGACAATTCAAATTACAATACGAACTGGGAGCTTGAATAACAAGTATTTCTAAAATGTTGAAACATTTAAATGATTAGTATTAATTAATGATAAAACATTTGATAGTAAACCAAATTATGTATAAAAACGAAAAAAATCTATTATATCCGTCTTGTAGAAGTTTAAAAAATAAAAGACACGTATTTTTTGTTTATTTAATCAATCAAAAACTGGCCGAGAAAGAGCGCGATAAAGCTTTCCGTGACGTCACGATAACATAGCATTTGCATATATCCGAATAATCGTGGGTACCTTTGGCACGCCGTAACTCAGTCAATTTTCTATTAATCGAAAAAAGAAAAAATACGTGTCTTTTAATTTTGTAAAATCTATAAGACGGATATAATGGAATTTTTTCGTTTTTTACATAATTATGCAAATAATCAAAGTAATATTATTAATAAAGGGGAAAATAATTTATAGGAGTGGCGTATACGTGAAATAAGGCAATGGCTGTTAACTGTTATGCGATAGTGTTGTTTAGTTTTCTATATAAACAAAAGTATATTGATATATCTACGTTACCCATTTATATTATTTGGATGTAACATCTGTATATGTATACTATAAAAGCTACAATTTATTAAGCTTAACTTTATATGTATACTATAAAAGCTATAATTTATGAAGTTGCTTATTAAATTGATTTGTTTAAATTGAATTGATGTATTAAATCATTAATATTAACGCGTGTATTATGTTAAAGCACGCAGATTAACAGAAGAATGCTCGATTTGCAAAGTATCAATTCTAGTAATTATCGAAACGCTATTGACTATAAAAAGACGTGTGATCTTTAAAATATTAACGTCAATGTCAGATGCTTTCTACGTTCGAAATTTGAAGTCAAAACATGTGTACCAATGTGTTCTCTGGACATAAAATCAATATTATAACCGTTCACAAATAAATATTATTTCTCATTACGATTATGTACCTGAAAAAGATCAGTCGGTAGTATAAATTTACACTTTTGTGTGATAATACCCTGTCAAAAGGAACTACATCCTCATACCCAGATAATTAATAAGAGCTGTATAAATAGACATGAGTTATTTTCTGAAAGAACCTTTATAAATTATATCTAAAAAAAAGTTAAAACCAAAGGAAAAAGATAACATTGAGTAGGAATTGAACCCAACTCGAGACGTCGGTCTAACTTCATACTTAATGAAGTTCGAATTTATTTTGAAATTATAAATATAAAAATTATGATGTATATGATAATATATTAGTTTATTAAAGTTGAATTAACTTTTATTAAAGTTATATATTCATTCACTTAATGTAATGGCAAGAACGGGATAAATGGCAAATAATAAGAAAACTTATGATTGTACTTTTTATTAATCTCGTTATCATACTAATTAATTGTGAGTTAATTGTGAGAAAAAAAAAATTTTATCTATGGTATCTACGTGGATTGGAACCCGGGACGACAAAAATGAAATCAAGCAGCACGCGTTAGCCATCTCGGCTATCAACACACTAGGATCCTATTGTACGAAAGTTACATATGTTCATAGAAATGTACGAGGGTTTGTGATTAAAAAAGGGGCTTAAGTTGTAGATATTTGCTGTAATAATTAAGATATTTCGAGATATTTAATTATGAAAAAAAAAAATTGCATCAAGTCGGAATCGAAACCTCTATTCTGGTCGAAGAGAAAAGATTTGCCGAGACGAAATTCTCTTCGAGTGCTCAAACTCGCACTCTTGCTTCGCCCCGCCCATCGGCTAACGTGATTGGTCAGACGCACATTCTCTTCTTCTCCTCTGTATATTAGACGCACGTTTGGTATTCCCCTCTCGCGCCGAACGAAAATGTGCGTCAGCTTCGGTGCTTTGGCCACTACGGGGCGCTCGAACCAGTAACATTTGTCGGGCACGCTCGGAAGCATTGCCGTCAGCAATCTCCCTACTAATCTCTGGTGGTAACCGTCTATAAAGCTATTGCTTTATGTCAAAGTTAATAGAATCATATGTAATTATATTAGATACCAAGATTTTAATACGTACTATTGTGGCCATCTTTGTCTCAAATTTCTTTTGAACAAACTATAGAAGAGACGACTAGTATAAAAATTACTCATTCAAAGATTGACTATCATTTAATATGAATCTGTCATAGAGAATACACTGACATTGAGTCTCTCAGGAACATCATCCGTACTCGAAACACATTATTATCCACCGATCGAACTGATACTAAAGAAAAAATATGTTCATGGGTTAGTTGAGTTATCCACATTTAATTCAATACCAAAAATTAACGTAGTTTATAATAAATTTACATTGAAGGTCAAGAAGCTACGACTTTACCAACTGGTAGCTACGAAATAGATGATATTGAAAGCTTTCAATAAAGTTTAAAGAAGCATTAGAATCCAAAGGTATATCGTTTAGCCTGAAACAAATAATAATACTTTACATAGTATCACTCAGTGCAGTCAAAAAATACATTTTGAACCAGAGGATTTTAAAAGATCAATTTTAGGCTTTAATAGACGCACGCTTGAAAACGAAACGCATAGTTCTGACTTACCCGTGTATTGCAACTAAAAATTCGGTTTAAAACGATTGTTGGTGAATGTATACGTAGTTTGAGTAAAGGATATTAAATAATGAATGCGTAGTTTAAACTAGAATAAATTATACGCCTATTGATTAACTATTTTATTTGAAACTAATTAAACTTAACTATATTATGTTAACAAATTAAATAAGTTAATGAAAATCTGTTTAATGAATGTAGAATTCAGAACGTGCGATTAGTTCGGACGAATCATTAATACTGCCTTGACCTCGACAACTAAACTTATAACACGCCATCACCCGAAACGCACACTCTCCCCTACTCTTTTTAAGCAGGAAAAGAAAGAAAAGTCATATAGTCAGATCGTTGTTAGGCATGCTGAGTAAGTATATCGATAAATGGAGAAGTGAAAAGAGAGAGAAAGAAATAGTACGTGACCACTAGGAGAGAGGAGAAACCGCGACTACGTTGCAACTTTATACTTCCCCTTGATATATACATGAATACTTTCATCTTTCGATGAAACACCGTGAGTATTCTCAAAGTCAACTCTATAGCCTATTGAAGGAGAGAGAAAGAGAGAGAGAGAGAGAGAAGCATCTACATTGTTGGGAACGTGTCTAGCCAACATGTAGCTTAGCAAGCTAGAGATGCTTCCCCCTTTCTGAGGACCCATACCTAGCCAGCATATAGCTTACCAACCGTTCTATTGACTTCTATAGCGTCCTACCTTTACAACCTCTATGGGAGGAATCTAATACAGGGTGTCCCATTTTAAAGGAACCACCCTGAAATTTTCGACGGTTGGCGTTGTATAAAAAAATTGTTCAGACAATAGATGTTTGGAACAATGAGGGCAACCTTTCTATGAAATCCGATTTGACCTTGAGATTTATTTTCAAGGTCATTTGAAGGTCAAGGTCATTTTTTGAATAGGAACCTATATTTTTGATCGCGGATTCGGAAAGAGCGGAAAATTCTACGTTCAGATAATGTATTATGTGTGGGGTTCGGTTAATCCCCCCCCCCTCCTCGCCTAAGGTCATGTAAGGGTCAAATTTATAATTTTCTTCATCTATGCACAGGGATGATCGGGAAAGGGTAAGGTTAATTGTAATAACCCAATAACTCCGATACCCAATAACTCGATATTCTCAATAACCCGATAACCCCAATAACCCAATAACTAAGAGATATTTTGAATAAGGACCCGGATTTTTTATTCGAAAAGAGCGGGAAATTCTACGTTTAGATAAAGTATTATGTTGGGTAGCGGTTCACCCCCCCATCCGACCGGGGCATGGGTGAGGTTAATAAGGTAATGATTACCCAGCCAGTGAAGACAAGGTATTGATTACCCAGCCAATTAAGGCAAGGTGGGAATGCTCAGCCGATCAAGATAAGACGTTGACTACAGATAGAGTTATGGTCAAGATTGTAAAACAAACATTTATCTCATAAGATGTTCAAAAATACCCCCGTTCAAATTTATGCAGTGTTGAATTCTACGTTCAACATTTTCAACTGTGGACATCAAAACGTGACGCGGAATAGCTCTGCAAGCTTGTATGATGCGTTGCATCATATCTTGCCGTGTTGTTGGTTGCTGTGCATAAACAACATTTTTCAAATAGCCCCATAAAAAGAAATCTGAACTTGTCAGATCTGGTGATCTTGGACATCACTCAGTAATGTCACTACCAATGCCTATCCATCATCTTCGGTATCGTTGGTTCAAGAAGTGAAGAACCATTAGTGAGCGATGACACGGTGCACCATCCTGTTGAAGCCATAATCGTCTTCTGGTTTCCAAGTCCACATCTTCCAATAATTCTGGTAATTCATTCTGCAGGAAATCAAGATATACTGCGCCGTTGACATTTCCATCGAAAAAATAAGGTCCTATGAGATGACCATTTATTATACCGCACCAAACTACGAGGCTCCGTCTATGCTGATTATCAACATGACGTACCCAATGAGGCTTCTGGATAGACCTATAATGACTATTATGGCGATTGAGTTGCCCATTACCATGAAATGTAGCTTCGTCCGAAAACATGACGTATCTGAAAAATTCAGGATCTTCACGAATCCTTGCTTGTGCCCAATTGCAGAATTCGAGTCTGCGGCGGAGATCATCTGGCATCAAAGCTTGAGTCAAAGTTATGTGATACGGATGAAATCTGTACAGCCGCAAAAATCTAGCGGCTGTTGATCTTGGGATTCCATTACGTCTCTGAATTTCACGCAACGAGATATGGTGATCCAAATCAACCATTGCTAAAACGACGAGAATTCGTGGATCATCGTTGTTCGGCATCATAATGCGACGACGATTTCTGCGTATTCGGGGTCGACGTCTCTCTCTTTGCTCGATTATTCGGATTCTCACGTGGTTCGGGTAGTGAAGCCTCCCTGGGTAATTTTGGCGGTAATACCTTGCAGCAGCACGATATCGGCCTTGACATGCCCCGAGAGACAACAGAATATCAACAATTTCATTTCTCGAATAATCCGGCATATTCCCTCCTTTTAAGTCGACTAAGAAAATTACACTTGAACTATCCTGAGAAGGACTATTCGCGAATCACTATTGTCATAAACAATAATAAAAAAGTGTTATTAAACAATTTAGTTGAAACTTTGTAGGCTTGTCCGGAATCACACTAGAAAAAAGAATGGAAATAACATGTTATCCCACAAAATGGAAAATGACACTTCTCATGAAGGCTTTGAATACATGAAGTCGACTTTGAAAATCAACCTGAAGTTTAAGCTCAAGGTCACTGTTGTTTGATCCTACAATTTTTTTGGGATATTGGGGTTATTGAATGATTGGGGTTATCGGGTTATATATTGAGTTTATCGAGTTATTGGGTATTGGAGTTATTGGGTTATTACAATTAACCTTACCCTTGCCCGATCATCCCTGTGCATAGATGAAGAAAATCATAAATCTGACCCGTACATGACCTTAGGCGAGGAAGGGAGGGTTAACCGAACCCCACACATAATTCTTTATCTGAACGTAGAATTTTCCGCTCTTTCCGAATCCGGGATCAAAAATATAGGTTCCTATTCAAAAAATGACTTTGACCTTCAATTGACCTTGAAAATAAATCTCAAGGTCAAATCGGATTTCACCGTAAGGTTGCCCCCATTGTCCCAAACAACTGTTGTCTAAACAATTATTTGTACAACGCCAACCATCGAAAATTTCGGGGTGGTTCCTTTAAAATGGGACATCCTTTATAAACTAATAGGGGGGGGGGGGGGGGCTCTGAGAGGTCGCGACTAGATCAAGGAACCACTTCGGGCAGTCGGTGGGAGGCACTACCGACTCCCTGACCACCCACGATACCTGCGCACCGTACGCACGCTTGCGCGAGCCCCTGTGTATGTTTCAAACCACCTGAATCCCCCATGAAGTGGTTTGAAACATATACTGCTTATCTACCGTATATATTTCAACGTCTTAAAAACATATATCGGTATTCACTTCGTCCGACCCGGGGACGGACCGCCTCGCCGTTACAACATTAAAACGAATTCGTGTCACCGTGGTATCAAAGAGTTCTAACAAATCACCGTAGAATCTTTCGGTGACAACGAGCACAAATATGACAGCGGACTCTGCGCTGTGGCTTCAATAACAATTTTTTCAATTCGAAAATCAAAAAAGATATTTTTCGAATAAATTTCTTTGAATAAATATAATTTTTCATGTGAAACATGCCTCGAAGTTCAGTAAATTCAGCGGAAATAGCGCAGCCGAGCTCTAGTATATAGAATTATACCACATGGTTATTTAATGTTTTTTTTATATAAGATTTGCATAATTACCCTTAAAGAGGATACTTATACATATACTACAGCTAAAAAAATATTTCCCTCAGTTATTTATGGAATGAAGGATTAGAACTGATGTTTTTTCTATATTGTTCTTTATTTTAGACATATCTATGGTATATCATTTTAATTCCTTCTATCAGATATTTCTGTTCAGGTAAAGTTTAGCGAAAACTATTTGAGACAAAATGCACTGGACTTGGAAGGGGAATTTTAAGATGACATTGTCTGTGGCCTTGAATGTCAGTTTTAAAGTCATTTCAAAGTCAACTTTGTTTTCTTTCATTAGGAACCTCTATTTTTGACGCCAAATTCAGAAAGAGCGGGAAATTTTGCGTTTCGATGACATTATATGTGAGTTGGGTTTGGAGTTCGGTTAACAAACGAAAGTCATGTAAAGGTCAATTTTTTTTAATATTTGCACTCAAATATCCCGTAAAAAATGAAATTTGAAAACACATTTTCAGTTGAAAATATTATTGTCTATAAAATAAAATAATATTTAAATATTCAATGTACATACATTTTACGGAATAATCAATATTATGGTAACATTTTTGTATATTTCATCTTCTTAAAATTATGAAAATCTTTTACAAGCTTTGTTCTGAGCGAAATAGCAAAAATTTCTTTCAAAACTATTACACAATGATTCAATATATGTTCTTAAAGATTTTAATAATTCCATGGATGTAGTTAGGTCTGTATTAGAAGTTCGTAATTTAATTTAAATAATTTGCATTTATTGTTTCCAATACGAGGGTGAGTCAATAAGTCCTTAGAAAAAGATAGGAAAACAATTTCTTCTTCTTGGTAGATTTTCTTGGTAGAAAATGTAGCTTTTAAGAAAATTTCATTTATCTTCCTGAGCATATTTAAGTTTAGTTTGAGTAAATGAGCTTTTTTGAAATCGTCATAGAGTGATAACAGTTCAACTAAACCAAAAAAAAGGTGATTATGAGGTACTTCTATGATTTCATTATCGCCCCTAAAATGAAAAATATAATAAAATACTAATAATTTTTGTTAATACATTTTTCCAATATACTTTTTCATTTTTCAATATTTTTTGTTACGTCCGGAATTTATCAATATTTCATTAAATTTACTTGGAAAATCCGCCTAGAGTAAGCGAAAATTTATCGAAAGAGAAAAAAGAAATAAAGGGAGAACCTGTTGTAGCGGATACCCGTCGCTACCTTTCGAATTGTTGTTTCCTTTTAATTTGTTGACTTGCAGTCCGTCGCTTGCCAAGGAAATGATTGTGCCTAAAGCACCACTCACGGCCAGTCACACTCCACTTCCACAAGACGAGAGGGAATATCGGAAGTTTTCGGTTAATTGGAAATTACGAATTTTCAGAAGTATCGACACCTTTATTAAATTAATACTTATACTTTGACATTTACAAGAAGAATTTATGTTTCGGTTTTCAATGTACTTTTCTAATTTTAAAGATTCGACACCCTTTACTTAGACTTTACGCGCACGTTCTTACCGCTTCATTGCCGGTTACCGAATGTCGCGAGTCCTCCTGCAATCGAGGAAAAAGCTTCGCAATGACACGAGGACACGAGACGTACGCGCTAGAAACTGAGCGGCCATCTTGAAGCGCCGATATAGACTGAGAGCGAGCGAGCGAGACAGACTGAGACAGAGTGAGCGAGACAGAGCAAGCGAAATAGACTAAACAAGAGCGAGCGAGACAGAGAATACGAAATGATAAATAGAATAATATGCAAATGCGAGGATGAGGGCGCTACAAATAAAACGACGTATATTATATACGTATTTATGACACAATAAAATTAAAATTATAAATTGGAAAAGAATGAACATGGAAAAAATATCGAATTGTAAAATTCGCACGCGACCGACACCCCTATTATAATAGCGAGCGACAACTACCCCCTTTAGGTTTAACTAATAAATTAACTGACCGAATTCGAACCTCTGACAAAATTCGCTAGTGACGTCACGACCAATGAGCAAATTAGAATAAAATTTGATTTCCGTCCGGATCGACAAATAGATAAGAGTAGGGGTAGATCTTTTCCAACAACTAACGATAGCTACCTTAGTGGGGGGTGACAGAGGGTAAATAACGACGAAAGTAGGAGAACTAAGGAGGGCGCTGTATCCTTCTAATTTACATACGGACCAATAATAAAATATTCGGATGGCGCTACCGATATCCGAATTAGCATACCGACCAATAATAACATTTATTCTTAGAAAGAGGAGAAGAAAAGCGATCTTTGACCGCGAGAAGCCGATTCTCGTCCATTTTGCCACTGGATCTCTCGATAGAAGGAGCCTCTGTCAGATAATTTTGCTGCAGAATTATTAGCGCTAGACGCCTTCCAGATTCTTTTTGCCAATTTTGTTTGCTAATACCGCAAGGAGAAATTGTAAGTAGGCAAAGTGCTATTCATTTTTATTTAATCGCGGAGTGCGGGAATAAATCGCTCAGTGCCTAGGTCGTCGCGACGCGTGGATCCGTCGACGCCGGTGCCTATCGAATCGCGCTGACCGATTCGCCATTCCGTATATTTTAAAGTGAGTGTTAGATGTTACGAATAAAAATTGCGATTTAGGATTCGCGCTGACCTTCCGTTAGCTATTTATTACGAACGTAGGTTTAACCGAATAAAATTTGTCTTGATTAGTTATTTGTGTTGACCTTCCCGCCATTTTGCAAACCGAATTTGAGCGTTAGGATTTACCAATGAAAATTGAGATCTAGGATATTCGCGCTGACTTTTCGCTGACAAATTGCCGCGAACGTAGAATTAGCCAAATAAACTCACCCTGCCTATTTAATCGTGCTGACCTTTCCGCCATTTCATGAACCGAGCGTGAGCGGTAAGATCAGACAAAGGAAATTCGCGACTGAGTTATTTGCGCTGACCCTCTCTCTTTGTTAATCGAAGACCAACCGGAAAATTATTAACGTTCCGATTAATTTGTATCCTTACGGATTTATGAAAATTCAGAATTTTACCGACCATATTCACTCTGATCTCTTATGTGAGAATTATTAATGCATCAATAAAGTGATTATTTATCTTTATATATAAAATTTACTTTGATATCCTACCTCTATTGCATGCTAGCGATTTTCAGCCGCGAGCAGTTACATACGGGTATCACTAATTCGCTATATTTTCGGGTCACTCGATAGGTAACATACGCGCGAATTCGAACGTCCTCACGACCTGACTTAAGGAGCCATCACCTGAGCTGCAGGCATACCCTAATTTAGGAGGAAAAATAGAGAGGAGAGTTGGACACCAAGGCCTGAAGTGAGGATACCACGCGTATCCCCTGTCTGCCCACCCTGCGCAGTCGCCGTTAAGCAGACCGGGATACGCGATAACCCTACTGGCCTTACCCCCGACGATCGCCGTAATCAGCCGACGGTCTGGTGCCCTAAATAATTGGGGGTAGAGCCAAACAGGCCTTGTGGCGGAAGAAACTCGGAGCGCGGTCAAAACCCCCGAAATTCCCTGCCACAAATGTATGAACTGTTTTCAAATATCACGGACGAGGAACCCTTGCGAGGTTTCCACCTTCTATTTTCAAGTAACTGTAATATGTTGTAGAACACGAAAAAATAAGAGACACGTATTTTGTTTTATCGGCAGAGAAGCGTTTTTAGGCGTGAATACAATCCTTAAAAATCAGCGCTAAAAATAAACTTTCCTTAATATCTCTAAGAAAATAAAATATTCATATAATTTTTAACGCAAAATTGTTTCTTATCAGATGGCAGTTCTATGACAATTATTTGTACTCTATAAGGTTACAACCCACAATTTCTTTTATTAAAAACATTGTTTTTTTGCAATTTTTGGAGTACAGGCTTTTCGAAATCGCTTAAATTAAATTAAAATACATATTTTTGTAAAGAAAATAAAAAAATGTAGTAAAGGTACTTCGGCATTTTCATCAAAACATCGATTTATGGCGGTTACTCACCCTATATTTACAATATTTCAAAGTTAATAAAAAAAGTACTCCTTCGTGAAGTAACTACGAAATTTAAAGATAAACAAGGTTTATATATATTTTAAAGTTTGGAAACAAGAAAATGGCAGTTCTATGACAATTATTTGTATCCTAAATTGTTGAAATTTTTACACTTAAAAAGTTTGTTTTCGTGTGATAAATTCCTGTGATAACTCTTACTGATAAGATAGGTGTAAAGAGATATTTTAAGATGTAATATGTAAAGAAAAAGAAAAACAACGTCTTTGAGAAGCATCTGCTATTTTGGTAAGTTACAATTTTTCATTATTTAATTCCTGTGATAACTACTACTCTTATCAGTATAAGATTAGTCGAATAAGACATTTTGACAATGGAAAATTACATCTATCAGAAGCGTCTAGTAGTAAGTGTTTATGTTTCAATTCTGTTGATGTAAGTTTTCTAATAATTCATAACAATGAGAATCAATCCAATGAATATAATCAATCTTCTACTAACAACATTCTAATTTATGAATATACACGGAACTCTCATTAACAATGGAGAATTAGAAATGAAAAATATTTAAAAAATTCATTTGTATGCTATGGATAACTTTAACGAAATGAAAGCTCTAAAAGATAATACACTCGAATTGAAAGAAAAATTTAAAAATTGAGCAGCGATGGCCATTGAAGATAATGTACGATACTGTAACGTCGGGCCGTTTAATATTAGCGAAAATGTTTTTTTTTTCCTGTGTATGCATTTAATATGTGACTTAGATTTGAACTCTGGGAATGAGAAAAAGAAGAGCATTCAGCTGATGCGAAAAAAACGTGAAAACAAGTGTCCCTTTATAGCGCGCTTTCCGAATTTTTCTCCGAAAAATCGTAAAGTTTTTTTTGAATAGGTTTGGATATAGAGTAAGGGAGCCGCGGAATTTGAACTACATCCTGTTACACGATTTCTCCTAAAAGTTTTCACTTTTAGAAGCTAAAAATTTTATCATAAGAAATAAAATTTAATAATTGTTTTTACATAAATGAATTAAGAAAATAGCAGAATGATAGGAAAAATATGCAGCTCCCTGAAACCTCCTGCACATTTTTTGATCAAAGACGTAATTTCCGCACAATTAACGAAAATATCCAAGAGTTTTGAAACTATTTTTACTAAATGAGTTAGTAAATTTAATAAATATACGAAAATCAATCATAAAAATTAAATGATAATATATTAGTCCATTATGCGACACAAATTGAAATCATATTTGAAGAAAACAAAATTGATTTCAATAAACAAAATAATAAAAATAACCGTTTTAACAATTTTCCTTTTGTATTCAAGTTTTGAAAAGCTAAATTGTGCAGAAATTAAATAAATCAAAGGGCCAACAAAACTCGAAAAACAATCTCCAAAATTATAAATTAATTAGATAATTCACTTTCAATAATATGTTAAGCTTCATGTAAACCGCTTTAGTAATGCGCAATTTCTCCCTTCTCATTCTATATTATTTAACCAACAAATTTAGTTAATTATTCAAGATATTCATTGTAAACACGTAGAAATAAAGATTTTCGAATAAAATATGTTTAGATATTAAGAAAGCCGCGTTATTGTTAAGCACAAACTACAAAAATTTATATAATAAATTAATTAATAATTTGTAACAGGCTGCCATTTAGTTGAGAATCTCTTGAAAGTGCCTTTATTTACGACTAGACGACGCCTTGTTATCTCTGTGCTCAAAGCACAGCAACCTACCTTGTCTCGGAGTGCGCCTGAGCAGAGTCTCCTTACTATTCCGAGTTGGGTTCCCCCAACTCACCGCTTGGCGGCGCTGTCGCCCCTTGCTAGTAGCGCTCGTGCGGCCGCCGCTGAAACCTAAGTTGAAGATTCCCGCCTAACGATTCACGTGCTTCATGCTACGTTACCGGCGAATTCGAATCGAACGTAAATAAACACTGACGCGACCTCCGGACAAAGGAAAGACACAATAACTGAAACTCGTTTAAGTAAAAATAATGATTGATTTATTCAATAAAATCAATGACACGGGGAATCTGCCGAGAGTCTTACGCACGCTCGCGTGAATAACAATACACGCTGAAAATGAGAGAGAGAGAAAACCACGGATGCCGCGAACTAATCGCTCGCGCGCAACAAACAAATTCTTCGCGCTCGCTGCGCGGGATCGCATGCAAATTAACAACAAATGAAAGGGGGAAGGTGCACCTACCGCAAGAACGACGAGGATACGGTGGCCAACCGTATCCGACTAGCAAATCGTTGGAACGCCGCTTCGCTGCTCGCTGCACCGCCTCAAATACTGTTACTGCTGTTGTTGTTGCTGTTGTCACTGCTACTACTGTTGCTGCTGCTGCTGCCGCTGCACTTACTGCTTCTACCCTTGCTGCTGCTGCTGCACTCAGCACTCTGCACCAACGTTTGTAATGTCACCAGGAAAAACGCACGAAAAACTAGGGAGAATGGAGGTTAGCGCGACGTTGATAGACTGAGTGGCACAGTCATACTGCCGGTCGGAGCCTCCCCTCCCGGTCATTGCCCCTACGCGCTCTCTCTCTCTCGCGAACCGAACGCGGCTCCTCTCGCTTAGCCGCTCGTTAACCTCGCGCGAGTCTAACGATTTTCGGTAATCGTTGCAGCCCCCTCCTAGCTTCGAACTACCGGATCGAACTACCCCACTGACTCGCGACCCTAAGGACAGGATTGGGAAAGGAGAGAAATCAACACAATCCATCCTCATTAACACACGCTTTATTTGCCCATCCCGGGCCACCACCCCCCCACGTCATCTGCCGGAGCCCCCTGGCGCCTTGTGTCTTGGGTAGCGCCAGTGCTCCGCCTTGTTGGGGCACTTGGATGTGGTGTTAATCCCGGGATGGCCGCAAATGTAGCAGCCCTTGCCCGGTCTTCTGCTGAGGCTGGGCTCCGTCCCATGGCCCTGGCTCCCTGCTGGTGGATGGGGCGGCGTGGCTGCGGCTACCGGGGCGGCGATGAACGTAACGCCGCCCACCGTGGCGGATGTGCGCCCTCCCAGGGTACGCACCACCACGGTAGGGTCGGAAACCGACCCGTCCACGCGGACCGTGAACTCCTGTCCGGTGCCGGGGGCCCCCGAGACTCTCTTGGCCTGAGTCTTGCTCGGGGGCTTGGCCGGAGTCCTGGCCGCGTCCCTACCCGTTGGTGCCGTCGGTGGTAACACCGCCGACGGGCCCGCGGCCTCTGGAGACTCCTGCCCCCGGTCAATGTGCAGGAGGGCCTCACCATAGGCCCCCTGCCGCCGGACTACCGGATCCCACTCCCCCAGCATCTCATGGGCGCCGCGGAAGTCGAGGAACTTCCCCAGGTGTGCGTGTACCTGGCGCTGGAGTTCCCCGACGAATTCCCACGCATTTTCAAGCTCCTGGAGGCCCAACCTCACGTGCCTCCAGGAGTTTTCAAGCCCTACCTGCTGGGGGACCCGTGGGTGGTTGCAGACCCACTGCCCCTGGCCACAGGCCTCCCTTGGCCTGGGGCACTGCGTGGAGCCGTCAGCCGTCGCCGGCTTGTTCGGCTTTGGGGTCTGCACCCCCTGGTCCGTCGTGGACTTAGACCGACGGCCCTCTTCGGACGGGCCGTCGGTCTGGGTGGACGCTTCCCGGGTCACGGGCTTGGAAGTTTGGGCCCTCATTCCTTCCCGGAGGAAGTCATCCACCCGCTGGCGCGAGCGGCCCTCGCGAGCGGCCACCTCGACCTGGGCCCGGAAAAACCTGCGGACATCTCCGATCAGTCGATCGGCGTCCGGACCCAGTCTCAGGTCGAGCAGCATTTGGGTGGCCGTCTCGAAGGCCTCTTCACTTATGACCAGCTTCCTCTCCATCTGTAAAAGAGAAGAAGTGGGGTTAAGGGATTTCTCAGGTTCAGCCCTTAACCTAACCGTCGCAGTGTCACGCTCGACGCTATTGCTTACGAGGACGTCCCGGCCCCCTGCGCTTTCCTCGCGAACATGGCCCATTTGCCGGGGTAGCTGGCAGGACCACCTTCCGTACGTGCTGAACGGTTCTACGTGGCCTGCCTCTTCCCCTTACCGCATTGCCATCCAGGTCGTCCCCACCTGGTGCCTGAGATTCGCACGCAGGGTTTTTGCGCGGCCTACCCCGGCCTCGCTTAACCGGCGCCTCGATCGGTACCTTTGGAGCCGCCGCGGGTTTCTCACACTCGTTCGCGGGGGCTGCAATCGCGACGCGCTCGCATATCGGATCCTCGCTGGATTCCTCGACCTTCGCTGGCGGGTCGCCTACGCCCTCCTCTTCCTCCAACGGTGTCGAGTCCCCGCCTCCTGGTTCCTCGTTGTCTTGATCCGAGAATGGACCGAAATAGGGCTTGAGGTCCTTGACATGGATCAGCTCGGGCAACTCTTCCTGCTGGTTACCTAGGCGGTAGGTATTAGTCCCACATACCTCCTGAATCACGTATGGACCAGCATACTTCGGCGCCAACTTCGCCGAAACGCCCTGAGCTGCGGAAGACAAGATGCGGTTCCGCTTCCACACCCAGTCCCCAACCCTAAAGTCGGCCTGACGTCTCCTCCGGTTGTAGTAGACCGCCTGACGGTCCGCCTCCTCCCTGGACTTAGAGCCAGCGCGTTCCCACAAATTGGGTAACTGGCGCATGTGCTCGCCCCATTCGGTCAGTTCTTGGCCCTCGGAAGCTTCCCGAGCCAACTGATCCTGGGCCCTCCTAAAGGTCTAGGGGGGAGTGGGCTGTCTACCGAAGACCAGCATGGCCGGGCTGTAACCTATCGCGCTGTGAGTTGCCGAGTTCAACGCGAAGTTGAACTCTGGCAGGTGCTCATCCCAGCTCTTATGGTCCCGCTCCACGTACGATATGAGCATGGCCTTGAGGGTTTTGTTCACTCGCTCTGTGGGGTTTGCCTGTGGGTCGTAAACTGGGGTAAGGGCGCGCCGGATGCCGTTCCTCAACAGGTAGGCATCGACCTCTTGATTCTTAAATTCGGTCCCGTTGTCCGAAAGAAATATCTCTGGCGCCCCAAACCTGGTTACCACCCTCTCGTGCAATTCCCGTACAATGGTCCTTCCTTCCATTGGCCTTACGCACGGGTATACACTCCACCCACCGAGTGAACAGGTCTAAAAAGACCAAAATATATTCGAACCCTCTCGAGCTCTTTGGGAAAGGGCCAGTAATGTCACTGGCCACCATCTGCCAGGGTCGCGAGACCTCTCGACGACCCATCAGCCCGCAAGGCGGCCTTTGTTCCACCTTGCATTGCTGACATACTGGGCAACTTCTCACGTACTCTCTGACCTGATCGTACATCTTCGGCCAGAAATACAGGTGCCTAGCCCGGGAGAATGTCCGTTCTCTCCCCTGGTGTCCCGCTGCTGGCGTATCGTGCACCTCCTCGAGTACCTGATGCCTCTTCTCGGCAGGAACCACTAGCTTCCAGGCTTCCTCGTTGTCAATGGACCCTTCGCTCTCCTCAGTCGGATTGTAGTGATACAATCTCCCTCCGACCACCTTCCAGGTAGGTTGAGAATGTGGATCCTGGCATACTTCTCTATACTTTTGAAGGTACCAGACATCGGCAGTTTCCGGCTGATGAGTCATGGCACCCACTTCTACTACCCCCTCCTCATAGGCCCTAGATAAAGCGTCTGGCACCACGTTGAGGTCTCCCTTTCGATACTCGATATCGAACACATGCCCTTGTAGTGCTAACGCCCAACGCGCTAGCCTTCCTGTAGGATTCCTCATACTGTGGAGCCACTTAAGGCAACTATGATCGGTGATGACTTTGAAGTGGTGTCCCTCAACATAAGGCCGGAACTTCCCGATAGCCCATACTACTGCCAGGCACTCTCGTTCGGAGACTGTATAGTTCCTTTCCGTACTGTTTAAGGAGCGACTGGCGTACTCAATTACGCGCTCCTGTCCATCGACTTCTTGCGTCAATACCGCGCCTATCCCACTATCGCTCGCGTCCGTTTGTAACACGAACTGCGCGCTGGGATCTGGCGACTGCAAGATCGGTGCCGAGACCATTGCGTCTCGTAACCGTTCGAAAGCCTGCTCCTGTTCCTGCTGCCACGCAAACGGGATACTCTTCTTCGTCAGGCGGTGTATCGGCTCAGCGATGGTTGCGAAGTCGGGTATAAAGCGACGATACCACGACATCATCCCCATGAATCGCTTCACCTGTCTGATCGTCCGTGGTACTGGGTATTCCATGATTGGCTTGATCTTCTCTGGATCTGGCCTTACCCCTTCACGGTTCACTAGGACCCCCAGGTACTTGACTTCCGACTTACAGAAGTGGCTTTTGGTCTTATTCACAGTGAGGCCCGCACCCAGGATTCGTTGTAAAACCAATCCCAGGTGTCGCTTATGCTCCTCAAAAAACGGCGAGATAATAATCACGTCGTCGAGGTAAGCAAAAGCTAAAGGATCTAAATCCGGGCCAATCACTCTGTCCATCAACCTCTGGAAGGTCGCGCCGGCGTAAGACAGTCCGAAGGGCATTCTCTTGAACTGAAAATGCCCCAGGCCGGGGACTGTGAACGCTGTAATGGGGCGCGACTCCTTTTTAAGAGGTATCTGGTGGTACGCGCTACTCAAGTCCAGTGTCGAGATGAAATTCGCATCCCTGATCCTTCGCAGGACGTCACTCATGAAGGGTAATGGATAGGCGTCCGGCTTGGTTACTGCGTTTACCTTCTGGTAATTTACGCAGAACCGATATTTGCCATCTGCCTTCTTAACCATCACCACTGGATTTGACCACCCGCTGGTTGCTGGTTCAATGACGTCGTTGTCCAGCATGGCCTTGACCAGCGCGTGCATTTCGTCTCGCACCCTGTCGGAGACCGGGTAGTATTTCTGTTTACAGGGTCGAGCGTCTCCGATATCTATCTCATGCTCGACCCCCACAGCACAGCCTAAACACTCGCCTCCGTCTGGAATTAATCCGTCGACGAGGCTAGCCACTTCTTGACGCTGTGCTTCCGTGGCTTCTACCAGGCCTACGGGTGCGAGGCACGACGTACCAGTGACGCTTGCCACTTCCAACGGTACCGCCACTTTGGCTTTCGCCAAGTACAGCTGGTCCGTGTCAGGGTTCAGGTTGGCGCTGAATTCCCTTACGAAATTCGCGCCGACATAGCAGTCATCAGACAGCAGTGGCGTTATAGCGACCCTTACGTCTTTTGTTATTCCCCCTACCGTGAAGGGGAAAATCACATGACCCAAGGTGGGACATGGGCGACCGTCGGCGAGCTTCGCTTCTCCCGCTCGCGTGACGTCCAGGCCCAGCCCCATGTCTGATGCCAACCTAAGCCCGAGTTGACCCATTACCGTCGATGAGGCCCCGGTGTCGTAGAGTGCCCTTAACTTGTAGGCACCTATCCCCACCTGAAGCCACCATCTGGTCTCATCCTCGGGTCTATACCTGCGGGGAGCTTTCGCCGTCTCTCTCCCCTCTGTGGACGGGAGGCTTTCACGGCTCTTCTTGCCTTGGGCAGCCGCTACTCGCATCGACGTGCTCTCATCCGCAGGTGTCTGGGTCGCCGGCGTATCACCTGGAGTGTCAGGTGGTCTCCTGGAGCTTTTGGGTTTGATGGTCTCCTCTCCGACCCATTCAAACCCCTGCTCCACCACCTGAATCCGGCCTCCGTACCCTTCGAGGATACAAAATGCCCGGTTACCCAGATCAGGCATCTGTTCGGTCGCTATCGCTTCCAACGCCACCGCACTGCCAGGTCTCGTAGGGTCCGATCTCCCTGGCGAGACCTTCCTGAACCCTGGGGTCGCTGGCAGGCCCCTGCCCCGTTCCAGCGACCCGCGACGAGAGGTCACCTTTACTGGGGACGCGGAGGGGACCTCCGTCCTCCGCTTCCCTGCCCGTTTCCCTTGTTGCAATCCGGGCAGTACCTTCTGGTGAAGCCTAGTTTGCCACAAGACGAGCACTTAATCGGTTGGGAGTGGTCTATTTTCCTCCGCTGACCCTCTCGTCGCTGGCCAGGAGACCCTGGGGGGGTTTTATTCCTGCCCTTTTCTTGCGGCCGACCCCTCGGCCGTCTGGGAGTGCTAGCCTTCCTCTCCTTAAAGTACCGGTCCATATCTCGTCGCAGGGTCGCAATTTGCGACGACAGATCCTCAAAGCGGTCTGTCGCCTGCGTTGCGGCGATTGTGGGCCGGTCCTCGGGTTTCCTGGCCGGGGCTTTAACCGGTGACTCGGGTTGCGGCTGTTCCCTACCCCGAGGCTTGTTGGACATGGCCGCCGTTCGGGGTCCTGCCCGGGGCGGTGGTGCCTTAGCTGACACCCCCATGTGCTCGGGGTACAACGTGGACGTTGGCTCCAGCCTGGTCCTCGGGCGCTCGTCGTCTCGCAAGGCGGTCTCGATCTCAGTCGTCCACGTTGGAGAACGCATTCCTCCGCAGCTGCGTCCGGATGGCGGGTAGGAGATTTGCATACAGCAAATCTAACTGCCGCTGCTCTGGTAACGGCGGGCGTTGCTGGGCTAACATGAAGAGGAGGTGGCAGGCATATTCTCGCACCAGCTCTCCTTTCTCCTGGTATCGGGCTTGGGCCTCTTCCAGCAATCTTTGTTGCTGCAACTCACTTGACCCAAACCATCGTCGAGCGCCTGCCACGAAGTCGGCGTAATTCCTCCACTTGAACTTGTTAAGCTCGTACCAGGTCCTCGCAACGCCTTCGAGGAGCTCTGATACCGAGCACAAGATTTCGCCGTCCGTTAGCCCTGAGCCCGCGCGTAGATCCTCCAGTCTTGACAAGAAGGTGTCTACGCACTCTGAAGCCGTGCCAGAGTATCGCAGCTTCCATCCTCGGACTATCCTACCCGCGTCCCGAGTCGCGTAGTACCCCGACGCCGCATTGGCGTCGTACCAGGCGGATCCTTCCGGGATCGCCTGCCCTTCATCCATGTCGGCGTCTCTTGGTCCTCTTCTTGGTGGCTGTTCCGTCCTTGAAGGTACCTGCCTTTGGGGAGCCTCTCGAGGTTCGCCAGGGGTCGGTCGCTGGGGTTCCGGGGTACTTCCTGGTACCCTTGGGTCGTAGTGGCACGTATACGTGGACTGGAAGTCCACGGTCCTCCGGGGCCGCTCTGGTATGACCGTTCGTCGATTGGTGGGGTCCCTGTTCCTTAACTACTGGACCTCCACCTGTAGAGCGGTCACCTGGTCGCTCCACCGTGCGCATACCTGGTCGTGTCTTTCCAGCATCTCTAATATGCGGTTTATCCCGACCCGGTTGCGCTCGATCTCTTCCTTTAGTCGTTCGGTCACGCACCGCTCTTCCTCTTCTTCTTGAGGTTGTAGCTCCGCGTTCTCGAAACGACGAGCTCTTCGCCTATCCGGCGATCCGGTGGAGCCCTTGTGCTCACTACTGATCCCCTCCGTGGGCCCCTTGACCTCGCCGGTCCCCCCTTCCTCTGCGGGCTCTCGCTCCCCCGTCTCGCTCTGACTCTCCTCTTCTAAGTTGTCGTAGACCGCGAGAGTCCGCGTCAGGTTCGCCTCTACCACCTCATCCCTGTATAGCAGCATGAGTGGGTGGGCGACAAGATCCTCAGCATCAGCTGCTTCTAATTCTTGTCGCCTGGACTCCAGCCACCTCTCTCGGATCCTTCGCCTGCGTTGTGTCGCCTCCCTATCCAACGCCGCTCCTTGGAAGTCTAGGTCGATATATTCGCCCAGCAACCAATACGCTAATCGAACTGCCTGCATCAGCTTAGGACCGTCTGTACGCAACTCCAGTTGCGTCAGGTATCTGTCCAGCTGTGTCGACGGCAGTTCCGAGGCCCACCGGGTTATCGCGTCGGCGGTATCCTCCATATCGCTTATGCTGGGGCGTAGGTGACGGTTGAGGTTAATTTTCCCTAGTCGACCACTACCGCCTCCTATCGCCCAAGGCGCGAGCGGGGTGTTGCGATTTTTATCGCCAACTACCCAATTACGCCTTTAATTGCAAGGCAACTATACGCGTGGCTTGTGGGTGTGTGCAGGTATCGCGTACTCTAAGGAAGTACGAACTTCCACTTCGCAACTACCTGCCTATAGGTGGAGGCTAACTGTTTGCTAGCTCCATCGGGTTAGTAAATCTAACCCTACACACACCCCAATTGCGCGCTCTGCTGGTACTGTCGCTCGGTGATTAACCCCCACTTAATTACTTTAACGTGTATGTAAACACTTAAAAAGCAAAAAGTTAACCAAAATACTATTTGTCACCTCTTTTATTCGAGTTAGAGCGACTCCGGACGTCTCTTCGACCCCTGGGGTTAGTGTGCTCTCGGCTCACAAAAGCAGGTGTTATTGGGTCGGAGAGGCGTCTTTCCCCTACCGCAGAGCACGTACCGAACGAGCCACGCGTTATTTTACCCGCTCGCACCTTATTACGCACGCGCGCAAACGTCTCTCTCTCGCGCGCGTCGCTCTCTCTTTTCGTGCAAATTCCCTCGTGTGCGAGTCCTAATTCTAGTTGGGCGCCATGTAACAGGCTGCCATTTAGTCGATAATCTCTTGAAAGTGCCTTTATTTACGACTAGACGACGCCTTGTTATCTCTGTGCTCAAAGCACAGCAACCTACCTTGTCTCGGAGTGCGCCTGCGCAGAGTCTCCTTACTATTCCGAGTTCGGTTCCCCCAACTCACCGCTTGGCAGCGCTGTCGCGCCTTGCTAGTAGCGCTCGTGCGGCCGCCGCTGAAACCTAAGTTAAATATTCCCGCCTAACGATTCACGTGCTTCATGCTACGTTACCGGCGAATTCGAATCGAACGTAAATAAACACTGACGCGACCTCCGGACAAAGGAAAGACACAATAACTGAAACTCGTTTAAGTAAAAATAATGATTGATTTATTCAATAAAATCAATGACACGGGGAATCTGCCGAGAGTCTTACGCACGCTCGCGTGAATAACAATACACGCTGAAAATGAGAGAGAGAGAAAACCACGGATGCCGCGAAGTAATCGCTCGCGCGCAACAAACAAATTCTTCGCGCTCGCTGCGCGGGATCGCATGCAAATTAACAACAAATGAAAGGGGGAAAGTGCACCTACCGCAAGAACGACGAGGATACGGTGGCCAACCGTATCCGACTAGCAAATCGTTGGAACGCCGCTTCGCTGCTCGCTGCACCGCCTCAAATACTGTTACTGCTGTTGTTGTTGCTGTTGTCACTGCTACTACTGTTGCTGCTGCTGCTGCCGCTGCACTTACTGCTGCTACCCTTGCTGCTGCTGCTGCACTCAGCACTCTGCACCATTGTTCGTAATGTCACCAGGAAAAACGCACGAAAAACTAGGGAGAATGGAGGTTAGCGCGACGATGATAGACTGAGTGGCACAGTCATACTGCCGGTCGGAGCCTCCCCTCCCGGTCATTGCCCCTACGCGCTCTCTCTCTCTCGCGAACCGAACGCGGCTCCTCTCGCTTAGCCGCTCGTTAACCTCGCGCGAGTCTAACGATTTTCAGTAATCGTTGCAAATTATAAGTTAAAATTGTAATGAAAATGGTACTTGGAGAGCCATTTAACGAGATATGGCCCATACCCTTGAGTGCACGCCCCCGATCTCCACCACCCCCCCCGAACGAATTAGGGCCTGACAGCCAAAAGAGAAAAGTGGGAAAATCTCAGTCAGCCAATTAAAAACTTCTGCCATTTCCACTCTTCCTAAATTTTGAGGGGTGGAGTGAGGGATTTTCCTCCCAATCACCCCGAGGCTATAAAAAGGCGTGCACAAGCGAAAAAGGGCTAATATCTAGTTCAATTTAGTGCCAGCTTCAGTTAAAAAAAAAAGATCCAACTCTCCAAATGCCAGTGAGCAACTGAAAAAAGGGGAAATATAAGTAAGTTAAAAGAAACAGATTTTTTCTCTCTACACTTTCCTCTCCTTTTCTATCACGACTTAACTTCGTCCGCATTTTCTTTGTCTTCGAAAGATAGATCGACATTGGTTTGGAATATCTTTCAACAAGACACATCCGCGATGCATTCGTTAACTGTTAAATTATCTGTGGCTATTTCGGCATGATCTGTAATAGTTATATGTAAGAGCCTACTCCAGTGAGTTAAGATATTCGCTAGAGCTCTTACATTAAAAGCATAATTTCACCGCGTTCGCGTCACGCGTTTGTAGAAACTCTCCTCACCAATTTGCTCGTCCCGGTTCAGGCGTCGCATACGCAAACCAAACAGAGCACCTGAGAGTGACCCGCACGTCACAATACAAACAGACTACTGATTCTAATAAATGTACCGCGGATGATAAAAATTATGTTATGTATACAAAAAGAAAGCAGTTAAATACTGGAGATCCGCAACGACGAGAATTTACGTATTGACACTGTCAGACAAAAGTGACGGTTGCAATCACGACGCTCTCAGGAAGCTCGATTATGGTCCGCGTAGCAAAAACATAGATGATGCACATAGTGCACCATATGGCCAGCCGCGAGGTTGGCCAGGTCACTTTGTGCAAAAATCTTTTGTTAAAGCGACGGACAGTAATTGTCTTCCTCATCAGAGAGTGGAGACTTCTCAAACAAACAACTTGTTGTTTTGGGAGAGGATGTCGTAAACTTCTCTTACTTGTCCGGGCATATGCAAATGCAAATGCTGAAGTACAAAATGCGTCACCGATTGCCCTCGACAAGCAGCTAATGCTAGTCGACCCGAAGTGAATGCAATGTGTATTTGAACGAAGACTTGCAATCACAAGTGCGGATGTGTGTACCTTCACGTGGTGGGACTGAAAACGCTGTCTCTGTAAAGAAACAGTAGGCAAAATACACAACACTTGCCCTTAGGGCAAATGGCCAACCGGCCAAACAAAACAAACACGGACCAAGACAACACGTGGTGAGGTGCGGCCTGTAAATGCCCAAACATTCAACGCGGAGTTTGCCACACCCCAAGAGCTCAACTCGAGCCCAGAAAAGCCCAAATCCGGGAGTCACTTGAGGGGCAATCTCTCGAGATTGTGGTACCGCGCGTCCTCTTAGAGGACGGGAGACCGCTTCGGGAGCTAGTTGCAGAGGACCAATGGTCCTGGCAATCCGAATTTAATTCGGGTAGCTAAGGAATTACTCCTTATCGACTGGCAATCGGTAGGTGCCACTATTGTGGGTAAAGAGTCGCGACTGTGGTCATAGCAACCACCCAAAGTTCTTTGCGTCGAGCTCCGGCAGTAAGGCCCGACACCCTTGTGTAAGAAAACACAATTTGAACGCTAATTTCGAACGCTAAAACACCTGATTTGAGCCTGGATCTCGGAAATTGATTCGAATGAGTGGCATGACTGGCACGAATATTGAAAACTGCCTGGGGAGTCGCCTTGTCGGCTAGGCGAGACCCCGCCCCTGACCCAAGTCAGAAAATATTAATCGAAAGAGCAGAGATTAATATCAGCGAGTCATAAAAGCCTTCCATAGAAAGCGAAATCCGAGACTCGGGCAAAAATCAGGATACAACCTTTTCAAATAACGGATACCCACCAGCGTGAGCGGGGAAGACCGAAACGCAATGGGGAGACGCGCTATGGTACGTCGAAGCGATGGACCTGTGAGTCGCGGGAGCAATCTCTTAATACAGGTACGCAGGGTGGGATGTTTTGAACGCGAGCCCAGGAGGGGAGGCTTAGCTGGTTGATCGTCTTAGGAATCTCCTCTGGCTGTCCTAGCTGAGTCTCTCTTCTGACATCCCACTTTGGGTTGGCCCGTGCGGGGTAGTGGTACCAGGTCAGGCCAATCTCGTAATTTTGTATGCTGCGTGTTTCCGACGCGGCAGACGTCCGGGCAACTAGAGTCCCGTCGCGCCCAAACCGAGGGTAAAGCCTTTAGTTCCGCTCTCCTTGAGCGTTGAACCTTGAAAAGATCGGTACTCCTTTCGAGGAGGTCGCCGCCTTAGATTAAAAAGGTTCCGCCTCGCTGTGTGCATGAGGGATGTCGCAGCAAACTTGACTTCCAGATCTCCAAAAATGTTTGAAAGCGAAGGAGTGAAAGACAGTGGGCTATGCCAACCTGTTGGTGCCCAGCGAGAAGGGTGGTAATGTTTGATTACGCTGTGCCTCCCTTAAATCGGAAAAGTGAAAAGATAAATAATATAATTATTATAAGTTATTATTATTATAATAACTTATAATTTAATTTACATAAATTCGTTATTATTTCAATTTCGTTATTTTATTTCAAATAAAAAATAAGAAGACAGGAAAGTGTGAGGTTGTTAATATCCTAAAAAGCTCTTTTTCTCCAACATGTCCCTCCGGGGCCTCCAAAAATTTAATGTGACGTGCGGGTCACTATCTCAGGTACGTCTGAGGCGGACGTTATATCAGGTGCTCTTTTTGGTCTGCGTGCGTACGCTTAAACCGGGACGAGCAATTGGAGAATTAGAGCTTCTTATTTTGCGTTTCGCGTTAAAAGAGAAAAAAAAAGTTTGGACTGCAAGTCCTCCATCAAACACCAGGATCCAATGGAATCGGGACTTGGATGTGAATATCCCAGACCTTGCTGGAATTATCACATAAAAGGAATTGAATTTATTTTCTAACGGCGCGATTGTCTTACAGAAAAGTATCCCAATTCCTGCTGAAACTTTTCGAAGACTTATTCTCACGACTTTCGATTTGGCTACTCTAATAAGAAGAGGAAAAGGAGAGATAATGATAAAAAAAAATTTAGTTTCAACTTACTTTTTCTTTTTATTCCTTGTAATTGTTTGGTACTTGGAGAGTTGAATCTGGACCTGGCACTTGGTCGAACTTTGTGGAACAAGATAAAATAAAACTGGAAAGCTGGAAAAGCGAGAGTGAGTATTTTTAAAGTCTTTTAAATAATTATTTACATAATTATTTTTCACTCGCGCACGCCCTTTTAAAGCCTGGGGGTGGTCGGGAGGAAAATCCCTCTTTCAGTCACTCAAAATTTAGGAAGAGTCGAAATGGCAGCAAATTTTAATTGGCTGACTGAGATTTTCCTACTATTCTCTTTCGGTTTTCGGGCCCTAATTGGTTCAGGGGCGTGGTGAGAATCGGGGGCGTGCATTCAAGGGTATGGGCCCTATCTCGTTAGATGGTTCTCCAAATACCATTTTCGTCACAAATTTTCTTATAATTATTAATTTATTTTTTTACATAAATTGTTGTAATTAATTCTTAATAATAACGCAGTTTTATTAATATTTAAACATATTTTATGCGAAAATCTCTAATCCTACGTGTTTACAATGACTAACTTAAATAATTAACTAAATTTGTTGTTTAAATAACACGGAATGAGAAAGGAGAAATTTTGCATTATTTAGGAATCGCATTCGTTTAAAAAAAGCTTAATATATATAGTTGATTGTGAACTATCTAATTGATTTATTATAAAAAAAAATTGTCTTGTTGTCTTTTTCTTTTGTTTATTTGAGTAGTATAGCAATGTATCTTCCAGCACACCAGCGGGGGGTCTATAATCCTTTGACCTCACCGGGCTTAACCCTTTGGCCCCCCTGGCTTAACCCTTTCATGTTAATAATAATTATTATTGTTAACAATTATTATTAACAATATTCGTGGGGGTCGCTGGTTTAACCCTTTGATTCCCTGGCCTAACCTTTCCATGTTAATTACTATTAATGTTAATAATTGTTTATAATTTTTTGAGGAAGGTTTCTAGGTCTCCTAGTCCCTAGGGACCCTATACCTAGTGCTTTTAGTCTAATTAAATTTAAATGTTTTTTTAAGTAAAATTAATTCAAATTTTGAGAGCCAACCCGTTGTAAAAATAAATCAAACACTCATATTAGCTTACACACGTATGTTTCGTTGGCAGATATCCAACCTCATCAGATCTTTATTAACAATAAATGAAAAAATGGTTACAAAAACAAATATATATAAAAAAATTAAAAATCACACTAACAAACATTTACCTCAATTTATCAATCACAATCCAATTAACAAAAATTAAAGTATCAAACTCATCTTCTAACTTTCTCTCACACAAATATTCAAATTTCAACTCCGACAACAACTATGAAATAATACAAACCGACCGGTGTCTGTTACCTTTTATATCAAAACAAATCACAAATATATACACACTTAAATGTATCCCCTCTCATATGTCGAGAAGAACCGGTACAGTCAGCATCACTGCACATCAAAACAATATTCAAAAACCTTCAATCAAGTCAATCAGATAAAATATCAAACAAACTCTTATATTGCTTACTTAGCAACTTACTATCTTCTTGTCTGTTTATAGTGTTGTAACATAAAATACATCACACTAAGCAATTTCTTAGATATAATAGCAATAAATTTTTTACACGTGTGATGTATTTTATGTTTCAATTCTCTCTCCAACTTTGACACATGTAAAGTATTACTAGTAACTCCCTTCAAATTCCCGAGCTGATAAGGGTAATTTATAGATATTTTTAATAATTACAATAGTCATTTAAATTTCACACATGAAATCCAATTTAATAATAGTATAGCTTTTTTAGACATTTTGTTAATAATTAAAAATAATAAAATTGTTACTAATTGGTACCAAAAACTGACTTATTCAGGCAGAATTTTAAACTTTTATTCGAACCACACAACTCAGCAAAAAAGAAATATCGTATACAATTTAATTGACAGAGCTTTATTATTGTCTGATTCAACTTTTCATGATAGAAATATTGAAATTGTTAAGGGCATTTTAAGAGATAATGATTATCCTGACAAATTTGTTGATGCATGTGTATCTGATCGTATTCGTAAACATATTTTCCGTAATAGTGTTACCACTCATGAGAATAGAAAAAATACGAACATTAAATCAATAGTTTTACCGTTACCTTTTCATAAAAAATTTTTTCACTTATGTAACTCTAGTTTGAAAAAATTTAATATTCACTGTATACCACTAATTAATCATAAGCTGGATAGTATAATAAAACTGGGCAAAGATGCAACGGATAAATGGAATGAGACAAATATAGTATATAAATTTTGTTGTGACAGTTGCCCTTCAGTGTATATTGGTCAAACTAAGAGAAGTTTAATAAAACGCATAGATGAACATAGTAAAACACCTATAGAAAAATCTCTTCCTATTCCGATGCATTTGAAAAATTATCCTTCGCATGCGTTTGACTGGGATAACACAATAATTTTGGATAGAGAGTCGAATTATTATAAGAGACTGATTTCAGAAATGATATACATTAATTTATCTGACAACACTATAAACAGACAAGAAGATAGTAAGTTGCTAAGTAAGCAATATAAGAGTTTGTTTGATATTTTATCTGATTGACTTGATTGAAGGTTTTTGAATATTGTTTTGATGTGCAGTGATGCTGACTGTACCGGTTCTTCTCGACATATGAGAGGGGATACATTTAAGTGTGTATATATTTGTGATTTGTTTTGATATAAAAGGTAACAGACACCGGTCGGTTTGTATTATTTCATAGTTGTTGTCGGAGTTGAAATTTGAATATTTGTGTGAGAGAAAGTTAGAAGATGAGTTTGATACTTTAATTTTTGTTAATTGGATTGTGATTGATAAATTGAGGTAAATGTTTGTTAGTGTGATTTTTAATTTTTTTATATATATTTGTTTTTGTAACCATTTTTTCATTTATTGTTAATAAAGATCTGATGAGGTTGGATATCTGCCAACGAAACATACGTGTGTAAGCTAATATGAGTGTTTGATTTATTTTTACAACGGGTTGGCTCTCAAAATTTGAATTAATTTTACTTAAAAAAACATTTAAATTTAATTAGACTAAAAGCACTAGGTATAGGGTCCCTAGGGACTAGGAGACCTAGAAACCTTCCTCAAAAAATTATAAACAATTATTAACATTAATAGTAATTAACATGGAAAGGTTAGGCCAGGGAATCAAAGGGTTAAACCAGCGACCCCCACGAATATTGTTAATAATAATTGTTAACAATAATAATTATTATTAACATGAAAGGGTTAAGCCAGGGGGGCCAAAGGGTTAAGCCCGGTGGGGTCAAAGGATTATAGACCCCCCGCTGGTGTGCTGGAAGATACATTGCTATACTACTCAAATAAACAAAAGAAAAAGACAACAAGACAATTTTTTTTTATAATAAATCAATTAGATAGTTCACAATCAACTATATATATTAAGCTTTTTTTAAACGAATGCGATTCCTAAATAATGCAAAATTTCTCCTTTCTCATTCCGTGTTATTTAAACAACAAATTTAGTTAATTATTTAAGTTAGTCATTGTAAACACGTAGGATTAGAGATTTTCGCATAAAATATGTTTAAATATTAATAAAACTGCGTTATTATTAAGAATTAATTACAACAATTTATGTAAAAAAATAAATTAATAATTATAAGAAAATTTGTGACGAAAATGGTATTTGGAGAACCATCTAACGAGATAGGGCCCATACCCTTGAATGCACGCCCCCGATTCTCACCACGCCCCTGAACCAATTAGGGCCCAAAAACCGAAAGAGAATAGTAGGAAAATCTCAGTCAGCCAATTAAAATTTGCTGCCATTTCGACTCTTCCTAAATTTTGAGTGACTGAAAGAGGGATTTTCCTCCCGACCACCCCCAGGCTTTAAAAGGGCGTGCGCGAGTGAAAAATAATTATGTAAATAATTATTTAAAAGACTTTAAAAATACTCACTCTCGCTTTTCCAGCTTTCCAGTTTTATTTTATCTTGTTCCACAAAGTTCGACCAAGTGCCAGGTCCAGATTCAACTCTCCAAGTACCAAACAATTACAAGGAATAAAAAGAAAAAGTAAGTTGAAACTAAATTTTTTTTTATCATTATCTCTCCTTTTCCTCTTCTTATTAGAGTAGCCAAATCGAAAGTCGTGAGAATAAGTCTTCGAAAAGTTTCAGCAGGAATTGGGATACTTTTCTGTAAGACAATCGCGCCGTTAGAAAATAAATTCAATTCCTTTTATGTGATAATTCCAGCAAGGTCTGGGATATTCACATCCAAGTCCCGATTCCATTGGATCCTGGTGTTTGATGGAGGACTTGCAGTCCAAACTTTTTTTTTCTCTTTTAACGCGAAACGCAAAATAAGAAGCTCTAATTCTCCAATTGCTCGTCCCGGTTTAAGCGTACGCACGCAGACCAAAAAGAGCACCTGATATAACGTCCGCCTCAGACGTACCTGAGATAGTGACCCGCACGTCACATTAAATTTTTGGAGGCCCCGGAGGGACATGTTGGAGAAAAAGAGCTTTTTAGGATATTAACAACCTCACACTTTCCTGTCTTCTTTTTTTTTATTTGAAATAAAATAACGAAATTGAAATAATAACGAATTTAATATAAAATAACGAAATTGAAAAATATAACGTATTTGAAATAAAATAACGAAATTGAAAAATATAACGAAATTAATATAAAATTGAAATAATAACGAATTTAATATAAAATAACGAAATTGAAAAATATAACGAATTTGAAATAAAATAACGAAATTGAAAAATATAACGAAATTAATATAAAATTACGAATTTGGAAAAAATAATGAATTTCAAAAAGAAAAACGGGATAACAAAATTGAGAAGTTATCACATATTGAAATTGAAATATATAACGAAATTAATATAAAATTACGAATTTGGAAAAAATAATGAATTTCAAAAAGAAAATCGGGATAACAAAATTGAGAAGTTGCAAAGATTTAATTAATAAAATAAATTAAAAGCAAAAACTAGAGAAAATTATCACATATCAAATACAATAAAATTGAAAATCAATAAAATTAGAAAAGATATTATTAGAAATCATCTGAAAAATAATATATATAAATGCTAAAAGAAAGCGGAGATATTGCTTAATGATAATTTTATTTTTGTGACAAAATAAATAAAAAAAAGGAAAAAAATATATATATTGTGAAATGAAAAATTAATGAAATAGATTAGAATTAATAATAATTAAATCAGTAATTATACTAAAAATTATTAAAATTGGAATTAATTTTACTTAATGAATGGAGAGTGCTACATATAATACATTTAAATTTTTTTTTTTTTAAAGTTATAAATATATATTATTGACAATTTACTTGCTACATTGAGAATGAAACGAATAGAAAATAGCGACGATTTTTTGAAAAAAATGAAGAGACAGACCGGAGAATCGAACCGGAGTCCTCTGGGTTGGCAGGCTAGCGTTCTACCACTAGAGCCAATGCCACATGTTCCTTTGAGGATGCATATTGTGTATATTAGCTACTCACGTATACATTTGGTATATGGCCTGAGCGTGCGGAGAAGGAGGGGAGCGCATGCTGTCTATAGTTCTGGTCTGATGGGGATGCGCTACTATAGTAGTATTAAACGTATGCTCTCTCTCTAGCTCTGACTCAGCGTGGACCACAGTGCGAGGAGGAGGGGAGCGCATGATCAGCTATGCTTACTAACTACCCTATTATTTGATATGACAGATGATTATGTCTATCATAAATGTAGATCACAGCTGGTTTGAGGGTGATTAAGCTTCTCCACTACTTTCAGAAAGAGAGAGCATCTATGCTTACTACCTTCCCTCTTATCTTATGTTGCCTATGACTATCGCAAATGCAGATCATATACGGTTTAAGGATGGTCAAACAAACGCATTAGCGCGGACGCGTGACCATCTGCGTTTAATGTGTTTTTTTGCGGATGACCATAAAGTCAGCGGGACGTCAAGATTTATAGAGTTTTTAGAAAGTGACAAACTTTCTAGCCTACATGGGGAGGGAAAGGGTACACCAAACGTCCTATCTCACTCAAAGAATGTCTACGTTTGTGTGTAGCGTTACATATATTGTAGAAAATTCGTACCTGATAATAGTGTGAGTGTTTAGTAGGATTTTCGTTGGTCAGTCTTAAAGGAAACTTCGAGCTGTTCACAGTGAAGTGCTGATTATTTAAACATCAGTAAGTTTTTATATTTATTATAAAGTTTATTAATAAAAAAGAAAAACAAAAACTATGGAAAATATTATCAAAGCGTATGAGTTTTTAGAAACTGTAAGTATAATTTTAAATAATTTAAAAATAATTAAAATAACTTTTAGAGTTTTTTAATAATATTATTATTCAATTTCAGCTTACTATTCCTTCCGTACAGAACGTAGCAAAAGAGCCGTTATATCGGCTCTTAATTCTAATATTGATAACTTTAAGTATTTTTTTCTCTTATATTTATTTATTTATTTATTTATTTATTTATTTATTATCATTTATTTTTTAGTTGCAACGATTTGTGGAGGAGAGCAGTCCTCAAGGACTGCAAATCCGAGAGATAAAAGCTACTGTTCAACAAGTAAGTATTATTATAAAATTATATCAATTTATATTTCTTATTAATATTTAATTGTCTTATCTCTTTTCAGTGGATCAAGGAATCTGTGGCAGCCAGAATGATGGCGCATCAAGTCGCATATCAAATTGACAAGATTGTCAATGATCGCGTCCAGGCAAAGTTGGAGCAATATAAGCGTGCGGACGCTATGAGGAAGCAGCAAGAATCCGATCGATTGGAGCGGAAACGGAAAGCCGACTTAGCTAAAGCGGAGCAAGACGAACTTGCTGCGAAAGTTAAGCGAAGGCTTTCTAGCATAAACGAGATTGTTGTACCATCAACAACCGCCATGATAAATGAAGATAATGCACCACCTTCGAGGATGTCAACATCATCTGCGTCGGTGACATTATCATCGTCGTCAGCAACGTCGAGGTCAACATCACCAGCGACGTCAACAGCAATCTCATCTACAGCAACATCCGCAGGCTGTCAAAGAGGAGACGATACCCAAATCGATATACCACTCGATTTAACTGCTAATGTAAGTAATTACATTGTAGAAATAATTAATAAATTTAAATTAAAAATAATAATTAAAAAAATTTTTTTTTACAGAAAAAAATTCCGTTGGTGAAAAACGTTGAGTGTGTTCGACGAAAAGTGATTTTGATTCCGGCTCAACCAACAGTGAGGAAGCCGACTCGATCCTCTAAGGTGGTCGGATCAAAAAAAATTAAATAATAATAATATTAAAAAGAAAAAAAAAACTAAATTAAAGAATTAATAATGTTTTAATTTACTTAGGATCTACCAGTGCCCTCCCACCCCCGTTCACCTACTCCACCCACCTACCAATTCATCTACTCCACCCACCTACCTACCCTCACCCACTCACCCACCAACATTCACCTACATAGGTTGGTAAGGTAGGTTGCTGTAGAAGTTGGTAGGATATTTAGTAAGCCATATGATGGTCTCTTTCATTCTCCTTCTATAGTAGGGAGGATAGTAAGCTTATGCTGGCTAAGTTTGGGCTCTCAGAGAGGGGGTAGCGTCTCTAGCTTGCTAGGTGCGTACGCCGTTTAGTGTGGATGCTTCTCTCTCTATCTCTATGATTATAGGTAGTTTGTATTAAAGTCTAGCAATATATATATATATTTTATTTTCTTTTTATTGAAAAGCATCGTGTACATTGATGTCTTGTTAATTTTAAACTAATTTTTTAGCATCACCACTAATTGGATTATATTGTACAATACGATCGTGTAATATTAGGCAGTAGGCTGCAGTATCTTCAGGAAAATCGGTCCGAGTTTCAAATTCTAGGCGAACATCGACTGGAGCACTTTTTAATGTTTCACTTTGTTTGGAGCAGTCTATAACTATTAACGGCACATTATTAATGAAATCCTTTTTATTGAGTAACGGCTCGTTTTCTTTACCATAGTAAGCGTTTTGAAAATTAGTATACATATCGTAGAGAACAGCAAACTGATTTTGATTGATATTTAAATTGAGATTTCCATACGGATAACATTGTGAATTGAAAAATAGCTTCACATTACTAATATTACAATGATCAAAATTACTAGAATTAACACTTGCTGAACTTTTACGTTTAGTTTGAAAAGCTAAAATAACAAAGCGAGGCTTTTCCAATTGATTGGAAGTCTTAACACTCCAAACATGCTTTGATGTACGTGGTAATTTTGGATACTCATACATTTCCCAAGTACGATAATTCATTGTACGATAATTGCACGATCTCGTCAAATCTGATTGAGTAATTTGATTTTTTCTTTGTCTGTAACCATCACATATGGCATCAACCATTCAACCTTAGTTAAAGTAATTTTTGACTTTTCCGAAGCATCAGGATTCCTTACTGGAATACTTAAAATAGCATTCAAATCATCTCTTGATCTTATGAGTATAAGTTTATGCTTGACATTGACTACAATTTTCCGATAATCTTCAGCAAAGCCCAGCAACATACTAAGAAGGATAGTCACATCAAAAAAACCTTGAGCGTTACATATTAAAACTTCATTGTTATTACTATTCCATCCGGCATTTTCAGCGATAGAGTTTTGACATGGATTGAGTGAAAGCCAATTTTTCATGAGGCTCGTTAAGCCTACATTTTTCACTTTATCAATTTCAGTAGCATTTATTTCATATCGTATTTCCTCGAACAAATGACAGAGGGCGTTGTTGACTAATAAAGTGTTCTCCACTAGCGTAGTACCGTCCGGCTTGGTCAACCGATCACAAATATGAATCATACTGCGTGATGGAAGCAGAGATAAATCTTGATGTTAAATTGCTATATGGATTTCATCACTATTATTGAAATATGATAATGAATAAGGCTGATGCGTATGAACTTCATAATGAGCTATAGACTCATCGAAAGCGACACCTGAATGAATGTCTAGAATTCCCTCCATATTGTTGTTGTTGTTTTATACAGCACACTAATATGCACAATATTTTCTTCCACGATTTTCGACGACTTTCAGTCTCAAGCTTTTCAGGAATTGACTGTTCTGAGGTGTGAGCGGTCTGATAGATCGCTGCTGACTGGTTGTTGATTGACATTTTTGTCTCTTAATATAGCCTCGACCGGACTTTATATTGTAAATGATACCCATTACTAAGATATGGTCTTTATATGTACTCGCACTGTGATGACTTCTCCTCGAAAGTTAACTAGGTTTCCGTCTTGATCAACTATACGACTTTGAAAATGATCAATGCTCCTCACAGCGACTGGAAGGTAAATGACTTGAGAGGGAACTTCTATAATCTTATATCCAGGTGGGACTGCTGGGAAAAATTCATGTATAGTATGTACTTTGCGATCGTTTATGAAAGAGCCTGTAGTAATATTACACTCTACACGTAAAGCGTTGAGTTTGAGAATAGTGACGGGTAAGTCAGAACTATGTGTTTCGTTTTCAACGAGCGCACGTCTAGTGAAGCCTAAAATTGATCCAATAGAATCTTCTGGTTCAAAATGTATTTTTTGACTGCACTGAATGACACTACGTAAAGTATTATTATTTGGTTTCAGGCTAAACGATATACCTTTAGATGCTAATGCTTCTTGGAGAAAGCTTTCAATATCTTCTATTTCGTAGCTACCAGTTGGTAAAGTGATAGCTTCTTGACCTTCAATGTAAAACTTATTATAACCAACGTCAATGTTTGGTATTGAATTAAATGTTAATAGCTCAACTAGACCAAGAACGTATTTTTTGTTTGGTATCAATTCGATCGGTGGAAAATAATATGTTTCGAGTACGGATGATGTTCCTGAGAGACTCAATGTCAGTGTATTCTCCATGACAGATTCATGTCAAATGATAGTCATTCTTTGAATGAGTATTTTATATACTAGTCGTTTTTTCTATAGTTTGTTTAAAAGAAATTTGAGACAAAGATGGCCGCAATTATATGTATTGTAATCTTGATATCTAATATAATTATACATGATTCTATTAACTTTGAGATAAAGCAATAGATCTATAGGTGGTTGTAGATTACCATAACTATCAAAATACATAACCTCATCACTTTTCTTTTTGTATGCCACCCAATGAGTACCTGGTCCACGTTTATCATCTAAATTTACAATAGTTGTCTCTTTATATCGTGGTCCATTAGCTGGCAGAGCATTACGCATGAAAACATCTCGAAAATTTGCATTTTTTAGTATTTTAGCATATTTTCTTATATCATGATCTGTCAGTGCTCGATTAAGTAAAGTTATTTCGAGCTTTTTTTTTAAACCTTTTCCACTTGAATATGGTTTCAGATGAAGACCATAACCTTTACGATATGGTTTCAAATAAAGTCCTTTACCAATAGCAATAGCTTCCATAGTTTTATTATGTCTATGAGCTTCTTTCAATTAATTTTGAGCGGCCTTAACACTGTTAACGGCTTTTGCTATTGAAGCAGCTCCTCCAGCTAGAGCTCCAGTGGCGCTTACAGCAGCAAATAATGGAATTAAAAAAGGAAGCGCTCCACCAAATTTACTGGGAATAGGTAAAATACGGGGTATATTTATTTTACTTCTACCGCCAGCCTTTTTCACAGCTTCTTCGACTCCTTTTATAGCCGAACGAATAACTACAAGAGCTCTATTGTTAGGCACACTACTTTTCGAGACCGTCTTAATAATTTTATTCAATGTAACTGACGGCTTTTTGATTTTTCTACATTTCTTCCGTGCTTGGCGTTTTTTAAATACTCTACCTCGTTTCTTACTACCTTTCTTCATAGCAACACCCATACCAAGCTTACTTTTAACTTTCATAATGTTGGCTACAGTGAAGGCAGCTGCTTTCTCACCAAAACTTCTATCTTTAGCTTGCACTCTTTCCCAAGCTTTGTTAGCTAGAATTTCGTCAGCTTTATTTCTTATCGCAATATCCTCCAGATTTTGCGCATAAGCAATATCGTGTTCTTTACAAGCAACGTCTAGTGGATTTTTACCAGGATCTCTACGTGCCAATCGTTTGTTCAATTTTGTACCAGGACCACAATACTGATATCCAAGTAAGTGAGCTTCAATAGGCAAGTTATTTATAATCTTGTTCACTCGATCACCACCACTCTTTCTTTTATAGTACGTGATCATACTTCTTCGAAAGACAGCATGTTAATGAAATAAAAGATATATAAGCAGACTTTTTATACCTAACAAACTCATTCATTGAGGTGTCGATGATGAGTAAACAACATGGATTTCAAAGAACAACCTCTTAAGCTTCAAGTCATTAATTTCGATAGAGTGGTGGAGACGGAAAAACAAGAAAAAAGACATGGTGAACTATTGCCTAATAGTATCCGTGCCGTTTTCTGCGGACCTAGTAATTATGGAAAAACTAATTGTTTATTAACATTAATCACTCATCCTAATGGTCTTAGATTTGAAAACGTATATGTCTACTCAAAATCCCTTAATCAGCCTAAATATAAATTTTTGAAAAATATATTAGAGCCTATTAATGGTATAGAGTATCATGCTTTCAGCGAGCATGAAACAATTGTTTCACCAGATAAAACACGACCAAATTCTATCATGATTTTTGGCGATATAGCCACTGAGAAGCAAGATAACGTAAGAGCATTCTTCTGTAAGGGTAGACATATAAAAGTAAATAGTTTCTATCTCTGTCAATCGTACGCTCGCATTCCGAAGCATTTCATTCGAGATAATGTGAATTTACTTGTTTTGTTTCGACAAGATGACGTGAATATTAAGCACATTTACAATGATCATGTTAACTCAGATATGTCTTTTGAGAAGTTTAAAGCAATTTGTTCAAAATGTTGGAGAGACGATAATCATGGATTTTTGGTTATCGACAGAGACAGACCAATAAATCATGGACGATATAGAAAGGGATTTAATTCTTTTGCTATAAATATAAAGGAGTGAGTAGATGAAGATTATTTAACTTTAGTAATTACAAGCGTAAACATGGCTGACTTTGAAAGAGAAACGAAGGTGCTCGAGCAATTATCCATGGCTCGTGATGTCATAAGAGGCAAGTATCAACTAATAAGACGCGGTAAAGCTGATTTAGAAAAGACATTGCATGAAACTTTTAAACCTATGGTTGATCCATTGAAGAAACTCGTAGAGGCAGCTACTGATAAAAGTAACGCTACTACTGCTGAACAGCCAACGAAAAAGAAAAAGAAAATCGAGTTCGATAATGTTTTCAAGTCAGAAGTAGCAACTGACACTCCCTACAAATCTAGATATTTCAATAGTACTGCTAATGAATTAAATTCTACATTACAACCGCTTGATACTACATTTGAGTCTGCTATTTCTATTGATGATAATGATGATGATCATGATGAATCATCACTTGATACAACTGCTATAAAGTTGAACAAAAGTAGTTCAAATGTAACTACAGAACAGAGACAAGAGCTATTGGATGATTCGATTATAGGAAACTATGTTCGACTATTGCATGATCCTCAGCACAAAAGTAATTTAGACAAGACATTTGGTGTTCGCTTACATGAAAATACATATGTCATAGGCAATTCTCCAATTTTCTTCCAAAACAATAACGTGACTGTGAATGATAAAGCATACAGCAAGACGCTTGGTTTAATGGAACTTCTCTTTCGTAAAGAACCTGATTCTGAATTAATCAGTTCATTGGATATTGAAAATTATATAAAAATTCTTGAAATCACTAACGCTCATAGAAAAAGATACGAAACAAATGGAGAAATCGCAATAAGCATGTAAATAAATTCAAAAAGTATATTGGTCCAAATTTATCTTTGAGCAGTAGCGCTAAGAAGCGAAAATCGACTATTGATGGAAGAGGTCTTTTTCCTAACTATAAAATAGCTTGCAAAGGAACGTTATTTGATTATGTATATTGGAATGATCCAAACGAGCTCGTTGATCGATTGAGATTGCTTATTGCAGAACAAACCGCCGGTAATTCTAGTCATGTTAATGAAATTTATTCAATTATTGAAGAATTACGTGAAGCTGGCTATATATATTAAGAGAATCCTAAATATTACTCAGTAATAAAATGAGTGTTGATGTGTTTGGACTTATATTGAATAAAAAAAAGGAGGATAATCGAGGTCCTCCTGGTATAGGGTATAATATCACTGAAGACGGACAATACGACGCGAATGATAAAAGAATTTGTTATATAGCCGATCCTCAGGAGAGTAACGATGCTGTAAACTTACGAACGTTGCGAAAAACTAGTGAAGCTAACGTTACTACGCTTACGAGTATGATAAATGATCTCTCAAAATCATTGGATACAATAAGATTAGAATTAGTAAAGCATCGAGTAGTTATTGCTCAGTTAGAAAAAGATAATATTAGTAATCATGAAGAGAAAGAAAAAACTATTGGACCGTTTGACATTTTAAAAACAACTTTAAAAATAGTTTAAAATGAAACATCAAAGAGTGGTGGATGAGTTACATAAACCAGCACGTCGAAACCATCCCCGTAGAAAAGTTGATGTACGCGGAATAGATGAGACATGGTAAGCTGATCTTGTAGAGATGCAAGGCTACTCGAGAGAGAACAAAGGCTTTCGATATCTATTAACTGTCATTGATATATTTTCAAAGAACGCTTGGACAGTTCCTGTGAAACAAAAAACTGGTGTAGATGTTGCTTATGCAATGAAGTCTATATTAAAAAAAGGACGCACTCATAGAAATCTACATGTGGATTGTGGCAAAGAATTCTACAATTCAAATTTTCAAAGACTAATGACAAAGTATAAAATAAATCTAAATTCAACCTAAAGCAATCTTAAGGCAACTATTTGTGAACGTTTCAATCGCACGCTAAAAAATGTCATGTGGAAAAAATTCAGTCTTCAAGGAAATTACAAATTGATCAACATTCTAGCTGATTTATTGAAATCTTACATCTTATTTTTTTCTATTATTCATAGTGTAGCTATTTACATTAGTATTATAATACATTTAATTACTATTCGTTGAAAATACAATTATGTTTAAATTCGAAATTTGAACCGACAATATGGTAAATAAATAACTCCTCCTTCTTACTAGTCTGATGTAGGTTTTTCAACATTTCTTCATCTTTTTCGAGTACTATGTTAACCCTTTTAGGCAGGAACACATTAAATTCGTCATCAATTGTAATAACAACGCTAAATCCATATTTCGTTGTTCATGATCTAACTTTAGTAACTTGATATAATGTGTTCGATGTTAGTTGGGACATCGCCTTCCGAGGAAGGAAAGTCGTCTTGGAAATTTTATTTATTGCTGAGAAATCCATTCTGTAAAATAAAAAATCAAAGAATTAATTATTTATTTATTTATTGCTAAGGTATTAATAAACTAAAATTATTTAAATATCTTACTTGTTTCAATAGTTAGTGGAAGATGTATTAGAGGTTGAGGTAAGACTGTTGCTTGAGTGAGAGCTGAGCAACTATTTCGAACAAGAGTGAGCTCTTAGTTTTATAAGTGGCATCCCTACTCTTAAAGCTCAAGCCGCCGTCGCCGCTTCCCTCTCTTTCAGTCTTCCCTTTCTCATGATTCTTCATCTAAAACCATTCTCCCACTCTATAGACTCAGGTATCCATTGTTTCTCCCTCTCCATTACTAGTCATCAGCGCCATCTAGTAACTATCGAAGGAGTAGAATTCTTTCGCTAGTGTTTCCCTCTAGAATTATTTTCTTCAACTCTGAATCTTTTCATATTACTATTTTGTTCTATCACTTCGTCTTCTTATCTATACCTCTTTCTTCGTAGCTGTTTAACTCTTTCTTTCATTTCAGCAATTTCGAGAGTTTTATAATGCCCCCATGGAAGTGTGTCCGGATTATTATCAAAAATACAACGTTTATCATCATGAGGGCTTAGTGCTGTCTTTTCCTCTCTCTCTGTTATTACTTGATATAATTTAGATCGAATATTACATTGAGTACGTTTAATAATTTCCATTTCGTTTAAACACTTTCGATAATCTGAGTGAGTTATTGTATTTTTTACTGCATGTTTTTTCACTCCATTTGCCTTTTTCAAGGGATCCTTATTTATTATTTCGATACTGTATAGTTTACTTCGTAACCCAATGTACTCCCTCACAATAGCAGCATTACACTCATCCTTCATAACACCTAGAACTTTTTTGTTAGCTAGAGGCATTCCAAATTAATTATCAGCAGGATAATCCGATGTGTCAAATTTATCAATATCTACTTTCATGATCTCATACGAGGTGAGATCAAAAAGTAAGGTGAATTTTGAAATTTAGCGGGCTACGTCCGTTTGATCTTCGACTTTTTTATTTGGTTATGTCGGTACGCTCGTCTAGAACATACGTTCCAAATTTCAGCTTTGTAGTATGTTTAGTTTGTTTGTGAGAGGCATCAAGGTTAGAAGTGTTTTGCGTGCTCCACGATTTGCTGCTGTCTAAAAACATGGACCAAAGAGTTTGCATTAAATTTTGTGTGAAAAATGGAATCAAATGTTCCAAGACACTTGAAATGCTGAAAGTGGCATACGGTGAGTCTACTTTAAGCCAAAAAAATGTTTACAAGTGGTATAAACTCTTCCAAGAAGGTCGAGAAGACACCGACGACGAACCTCGTTCTGGACGCCCCAGCACATCAACAACTGATGAGAATGTTGAAGAAGTGAAGAAAATAGTGTTGGGAAATCGTCGAATTACCATTAGAGAAATTGCTGAGGATATTGGTATCTCATTTGGTTCGTGCCAATCAATTTTGACGAGTGTTTTAGACATGAGACGTGTGTCAGCGAAATTTGTTCCGAAATTGCTCAATTTCGACCAAAAGAAACGTCGCATGAGCATCGCCCAAGAGCTACTGAATGACGTCAACGATGATCCAGATTTACTCAACAGGGTTATTGTTATAACAGGTGACGAAACATGGGTATACGGTTATGACGTCGAGACTAAGACTCAATCGTCCCAGTGGAGGCATTCTGGATCACCAAGACCAAAAAAAGCACGCCAAGTTCAATCAAATGTAAAGATTTGCTTACAGTTTTCTTTGACTGCAGGGGCGTGGTGCATCATGAGTTCTTGCCACAGGGTAGAACAGTAAATAAGGAATATTACCTGCAAGTTATGCGCAATTTGCGCGAAGCAATCCGCCAGAAACGTCCGAATTTGTGGAAAAATAAAAATTGGCTTTTGCACCATGATAACGCCCCTGCTCACACATCGTTGCTTTTGCGCGAATTTTTGGCTAAAATCAACATAGTAACGATGCCACAGGCACCGTATTCCCCAGATCTTGCCCTCTGTGACTTCTTCTTGTTCCCAAAACTGAAGAGGCCCATGAACGGACGGCGTTTTGCCACGATTGAGGAGATAAAGACGGCATCGAAGGATGAACTAAACAAGATCACAAAAAATGATTTTTTGAAATGCTTTGAGGATTGGAAAAAGCGTTGGCACAAGTACATTATATCCGAGGGGGATTACGTTGAAGGAGATAAAATAAAAATTGATGAATAAATAAATATTTTTTGAGAAAAATAAAAATTCACCTTACTTTTTGATTACACCTCGTACATATCAACATCTTGAATTTCATAAATGAGGCTGTCAGTATCAGTATAAAGTAATTTACATTTTTCACCAATTCGTTGCTTCATGTAACCATAATGAAAGTCATAGACTAATGTTTTTGAAAGATCTAATACACATAGACCGATGTATATAGGTTTTTTAATACTGATAGGTGTCCAGGATAATTAAATAGCAGCTAAATTTTCATGAAAGATGGAACTACTATGAAAATTTGGTTTGGCAAATCGAGCTTCAGCGCCATATCTACCACCCCATTGATTGATCAGTTTGACATCTTTTCGTTTTCTTTCGTCTTCCATTGTTTTTCCATATACTGCATTAATCATAAGCTTGTAAAATAATTTTTCAAACTCATTTTTAGCTTGCTTTCTTTTTTCAGTATTTAAATTAACAAATGGTTTCAGCCATTGTTGTTGTTTGAATTCTAGCGCTCTGTATATCTTTTTGAGTTTTAGTCCATATTTGAGAGCTTGTTTTAACGCTCTATAATGAATAACGTATCGTTCTTTATCATAAAGCGTTGTCAAAAGTTTTTTCTGTTTTGATCCGGGTGGTTTAGTATGTTCAGGACAAAGAGATAGGTCTTTATGATCATCATGCAGCTCTTGTGGATACTCTAGATCAACTTCTAAAATATAGCCTACGTCGCTATCATCAGAGATATTGAAAAAATTTGGCATATCCACATTTTAAACCCATTTGAAACCCTCAAATGGTAGTGATTGAGTCATAGCCCAACCATAAAGGTTGTTCACGTCATAATACATTAAAAATTTGTTTGGCTCATCCTTATTGAATTTTTCACCCATATATTTATTGTTTGCTTTTGAAAATCTACTGCAGCATTGACTAATACCTCCACGAATACCTTTTTGAATGAATAAAACCATATCTATATCTATTAATAGTTCAAGCTTCATATTTGTATATTTTAACATCGCGTCCCATTTTAATCCAGGGGTAGTGTAATAATGAGCAGGATCGAGATCATATGCATTCTTACAGGTTGATCGAAAATTCTCAAAAATATCAGCTAGTAAAAGTACATCAGTTTTCAGGTAGAGATCAGAATACATTCATAAATCTATTTTCTTCCAAATACTACCAAAAATATTCCATACGTTTTGAGCATGCTTATATTCTTCAGTAGGAATATCACTATCTGTCAATTAACTATGAAATTTTTCAATAGATGGTAACTCTGTCTTAGTTAGTCTATTTAAATTTTGTATGTATTCATATGGGAAAACTCCTTTTCTTTTGAGTAAATTAATCTGTTCTAAAGTGTAATTATCTTTCTGAAATTCTCTCTGTACAATATCTAGCTAAGGTAAATAATATGCTGATTTATCTAGAGATGTAGGCATAAATCAAAAGGAATCAATGAAACGAAAGCTAATTCGACTGTTTGCAACTTCTTTTGTGAAGGATATGTATCGCTCAATGTTTTCAGCTAGAACAGAGATCTTTCCTTCAAATTCTGAGTTAGTAGCAATTTCTGTTATAAAAAAATGTGAGTAATAGCCTGTAATGTTATGAAATACGACTGGTATGAAAGCAGCATTTTTATAATTCAAATTGCAATGATTGTAAGCTGCACCTCTAAATTTTTCTGTTAAATGACAATGATCACGAACTCGTTTTTGGTTATCTTGAAAATATTGGTTGCAAATATGACATCTTCTTGCCGTTTTGAATGTCTGTTCATTAATAAATGATAAATCCATTTTTATTGCATTATTATATATCTTTTCTATCTGAATCACTAGGGACTTCAATTGCTTTATAAACCATAATGCTGGTGATTCGTCTTCATTTAATTTTTTTCTATATGACTTATATATCGACTTTCTATCATCATAACGGCATTTTACATATAATCCAATGCTATAGGCTTCATGTTCTTGGAAATTATGTCTCTTAACATTGAGATTTCTATTCGGATCTTCTATAGGTTTTAACAGACATTCAAAATCAGCGTATATAATAAATGGAACTTCCTCTTTATGCTTAAAATTTTTAAATTCTAAAGTAGCATCGTCAGGTAAATGAATCCGACACTTATTTATTTTGGAACAGTCAACTTCATGAGATTTCAAATTTTCCTCGTTAGTAAAATAATGAAGGCAACGTTCGCAAAGATACATTTTTTCAGTATGTTGAGTAACTTGTCTACGAAGGAGAGCAGATAAAGTAATCCATACGTAGTGAGTTTCTAATTTGAATTTTTCATCATCTATTGATATTCATGGTCTATTAGTATCATTTTCATCAATAAATTCGTTTTGTATTAAGAGTAAGTTCACATGTTTAGTTTGTTTTAATTTCGTTATGTAGCACGGTGAAACTTCATATTTCGATCCATATTTTTTTAGTATATATAAATTTACACTTATATTATTCAACTTTTCAAATTTAGGTATACTTTTTATTTTTACAGGGAAGTTTATACCATCAAAATTCAGTTCATTCTCATAGGGCTTGTACTTAATTACTCTGTTTGGATTTCTTGCAACTGGATGAAGGCATGAAAGTATAGCCCATTTAAAACATTCATTGTCTTTATTTTTAACATTAACACAGGTTCTTTTATTATCTATGCTTGATGGTAATGGTATATACGAGCATGGTTTAAATGGATTATACTTATTGATATTAATAGTGAGAGCGACAATAGTTTTTAACGACCAGCCTGAGTCTCTTTCTTGAAATTCTTCGATTTGTTTAAGTATAATATCTTTAACGTTATTTTGAAACCATCTATCAAGATCAGTAGTCTTATAAATGCAAACATTTTCTGTATTGAAATAATTGATTTGAATATCTTCTTCTTGATTTTTCTTTATGATAAATTGTGATGCCATTTCTGTATTTATTTTTAAGTTATTATGGATAGCAAGAAATTGAGGTATTTTAATTTGTAAAAGTTGATTTGCGGCAACTAGAAATGTTTTTATATCTAAATGATGTTGATTAACTATACAGACTGTACTAATTCGATTTTCAAAGGCTGAATGAATTGGTCTCCAAATAATCCATCTCCTGGAATTTCATCCTAAATAGCTGTTAATGGATGTATACTTCCACCAACTTTTATAGTTTTACTTAAATTGACTTCAATAGAATTCAAATGACAAGCACAAGTTTGACACCTTTGTCGAATTTCTCTACTTAAATCAGATCGTTTCATAAATTCATTAATTAAAATTATAGCATTAATTGTTAGATTTCTCCATCTAATACAATCGTCTATATCTAAATCGTCCGAATGATTATAAGCTTTCCACAAATTTTTAATTGTTTCTTCAAAATAAGCGATAGAAGTCATGTTGTTAGTTATCTAGTTTTTATTGTCTTGTAGAGTCACTTGTCTATAGTTATATAAAGGATTATTATGATGAAAGGAAAGAAAAGGTAGTGAACAGATCAAAAATGAACTTGTTTTCAGTTGGTAATTAATATTGATTTGTTTAACAAATCAATAAGGATTCAACTAACTACTGAGGAACTACTTGCAAATGGAATAAGGTAAGGCAAGCTTAGCTCGCAGGCTGTCTCGAGAGACTGCGCTCTTTTGCTAGGTCAAAGCGGTTTTTAAATGTTAAGTGAGGGCGCTGCCAGCAAACTGAGGGCGCTGCCTACAAAGTGAGGACGCTGTAGGTAGTATATGGAAGGGATAGCTCAAACGAAAGAGTGGGGGTGAACCGACTGTAGCACCATCTAACTTATTAATTTAGTATTAAAGGGTTTATATATAGATCTTCAGAATAAAAATATAGTCATTATTGCTTTGAGATACGATTCAGCTCACATATCATAGAGAATAATTTGATTTATACTCTAAGATGGACTATATTTTAGATATTCAAGGCTTTCAGAGTTCTAATAATATTTTTATTTGTAAGAAGTTTGCCCATTTACCAGTATGTTCTAATACTTTACCTACATTACTACTTTTTAAACCTCCGCATCATTGGCTCAAACTACCTATTGAATATCAAAGTGTTAATAAGTGGTTGGAATTACATCATCATGGTATTTATTTTTATTATCGTTAATTAACATTAATTTTATTTGAAATATTTAATATAATCAATTTTATAGGTGTATTATGGAGAAATGGTATTTTACCATATAATTTTTTAAATTGTACTAATCGTAGTTATTTACATAATTGTAGAAATATTTATGTGAAAGAATTACAAAAGAAGCAATGGCTCAAAAAAATTATTCCTGAAAAGTAGGTTCAAATAATATACAATAGTACAAAATTCTAAATTCGAATTTAATTAATTTTTTTAATTACAGAAATATTTTAGATATCGAAACTGAAATGAGATGTCCGCGATTGGAAGATTTAAGTCTTAAATTTAAACCATCATGCATATATCATAGTCAAAATCGCGAGAATATAGTATGTGCTGCGGTAAATACACAAAAGATACACGATTGGATGATGGAAAGACAAAAACAAGCAAATTCAAAAGGGATCGACACCGTCGAAAGATTTACAGATGACTATAATTCATATAAAAATTCAACTAAATATTTAAAAATAGCTATGTCAGACACTGAACATAAAGATTATAGACAAAGTGTACTTTACTCAATGTATAATTAAAAATAATAAATATTAAATAAATAATAAAATGTGTACTTATTTCAATAGTAAAATAATCATAACGATTGCAAGAAAGGGCGAACGGATGGGAATACGGTTCTCTCCTAGCAGAGATGTTTAGGAGGAACATCTCAAGGAGGTGTCAGTCGAGCGACTGCATTCGTAGTCTCTAGCATTCTCACGAAAACCGTTCCCTTCGTGGAGAGCGCACGTATTGACTATAGACAGCATACGCTCCCCTCCGCGCACCATGGTCCACGCTTAGCTAGAGCGTAGGAGAGAGAGAGAAAGAGAGAGAGCGCACGTTTACTACTACCATAGTAGCGCATCCCCATCAGGCCAGAACTATAGACATCATGCGCTCCCCTCCTCCTCCACGCACTGTGGTCCACGCTGAGTTAGAGCGAAGGAGAGAGAGAGAGAGAAAGAAAGAGAGAGCATACGTTTACTACTATAGTAGCGCATCCCCATCAGGCCAGAACTATAGACAGCATGCGCTCCCCTTCTCCTTCGCACGCTCAGGCCCTGTACCAAATGTATGCGTGTGTAGCTAATATACACAATATGCATCCTCTAAGGTACATGTGGCATTGTCTCTAGTGGTAGAACGCTAGCCTGCCAACCCAGAGGACTCCGATTTGATTCTCCGGTCTGTCTCTTCATTTTTTTCAAAAAATCGTCGCTATTTTCTATTCGTTTCATTCTCAATGTAGCAAGTAAATTGTCAATAATATATATTTATAACTTTAAAAAAAAAAAACATTTAAATTTAATTAGACTGAAAGCACTAGGTATAGGGTCCCTAGGGACTAGGAGCCCTAGAAACCTTCCTCAAAAAATTATAAACAATTATTAACATTAATAGTAATTAACATGGAAGGGTTAAGCCAGGGAATCAAAGGGTTAAACCAGCGACCCCACGAATATTGTTAATAATAATTGTTAGCAATAATAATTGTTACTAACATGAATGGGTTAAGCCAGGGGGGCCAAAGGATTAAGCTCGGTAGGGCCAAAGGGTTACAGACCCCCCGCAGGTGTGCTGAAACATACGTATGTTCCAACACACCGGAGACCCCCCGCAGGTGTGCTGGAACATACATTGCTATACTACTTATTTGAGTTTTGTTGGCTCTTTGATTAACTTAATTTCTGCACAATTAATTTAAATATTTGAACATAAAAGGAAAATTGTTAAAAACTTGTATTTATTATTTTATCTATTGAAATTCAATTTTATTTATTACAAACATAATTTTAATTTATGTCGCATGTTTGACTAATATACTATAGTTCATTTATGTAATTGTTTTCTGAATATTTATTAAATTTTCCAACTTATAGCTTAAAAACTTTTGGATATTTTCGTTAATTGTGCGGAAACTACGTCTTTAATCAAAAAGTGTGCGGGAGGTTATAAGAAGCTGCGAAATTCTCCTATCGTGCTGTTATTGTCTCAATTCATTTATACAAAAATAATTATTAAATTTTTTCTCTATGGTAAAAGTTTTAGCTTCTAAAAGTGGAAACTTTTGGGAGCTATCGTGTAACAGGATGCAGGCAGAATTCCGCGGTTCCGTTACTCTATATCTAAACCTACTCAAAAAAAACTTTACGATCTTTCGGAGTAAAATTCGGAAAGTGTGCGACAAAGAGATGGGTGTTTTCACGTGTCCTTTAGCCGCTTCAGCTGAATGCTCTCCTTTTTCTCACTCACAGAGTTAAAATCTAAGTCATGTATTAAATGCGTATACACGCAAAAGCACTCAAAAAAAATTTTGTTGATAATAAACGGCTCGACGTTACACTTTCCTTAGCTCAACGGAGACGAACCAATTAAGTCTTAGCAGAATATTACGGCATGGTCAGAATATTGCGCCATAAGACAAGGGCACATTCTAAAAAGAATCTTTTTTTTCAATGTGAATATATTAGCGAGGTCTGAGATATTCACGCGTATGACCTGATTCCATTGAGTCAAGGGGCTTACCGGAAGTCTTGCAGTAGAGTAATCAAACAATCGGGACTCGCGAAGTTAAAAGCATTTTTCTCTCCAATTTGCTTATCCCGGTTCAGGTGTCATTACGCAAACCAGAAGACCAAAAAGAGCACCTAAGATAACGTTCGTCTTAGACGTACGTGAAAGAGTGACCCGGACATCACACATACGAGTATGTAAAAAATTATCCAGTTACAGTGAATACATTTTCTATAAGATTTAGTGTATTTTTTTTTGTACAGTATGTATAATTAAATCAAAAAATTTATCGCGTAATATTTCTTCATAAATTCATATTATAAAATAATGCTATATCCAAGACATTGAAAATTAGTAGTCGTACTGTAGATTATAAAACTTTTTAAATTTATTGAAACGAGTTGTTTCGGAAACAGACATAATAGATATTATTCGAGGAAATAAATTGCCAACGAAGATAAATATATCCAAATGTCTTTACGGAACAGACGTTCAGCAGTGCCTGAAATAATTGTTTTCGCTACTGAACGCCTAACAAATAAAGTCAACGAATATATGGTACGCTGAAAACTGTAAAAAAGAACTTGGTGGTCAAGTGTCTGTTAAAAAGCCACTTTTAAGACCTGTAAATGTAAAAAAAAGATTGAAATGGGCAATAACATAAAGGTTGGGCAGTTCATCAGTGGAAAAGAGTTCTTTAGAGTGATGAGTCCAAATTCAAGATTTTTGAAAGTAGAACAAAAGTTTATGTAAAAAGAAGGGTGGGGAAAAAGTTCCTAAGTTCATATTTCATTATCACAATCATTAATCACGGAGGAGGATTTGTAATGATGTGGGGTTTCTTCGCAGGGTCACAAATTTAAGATCTTATAAAAATCGATAGGATTAAAAAAAAAAGATACAAACAGAGTCCAGACTTGAATTCTACTGAGTCGCTTTAGGAACAGCTAGATCGCGCAGTTAGAAATATTGTTTGTAATTCTGCTTCTATGATGTTGATCGCTCTAGAAAGTAAATTAAAAAAAATATTATTAACCACTCTCAATGAACTTATTAAAAGGATGCAAAGAGCATTTCAGATAAATCGTTTTTAAAAGCAAAAGCTGTCACTTTGATGCAAAAAAAATTTCGTTTATATAAAAATGTAGTTATTCATTATATTTTCATTTATTTATAAAAATAATTATACATATTTTTCTTTTATTGTAAAAACTAATTTATTTACTGCATTATCTCTTGTTTGTTTATTTATTTGTTAGTGGTAAGTAGTTTGTATATCATGATTATCATGATTATTTAATAAAATTAAAACATTTTTCAATAGAATTGTAAATTTTTATTTTTTTTAATCCATGAAAAAAGTAAAGAAAAAATTGGTTTTTGAATTTTTTATTTTACTTAAAATGTTTATTTTTCATGTAAAAAGACGACTTTTCTCTATCTACAAACTTTTTTATCTTTATTATTTTTTTAGATGTTTGAAGTTCAAAAAAAAAATTAATTTTTTATTTACATACGAGGTCTGTCCCAAAAGTATCCGATCTACCTCGATTTCTCGTCGCTTGATTTAATTCATCATCCTGGAAGTGGCATCCCTCAAAATAAATCCCATTTGATTGAATAAGACGCTCATATCGATATTTCCACTTATTAAAACACTCTTGAAAGTCAGATGTTGGAATCGCCTTTCGTACGTTCATCGCATTAGTTTCAACAGTATTTTTATTGTCAAATTCATGTTCCTTAAGTAGCATTTAAAAAAAAATACACTAATGCAGATTGTAATAAAAATAGATTTAACGGTAAATAGCCCAATTGACCCCACGGATGAAAAACCATTGCTTTAAAATTCGGTTTTTTCGTCGTTAATTACCTTACCCTCATCCTCACAAAAAAAAATCCCCTTAAAGTTTTTTTAGAGATATACGTCATGAATATAAAGCAATGGCTTATGCGTGTATCATAAATGATGTTTTACAAGACTACACACACACACACACGCACACACAAATATATTGTTTTGTACTAACTATCAATGTACATACGTTTGTTACAAATAAAAATATTAACTATGCTTATGTTATCTCTAGAAGACTCGTATACTTTACAATATCTATAAACGAAGCTTTCAAAGTTATATTAGTACGAGGGAGGGTCAATAAGTCTTTACAAAAAGAAGGAAAAAAAAGTTTTGCGTATTTAATGTTTTTTTATTTTTCAACATAATCTCCTTGAAGGTCGATACATTTTATTAAACGGCCTTCCAGTTTTTTTAAGCCATCAGAAAAATATGATTTCTGAAAACCCTCAAAATAAGCATTTGTTTCGGCGATGACTTCTTCATTTGACGTGAATCGTTGTCCGACAAGCCATTTTTTGAGGTTATGAAATAAGAAAAAGTCACTGGGAGCCAAATCAGGTGAATATGATGGATGGTCAATTAATTCGAACTTTAAATCATTAATTTTGGCCATCGAAACTGCACACGTGTGAATTCGAGCATTGTCTTGAAGAAAGAGGCATTTTTTTGTTCAAATATTAAAAAAAATTTAAAAAATAAAAAATAAAAAATAATAATTTAATATTTAATTTAAAAAATTTTTTTTTTAAACGTCCTGTTTTTCTCTGATTTTTTCTTTCAGCTAACCTAATAATGACGCATAATATTGTCCAGTGATCGTCTAGCCCTTTTCCAAGTAGTCGATATAGAAGATTCCATACGCATCCCAGAAAACCGTGGTCATAAGCTTGCCAGCTGACTTTACTGTCTTTGCCTTCTTTGGGGCTGGTTCTCCTGCGGTAATCCATTGTTTGGACTGTTCTTTGATTTCAGGAGTGTAGTGGTGTACCCATATTTCGTCTACAGTTACGAGTCGACGCCAAAAGTCTTTCGGATTACGACGTATGCGTGCCAATGGAACCTCAGAGGTGACCAGGCGGGTTCGTTTGTTTTCAACAGTGAGCAAACGCGGCACCCACCTTGCTCATATTTTTTTCATCCCCAATTTTTCATGCAAAATTGAAATGATTGTACCCTTTGATATCCCTGTTTCCTCAACTAATTCTCACAATTTTAATCTTCTATCACTCAACACCATATCGTTAGTTTTGTTGACCATTTCGGGCGTACTCACTTCTACGGGGCGTCCTGAACGAGGTTCATCTTTTGTTGTTGTACGGCCGCGTTTAAATTCATTTATCCAGTTATACGAGGTGTGTTCAAAAAGTAACGAGAATTTTTTAATTTCGCGGGTTTGGAGAGTCCGCTTGTATAAAAGTTTTTTTTATTATGTTGGTACACATGCCCCTGAAGTACGATAAAATTTTCAGCAATATTCATTGCTTACTTTTTAAGTGGCAGCCGCTAACGTTAGACGTGTTTTTCGAGCTCGGCGATTTTCGTTTGTGAAAAAAAATGGATCAAAGAATTTGTATTAAATTTTGCGTAAAAAATGAAATAAAGTGTAGTAAAGTTTGTCAAATGTTAACAAAGGCATATAGTGAGTCTGCTATGAGTAAAGCAAGGATTTATGAGTGGTATAAGCGTTTCCAAGATGGCCACGAAAACGTTGAAGATGACGAACGACCCGGACGCCCAAGCACATCAACAACCGATGAAAACGTGAAAAAAGTGAAAGAAATGGTTATGAACGATCGCCAAATCACAATCAGAGAAGTCGCTGATGATGTTGGCATATCAGTTGGCTCATGCCATCAAATTTTTTCGAATGTTTTGGGTATGAAACGTGTGGCAGCAAAATTCGTTCCAAAATTGTTGAATTTCGAACAAAAACAGTGGCGAATGGAAGTTGCTCAGGAGTCGCTAAATGAAGTCAATAACGATGCAGAACTACTAAAACGTGTTATAACAGGTGACGAAACATGGGTTTACGGATATGATGTCGAAACTAAGGCTCAATCGTCCCAGTCGAGGCATTCTGGATTGCCAAGACCGAAAAAGGCTCGACAAGTGCGGTCGAATGTGAAGGTTATGCTCACTGTGTTCTTCAATTTTAACGGCATAGTGCATTATGAATTCTTGCCACAAGGTCAAACAATCAATAAGCAGTACTACCTACAAGTTCAACGTCGTTTGCGTGAAGCAATCCGAAAAAAACGCCCGGATTTGTGGCAAAACAATTCATGGCTTTTGCACCACGATAATGCGCCTGCTCACACTTCATTGCTTGTTCGTGAATTTTTGGCCAAAAACGAAACTGTAACGATGCCTCAGCCTCCATATTCGCCAGATATGGCTCCATGTGACTTTTTTCTATTTCCAAAAATAAAGAGAACATTAAAAGGCCGTCGTTTTACAAGCATAGATGACATTAAAAGCGAATCGCTGAAAGAGCTAAAAGCTATTACAAAGATCGAGTTTCAAAAGTGTTTCGAGGATTGGAAAAAGCGTTGGCATAAGTGTATTGTATCCGAAGGGGACTACTTTGAAGGCGACAACATTAATGTAGATGAATAAATAAATATTTTTTTCATAAAACGAAAATTCTCGTTATTTTTTTAACACACCTCGTAAACAGTCTTAAACACAGGGGCAGACTTTCCATGAACGGCGTCCAACTCAACTGTGATTTCTTTTGGTGTAAGGCCTTTCAAATGAAAATGTTTTATCACTGCTCGAAATTCTGTTTTTTTCCATTTTTCAAATAAACCAATAACTTTTTGTTCAACCAACGCTCACAAAAAAACGACTTAATGAATCGAGCTGAAACTTTGTACGATATCTAGTTAGTAGTATTGCTTGCCACAAATATCATAATTTAAGCGTGACGAGTGCTATCTCTTGGATTTTGTAAAGACTTATTATATATATATACCCCCCTCGTATAATTACTATTGGTTAACCTTAAGCTTTACAGCATCAGTTAGAAATTTTATATGGCAACTTATCAAATTATATAATAAATATATCGATAACTTTCCTATTTTAGTTGCAACAACGTGGCTTTATCTGTAGAGAAGCAACAAATGAGTGTGATTTACCTGAATTCTGTACTGGTGACAATGGCCAGTGTCCAACGGATGTTTATAAGAAAAATGGACATATTTGCGCTCATGGTGATGGATTTTGTTTCAATGGAATTTGCCCATCTATAAATCTTCAGTGTGAACAAATTTGGGGATATGGAGGAATAGCTGCTGATCAAGAGTGTTTTGAACAGTTTAATCCTAAAGGTGCTATTAATGGGCATTGTGGTACAGATGTTTCAGGACATTTCATTAAATGTGAATCCAAGTAAGTTATTAATATTAATCAAAAAATGATAAAGCATAATTATGAAGTAAAATATGCAAATTAATGAAAATTATATTTCAGATAAAATTAAAAAAATATTTTAGAGGAATATTATTTTTTTTTAATTCTATCAAAATACTTCAGAGAGTTGTAGAGAAAATTAAAATTTCTAAAATTAACAATAATTTCTTTAACTTCTTAACGCCGATAGGATGCTTTTGCGAGAGTTACGTTTGAATAGTTGCCATGCAATGAATTCTAACAAAAAAAATTTACAAACCAGTGTTCTCTACATTTTTGAGGATGCTCTTTTTAGTAGTGTTGATTAAATGTCTCACGAAAAAAGTTTTACCATCGGATGTGTGACGAGAGCAGGCCATGCGCTGGCTTCTCGTCTGCGTTTCTTCCTCCTTCTCCGCTCGGCAAGGCGTGGTGGCCAACGTTGGGCGCATTAATGGGTTAAAGTATGCGCCTAACATTCGGCCTTTTGTTTTAGCGCCAAGGACGGGCCAGTGGAACTGAGCGCAAGAAGAAGTTCAGGAACGCAAAGAGAGAGAGAGAGAGAGAGAGAGAGAGAGAGAGAGAGAGAGAGGGAGAGAGAGAGAGAGATTTAGTATTAGGTCTATGCAGGGTTAGGCAAGCGTGCGACGCGTGACCGATAAGCGGCGCGTCGCGTGCCACCTAATATATAGGCCAAGAGGGGATGGAATCGAACGCAGCTGAGCGGCCGCGAGACGGTTAGCGCGAGAAAAAAAATGCGTGCGTTAGGCAGTGCAGGTTTTGAACGGATGAGAGGCAGAGTTAACGATACTGAGGCGATGGAAAGCTGTCGAATTGTCAGTTAGTAAAACGGTCGCAAGGTTGGTCTACACCACCTACAACAACGTGGTCAGTGGCGACAATCAGCCCAGTCAGCGGACAACACCATCACCACCTGCAATGACCTGTCAGCTCAACGGGCGGATAGCTTTATCGCCACTTGCAACAGCCCGGTTGGCGACAATAGTCGGCCTGCCTGTAATGAGGACCAAATCTGCCTTGCAGCATCTGGACCTGCGGTAACAATCAGCAGCTCCTGCAACAGCCCATTCCGGAAAATCTGCGTCGGCTCGAGGAGTATAATTGCTCAAGGTCAGGTTTTCTGTTTGTTCTGTCGGTCTCTCTCTCTCTCCGGCAGCGGTTATTAATGTGCATTGAATAAAGGTAACAAGGCGCGTACGTGCTTAGTGTTTAGGCTACCGGCTACCTGTTTAGTGCCCTCATTAATGGTTGCGTTAGTTTAGTTTGCGTTGTTCTCTTTAATTGTTGTATGTCAGTTATATAGTAAGATGGCGATGGGTTGTCAAGGCGCTCATGTGCCGGATAATTCATCCGATGTCGGTTTCGCGTAATTTTAAGTAATTTTTGTAGTAGAGTAAGTGCGTAAAAGATTATTTGACTAAGAATACAGATAAAATATTTAGTCGCGGTGACAATTAGTCGGTCAGTTATAATTTTAGATTGTACAGTATGCGCGTATATTTTGATGTGAAGATTCGTAAATAATAATAAGTCGTAAGTTGAATTTACGTTTAGGTTGCGTTATTTATTTTATGACCTTTCCTCTCTTTTCTGCCTCAATTGCCGTGAGAAAAAGCGCCTCACTGACCCGCGCAATAAGAATTGATGGCAACGTGCTAATTTTGCCACATGGCATCCCTTGTGGGTCTGGTAATTGAGAGACAAAGGAGAGAAACGGTTGAGTCATAAATTTTAGAAATAACGGTTAATTGGTTTTCTTTGTGAACTAAGGGCAAAGTGTGTGCCTAAAGAATTTCGAGCTTCAGTATTTTGAAATCTTTGTTGACAGTTGCTAGTGACCTTTCTTAGTGTCGGAGTCAGGTGACCACGGTGCGTCATTGAGTCGCTTTGACATTAGATGCGAATGCGTTCTTGTCTCGTTTTAGTTTTTCTTTGTTTTAAGAATTTTACAAAACTGCCTATTCAAATATTACGGTAAGTAAATTTTGATACATTATAATTTTTTTCTATAGGCGTAAGCAAGGCGATTTATTGCCGGCTTATAGCTTAGAAAGAAATTAGTCAGTAAGTTGTCAGGTTACACGGATCGGTCGAGACTTGTTTAGCCCCTATAAGCTCGCCTCGTAGTCAATTTACAGACTTCCGTTTTCAGAAAAAATAATTTCGCTAGCCTGTAGAGATAGGATAGTTATGCGCAGATTATTACGCGATGGGCATGCAAAGAAATTACGAGTAAACCGGCTGCTGTGTTGGAATTAATGCGCTATCGCGAAATTAGCTTGCACGGTGATCTTAAAGAGTTACGAACTTGGTATTTACGATATATGCTGTTAAGAGAGCGGCCAAATTTGCAGCTACCGTTGCGCTTGGGCGATTTCGCGTCAGGCCGAATCCCGGAAACTGTACGACGAACAGCAAGAAACAACGGTAAGCAGCGCGCCGAACGCGAACCTGGGCGAAGAGTTTGCGGTAGCTGCAGCGCCCTTGGCGGCCGAATTACCATGTGAACAAGAGCAGACCACACAAACAAGAGCAGGTGTTGCCGCTCCTTGTGAGCAAATTCGGCCACCGGGCGAAAATGCAGTTGCGCTCGGTATTAACGACGTGTTACCGATGGCGGTTCGTTCACCAAGATCGAACGCGCACGCGAATAAGACGCGCAAAACCAAGGTAAGCGAAGCACTAGTGCGATAAGTCAGATTTGGGGGTCCCTCACAGTAGTACCGCGTTGGATATATAGGCGAGAATGAAGTGCGGCAAGGTGTTACAGACGTCGCAGAACACGGTTTTTAGAGTTGAAAGGGAGGCGATGCACAGCAGAGTGGCTCAAGCCGAGCAGCAAGCTTCATTGCCGCTTCTGGCCAAGCCGCTCGGTGACCATGAGGCGCTAAACGTACCAGCGGTTGCGACTGAGCCATCGGCTCACGCGAACGCACCAAACAATAGGACAGGTAGTACGTTCCTCTATGCCGATTCAAGTAGATCGGCGAACACGAAATATCACGCGCCTAGAGTAAGTTCGTGGGTTGAAGACTGGAAGCGCGAGGTACGGGCAGCTACTAAAGAAGAGACGCGAACACCAGCTCCATTAGGTGGAGATTTGATTATAGGCGAGAAAATCGTAATTAGTGTAAGGCGACCTAAACAAAAGCAGGCGAGACAGGTAGAAAATATTAGTGAAAGCGACATAAGCTTGAGTTTATCGGACACTGATAGTTGCAACACTTATAAAGTTAAATCGCCGCGGAAAACTAGGCAAGTAAAAGCGGAAAGACCGAGCAAAGAGAGTGCTCCTCCAAGAGTCAAGTATATAAATGGTATACCTGCGGATGGACTAAGCGCACTCAATGCCTGGTCTCTTCGTTTTTCCGGTAAGGATAGTACAAACGCACTAAGTTTTTTATCAAGCTTGAGCGATTGCCAGCGCTATTATGGTATCTCGGATGAAGAAATGCTGATAGCAATAGGCACCGCATTCCGCGATAAGGCGCGTCCGTGGTACGAAATTAATCATGGTATGTGGAAGACGCTGAAAGACTTTAAAAAGAGTTTTTCTAGCGAATTCTGTCGGCGATTAAATAGAGAACAACTTTACAGTGAATTGCGTCAAAGGACACAGGGCGAGAATGAGAAAATTACGGACTATGTTGCGGCTTTTCAGACGATTTTGCGCCGTTTTGATCCGCCGGTTTCGGTGAAACGCCAGTTAGCTATAATTATATAGGGTCTACATCCAAGATATAAGCGATATCTTGAAACTAAGACCATCTCTGATCTAAATAGTTTTAAAGAAGCGGGTATGGTGCTCAAAGATTGCATGGGCGGTTGGAAAAGACAGCAAAAGCCGCTGGCGGCTGATTCTAACACTAATTCCGGAATCCGCGTACGCAGATACGAAGAAGTCTCCCGGTAAGCAAAAATCGGTTGAAACCATCGATGGTTTAAACGATGCCATGGACGAGGTCTTAACAGTTGAACCTCCTAAAAAGAAAGCGCAGCAGCGAAGCAAGAAGCTAGGTAAAAAGGGCAAGAAGCAGAACGGTGAAGTTGCCGTGGCTACTGCCGATAGGCAACAGCCACAGGTAATAAACCAGCCTGCGAACGAAGCTACGCCTGCTCGTCAGAGCGCGCAGGCTTCGTTGGTTCCGGCTGCAGGTGTAGCCCCTAGTCTAGTCCCGCAGCAGTGCAATCAGGGAGGTAGCAATTCAAATAGGCCATTTACGGAGGCTTGTTTCAATTGCAACGCGATGGGACATAGGAGGGCGCAATGCCCGATAGCTCAGGTTAATCTACGGGTAGTTTGTTATAACTGCCGACAACCTGGGCATTATGCTAATAACTGCCCGACGCGAATTTTAGAGCCGATATTATATTGCCAGGTTTGTGGAACAATCGATTACGTGTTTAGAATTTGCCCTACCTGTAACCAGGTGAAGCAGGGAAACCTCAGCCCGGGAGCCGTCGACTGCTCGATGACTCCTGCCTAAAATGGATTGAGCGGGCTATTGAGGTAGAGAAAGTGCTTTGCCCAAAAAGCAAAGGCACTTCAGGTAGAGGAAATAGAGTTGAGATAAAAGAAGAAGGCGAATACAAAGCAAAAACTGCCGGTTTTGCTCCTCCTCTTTTAGACGAGGTAATAGGGAATATCTGAAAGCAAAGACTAAAGTCAAGCGTGCAGTATTTATAGAATATGAAAATCCTGAAAAAGGCAGCAAGGAAACAGTAGAATTTAGAAATACGTTTAAGGGCGAGTTTAGTAGCTCGACATTGAAAGATTTTCGGGTGCAGAGTGACGAGAACACGAGTTTTCCTAGTATGATCAGTAAAGGATCTGAACAGGTAAATAAATGCGCCTCGTTACATCAAGGCACGGAAACTTTTCAGAAAAGTCGAGAAGTTAATTCACGCAAAATTCTGTCAGATAGGGATGTGCGAGATACGAATAGGTTTGATAGATTTTGTGCGATGTGTAGCCCGCCCGAACAATACTTAACGAGGCAAAAAGAATGGCCATCGTTATGCATAAATGAGAGGTAGTTAGACCCGGTTATTTCGCCCACGAAGGGGCAGGCTTCGGATAAAGCTGTCGCTTTATGAAATTGTAAGGATTTGGTTGTCGGTTGTGATAGTAAAGCGAGCTCAGGCGCTGCACTCCTATCGGAGCAGGCTATAACATAGATCGCGGTCGCGCGAAATAAAGGTGAACTCGCTGATCATGTGTTGAGTTGTCGTTCGGTCGTCGGTTCCGACGCACCTTCAGTTTTGGTGAGGGGAAAGTCTGAGTGTAACTCAGAAAAACCTAATCAAGCGGTAAATGAATCAGATGCAGCGTTAGTTGCGGTAGTAGAGAATAGGTTCTTTATTATACGGTCGACATAGGCGGGGAGGTTTATACAGCGCTGCTAAATTCAGGTGCTTAGGTATCAGTTGTGGGACCTAATCTTGGCTTACGTTTCAAGGACCGGTTAAAGCCGCCTACGATTTTTGTACAGGGTATCTCAGGCGAGAAGCCGCAAACGTAGGGTGACTTAAAGTTAAGTATTGAATCTGGCGGTAGGGCGGATTGGTTAATTGCGACGGTAGTGTCTACACTTAAGAATGACTTGATTTTAGGAGCCGACTTTTGAATTACGTGGGATATAAACATTAGCTACGATAATCGCGCTTGGCGGCCAGGCGACCAAGGCGATTGGTATCAGTTAGCAAAAAAAGGTAATAAATTGGTAGACGTTTTTGCGGAATGCGCAGGTTTAAGTAGCTACGAGAAGGCTCAATGAGAGACAATCTTGGCGCTCGTTCGCCGGATTGTCCCGGAGCCTGATAAATCTCCGGCGGTTACAAAAGTTATCGAGCACGTCATAAATGTGGGTGATGCGCACTCGATAAAAACGCCGTTGCGCCGAATGTCACCTCCTATATTAGCATTCACGCAGGCAGAAACCATGCGATTATGGAAGGCGAAAATAATTAGGCCATCGAATAGTCAGTGGAGTAGCGCGTAGGTAATAGTACGTAAACAAGACGGCGGCTATAAGTTCTGCCTTGATTTTAGGCCGGTAAATAAGGTTACGAAAGTGGACGCGTATCCAATGCCTAGCATTGATACTATTTTGAACAGGTTACGCGGAGCAGTTTACCTGTCAAAAATAGATCTGCGAGCGGCGTTTTGGCAAATTCCGCTTTCAGAGAACAGCAACCAATATACAGCGTTTATGGTCCCAGGTCTTGGTCTATGGGAGTTTGAGCGAATGCTGTTCGGTTTGATGAACTACTTTCATGCGACTTATGGATGCACTTTTCGGTCCAGAGTATGAGCCGCACGTTTTCTGGTATCTTGACGATTTGTTGGTAGTTAGCACAGATTTTGATAGCCATGTGATTTGCCTAGAGAAAGTTCTGAAGCGTTTAGTAAGTGTCGGTCTAGAAATCAACTTAGAAAAGTCCGATTTCTTCTGTACCGAGGTAACCTATATAGGATACAGATTAGATAGTGAGGGTTTACGTCCGGATGAGGTCAAAGTAAAGCCAATAGTAGACTATCCTGCACCGAGTAACGTAGCTCAATTACGCCATTTCCTAGGTATGGTAGGATGGTATGCGCGTTTAATCGAACACGAGAGTGAGATAAATGTCCCGTTGACCAAGCTTATTCGAAAGGACCATCCATGGGAATGGAAAGAAGAACAGCAAGTTGCATTTGAGAGACTAAAGCGCGCATTAACAGAGGCGCCGGTACTCGCGCGCCCTAAGTTTACGCGCCCCTTTTACTTGCACTGCGATAGCTCTTCCTTCGCGGTTGGCACGTGTTTGGTTCAGGTATTCGACGACGACGAGCATCCCATGTGCTCCGCCAGCCGGATGCTAAACGCGCACGTGCGAAATTACACAGTAAGTGAAATCGAGTTTTTGGCTGTACTTTTTGCGGTAAAAAAGTTTAGGCCTTATATAGAAGGCACACACTTTGTCATCGTTACGGATCATAGTGCGCTCACTATATGAAACCTAAATAAACGAGAGCTTACAGGTCGATTGGAAAGATGGATACTAGAATTTCAGCAGCTAGATTGCGAAATAGTACATAGAAAGGGAACGCTGCACCATATGCCAGACGCACTTTCGCGAGAATTCGAGGACGAACTCGAGGTTTGCGCATTTGATAAGATACAGGATGCTTGGTATCTACAACGCGTGAAAGACGTTCTTCAAAGACCGAAGAAATTCGAGAATTGGAGAGTAGAGAATAACATTCTCTATCGGTTCATGCGCGGTTACTTACTCGATCCGGTATGGCGCATGGTGGTGCCGCTGGAGAACCGAGAAAGGGTGTTGAGAGACGCTCATTGCGAACCGTTCTCTGGACATTTCGGCCGTGAAAAGACTTACGATCGAATTGCTCGTGAGTATTACTGGCCAGGAGTGTGGTATGATGTGAGAATGTTCATAGATGAGTGCTCTCAATGTCAGAAGTACAAGGTTGTCCAGCAGGCGCCTCAAGGCCTAATCGATAAACGCGTAATAGAAAGGCCATGGGCCGTGGTAGCGACTGACGTGCAGAGCTGCCCCGTAGCAAAAATAGGTTTAAATACCTTGTGGTTTTTCAAGACTTATTTAACCAAGTGGGTCGAGTTAAAACCGCTACGTTCGGGGGACGGTCCTGCTCTTGTTGCCGCGCGCGAGGAGTTAGTCCTATTTAAGTGGGAAACTCCGAAATATATCGTTAGTGATAATGCGAAGGCATATAGGAGCAAAGTGTTTCAAGACAGGTTGCGAAAATACGGTATCGAACACGTATTTTGCCCTACGTATCATCAGTAAAGTGGCCCAGTTGAGCGTGTAAATCGAACGCTAAAAACGATGATAGCGATGTTTGTAGATGCCGATCACAGAAGCTGGGATAGGTACCTGCATAAATTTCGTCATGCTATCAATACGGCAACTCAGGCGTCTACAAAGGTATCGCCGGCGTTTCTAATCTTTGGTATGGATCCGCGTCCGGTAAAGAGTTTAAGCGAGACTGAGGTAAAAGCCCTTATTGTTAAGATAGATACGAAGACGTGAGAAGACAGACTATCACGATTAAATGCGTTACGCGACCTGGTAGCTAAGAATATTGATGAAGCTCAGGAAAAGCAAAAGAAACACTACGATAAGGGTAGGCGTCAGATGCTTTTCCAGGTAGGTGATTTGGTTTTGCGCAAGGTGCATACGCTTTCGAGCGCAGCGGATAGTAAAAACGAGAAACTCTATCCGAAATTCGACGGACTGTTTGAAAATATTTCAGTGCTTTCGCCCGAGGTCTACGAGTTAGCGACAAACAGTAAACATCGTACTACTCGAGTACATGTGTCTGAAATTAAGCGTTATGTGCCTCCGCGAAAGGTAAAGAAATAGGTTTATGGGATGATTCAGGTGTGATAATTTTTGTTTGTTTGTTTGTTTCTTTTTTTTTAAGGTTTAACGAGTGCAGTGTCGAAAGTGATGATGACTGAATCCGGTGATTCGAGCTGTATCTCTCACATCGCCGAGGGCCAGGTACCTTCAGGCGTCACGACCGCACAGGTAGATTCTTCCGAAGCTGCTGAGGTGATGGAGGTCGACCAGGTGTCGAGGTCCGGCGCCCCGCTTTTGAGCTTAGGGCAGGCGGCCTCTTACGACGCCGACATTGCCTCTTGCACCTCGTAGTTGGCCAGGACGTCGGTCGGTGGAGGCGAGGACGGAAAGGCGAAGGAAATTCCTTTCCCGCTGACTTTGCTCTCACCTCCGACGCGGGGTATGATTGCTAACGGGTAATCGAAATGGGCATGATCTTTTTACGGCACGTTCCGCCGCAGCCGCGAGAGAAACTGCTTATAATGGTCTTTAAATTCAAAGTAAAGCCTCGTTCTTTCTCTCTCAGTGGCGGCGTAGCAGCGTTCCCATACCACGCCGTAAATCGCGCCGACGACGCACAGGCCGAAGCGCGAAATATAAATTAATTTGCCCCCTCCTTGCCTCCCGCCCGTCGACGACTTGACTGTTATACACACGGCACCAGTGAATTGCTGAAAATCTCCCATTCGCCTCGACGGCAAAAGGCACGAAATAAAAACAAACACACAGATAGAGGACGCAATGCAATGGCGCAATTCCAAATGTGATCAGCTCGCAAGAGGTGTGTGTAGTTAGTAGAGGCATTCGAATGCAAATTGGTGCTTTTTGAAAGGCAGATCGAGAGGAAAAAAGAGAGACAGAGAGAGAAAGAAGAATGAAAATCACGTGCACCTGAATTAATTAGCTTCGTTCAGCGCGCAAGGGATAATTAGATTATCAATGATGCCCCCACGGATAGATGGTCTTTTGGTTGCCTGCGTGAATGTTTTCATATGTAAATTGGAGGTATGAGCGCGAGATTGCGAGATTGCCAATGGACAACAACAAAAATACATATAGCAGGTTTTACTTGGAAATGGAGGGCGAAGCGAGCAATTTGCGCCAGTACACATATACATCGACGCGTAAGAGAGGCAGCTAGCCAGCGAGCGAGCGAGAGAGAGAGAGTTACGGCATAGTGTTCTTTACACGCGGCTGTTGCGCCTAACTGCAACAATTACCAAGTCGTTTTCCACGCGTTGCAACACAACATGGCTCGATAATCCAGCTCGCAGCGCCAACGCGTACCTGGGATGAAGCGGTACGTCGGAGCGCGGCGTTTTGGCTTACGACGCTTTGCATCCGCGAGGCATCGGAAAAGTCGGGAGTTATTGCGGCAAAAGAAGGAATTGTCTTCCCGCAGGCGGAATCGAGCAGCCAAGGCGAGAGATCGCCGCGGCTGGCCACCTCGCCGATAGAGCGACGAACAGGGGCCGAAGCACGAGGGCTTCGATTGGTAGAGGGAGCAGGAGTCCCTTGTTGCAAGATGCCATCAATAGTATATTGGAGGTGGTGCTAAGCTCGAGCGACTCCGAGGAAGAGACGATACCGGCTCGCGATCTACCTCGAGTAGCTCCGACGCCGCACGTCCATGCTCCTTTCCCATACAAGCCGCTCGCGCATCGGAGGTCTAACTCCACGTACTAGTTTGTTCGCAGGGGTAGGCCCGCGCGATTCCTTCCAGCCGGTTATTTGGAGGATGAGCGGAAAAGGGAGGCTGAGGCTCGTCAAAAGCGGGAAAGAGGAAGCGCTCCATGCGTTTCAACCTCTCTGCATGTAATTTCGAGAGGCTGTCCTCCAGTCAGACGTCGACAACATTCCGAGCGGCGGATGGAGCTGTTATTACAAACACTCTCCAGCCACCGGTTACTTTAGCGGCTGATGGAGGAAGAACCTCGACAATTGGTACGAGCACTGCTGCCGGAAAGACTAAAGAGGATCCGGCAGCACCGGTGCGACCAGCTCTTAGGCCGGTTCGATCTCTTACGTCTTCCCAAGCGGCAAGCTCAACCTCCCCCTCAGCGCCTCCTTGTTGGATGGATGAGACAGGGTTTCGCCTGGTCCGAGGTAGTTTTCTGCAGGGTCTGGCCCCGGTCTCCTGGGATCTGGAGTTGGACGTGCCCTCATTCCGCTGCTTTAATTGCAGAACGAAGTCACATCCGAGGTCGGCCTGCAGGGAGCCGCCTAATCCGCGTCCGGTATACCGAAATTACGGGCGACTCGGCGTCCTCGTCCATGACTGTCCGCGCTGCCGCGGTGTCTTTAGGGCGGGCCAGGCGCGCAGAATACTCATGGAGGAGGGAAGAGCTGGGGAACGCTCCAGTGTTCCTGTAGGACTCCAGACTTCGCGGTCAGAAACCGTGGAGCCGGAGTCAAGGGTCCCTGAGGCGAGGCCAGAGATAGCTAGCCCCGAGTCTTTCGTCGGGGAGCCAATGGCGAAGAAACCCCGACACAGGTGCGGTAAGAAGCACAAGGAGAGGCTCGCGTAGAACACTTGTCGCAAAGGGAAACCAAGCTGGAGTCAGGACGACTAGCACCGCGCGAGTAGAGGTCGCGGCGCGGACAGAACAGGCGCTGGTATCCGCGAGTCTGCCGGTGGATCGTAACGCCAAGATAACTGTGTCCAAGACGGTTGAGATCGCCGACTGTAGGCTATCCGGATTGAGCTCACCTCCACTTAAAGTGGAAGAGGTTCGAGCGCTCAGGCTCCGGTATTTGGAGTCGCTTGGGCGACAACAATAGTGGTAAGTTCCTTTTGTCCAGTTTCAGCTGGTGGAGATTGCCGAGCGGGGCCGAGCAGGTCCGAAGCTGTTACGCTGGCCACAGAGTGTATAGAGATGTTAGAGAGAGAGAGAGAAGTAGTCGGGGGCGTGGTGCCCTACGCAATATTAGGCAGTCGCGCATTTCGAACCAATTAGCGTTTTGGTCGCGCGCCGCCTAATAAGTAGGTCAAGTGGGGAGAGAAGAGACGAAGAAGTTGTAGATCGCGAGGAAAATCGAGCGATACAGACGGTAGTAAATCGAGGGCAGAGTCAGAAGGTTTTCCGAGTCGATAGGAGCAAGATGGTGGACGGACAGCGGTGAACAAGTCAGAAATTCAGCCGAGGACAAAGGGCAGAGAAGAAACCGAAAGGAGAAGACGACTTGGTCCTGCATCTAGTCGGGACGCTACCCAGGAAGCCGGCAGAAGTTGCCCAGCGACGACCTGCAACATCGTGCGGCGCAGCCAGGACTCCCGCTCCAGCATCAAAGGTCAAGTTCGCAGATTTATCTCTCTCTCTCTTTCTCTCTGTATTCTACGACGGCATTGTGCGTAAATTCAAATATTAGGCGGGTAGCAAGGCGTGCACACGCCGGCTACCTACTCTAATTACGGTCCGGTAATAAATCGCTCAAAGAGCAATCGTCCAGGCGATCCCTCGCCGGGCGACTTTTTCTCTTTCAGCTAAATAGCCTAAGTTAGTTTATCGCGGGTGACTCGCGTTGCGTTTTCTATAGATTTCTAAGCGCGATGAGTTAGTTAATTTTCTCTCTTTTGTAATACGTACGTATATCACAAGTACAATCAAATGATTTTTTTACTTTTTTAAAACAATTATTCATCGATGGAAATTCCGAAATTTTAAGAACTTTTTTCATCTTTTGCCAATTCTAGGAAAAAAATCGCAGGAAAATTTTGAGCACAAAATTTTCTTCCTCTTTCTAAATCCTATCTATAGTTGCATGCATAAGTTTTTGGCCGACCTGTACTGAAATTATCAAAAACTCAAAGTTATGAAGCTCGTTCGGAAATAGCCGTGGGTGAATTTGCGGGAGCTCCTATTAAAGAGTAAAGCAATACTTTTCATATTTTGCATTTTTTTTTAAACGATTGAAAATAGCTTTTTTTACACTAAAAAACTGGATAAAATATTTTCATTTTTTTCAAATCGTAAAAAACACTTTTTAACTTTTAAAGGAACCTGCAGATTTTAAAAAAATAAAATGAAATGCATAGGTATTTACCTCCTCTTTAAAATGAGTGCAACAAATTTTCTTTTATCCAGTCAATCTAAAATTGCTTTCATTTTTTTTCGCTGATTTCCTTTTTAAATCACACTATATTCAAGTTCATTTATCTTCGAATGTGGATACCGTAGAAAAAAACTTCTTCGAGAAAAAATGTTTGTTTTCTCGAGAACAATAAATATCTACTTTTATAATCCCATTTAAAAAAAAACTTTTTTTAATTTTTTTTGTATTTTTTTTCCGTTCATTAAAAATGAAAAACTTGCGTTATTATTTAAAAATAATAGAAGAGAAAAAAAATAGAAGAAATTTCACAATATTCTACACAGAAAAAGGAACATTTTCTTTCATGTGCACTTTCCTCTATGATTTGAACTTAGAGAGTTATGAACATTTGAAAAAAAACGTAAATTTTCAAGAAAAATGCTTGGACGTGGGTCATATTTAATGTAAAAAATTTTTAATGAGCGATTAGGATAGGATTTGGAAAGAAAAAGAAAATCCCGTGTTCCAAATTTTTCTGCGATTTTTTCTCTAGAATTAGCAAGAGATGACAAAATGTACTTAAAATTTCGAAATTTTCATCGATGAATAATCCTTTGAAATAATTAGAAAAACCATTTGATTGTACTTGTGATATATACCATTTAAAAGCTCTCAGGAAGAGCTTTCAAATGTGCTGCCGTTCGTCTCTACGTTCATTTTGAAAGAACATATGAAACTTTAAAGTTTTAACAATTTTACTCGGAAGAGTGTAAAAAACGCGAGCTGCAGTGTAAGCAGACATCCCAGATCAAAACAAGAATTTCTCCGCCTTTGGTTTCACCACTATTAGAGATGTTCGATCATTCCTGATGTATTTACAGCTCGGTATTCATAACACAACATTATCAACTGAACCATTCAATCAGGATTCGATAAGAATTATAATAGTGTAATGTAGCGAGTTAATGAGAAAACTATTAAAACATTGTTCTATTTTATTCTTAACACTGCCGATATTCTAATAATATATCAGTAGAAATAGATAGAAACTCCATTCGCAAATTTAAGTTTAAGGGGAAGCCTTTATCATCAGCCTGAGTTTTTGGCACTCAGCTCGGAGATTGCACTAAGAAGTTGCTCTCGCTGTTTCAGTATTTTATCAGGTTCACATTTAATACATTTAGCAAGCAACGCTAAAATCAATGAACGATGCATCCTCCTGATTTTAATTCTCATAACGAGATGTACAATTGCCGTAATATGAATAATGAAGGGGTAAAAATAGTTGAACAAAACGAGAGGTACAATATATTTCTATACAATACAAATACATTCGTTCGTTTTTATACTGCCGTGCAATTTGAGTTCAACATTGATCTAGATTTCTCAATAATTAACAACGCACACCTCTGTCGAGTAGAAGTTATTACTGACTCAAATGATTTAGATCAAAACTATTCACATACTGACAAGGAAAGGACCTTTACTTTTCAATCGAGCAATCTGCTTTTATCTGTAATTGATTTTGTAAAATTTGGAAGTGTCGATATCTAATTATGTTTAATAACAAGCTAGTTTATAGAAAGATGATAGCATAAATTTAATAATTAGCATGAATTAATTAGTTAGAAATGGCGACAATTGATCTTAACTTCTTTTGTGAAAGATCTTTTTCTCTCCTTATTCAGTTAATACTTCAACGTTTTCATTGAAATCAGCATTTGTAATAGTTTTTTTATTATATCAGTTTAATAAGAATGATCTTTTATACTTTTTTCACTGTGTTTAAATTTCTTTTAGCTAATTTCAATTGTTCAGCTTGCAAAGGGGGGAAAAAATATCCTCAAGATACAGCCAAATGCGCCAATGCCATTTATTAACGGATTAAATCGCCCCCTGCGATTTATTAACGGGTCCTACTTCGGTGAAGGAAGCCAGCGCTGACTTCCACGGGCATGAATCTACCGCGATGACGGGAAAGGTGAATAGAAGGAGTTGGAATAAATACAAAGAGGCGATCCCTTTACTTACGCCAACGGAAATTACATCTACGGTTTTTACAAGTACAATGGTGAGCGCGTCCGCTCAAACCACAGAACGCGACAGCAGGCGGCGAATAGGAGCGTAGTCGCTGAACTATCATACGCGACGAGTAGAATACATAGGAGCGGATTCGCTCGACTATCAACCGCGACAATTCAATTCGCGGCGTCGTACCGGGCGAGAGCTGGTACGTGAGAGAGAAATTCGCGAAATCAAGCAGAAAGTAGTAGCTCCTCCCGCGGCTCGCTGGTGGAGAGCCGGCGTCGGCGGAATCGCAGTCCAGCCAGCAGTGGGGCTCGTCGGATCACGGGCGGCGGCTGGTTGGCAGCTGGCGGCCGGGATCGGCTCCTCGATCGTCTGATGATGATCGCCGGGGGGCTGCTCAAACAGCAGCCGGAGACTCGCCACACAAAGACTTTCTCTCGTCCTGAGGTTTCTCTCTCTTGGCGCGTCGTCTAGCTTCTCTCGCGCCGTGACCACATTAACGTACGGACACTCTCCAACTGTCCTCAATCTCTCCCACTCTCCTCATTCTCGCGGCGCGAGCCGCACTTTCCACGTTCTCGCCCATTCCTCTTCCTCTCTCGCTCTCTCTCACGCTCTTCGCGCTCTCGCTTCTTCTCTCGCCGTCTTCTCCGCCAGCCGCACTCTCCCCTCTCCAGGCCCTGCAACGACACGAGCGCATGAATGCTATGTTAACCATAGCCACGCTCGGCCGCTACATCCGTGCGAGGAGAGTGCCGCGCACAGGGTTAGCGAACATCGCTATCAGCCCTGTCACAAGCTAATAAAAAATCTGATAGATCCATCTCTACAGCATTCTTATATACTATTTCTAAATAAGCCAATAATAAATTATGTTGTTTTATTTAATAATTTCAATTGCTTCAATTAATAAAAGATTAACATGCTAATCTTGCTTTGCTTTTATTACGTGACATGAAAATGATTCAAACTTTTTACTATATTTTCTAAGCATGTAAAAATTTATTGATATATTGTTCAGTTTTTCAAATTTCTTAATTTTTTTCTCTCAATTGGAAAACTTATACCGTCAAACTTAAGTTTATTATCATATTCTTTGTATTTTTATACTTCCCCTCCATGATTAACTAGATGAAGTGCACGTTTAATTTATAATTAAATATCAAAAAATATTGGAGATTAAATATAAGAAATCGATTACAATATGTGTTGTTTGTGAATTCAGTAAAAGAGAGATTGGATATGTGGTGCAAGGTGTTAAACTAATAAGAGTCGGAGTTAAGGTAAACAATATTATATTTTATTCAAGTATTTTGATAATAAGCGACTCTTAATTAAGAAGAAAAATTGATATAAAAATCCCTCTGAACTGAAAGGAAAAAGCTGTAAGTTAATTAAAGTTAAGAAATTAATAATACTAAAATATGATAATTCTTTGAGCAGGAAATAATTATATTAAGACGCAACGCTATTGATATTTACTAGTTGAATGCATTTGAGTTATACACACACATTGAGAGCTTTCTTATCTTAATTATAATAGATCGGTCCTGACCGTGTAGAGACTCAAAACACACACGGCTTAGTGCCTCGAACATCTTGAGTACGGGGATAACCGTCGCTCCAAGACGGATACGGACGAGTGACTGCTAGCGCTAAATAATAGGTTCTCGAAGCGGCTTCTATCTCGTGTGGATACGGATAGCGAGAACACCCCACGAAACTGCACTGAGCTTCGTGACAGTCGCTACTAGGATCAGACACGGGCGCACAGATAACACAAGTTACGCTCAGATAATACACCGATGCATTTAGAGCTGCAGAGCTCAATCAACACAGAAAAGGATCACAAGTACAGGGGTATGTAGCCATAGAGGATCAATTTGTCGCGTCAGATGCTTATACGGAAGTATCTTGCAATCCTAAGTCTTTGGTGAAAAGCTTGGTGAAAAAATAGAGTGGGAAAGCATCCATTTTCCTTTGGGTCCTGGTCAAGAGTCAATCATCAGTTGTAAGCGGTTTTAGCGGCGTAGTCGAGCAGGCGGCCGAGCTATCTGGAGGTAAAGGCTGCGCTGATTCTTTCTTTATGAGTTTTGGAGACGAGGCACTTGTGTTTTTCCCAGACGTGCCTATTCGGGAATCTAGAGGCTTAAGCCATATACTTCATGGCGTATTTGTTTTTGAGAAAGTGGTCTTTCGACAATAAAAAGAGCATGTACATCTACGCTACAAGCCGTTAGGATATTAAATTTTACTCTCGGTAGCTAGTTGTTTTTACGAAGCGAGCGCATCAGTGGACCATATTTCGAGAAGAAAGCTAAGTGAGACTGGCAATATTTTGTTGATAGGGCAAGCGGCTCGAACAGTTCAAATAGAATAATCCGTTTGAAACACTGATAATCTTCAGTTTTATATTGATGAAAGTTTTTTTAATTGATCTATATTGCAATAATAGAATATATGAGCATGGCATGAGAGGATTATCTTTATTTATATTGATTTGAGTATCAAAAAATGCTTCTATAGCCAACTAAAGTTGGTTTCTTGAAATGCTTGTGTACTTTTTAATATCACCTCTTTTATATCATGTTGAAGTCAAGCAAGGAGGTTACTAGTTATGTAACGTGCTCGGTGCGATAGTATTAGTACTCCCGGACTAGCTAATGTCGACAACAATTAGCATCGCACCACACGTCGCAGAAGGAGTTCCGGTTAGCTCAGGTGTACACAATCGCAGCGCTAGCGATTGCCCGCGGAGAGGCGTGCGTTCGTACTTCTGCTTAAACCTGTAATGTACATGCAATTGGAGAGGAGTGCGAGCGTCCAGGAGGTCCGGAATTGACTTCCATATCCCTTTATTGAATTGTTACTCCTACAGTGCCAGAGGCACGCGTCAACCTTTCGCAGCGGGTGTCGCTAATTCCACATCGGCTCGCCTCGCCTCGCTAATGTACAAAACCAGTCGGCTCCGCCGAGCCGACTCTCGCACAGCTTACGCTTATGCGATGGACATCGCGGTCCTTCCCTCAGTTTGCACTCGCTCGTCCGATATTTTACCTCCTCGATATGCGCTGCCAGGAGGGGCCTTCGCCGCGTGCGCTTGCTGGGCCGACGGTGAAGCCGTTCATTAGGGTCGTTCGTCGTCAAGGTCACGCGCGAGCGACGAGTCTTCGGTGCTATCGCGGAAGATGCGTCGCGTGCCGCGAACGGAGCGAAAAAGCCACGGGGCCTCGCTCGTGTGATATTCGGCAGCCGATATCTTCGCCGCCCCCCACTCTGTTTCTAATTCGCGCTTCGTGATTACCTATGTGTGCTTGATAGTCGCGAGCGCGCTGCCTTCTCTTCGGTCCTAGCTCTCTCTCTCTCTCTCTCTGTACAGGTGGTAAGTTCGTCAGCAGCTCGTGTGCGCGGCTCCTGACGCTTGTCTGTGATATTAATATGTGTGACGTCGTAAGCTATCGCTTACCACGTTACACTGCCCCCGCCGTAATCGAAAACCCGAGGTTTTCGTGCACACGAGATGTAGGAATGCCTGCACCATGTGTTACGTACACTCTTACCCTTTTTTCAGCTGTGTGTGCAAGGGTATGGCTGTGTTGGGTGGCTTGTGTTGCCGTGTACCTGAATGTGGTATAACGTACCCTCTTGCACACGAGGCTTATTTTAAGAGGCGATAAAATATAGCAAAAAAAAATATATGTATATCACTTGCTGATAAAAAAATGAAATGAAGATGGTATGTGTACGTATAATTTATGAAGGAAAAGAGAAACTGTACATTGTGGCAAAAGTAATAGTTATTTTGAAATTATGAGTATTAAAACGCGGTATAATTCCTGTAACACATCGTGTTACTCTCTCTTTCTCTCTAAGGGCTTGTATGGGGCGTGTACACATTCATTATGTTTATTTATTATTTTTAAATTAATTCGTACCATGTGCATTGATATTATTTCTATTTATTTTGATATACTTTAACTTGTACATTTTTGACTTAATACTTATAACTTGAAGTCAGTGCTATGACTATGGAATAATAAATATATAATATATAATGGTGATAATAGTAATTACAAAAAATAATGTAATTAATTAACATAATTTGAAAAAAAATAAAAAGGTAATTTTTTGTCGCTGTTGATACATATTTTTGTTGTGGCGCAAGATGGTATACAAAGAAAAAAAAAATGCTTATAAAGTAAAGTAGGTTCAGTTTTTTTTTTATAAATAATAATATCATTCTATAAATAATGAGATAATTCTATAAATAATAATATATTTTATATAACTTTATAAAGAATAGGGAGAAAAAAAAGAAAAAGAAAAAAAAGAAAAAGAAAAAAAATAACTTAAAGAAAAGAAAAACACGAAAACTGTTCATGTTGTTGATTGCCTCTTGACGGCCATCTCCCATTCAAAATACACAAAAAAAACGTATTTTTGGCTAACACTGACACTAACACTTCCTTATTTATTTATTTTTCTGTGCGCGTAGCATCCTTCCTTCATATTCTTTACGGTGTGCTCTTCTTAGCAACTCCCGTTGATCTTCATTCTGCGGGTGCCACTGTTTGCTTACCAACTTCTTAGTTAGTAAGTCCCGCAGATTCTCCATCCCAGGGACGTCGTACTTGTTTTCGTAAAACATCCTTCTCGGATTTCCACTGCGGTGCTCGTTCGTCTGGTCGGGTAATCCTTTCTCGGCCACTGTGCTTGGTGTCGGTCGTGGACGTGGCAATACCTCGCTCACGGTTCGTTGTTGCGGGTATTGCCGTGCTGATGTTGTTATGTTGTTTCGCTGTGCTGCAATGTCGCTGTGCTGTACAGTTGCTGCATTGCGTTGTGCTGATGTGCTGTTGTGCTGCACTGTGCTGCTGTGCTGCGCTGTGCTGTTGTGCTGCGCTATGCTGTTGTGCTGCGCTGTGCTGTTGTGCTGCGCTGTGCTGTTGTGCTGCTGTACTGCGCTGTGCTGCTGAGCTGCGCTGTGTTGCTGTGTTGTGCTGCGTTTGGTCTCTTCTGCCATTTGCTTCGCTATTACCTCGGCTTGGTGTTGCAGGAGCTCGATGGTTTCGGTGATCGCTCTTGCGTCGATCTGCTCCTCTATCTCCTCATGTGTGGCTATGTATTGTCGTAGGCAGCGCGACACTTCCGGCCGCAATCTCTCTGGCACTGCCATTTTCGCTGCGTCCTAGCACAGCTGCTTTTGTTTGAGCTTCTTCCGCGCTACTTCAATCGAGTGATTTGCGCGGAAGAAATGTGCTCGCCACGCGAGTTGGCTCTCGGCTGGCACTGCTCTGGCACGAGCTTTTTCCCTGCGTTGCCTCTCTTCTTTATCAGCCACTTCTTGTTGGCGCGCCTGCTCGGTTGCCTCTCGGCGTTCCTCCTCGGCTTTGTTCTTTTTTGTGAGCTGTTTGTCCCGTTGCATTTCTTTTTTCTTTTCCTCTGTCGGCTCCGGCAATTTAAAATCGGCAAATTCTGGCAACGAGATTGTGCCTATCTCTGTGTAGCGCACGGTGTCTCGGTGCGTGTGCGCTTGTTGTCGCTCCTCCGCGCGCGTGCTCGTCTGCGTGCCGGCTTCGCGGACGCGGATGAGTCTTGTCTGTGTGCTGGCGGCTGCTGTGTCTGCCGGTGCTTTCTTCATGCCCGTCCCGGCGGGTGATGTTTGCGTGCCGCTGGTTGTTGTGCGCGCTGATGATCGGGCGAAAGGCGACCAGCGTTGGAGCCTTTGTATAGGTCCTCCATGTCGCGGGTCTGTCTCGCAGCTTCGCCGTCATTCGCCATTGTCTGCGCTGATTTGCACGTGCGCGCGCTACTGCTGTGCTTTTATTTTTACTGCACTGACACTTGCTTCACTTCACTTTTATGTGCACTTCCTGATTTTGCCACCGTAAGTACTGCCACTAACCGTATGTGCTGCCACTGTAACGTGTAACTGTAATGTGCACTTTTAGAACTTCGAACTTGATGTGTAATCACGGGGTTGTGCCAATGCAGCTTGCTGCCGATTGCTTTGAGTGCTGGCTACGACTTTCTGCCGGCGCGCGCTTTCTTTAGGCGCGTCTAGTGGAGGGGGCTCTGTCTGTCTCTCTCTTGCCCCTTGGCGCTTATGTGCTGTTGCACGCCTGTGGGTGTATGTTGGTTGAGAGGGAGGCAGCGGCGGCCTTTTCTCGTGGCTGGGCCTATCGAGACTTGTTTTGGCTATCTTGGCCGTATGCGCCTTTGCCTGCGCCGGGCGTTTTAAAAACTTTGTTTTGTAGCGTGTGCGTGTGCTTGCGCGCATGTTTTTTCTTTCAGCGCCGATGTAGGTTGTTGCGCCGGAATGCTTTTTTTTGTTGTTATGGTGCTATGGCGGCTGTAATTTCCGTGGTCTTCCCCTTTTTTTTTTCTCTGCTGGGGGCTGCTTTGCTGGGAGGTTTAGCGTTGATTCAGTGTCTTTCTTCTGTAGGTTGATGTTGGCGTTTCCTGTGTTCGTTGTAGCGTTGGGGTGGTATACATATAAGTCGCTCGCGTGCCAATGGCTTTTTAATATTTTGCCCTTATATCTTAGTTTATATGTATTTTTGCCGAGCTGTTGTACGATTTCGCAAGGGCCCACGTACGTATTCGCGAGTGACGCATTAAAGTTTTTTGTTGCGGAAGACAGCTGCTTGTTCCGATGTTTTACTAGGTCGCCTATTTTAAATTGCCATTCCCTTCTATTTTTGTTATAATGGTTTCGCTGTTTTTCCTGTTGGTTTTTCACGCGTTCCTGTGTATGCTTGAACATTTGCGGTAATTTTTCCATGCGCTCTAGCCATTTAGCTACATTGTCTTTTGATTTATTCTCTTTTGTTACCGTTTTATTTTGTGTTTCGGTTGTTGGTTCATTTTTCGTTTGTGATCGGGTTATTATTTTGTTTGTAGTTTTGTTGTTGACGTGATCTGTATGATTATTTTCGTTATTTTCGTTATTAGGATGGGGTGACGATTCTTGTTTAGTGATTTCTATCGTGTTTGAGTTTGGCAATTAATGTCTAATTTTTTCTATGTTTCTTCGCCAGCATATGGGGGTTCTAATTCTCGTCCGAATGTTAAAAATGCGGGCGTGACGCCCGTGGTTGCGTTTACGCTCGTATTATACGCGAATTGTAGCTGTGGGATATGTGTATCCCATTCTTTGTGATTTTCTGGGATGAACGCTCTGATCATTGTTTTAATTGTTTTATTTACGCGTTCCGTTGGATTTGCTTGTGCGTGGTACACAGGTGTTAATTCGTGTTCTATACCGTTTTCCTCTAGGAAGTTTTTTACATTTTCGGCTATAAATTCTTTTCCGTTGTCTGATATTAATTTTTTGGGTGTGCCAACGCGTGCGCATAATTCTCTTTCGATTGCCTTTTTGATTAATTCGCTCGATTTATTTCGTAGTGGTTGGCAGATTGCGTAGCGTGTGAATAAGTCTTCGAATATTAGTAAATATTCCATGCCATTTTTACTCCTTGGGAAATTTCCCATTAAATCGGCTGCTATTATTTGGTTCGGTTCGGTTACTTCACGTGTGCTCATTAGGCCAATCTTTTTGCTTTGGTTGTATTTTGTCATTTGGCAAGTGTGACATTCGCGTACATATTTACGCGTATCGCAGTACATGCCAGGCCAATAGTAACGTGTTTTAATTTTTGTGAACGTTCGGTCGATTCCTTGGTGTCCCGCGCTTGGTTCGTTATGCGATTCATGTAATATTGCGTTTATCATGTTCGTTGGTACTATTAGCTTCCATGTATGCAAGTCGTCTATTACGTTGTTGTGCCGTCTATTTTCTTTATATATGTATAGGTTTCCGTTTATTATCTTGTGATCGCGGTAACGATGAGGTGCCTTTTGTACGTTTGTTATTAATTTGTTGTACCATTTCCCGGAATGTTCGTTTAATTCGAAGGCGTCGATTTGTGATTCTGTCTCTGTTTCAAAAGCTCTGCTTAAGCAATCGGGTACTACGTTATATGTGCCTTTGCGATGGATCACTTCGAATTCGTATCCCATCAACTCATCTATCCAGCGTGCTAATCTACCGGTGGGGTTTTTCTTGGCGAACAGCCATTTAAGTGCTGCGTGATCTGTGATCACCGTAAAGGTATCTCCTTCGATATAAGCTCGGAATTTACGTATGCCTTCGAGAACTGCTAGACTTTCGCGCTCTGTTGTGGAAAAATTCTTTTCATTTGGTTTCAAGGCTCTGCTCGCGTAGGCGATGACTTTTTCTTCTTTTCCTATCTTCTGTGTAAGTACGTTTCCGATGCCTGTATCGCTTGCATCGCAGTGTAGAAAATATGGGGCTTCTGGATCGGGGATATGCAAAACCGGTGCGCTTATTAGCGATTCTATTATTGTTTTAAACGCTTTGTTATGCTCTTCTTTCCAACGGAATTTTATGTTCTTCTTTGTGAAGCTGGTTAAAGGGTGTGCAAGTTTTGCGTAGTCGCGTATGAATTTCCTATACCATGATCCCATTCCCAGGAATCTCCGTAGTTGGCGCAATGTACGTGGTCTGGGTTAATTCTTAATTGCTTCTGTTTTTTCGGGATCTATGTGTATACCTTGTTCGTCTATTATGAATTCTAGGTATTTAATGCTTGATTTGCAAAAGTGCGATTTTTCTCTATTTATTGTTAAATGTGCTTGCACTAGCTTTTGTACTATTTTCTTTAAGATTATTAAGTGTTGTTCAAAGGTTTCTGTTATTATCACTATGTCGTCGAGATATACATAACAATACGGCTCAAACTCTTTTAAAATTTTGTCCATTAAGCGTTGGAACGCTGCTCCCGCTCCGCTGAATCCCATGGGGAGGCGCTTGTATTGCCATAAGCCTAGGCCAAAGGGAGAAAAGGCTGTTATATTTCGGCAATTCTTCTTTAAACGTATTTGATGGTAGGCCATACTTAAATCGATTTGGCTCACATAGCGCGCGGCTTTTAATTTGGCTAGAATTATTTCCATAATGGGTATGGGGTACGCGTCGCGCTTGGTGAGTTTATTGACTACGCGCAGGTCAACGCACATACGGTATTTCCCTTCGCGTTTTTTCACCATTATTATCGGTTATGACCATTCGCTGTCTGATTTCTCGATGATGCCTTTGCTTTCGAGTTCCTTTATGTGCTCGTGCATTTGCTTTTCTAGCTTCGGTGATACTGGGTAGCATCGTTGTTTCACCGGTTGTGCGTTGGCTTTTAATTCGATCTCGTATTCTGGCAGCGGTGTTGTTGGTAATTTTTCGCTGTCGTTTTGGGATTTAGGGGGCAAAATTTTATCTAGTAAGGTTTTCAATTTTTGAGCTTGTTCTGCTGTAAGTTTTGACAATCCGGGTTTTATTTCGTTTCGGGCCTCGTTTGTCTCTATTGAGCATAAGTCGAATACGAATTCTTCGTTGTTGTTACCTTCGAGTGCGTATGTGTTTCTACCGGTAAAAATATTCATTTTTAATATTCGCATTGTGTCCAATCCTATAATTAAGTCGTATTTTATTTTCGGGACTATAATAAATTTTGTTTGTTTCGTTATTGCGTTGATTGAGATCGGTGCTGAAAATATTCCTTCGCATTGGTTTATCTCACCGTTTGCCATACGGATGTATTGTGTTGTAGGGTCGATGGTGGTGATGTTATTTTCCACGAGTACTTTCTTGTAGATTTTCCCTATTGCTGTTCTTTGGGCGCCTGTATCGATCAACGCTTTAACTTTCGTTTTGCCTACGTATGTTTCAAGGAAATAGCGGGTATACTCTGAAAATTCTGATGAATCCAGTGACGGTGTTATGTCTGCGAAAGCTACTTTCCTCTTTGTACTTCTCTTCTTGGTGGCCTTTGCAGTAGACGATACGGCGGCCTTTTTAGTGTTGTCTATGATTGGTTTTTTGGTACTTGTACTTGTTTATCGGTGTTATTTTCGCGGCTATTTGAACCTTTCCCTCTATCTGAAGAGTTTGAACGTGGGTATGGGCTGTTGCTGCGCCTAGGATCGTTATATTTCTGGGTATTGGTATCTCTTTCTGAGCTATTATGTCTTCTTGGGTTATTATATCTGTCTGAACTGTCGTTTCTGTGTATTTTATTATATCTATCTGAGCTATTATATCTGTTTGCTCTATTGTATCTGTCTGAACTGTTTTGTCTGTTATTCCTATCATTTGATGAGTTGCGATTTGGTGTTCGGTCGGCGCTGGATTGTCTGTCTTTGTACTGTTGTTGGTTAGTTCTGTTTGCCGTGTTGTAATAATCGGCCCGGTCGCGCGAAGTGCGACTGTCGCGTCCGCCACCGTAACGTGCTCTATCTTGCGATCCGCGTCGGTCTGAGTTATGCCTTTCGCGCGAGCAGGTTCTGTGCAAATTAAGTGATTTGATTAGTTCGCTGCATATTTTATTTATTTCTGTACTTACTATATTTGTTACGTCTTCGCGTGTTAATGTGTTTTGTTTATGTACGTTAAATGCGTCTAATTTGGTGTCCGCCTCTGGTTTTGCTTTTGTTGCGCTATTTTCTCCTAGCGCTTTGCTTAATTCTCGTGCTTCACGGACAAAACTGATGATATCGAAATCTTTGAACTTGTATAGTTGTTGCTTGTACTTGGTGTTCATTTTATGAATATGCGGTGAATTTTTTTCTCGCTGGAAATTTTCCCTGGGTATTGATTGTATAAGAATAACATTGCGTCTACAAATTCGCATAGAGATTCGTCCGGTTTTTGCTTTCTTCCTCGGATTTCGTCTTCTTTTTGCTCGATAAAACTGTCGTCGCGGTAGTAGGCGAGTAAGCTGATTTTCGCTTCTTCCCATGCTGTCCAGTTTTTTGAATTAATTCTATAATATGTTTTTGCTGTACCGGATAACAGCATGGGTAATACTCTCAGTAGCTCTTCGTTATCAAATCCTGCTACTATTTTATATTCTTCGACTTTCAAAAAAAATTCGTCTACGCTATTTGCGCTTCCGTCGAACGATAGTTTCCAGTTCGTTACTATTTTTGATAAGTCCTTATGTTTCGGTGTTTGGTAGTTTGACGTGCGCTCTGTATAGAGTCTGTATGGACCATAATTGTTTGGGGTTTCGGCTTGTGTGAATCTTGGTGTTCCTAGCTCTGCTTGAGGGTATGGTATAACTCTTTTCTTTGGTATCGTGCCCGTATTATTTTGTGCGATTTGATTGGGGTCTTCTACGGAATTTGTCTCGAATTGAATGTTGGTATAATTGGTGTTTGGGGATTTGTCAATGTTTTCGCGTTGGTTCACGAATTGTGAGTAGTTTGTATATGGGTCGTGCTGTAAACTGGCCGGATTATATTGTGCTTCTGTGCGCGGTATCATCGAATTCGTGTAACCTGATGTTTGCGCGGTATCCGCAATGTTTTCTATTCGCGATGTTAGGCTTGTCAATTGTGCGAATACGCTGGTTGGTATTTTATATTTTTGGCCGTCCGGTCCTGTTAATACGATTGTCCCGGTGTCTGGTGACGCTGGGTTTCTTCCTGTCGCGTTATCTTGTATATTAAGTGATGGTGCTTGCTCGTTTTGATCTGAGTTTTCGATTGTCTTGGAGGGTTCTGTGTGTTCATGTTGTTTCAAAAATCCTTCGAGCAAGCTATCGCGTATAGCCGTCAGTCTTTCTTCGTCTTTTATGCTAGGTATGTCTTTAAATTTAACTTCATATGATCCTGTTAATCTAGTTATTATGGCATCCTTTTTCTTGTTTAAATTTAACGCGTCCGAAATTCCCAAGGCTTCCGTGGCACTGTTTATTTCGTCGCGGGTTATTTTTTCCGCGAACTCGCGGGCTTTTTCCTCGCTCCAAGCTGATGTCATTTTTGATCTAATTGATCGGTCGACGGTACTGTATTATATATATATATATATATATATATATATATATCTGTATTTACTAGAAATTAATCGACGACGGTTGATAAGGTATTTTGTCTTTTTTGTTTAATTTGTTTAAATTGAATATTTGCGCTAGTGATTTGCGCCGCTGTGTTGTTAGGGAGTTGCGTTAGTTATTATCAAAAATGCTCGAAGAGTTTAGATTGTTGAAGGAAGGCGAAAAGGGAACAGAAAAAAAAATAAAATGTATAATTTGTACAAGCAACTGTCTTGGCGACCTTGATTACGTGTATGTTCACCGTGTATCGTATGCCCTGCGTCGCTCTGCTTCGATTCACGTTCGGCTTTATTTATACGTATTTACGTATACGTATTTACAATGTTACGGTACTAATTACGTATGTGGTCGCTTATTCGAAGAGGACAATTGATCTTGAGAAAATCCGAAATTTATGCTTCGTTATTATATTGTCGGTGTCGAGAAATTGTACACGAAACTATAGAGGACGGAGAAGTTTGTATGATATTTATAATATGTACGCAATACTCGCGTTTAATTTCGGAGTCGAATGAATAAGCGGTCGATGTACAAAACAAGACGCGCGGTTCAAAACTTCGCTTCCGAAATGCGGCGCGAATATTCCGTATTGCTTACGGTTTCGCTCGCTATTATTTTGCTACACGTAACTTCTAATGTTGTGAATCGAAGCTTCGCGAAAATACTTTCGAGCCTCAACCTGGCTTTACAAAATGTAAGCAGCGTGATATATTGACCTTGTGATTTTGTTTCTGATGTACACGATTTTCTTGATGTGAAAATGAAATTATACTAGAAACTAATGTGGTTTGTAAAATTTTTACAATCGTACACGTGCTTAAATCTTATAACCTACGATTGGGCGCCACTGTAACGTGCTCGGAGCGATAGTATTAGTACTCCCGGACTAGCTAATGTCGACAACAATTAGCATCGCACCACACGTCGCAGAAGGAGTTCCGGTTAGCTCAGGTGTACACAATCGCAGCGCTAGCGATTGCCCGCGGAGAGGCGTGCGTTCGTACTCCTGCTTAAACCTGTAATGTACATGCAATTGGAGAGGAGTGCGAGCGTCCAGTAGAAGACGGTCCGGAATTGACTTCCATATCCCTTTATTGAATTGTTACTCTTACAGTGCCAGAGGCACGCGTCAACCTTTCGCAGCGGTTGTCGCTAATTCCACATCGGCTCGCATCGCCTCGCTAATGTACAAAACCAGTCGGCTCCGCCGAGTCGACTCTCGCACAGCTATGTGCTTATTGGGAGAGAGAGAGAGAGAGAGTAAAGTACGGCGATGCTTACGCTTAAGCAATGGACATCGCGGTCCTTCCCTCAGTTTGCACTCGCTCGTCCGATATTTTACCTCCTCGATATGCGCTGCCAGGAGGGGCCTTCGCCGCGTGCGCTTGCTGGGCCGACGGTGAAGCCGTCCATTAGGGTCGTTCGTCGTCAAGGTCACGCGCGAGCGACGAGTCTTCGGTGCTATCGCGGAAGATGCGTCGTGTGCCGCGAACGGAGCAAAAAAGCCACGGGGCCTCGCTCGTGTGATATTCTCGCTCTCTCTCTCTCTCTCTTTACAGATCGTAAGTTCGTCAGCAGCTCGTGTGCGCGGCTCCTGACGCTTGTCTGTGGTATTAATATGTGTGACGTCGTAAGCTATCGCTTACCACGTTACAGTTATATAAATAAAATATTTATGATATTAAAATATTTTATTTGATTAGACTCCTCTTCGTTTTGAAAGCAGTTTGAATGGGATACCGTGTAACATCTTCATCTTCTTCAGATTTTAAACGAAACGTTGATGATCGATGCTCTTGCATATTATCACCAACTTTTATAAGATTATTTAATTTCATTTCAAGAGAAACCAAGTATAAAGCACATGTTTGATATCTCTACGAAAGTCTTCTAGATAAATTCTGATTACTTTGCATATACTGCTGAATATAATCTGATGCTACTTTTGCTATATTCTTCCATCTAATATAATCTTCCACATCCGAAATATTTTTCGTAAAATATATTTTTTGAATATAAATATTTTTTTCACATCCATTCGAATTTAATTTTCATGCAATCAAGTTGTCATGCATAGATTGCGGGATGATAATCTTTTTTTACTGGTTTGAATCCTGATACTCCTAAGTCGAAATTTAAACTAATTACAACCTATAAGCTTTAAATTATTTAATTCTCCAGTATCAACACAACTACATGTACAATAAAATCTATCAGGTTTAAGAATTTATGAGGTGTGTTCAAAAAGTAAGATGAATTTTTATTTTTATGAAAAAATAATTATTTATTCATCAATATTTATGTTGTTCTCTTTAAAGGAATCCCCTTCAGATATAATGCACTTGTATCAATGATTTTCCAATCCCTGAAGCATTTCTGGTAAGCACTTTCTGGTATAGCCTTGAGTCTTCTAGCAATTTTGTCTTTATCTGCTCGATCGTTCCAAACTTCCGTCCTTTCATGGATTTTTTGAGTTTTGGGAACAGGAATAAGTTGCAGGGGGCCATATTCGGTGAATATGGCGCCTGAATCATGATTGTGGTTTTGTTTTTGGCCAAAAAGTTCGACACAAGCAACGATGAGTGAGCAGATGCTTTATCGTGTTACAAAATGCATGAATTGTTTTTCCACAATTCCGGACGTTTTCTTTTTTCTCATGCGGTCCTTCTCAAAGTTTTTCCTAGATAATTATTTTTGTTTGATGCAATGTTGTATCTATCATTACTTAAATATTCATTGTTATCTCAACTTGCAACTAGTGTTTGTATTATCGCTATTTTCATTGTCTATAAAATCTATTAAATTTACATCATGTTCATCATTTTGTTACTACATTCACTTTTAACCACAGATATCTTTCACCATTCCATCCACTTTTTTATTAGACCACATTATGCTGTCATATTAAGACATAGTAAGAATTATAGATACAGGATTAAACACAAATATAATTATTCATTCATTAATAAGACGATTGGCAGTACTTTGTCTTATAAATCCATTTTCCAATAATAAAGTAGGCATCGCTCTGTAGGCATGTATAATCATCGTTTGCTGAGTAGCAAGTAAATCGGTAGGTAAGTAAGTAAGTAAGTTGGTAGTATGATTGACATTACACGTTCCGAGTGACATGTACCACATGTAACTGCACCGGATGTTTATAAAAAACATCTACTCGGTTTATTAGAAAAAGAAAGAAGCATTTACATAAGATTCCGAAGTTGGAAACTATACGAGTATCTTATGCTATCAATAAATGAAAATCACATTTGGGCGGTTATGACGTCAGTTGGAAAAACTACGCTATATAATTTTAATCATCCAAACTGATCAAAAAAATGTTAAAGCATCGAATGCTAGTCAAATTGATTACTATAATATTAAAAATATAAAATTTTACATCAAATTCCAGTATCAAAAAGGCTTGAAAAACGCATGGTACTCATAGTGATTAATTGTTCCACATGAAACGAAATACTGAAGAAGACTTCTGCTATAGTTTTTCGTTTTAAACTTCAAAAAAAGAGAAAATATTCTTTCAGTTACCCATTACACATTATCTCATATAACATGATTTCACCGTTCAGTAGAATTCGAAAACTGGAGATATGAAAAAATACATCTAAAGAGCGGTAGCCTTCTTACCTGAAAAGCAGAGTCTTTTTAAAATTATTTACTCAATAGCCAATAAGAAGATTCAGAATTAGACATTTGTTGTTATTTGACTATTTATTGCTAGTTGATTTTTATGTATTAAGACGATCAAACTCGCCGGGAGGCATCAGGGTTAGAACAAGAACCGGGACATCACTAGCCGACTTGCTCGACAATTTTAGGATGTAGCTGTCTATCGGGTTCAAATAGATTATTACTATGTCATGAGAAAAAATGTACTGCCTTAATTATTCACTTTTAAATTTCAAATAAATTTAACACTACATTCTTTCAATCGGTCATACCGCGATAAACAAACAATTGTTGTCCAAGAGTATAAGTGTTATTGTACAAGACTAACACTTTTCCTCTCAGTAAGTCATTTAAATACTTGTTAATTATTATCAATGGATAATATGAATTAACTGCAATAATGCAATAAATTTATTTTTTCCTATCTTTTATAAGTTGAAGCATATATGTCTATCTGTTAAATTTTTATTTGTCATCATGATCTAAAATAGTAAGAAGCTCTAATAAGCAGAGTTGATTCAGGACTTGTAAAGATGAGCACTAAAAATCTGACGCAGATAACAATGGAATGAATTGATTGTGAAAAACTTAATAATGAAATCAACAGTATAGCAAAATAACAAGATAAAAGAAAAAGCGATAAGTTTCAGCTAACTTATTTTTAAAACCATTTATACCAGAATTATTTTCAAGGCAGTATTATAACAAAATAATTACATTAAGTGTTTTGTATAAAAAATCAATAATATCAATAATACTTCAGTTACGCTCATATTATAGTAGTTTCTTTTCTATTAAATTTCAGATCATTAAGAACTTTGTCATATAATGTAAAATTATTTAACTCAAACAAATTCACTACTACTTGAAGTACTGTATTTGGTTGTCGATATAAAGTCTTCTTTATCTTCGTTTCTTTTTAAAAATTTTCAGAACTATTTGGCGTCATTTTATTGATAAAAAGTATTTCCCATAAATTCATGAATATCAATTGTTTTATTTTATAACGGCGGGTTAAATAAATATATTATTTCTCATCTTCTAGATGCTGGTGCTTATACGTTTTGTGTAAATGAAAACATGAAAGTACAAAAGTATGAAGCAAAAAGGGGAAAAGAACAAAATCGAGTTAAAATTTACTTTATTACTCTCAGTACGTGGATTAGTAAGGATGTTAATTTGGCGAACATAAAACGTGATCCGAAATAACAAAATGTGCCAACTTTATTTCGTTTTGCAGAAATAATTACTTAATTGCTTGGCACATAAATAACACAAGTGATCACACTTATTGACCATGACGAGAAAGAAATAGATAGATAATTCGTTATTTACCCCAAGGCAAAATGAATATAATAAATATCTTGGTTATAGATCCATCTTTGTACCCTTCACAATAAGAATCAATTTGTTTATTATTATTATTGGATTTTATTATTGAATTAATTATTATTAGATGCCTACGCACATCCAAACGAAGTCAATGCTACAGCATCCTGTAAGAAATGATAGACTCATCATGTGGCACCTCATAGCTGTAAAGCATTACTCACATTTTGGAGCCGCTCATACTGCTCCATAATAGATAGTAGGGCTATAATCATACATAACCATAAATAATCCAGACATAACACAGTTCAGAGGGAGACAAATAGAGGGAGAATGAGAGAACCACAGCTAGCGCAAGGCCCGCTGCAAGTAATACATAAAAAAGAAATACTCGCTAAATAAACAACTTTCGTCTACTTAGTTCCATGCCTCGTTTCCGTGAACAATAATGACAAAGGAGCTAGATAAGTGCACGAGCTTTGGAGAGCGGCTTATTGCATTCTTCTCATTACTAATTTTTGTGACCGTAGAGCGATCAACCGGGCATTGAGACTCCTGCTGATTCTGAGCTTCCAGCTCTCGTCAGATGCACACTAACTCCCAGCAATCATCACTCTCAATCATGCGAAGACTAATAGATAAATTAGAAAGGCCTCAGATCAGAAGGGCATCGGGTTAGTAGGGGCATCAGCTATCCGCAAGATCTGAGGTGTATGCGTTTTCAAATCAGCACTCTCAGATCATGCGTGATCTGAAATCTATGCATTTTAAATCAGCACTCGTAGCGTCATCTAACATTTTTATATCAAAGTATAAGCTAACTGTTGTTCTCCGATCACACCATCACCATCTTCGGCATCTATATGCACATACCCTTATTTAATCTTTTTCATGAAGTTGGGCCATGGGTTCGCTTTCCTGTAGCGTCTGTTCTTGTTTCGGTCATTATTATAATTTTAATTAATATATAACAAAGATGTATAAAATAATTAAACAATCGATTTTTCAACTTTTTTCTATAATATTCAATAATTAATTAATGGGCGAAGGCCAAGTAATAAGTACATATGTGACGAGAGCAGGCCGTGTGCCGGTCTCTCGTCTGTGTTTCTCCCTCCTCCACTCGGCAAGGCGTGTTGGCCAACGTTAGACGCATTAAAGTATGCGCCTAACACTTGGTCTTTTGTTTCAGCGCCAAGGACGGGCCAGTGCAGTTGAGCGCAAGAAAAAGTTGAGGAGCGCGGAGAGAGAGTGAGAAAAAGAGAGAGAGAGAAAGAGAGAGAGTACTAGGCCCATGCAGGGATAGGCAGGCGTGCAACGCGTGACCGATAAGCGGTGCATCGCGTGCCGCCTAACTGATAGGTGAAGGTAGGGAGAGGAGCGAGCGCCGCTGAGTGGCGGTAAGACGAGCGCGAGAAAAAGTGCGTGCAGAGAGTCGAAGCCTAGTCCTGCTAGAGTGCAGAGAGTGCAGTTTGGGATAGCTGAGAGGAAAGTCAATCCTACCGGCAACAGCTTTGTCTGCGACTGCAGCCAGCCCCACCTGCAAGGAGAGTCAACGTCGCCTGCGGATACCTGGTCAGCGATAGTAGCCAGCAGCTAGCAACGATCTGACCAGCAACGACGACCGGTACTTCCTGCGGCAGCACATCGCTCAAAATTCTCGACGTTGCGAGGAGCAGTGAATAAAGGTTAAGCCTTCTTTTCTTCTTTCTCTCTACACTCTCTCTCTCTGGTGATGCGACGACCGGTGCGCGTTGAATAAGATAGCCAGGCATCCACGTGCCGGCTATCTAAAGGTTCGCGCTTAAGTTTAATTTATGCTAGTGTAAGTCGCGACCGGCGAATTGTCCAGGCGCTCACGTGCCGGGCAATTCATCCGGTATTGGTTCGCGTAATTTTTAAGTAAGTTTGTAATAGGTTAAGTATGCGAATAGGTATTAGGACGAAATGCGAAATATTCATCTGTAATTATCTTAAGTAGTTTACTGTTCTATTTGGTAGTTAGTTGGTCGATAATTTAGATTATGTTATGCGCACGTATGTTTAGTGCCAATAATTATTAATAATAATGGGTTAAGTTTAATATGATTTCTGTCATTGTATAACTTATTTATAACCATCCTTTCATTTCTCCCTCAATTGCCTTGAGCGAAAGTGCCTCACTTACCCCGCAAAATAATTGGTGACAAAGGAAGAGTGAATCTTTGTCACACATACAAGAAATTGAAAAAAAAAGTTTTTAATAATAAAAATACATCTTATTATATAAATTCTTTATTAAAAGAATCATAAAAGTACTTTAAGGACTTCATCCATTTCATTTCCAGTATGCAGCAACCATTAATGTAAAACTATTTCATTAATTTAACGTTTTGATGTGCGCATGTGGTTATATATTTTCCAATGTAATTAGGGCATATCATAATTGATTTTATATTTTCAAAAGGGAAATATCATTTAAGACAAAAACTTTGACACCATATCGTTCTAAGCATTGCATTTTTAGATCGCCGGAGATGAAAGTCTTATTAAAGAGACATCTGAGAGTTAGTTGAACTTTAATTTATTTTTGCACTATAAAAGCGTTAAAGTAGCGAAGCCCCTCAAAATCAGCCGGCATAAAAAAACTCAGTATTCTAATGAGGAAAAAGCCATATGAATTTCAGGGCATTTACAATGAACGTTAACACATACAATTAAATTTTAAACTAATTGACGGAAGCTCAACTTAACTTAAACAACGCAGTTTGAATGGCCATTCGCGGGAAGCTTACCAGCTCGACACGCATGGGCGATAGGAACTCACCCCAAACAGGGAGAGTGCCCAGTCTCAGCACGACGCAGTCTGGGGTCCCTTGATGGAAGAGGCCCGATGCTGCTGAGAGGCAGTCACTCTAGAGGACACGATGTATCCTTAACTAAGTAGGCGTCTCCTATACCTAGCCCCTAGCGCCGCTGGCGTTTAAGTGAAAATTATCGCACGTGGATACTAGAAGACCACTAGGCACGCACTCCCGAAACAATGCCTCAGTAACGAGTGAGATGCACTTATTAACTTCGCACTGGAGTTAGATTTGAGCGCGGACAAAAATGAGACGAGAGTGCTCGCTAAGAGCTCAGAACCTTCTAAACTCACTCGTCCCTTTTTTCAATATCGCTTCGCTGCCGCGAGTAAGAGTTATAGCTCCCCACTCTTTGGCCTGTCTGCGATGATCCGAACAGAAGATGAAACAAAAAAGAAAGCCTAACTGGAGAACTAAAAGGCCGAGCAGGCTAATACGTATTGTCGTACATGATTTATAGCCCAGCTAGACCGACACGTGTTAGCGCGATGGTGTCTACGCTAGCTTATCCGTATATCTCTTGTACTTATCGCTACCTCGATTTGCCGATGGTCTCGGTCTCACATGGTAACCGCTGACTAAGGTTGTAGGAAGGACAATCATTCAACCGAGAGCGAAAGCGTGCTAGCGTTTGACTGACACCTGGATCGCATATGGCGTGAACAAAGCTACTGAGTTTCTTAAAGGAAGACTCAACTCTTTAATTCATCAACACCTCCTCCCTACTCGTTAAATAAGTTTTTTCATATCTCCACTTATAGTATTGTATTGAACGATGCGATCATATAATCTGAGATAATATGATGTAGTTTTATCAGTAAAATTTTTTCTTGTTTCAAACTTCAAGTGCATATTTACTACAGAGTTCTTCAATATCTCAGTTTGTTTAGAGCAATCAATGACAATAAGTGGTACTTGATTTATGAAGGTAGATTTTTTTAATATCAATCCAGAGTCGTTGCCGAAGTATGTCTTTTGGAAATTGGCAAACATATTATATAACATTGTAAACTGATATATATTTATATGAATATTAAGATTACCATATAGATCATGCTAAGAGTTGAGAAACATTTTCACATTACTAATGTTGCAATGATTAAATACTCTAGCATTAACTTTCAAAAAATTATTTTGTTTAGTTTGAAAAGTTAAGATGACATAATATGGTTTTTCAAATTGGCTTACAGTTCCCACTGTTCATTTGTGACTTGCATTTACACCTAGTATTGGATACTCATATAATTCCTAACTACAAAAACTTTGATATATTTCTTTATCTTTCCAGAAAATCAAGTAGACGAATTCTTTGAGTACTCGATGCCGTAGCATACGGTATAAGCCATTTGATACGTACTATATCGATCTTCTAATTTTCGATGACTAATTCTTGATTCTCAAACGTTGTTGCTTGGATAACGGAATTAAAATCGCTGATATATCATGTGAGAATTAATTCACGTTTCATATTTACCAGCGCTTTCTGATGATCTTCAGTAAATTCAAGAATAAAGCTTTAAGGAATGGTGACGTCAAAGTACCTATTATCTTTGATTATCTTCTGGTTCTCTTTTTTTTTATCCATCCAGAATTTTCAACTATCCACTTTTTCAACTTTCAATTTTCAACTATCCACGATTGATGAGAATGGATTTCATAATGAACCACTGTAAATATTTGATAACCACAGATATAAGTATTGAATTCACGATATTTTTTTTGGATTGTATTTGATTTCATTAACTCCTAGACATTTTATGATCTAATGGAGGTCTAAGATGTCCAAAGCTATTAAAATATGTGACATTATTTCTGATTTTTCAATAAGCAAGTGGTACCAAGCTATTAAAATATGAAGCTATTTAAATTAAAATGGGAATAGTAGTTAGTTTAGCTGTAGTTTTTATGGTTGATTTATATTTTAGAATCTTCAACAAATGTCTCCATGGATACAAAAACTCAATAGGCCCTAAGATTAAGCCCGCTGAAGTAAGTCTTTTGGGGTACCAGTTGTAATAGCTATTGATTATTTTATTTTCTCTATTAGAAAGTTGTTTCGGTTAATATGGCCCAACTTTTGATATATCATCTCTTCCGGTAGCTTAAGCGAATGTTATAAAAGGTCCTATGCTCATAACTTCATAGGACTTAATGTAAGTGGTAGTTTAGTAATTTTTTGTAGCTTTTTCCTTTAACGCTTGACATGATAGGTTTTCGATAAATCTATAATTTTTAGAAATAAACTTTTGTAGATTTTAAAATAATCTGGATATCTCTTGGCCGGTATCGTCGAATATCGAAGACATTAATTTTACGCCGATTTCACGACAACTTAACATTTTTTTCAAAACTTGTAATACGTGTTTTCAATTTTTGTCTCTATATAACTTAAGCAAGAATAGGAAAAAATACAGAAGCTTTAGCGATAAAATAAATTTCAAATAAAGTTAAAATTATTATTAAAATACGTTGTTTACACTTAATAATGTAAAATATTCCAATTCCTTCACAATAACGGTTTCTTTACGTTTGATAAATTAAGAAATAAAACACTATTCTAATTCAATTATGTTAAATTTATTTCTACTTTTATTCTAAAAATTTATGTACAATATTTGTAGTAGTTTCTGCTATTAAAATTATTAGTTGATCGTCAGAGCAACTACAATCAGAATCTTTGAAAATTGATTGGTTGACTTGTTCACTCAGCTGTTTAATCACTCAGCAGAAGGGCCCTTCACATAATATTCCGGATTCCCTATAGGTACCCGTTCAGATGAGTCCAGGCCGTCCTCATTACTGGATTACTAAGAAGAAATTACTAGGAAGAGGTGATCTTTGGCAAAACTAAAGTCGATAAATGCATCCGAAAAGGCATATCGGTAGACGTCAGCATGGAGTCCACTTCACTTGCGGTTCGAAGACCACAATCACCACCTATGCCACTAATGGTCGCCCGTGTGGATCATTTGAGTGGACGTAGGATCTGGACGACCCATTTGGAAAGGAAGGTTATGTTGGAGTCCTGAGCGGAGTGCAGCAGTGATCGGACCTCAATGTTGACATTTTCCGAGTGGATAATCACTAGGGTAGTAGCCAGCAGTACTGTTTCTTCATATTGTGAGCGGGAATGGACGGCATTGAGTGATGAGAGCTCTGAAAGTATCTTTTGGATAGATCCCTTGACTGGGACGCGTTCCTGGTGCAGGAGAGTGTGATGCAGTGCCCCTCAGCCTGTTACCCTGCAAAGGAAGGAGGATGGACACAGTTGCTAGTTTTATGGTCTTCTTGGACGCAGTTGTACTACAGATTAATCTGTCTTATAAAGTTCCTCCATTATTCAACTGGAAATGTCTCAAACTTCAGGCAGCCCAAAACCCCATGCTGCCCTTGACCTGGCATGGAGGTCGACTACGCTCTGCACTGGGATTTCCATTGCTCGCCATGTGGATAGTATGGGAGTGAGCCATTCTGGTCTGTCCCTGCCGCGTGTCTCGATTCTCAGGGATGCTGTTGTTTACTTTGCATGAAGTCTGGAGAGTCCTTGACCGGTGCTCGTGAAAATTTTTCAGGTCAATATACTGGGGGACAGTGTTCAAGTTCTTGATGAATTTTTTCCAGTCTTCTCTGGTTTAAACATGCACCTTCATCACGAACAGCTGTACCATCCAATCGTTCCAATGGTCGACAGGTCTGAGCGTTGTTAGAGATCACATAGCCTTCTTGACTGTATCTAACAATCGAGTAATCTTGGAAGCCGTGCGGAAAGACATACTGGGCATAGAGAGCAGTCGATTTAAGAGGTCGACTAGCTTGACTCTATTGTTGTCGTAGTTCTACAGAAGAATAACCCACGCTACTTTGAAGTTGGACAGTCAGTTGAAAACAGTGCGGTAAGATCTGTACTGTAGATATTCCTGGAGGGCTCAGCCTTGTAACTTCCTCAATAGTGCTCGACAAGTGAGTCAATCGCAAGGTCAGCTCTGTTTTGGCAGTCGCATATTCTCATACTCATAATAGAGACTTGAGGTGAAAATTTGTAAGTGTCCAAGAGGGCCGGGTTATTTAAACAAACCTTGCTGTGATTACGGGAAAGTGTCGAAAAATAAACCTCCAGCAGTTGGAGACGGTTTGAGAGGTTCTCAAAGGTTTGATAGGCCTTGTGTCGCCCATCAGTGTTGAGATTAGGTCAAGAATGTGATTGCCCGTCTCCAACTGTTCAAGTAATCTGACCGATGCGCCATGATCGATCTGGTTTTCCCTTTTCACTGATTCACTAAGTCACTGCAATGTCCAACTCACTTTATTTATTTACTAAGTCACTGCACAAATCTAACTCAATTCACTCGCTATCCGACTCGAAAAACAAAAAATGTACACAATCGCGTCTTTCCCTGTGTGAATTACTTAAGGAATCTAGATACGATGTAAAAGAAAATTGAATAACGGCGTATATCGCACTGTCCATGGTGCCTGTGTAGTCACTATGTAAGGGAGCCTTGATGCCGCCTTGACTGGGTTGATTTGACTAGTTAATCCAAAGAGTTCAACCGCTAGTCTGATCAACTGTTAGAATAGATTAGGATGAGAAACAACGATGCACTCGCTTTTATACAGAGGGCTAAAAAGGTATAAGAGCGCTCTCTGATCCTCCCGTTAGTTCCAATAGAAGAAGGTAGAAATCATCCATAAAATGTCGCCCCCAAACGTATATTACTTGCAACAGAAGAAGAGTGCGTGACGTCAGTATACCATTTGATGTTAGCTGAAACTTGTTCAACAATGGGAAATCAACTATCATTAACAATCGTGTTGTGAGTAAACTAACAGCAGGATTTGATTTGTCATCGAACTGCATTGCAAGAATAAAACAGATTTGACGTGTTCCTGGCCGAGAGAGTCGGCCCTGTCTGACTCACTTTCTCTACCGCGACTCGTCATAAGTTTTTTCTCAGTCCCTGCCAAAAATCTAATCCACCTGCATTAGTTGTTCTTTTTCTTTTAAAGTCGAATAATAAAAAAAAATAAGGACTTTTATGAAAACTTTTTTGAGGTGTGATGTTCGTATCACTTATAAATAAAATAATTCGAACTCTCGTATCTAGCTAATGAGTAAGAATTTGTTTCCAATGATTTTACTCTAATTATCAATAAAATAGATAAATAAATCAAATGTAATCAATAAGTAAATCAAATATACATAAATAAGTACAATATTTCGAGGAAAGTCAGACAATGCCCTAGTTTCTTATGGTGCGAATTGTCCCATAAGCAGAGCTAAAGTTTTTCTTTGATAGGATATAATTCGGCCCAAGTTTCTTATAGCGCGAGATGTTCTACAAGTCGAGCTTAAATTATAAGGAAGGGACAGTCTTGCTCTGTTGATCACAATGAGAGAAAGAACTTAGGTATAATCCAAGTTTATTCAGACTCATGCGCTCACCTTGCAAGGCTAGAAGTGAATGCTAGCCTGTGCAGAGGTGGGCCTATTTATATACAGATTTTCCCGCTTATTTTTGCAGGAGAGATTTCACCGAAAATTCGAGAGACATTCGCGAATTTTGAGAAATGAGTTTTCTTAATTTACAAGTAAGTAACCATTAATATTTAGTTTTTAACACATGTAAACTTTACAGAATTTGTTATTTGTTGATTTTATACAATATACAATTATCGCCAATAATGTCGTCAAAAGTTATTAACTAATAAAGTTAATTAACGTGATATTATAATATTTACAATAGAAAAATATTAAATTTTCATATAACTTTATAGTTGATTAATTTTGGAAGTATTCTATAAAAATAAATATTTAAATTAATTAATAACATTTGAATTATGACTAATTTTTCATATTTGTAACGGTTTTTTCTAATCTTATTATGCAATTATTAGATTAATTATCTAAGATTTCTAAATCATAAAGTTATCATTATCAAGTATAAACTTAATATTTTCGTTCTATATATAGCTTATTGTTTAAATAAATTGTTAATTGTTTATTTACTAATAACAGTTATTATTCAGCTGTTATTAATGAAACCAATTCTTACTCATGTTCTATGCTAATTCACTTTGTATATGAATTATTTACATTTTTCTAATATTTCATATGTTAACGTAATAAATAAATCAACTTTGCATATTGATATTCATTATTATTTTATAATTGAATGTAATTTTTGTTATAATATTATGAATCTACATGCTAAAATCTATATAATCAATACTTTGTTATATTAAAATTATCTCTAATTAACATATTTTTCTTAATATCCAAAATCATTATATCTATGTCTATTACTTTGTGACGTCACGCTGTTTATTTTGATTCGACTCTTATTTGTATACAATCGCGTAAACAGTGAGGTAGCGCCGCTTAATGTATTGATTTGAATAAACAGATAGATACGTTAGACTAGTTGCAGTAATTCAGAGATTTAATAAATAGGACCGTTATAGAGGACTGTTTTAAGGTCTTTTCTGAGAACTTTTTCAAGAGCTAATTCGTAAACTTTTCTGAGAACTTAATTGAGGACTTTTTGAAGGACTTTTCTGAGGACTTTTTCGAGGACTAATTCGTAGACCTTTCTTTGAATTTTATTGTGGACTTTATTGAGGACTTTTTTGAGTATTTTTTGAGGACTTTTTTGAGGACTTCTTTGAGGACTTTTTCGAGGACTTTTTTAAAGACTTTTTTGAAGACTTATTTGAGGACTTATTTGAGGCCTTTTTTGAGAATTTATGAGGACTAATTCGAGGACTTTTTTGAAGACGTTGATGAGGACTTTTTGAGTATTTTTTGAGGACTTTATTTACGATTTTATTGACGACTTTATTGTGGACTCTTTTGAGGACTTACGAGTATTTCAAGATTTATTTGAGGACTAATTCGAGGACTTTTTAGAGGATTTTTTTGAGGAGTTTTCCGCGGACTTTATTGAGAACTTTTCGTTTCGTTTGATTTTGTTGGTGACTTTTTGAGAATATTACTAGGACTAATTACAGGATTAATAAATTATCCAAACGCTGTAGAGTTTTTCTTATAATAAAACAAGAACATAAATTTACTAATTTAATTATGACATCATTTTAATGATAATAATTTCGAGATAAAATAGTAATATATATAATAAAATAATAGATTAAATAATAATTTAATCTAACGTTCTCACAAGTTATTGCAAAATTTAGTGAGCAGGATCCTGTATCTATTTCTTGAAATTCTCTCGTCCTCTTCGACTACGTCATTTACGAACTCTAGAAGAATATAACATTTTCAGATTTCATTTCGGATTTGAATATAATAAATTATGATAAGTGGTATGAGTGCTTACCAAGAACTCTTTCGAATAACAACGTTGGGATTGGTTCACTATCTCCTTTGCCAGTTGCCGTCATCTTGATCAAATATTCTCGTTTTATCAAGGAATTCATCAGTTTGCTGACCATACGGTGGCTATTTTTCATAAAATTTGCCTTAATTTCCTCAATTTCCACCTTCGAAACGTAAATTTCTAGGCTTTGCGTTAATCGTATCTGAATATAGTAATAGAAATATTGTAATTTTCAGTGTAATAGGACTATAATCGTTTATAATTGGGTGAGTTTTTGTTTAAGTGTATGCGTAGGTGCTTAAGTTTTTGTTTTAGTGTATGCGTATATATATGTTTATACATATGTTGCCAGCCTTTGGTTCGCAACTCGCAAACTCTCGTCTCAAAATACGATTCAAACCTCCATTTTCATCATAATATTCTGATCCTTTCATATTCTTTCTTTCTTTCACGTCTTCATTTCTATTTTTGTCTCCTTTTTTCTCTTTCATTCCTACCCTTCCTTCTCTTATTTCTTCACTATCTTCTTCCACGTCTTTTCCCTTTTTTCTCTTTTCCATAGATTCTCCTTTCTCGATTTCATCTCCCATTACTCCTTCTTCCCCTCCATTTCCTTTGCTTTCTCCTCCTTCCACGTCTTTTCTTTGTTCTTCGATTCCTTCTCCGTCTACTTCTACTTTCATCTCTTCTCCCAGCTCTTCTCCTTCGCTCTTCTTGTTTATCTCTTCTTTCTTTCCTTTTCTTTTTCCTACTTTACACCAAAAATCGAATTATTCAATTATATAAATTTAACTACATGTTTACGAACCTTGGTAACTGGATTGTGTAGTCCCATCTATAAATACCTCGAGACTTCCAGATATTTCTTATTATCTATGTAAAAAATATAATGTTAACATTGATTTAATCAAATAATATTAATGTACTGAAGTGGTACTTTCGAAATAACAACTGCATTTTCTTCGGCGCCATTAATACATAAAAATATTTACTCCGCTCCCGAACTAGCACGTTCAGTTATTAGTGTACAAGAAATAATATTCACTTTGTAACGGGGAAAGTTACTTTAGAGTGTTTTCTATCATTTCACCATTGCTTTGCACGGGAAGGCTAGACATTGGTACGATTTATATTTTCCTTTCAACTCATATGAATATTTTTCAAATAGCATTTACGTTGAATTTTATAATACAAACATTCAAATCGATTTCAAAAATTAATTGCCGAGCACAAGATTTAATAGTAGAGAGGATACACATTTACAAACATTTTACTATAGACGATTGAAACAAGCTAATTTCCTAAGGCCGGTATGGACGTTATGAGAAAAGAATATAACTATAATCAGGCAACTCCCTATATCAGTCAGAAGAAGCTTAGTTCTTATCGACTGGAATAATTCAAATGATCTAATAAAGTCAATGATAAATTTAGACAATTTGTTTACAGAAAGAGTAAGAAACTATGAATTCGGGAAAGATAGGCGTGGATATAATAAGCAAGAAAATATTCAAATTAGCTAGTTTATCATTAAAAAAGCATTATAATTCAAATTATAGAGGTAGAGAAAATTATAACAGACTTTGGACATATGGTAGGCCACGTGGTTCATACAATCGAAACTTTTATCATCAAAATTTATCGAATGAATACGCTTTTAATCAGATCCCCCTAAGCCATAACTATCCGACTCAAACGTACACAAGCCAGCAAGATCCATCAGTTCAATTAACGCACAGCCATTATCTTCACTAATACCCAGCACTCGTTTTTGGCCTCCAATACATAACAATACAAATCATCACACAGCCAGTAATGTCCAAACACAACAAAATAATTGAAACGCAAAATAGGCGCGTTGAGGTTCGGTCCGTCAGCGCGTCAATTTCATAATGATATTGTTTCCGAAATACATAAGGGAATAAACGAATGAGGATCCCTGTAATGGAACGCCGAAAAAAACAATACTACCTTCACCGCACTTATTGTGCAAAGTAAATGAAATATCGGTATGGTCGCTTATCGATACGGAGAGTCAAATCAGCGTTATTTCTGAAGAATTTTATAAGGAAATTAGTAAAATAAGAAAATGTTTAGAGCTTCCATTAACAGGCATATAAGTTTCAGTGGCTTTAGGAAAGAAATAAACTACAATAAAAAAGCAAACACAACTGAAAATCCAATTCATCCATTTATGAATTTATCTTTTTGGTTGTTGCATTCTTAGCAAGTTAAATCATATTAGGAAATAATATTCACACGTCGATAGGCTTCCTCATAAATTGCTGGTATATGTCAGTACACATAAAAAATAAAACATTACCAAATTCGTCGATTTTGTTTAAACCGGGCGTGTCAGAGAGACTATGCATAATAAAGGAAAAAGATAAAACACGCATATGCAAAATTATTTCCGATAGAGAAATCATCGAAAATGAAAAAATATTAGAAAAAGAAAGAAGTGAAAAGGATGAAACTTTGCAACTAAATGATATAAATAATGAAGAGCATAATGGTGAATTAGCCAAGGAAATAAAGCAGTTGAACTTGATGAATATATAAATGGAATAGACAGGATAATGAATAAAAATAAAGTTGGAATAAATGCATGCACGCGAAAAAGTGAAGAGCGAACCAGTCTTTCTAAACAACTTGATTCAGTCACGAAAAATTTCTCAAATAATGACGAAAGACAAAAACAGATTTTTTTCACCATGTTAAGACAGTTTGAGTATCTGTTTTTCGACAAACCTGGATGCGTAAATAATTACATACAAACTAAGATAAAAAAATCAAAATCCTATATTAAAGCAAAAGTATCCTGTGTTGTATGCTCTGCGTGACAAAGTCGAGGCGTGCCTAAACAAAATGATGGAAGCTAAAATTATCGAACCAGCAGTAAGTCCGTACTGCAATCCGCTCTGGATCGTTCGCAAGGACGATGGCACAGGGCGAATCCGTCTTGACACTTGAAATCTGAACAAATACTTAGAAGCTGATCATGAGGCCCAACCTATCGTAGATAACAAATTTTTTTACAGATGAAAAATTTTTCTTGAAGGTAGATATGACAATGAGCTATAGGCAGATTCTGCTTGACGAACAATCACGTCCCCTTACAGCGTTCGTTTTCAAAGGTAGAATGTACTAATTAATTCGCGTCCTTTTTGGAATTAGTACTGCGGGCAGAGCTTGTTTTCGCGCTTTTTCCTTGGAGCTACTTAAAGAAGTAAAAATAATCGATATCTTTGAAGTACATCCGGAGTTATAGAGTTATGTTAATAAAGACCAGAAAGACATTGCTAGCCCCAAGGATATAAATATTCACAAACAATCAGCCACATACGTTGATGACTGTGCGATCGGAACGCAAACTTTCAAACATCAAATATTAGTCCTGCAAGTGATTTTCACGAAACTAATGGTAAGCGGATTTACTATTAATTTAAAAAAATGTCAATTCTTATTAAGCAAAATTTTTTTTCTCAGTTTCGTTTTATGATTTCACGGGATCAAAGCTAACCCGGATCGTATTCAGGTAATAGTAAATTTTTTAATTCCAAGAAACAAACAACGGCTGCAACATATTTTTGGCGTATGCAACTACTACAGACGTTTTGCGATAAGATATAACGACTATATTACCCCATTTCATGATCTATTGAAGGATGATAGTGCCTGGTTTTGTACAAAGGAGCATACCAACGCATTTGATGTTTTCAAACAAAACTTTATAACGCCGTTTGTTTGAGTCATTCATGCCCAATGTGTAGTTGGAAGTCTTTTTTTTGATTGACGAAAACGGGGATAGATGCATAGTTTTCCTCACGAACAGATGTTTGACAGATACAAAAACAAGGTGTACGATCACAGAGTTGGAACTTTTAGTTATCATTTACAGTATATCAAAATTTAGTATGTATCTGATCGGACAGAACTTTGAAATCGTGACAGATCACAAATCATTGGAATTTTTGAATTCTACGATTTTTCAAAATTCTCGTTTGATCAGGTAGTCGCTTTGCCTTCAACAATTTAGTTACACAATTGTACATTCCCGGGAAAAGGACAACACAATAGTTGAATTTTTTAGTAGAAACTCCGACGTAAAATTACATTACATGAACACACCAAGGAAACAATCGTTATTTCATCGCTACATAATTACAGCTTTCCAGCAGAAAAATCGCACAAAAATTCACCTCTTATTATAATGTCTCTTTTCAAAAACGATCTCAATTTCAAACTAATCATAAAAATCATCCGCAAAACGCAAAAAAATGATGTTGCCCGTCAAAAGATTCTAGAGATAATAGAAAGTAAAGGAAATGGAAATAACTGTTTGCAGTTATACATTAAGTACAATGTCATACCACATATAAAAGAGAATAAAAACAACTGTTGGCGCATAATAGTACCGAACGAATTAGAAAAAGATTTAATATTGATAAGGCCTTTGCTACTAGAACACCTCGGTATTTATAAAATAACATGCTATCTGAAACGGTATTACTATTGGCAAGCTATGTCAAAAGACGTACATCGGACGAAGACCGTTTCCCTTATCAACATCTCAAACATCGCATCATCGACAGAAACGCAGCGAACCTGATTAACTTGGGTAACAGAGGACTCAACATCTCCATGCCACGTAAGCATCAAATCGCCATTCCGATACGGGGTTTTGATAATGTCTGTAAATTAGCAATGTTTGCGAATTAATGCGCCACGGAAATCCGAATATGATGATCAAGACTCGACTCCACGACTAATATAATTGTCACGCGAACAAACGAAATGTTTTGTTTGCCGAAATAAAATTCAAGTTGGAAAAGAAAAGCGCTCGCTGATTATCTTTTATAATAGACTTTAAATCCCGTCACCACATACTCTCTGGCGTCGACTTACTTTGTAATCATCGAGTCTAATAGCAAATAAAATTTACAGATTGCAAAGACGTAAAATCATCAAAGCGCTGATTGGGTTTGATCTCATACACATCTAAGTTATAAAGTATGTAACGGGGAATGCTCGCTCACGAGCTTGCCCAGTTTTTCGCTCTATCGTGCCTGTCCGTCGCCACAAGATCATGAGCAAGGAGAATTCTTGCTGATGCGTTGTGTTTTCATTTTGGAGATGCGACGTGGCAATGTGGCGACAGACCAACGGCAACGACAACGGCGACGAGGAGGGCAGAGCCAAGACGTGAGAGAAAAAGAGAAAAGCATGTGTGGTGCACGCGCATACAGCGGGGTCCGCGCGTTGGGGGCGACTTTACGCGTGTCCGTGCTGCGAGCGGAGATGTTCTTCTCCATCCGGCGGTGGTGGCAAGCAGCCGCATCCCGCAGCAACAAGCGAGCAGCACAAGATTTGTGTACGACGACGACGAAGTATCGTGGGCGATATATCTGAGAGGACAACTAGACCTGAGTGCCGCAGCTCAGCAACAAAAACTCAGCAACAGCTTAGTAACAACAGTATTAACAGTCTCAACTACGGTGAGCCCCTTCGGTCGTTTCTCTCTCTCTCTCTCTCTCTCTCTCTCTCTCTCTCTCTCTCTCTCGGTGAGTAACGACACACTGGTCTTTGAGGCTCTCTTCCTTAATTTACATTTTCTCAATTTTGCCACTTCCTCGAGCGGCACTTTTTTGCAGGCGATTTCGTCCAGCTGGCCACTGCGCTTCCTGCTAAAAATTCTTGACTTTTAGTCAATTTTTTGGCCAGTGGATGAATAAACCGCCTGCCTGGTTACAACATAACCTTCATCAAATCTCCAATTTTAACGAGTTTTGATCTATACACTTCTGCAAACAACACAAACAACAATACAGCCTCCACACCAGGACCGCTACACTCTACACACTACACATCACATATCTCACCGAATGCAACACTTCCAACACTTTTGCTGCTAAGTACCAGTGTCAACTATTTTTACCGTTATCCACATATTTGAATTTTCTCGGAGAGACTCCTCATAGCCAGTGCTATTTCTTCGCCGCATCACTACTTTTAACCCAATTTGTTCTTGCGCTTAGTCATCGCGATGGCTATTTTAACTTTAAGCTTATTTTAATTTATATTTATTTTACTTCATCTTGTTTTGTTTTATTTAGTTTAATACTGTCATATTTTCATCTAGCGCTATCTATACGCTAGACAATTTTATTTTTAGTCTTAATTTTAATTTTATTCTATCGACTGTGTCAAATCGCGTTTACTTTCTTACTTTTTCATGAATTTTGCAATGTAATTTTTCTGCGTTCGCTTCACCAATCATTTTTTCTCATTTCATTTTTGCGGATAAGTTACTTATTTATTTTTGCGTTTCAATCATCTCTAGGTTAATTTGCGAATTCTCTTACCGTCTCTTGTAAATGGCATCATTTTACTCCTGTATCTCCCGCCAATTTTTGATCCTTAACTAACTGAGTTGGTGCCACTGAGGCGCCAATTTTCAAATCTCTTAAATCCAGACTTTTCACAACTACCGTTTATGACTGGTCAGTGACACAAATTTTCGCGCGAAATTCAAACTATGTTCAACTAGTCGTGCCAATCGGTCCTTTAAATTATCTCACTTGTTACAGTTTCTTGCGAAGTTTTGAGATCCGGGGAGGAGATATGGGAAACTTTTTGACACATTTTATGAATTTTTATTTTTGTCTTAACTAGTTTTTATATTTTCAAACCTTTCAATTTTATCAAATGGTCTTGTCTTCATGCGCCGAGTGTGGTGAAGCGCTGAGTTATCTGGATGCTAATCTCCTGCAGTGCGAATCCTGCGATAGATCTTTCCATCGACACTGTTTCCATATAACCTCAAACCCTGACCTTCCGACCTTTACCTGTCGTGCCTGCTCTTTTCACTCTTCGGTTTTGGCCAACTCTCGTCAGTCCGGTTGCGTTTTTTTGGAATCCCCTCCTTCCACTCAAATTGACTCTGCTTCTGCTGGTACTTTGCCTTTTATCGAAATCTCAGGCCGTACTTTTAATATTTTGTTGTTGTTACTATTTTTATTGTTTTCTATTACCTTTATTGTCTTTATTATCTTAGTATTATTTTTCATCTTTTATTATTGTTAACTTTGTCGTTTTATCTGATAACTCCTTTATATTGTTCTTTATATATTTTATTTTACTATATTTTCATATTTTATTCTATTTTTATTTTTACATATATACTCTTAGTGTTTACTGTTCATGCCACTGGAAACTCGCTGCTCACCGTATATACTACTCACACAGTTTCACGTAATTCATCTTCTTCAAATAGTTAAATGCGTCACTTTTCATCCTTGCATCTCCTCTTTTGTCAAGTTTAAATTTTGTTATTATTTTGTTATGTACATTTTCCGAACTGCCAGACGGGGTTCCACCTCATTGACGCAATAAACGAACTAATCTAATCTCTCTCTATCTATCTCCTGTGAACACTAGCAGTCGTCGGATCGCACCATTATTGCGACATGGTGTGCAGTTCTTGCGGCCACGCGCAGTATTTGACGTTTTCGTCACAGGCTTTCCTCGGGGCAGCCGTCGCATCGGTACATTAGAGCGGGCTGCGATTCGGGTGAATCGCGAAAGCGAAGCAATTGTCGGGTCATCTGCTAATTCGTAGGGCAGAGTGAATATTTTTATACGAATAATGTCACCAAATAATAATATAATTGTTATTTTTTATACGATGCAGAAGATACCATATTAAACCAAGTAACTTGTACATACTGCGCCACAAAAAGCATAAAGCTCCAGTTTCAGCATAATTTTATGTAATAAAATAATAACCTTAATTACTCACTACTACTTTTTATTATTTCCGCTTCAAACCATTTCTTCCCAAATTTTACTTCGATTCTATTCCTACTCTGTCTCACGTTTTTGCTTTGCACAACACTATACTCTTTCGGGTCACCTTTCCACAGAACCAAAATATACTTATTTTCCGCCATAGCCAAAGAAAATACAATTGCCAACTAACCACTTCGCTATCAGCAATTTGGTTATAAACATTGAACAGTTAGTAAGACATCGATTTATTCGAATACTCCCAATAAAAAAAGAAAAAATAATTTTTCAATATGATTGAATATATTTCAATATGATATTTTTCAATATGACTAAATTAAATAGCATAGTATATTTAACGCTATGTAGCATAAATTTTCAATTTAATGATCATTTGAATGAACAAAGTTTCATTCCGATAGAAATGGCAAAGCATTGCCTAAATCGACATTGAAGTCGCGTTCTTTCGTATGCTTGTCCGCGCACCATTCACCCTTTCCTCTGTACCTAATATCGAAGGTTTTTCCGAGCATCGGAAAAAGATTGGCGGACACATCTTATCATGACCTTTCGAATGAAAAAGGTTTCATTTGAATAAAAGTGGCAAAATATTGCTAAGATCAACATGGAATTCGCGTACTTTTCTATTGATTAGAAAAATTACTTTAAATTTATATGTTTGTTATAAAGTTATAAAAAAAATAAATTATAAGACATTGTTAGATGGTTAATTCTAAGAAAATGGCGTCTTTACAAGGTGGTTCTTTCTTCGATGCGTTGTTAAGCAACTAATGATATTTTGTAATATTAGTTACCGCGTCGTCTCAATCACCGCTTCTGTTGCTATGGACAAGTGGAGGGGAAAGCAGCAAAAGAGTAGATATTTGGTAGTCGACCGAAACGGCGCTCTGATTGGTCGAAATTATTAATTTTTGAAATTAATTTTCCCGGAAAGTATTGATGATAAAAATTTTTTGAAAACGGCAATTGATTTAGAAAATTTTTTTCTATAGCCTATTTTCGGGAACTATAATCCTTCTGAATCACCCTGTATATATATTAAATATACCAAATTTTTGCTGAGTCTTCATGAGAAATGACGTACCAAGTTCTGGACCATATTATCGCGAATCAGCTATAGTCAATCTTGATGACGTCGAAGAAACAGGGACGCATTGGGTGGTTTATCGAAAAATCGGAAAAAACGTAACATATTTTTGTAGCTTTGGAGATCATAGGCCACCTATTGATTTAATGATGTATCTTGGCGATATCGAGATCAAATATAATACGAAAAGATATCAAGATTTCAATTTTCACGTATGCGGTCATCTTTGCTTACAGTTTTTGTGCGAGGGTATAAAAGTACGTGAACGTGAACATATCGGACGTGAAAATATCGGTAGTCATGTTCACACAGTCATGGAGGATTCGTTAACTCTGACGCTATCGGGTAAATCTTCTCTGTTGGAAGCGTACTATTGCCCACCAATCGAACTATCACAGCATAAACATTACAAGTTGCGCTTAGTCGAGTTCCTAACGTTCAACTCAAAACCTAATATCAATGTACATAATAATAAATTTTACGTCGCTAATCAAATTATCGACATACCTGTCGGGACCTACGAGATCGATGACATTGATAAATTTCTTCGTAAAGCTGTCCCGCGTCTTAGCACTGATAATAGTAATAATATAACATTAAATTTTAAACCAAAAAACAACACTTTGCTTTGTACAATCAAGTATTCTAAACCTGTCGATTTTCGTCCGCAGAAGTCTATTGGATGATTGTTGGGTTTTCTCAACGCATATTAGAGGCAAACATTTCTCACAACTCTGATCTTCCCGTTAGTATTCTCAAGATGAACGCTCTAAGAGACCAGTGTAATAAAACCGCTTGTGCTTAGTTAAACGGAAACACTGTTCACGATATTCACGAATTTTTTCCAGCAGTACGGCTTGGATATAAAATTATTGAAATTCCCTCTCACGTGATTTATCTTCCAGTTACGAAAAAGTCTGTAGATTATTTACAATTATGCATCGTCGATCAAGAAGGAAATTTAATTAATTTTCGTGGTGAAGGAATATCTATCAAATTACACCTCAAAAGCGTATGATGAGAATTGTTTATAATTCAAAGAGTGGTAAGTAGAGGCTATATAAGCACTGAAAAATACAAACCCACCATCAGTGTCGACTGAAATTGAAAATGTTAATAGAGCGAACTCTAGTCATCGATCGTCATTGGAAAGCGAAAGCTTTGACACGTCAAAGCATAAAGTTCCTAAAAAGTTTCGGGTTAAGAGTAATTTCTGGTAGAAAATAAATTGCCTAATTATTTTTTTTTGTTTTCAACGAAATAACGGAGAATATTCTAGAAATACAGTCATCTGTCATCATCGACGAATTTTTGTCTCATTACGAGATCTGCACTCATTAACCTTACACTAATTTATAGTTCAAAAATAGTAACAAGATTCGTATATCAATTCAACATCAAGACTTGTGTCTTTTATCATCCCACAGCGTGTTACGCATTTGTCGATGATTATGTAGCAAAAATAACACTTTGTTAACCAATACTAATCAGGTACTGGCACTTTTTTTTATTAAACCATCTTCATTAGGTAACGTACACATACACACACTCACACACGTGCGCGTATACACACGTTGAACTGCAGAAAAAATTCATTATATACTAATTACAATAAATATATAAATGTAATAGCATTATTATTTATATATATTAGCGCCTGGGCCCTATACCAATCGTATAGCTAATATACACAATAAGAATTGTCTGTGGTACTAGTGATTAAGCATTGGGCTGCGGGTCCAAAGGACATGAGTTTGATCCCTCGACCTGTCCGTTCGTATTTCTTCAATTATAACAAAGCTTTCTTTCGATACGTCATTTACCAATGTAAATAATAATTAAATAAATAAAATTTACATTATTGAGTCTAAAAATTTAACAAACACACACAACACACATAATGAACGGAAAGTATGGAACAGAGAACGCACGGGCATCAGCTCAGGGAGCATATCATCTCAGTAGGGGGAGGGGCACATTTAATTGAAAGTGTGGAACATACGTAAAACACACGGGAATCAGCTCAGGGAGTACATCATCTCAGTAAGGAGGGAAGAGGTGAGTTAACAGTGTCGAAGTGAAAATGCACGGGCATCAACTCAGGAAGGACATCAGCTCAGTGAGCTGATACCCTACTGTGCTAAAGCCTCTCTAATATACCTACTCCGTTATAAAATGGTTTTGGTTAACTATTCTCAGTAATATATTTTATAAGTTCTGTAATACTTTAATTGATTCTGAATGAGTTCCATCCCATACAATTATCCCATATGAGTAAATGCGGTGAAATAGCGCATAGTAAAGGATCCTTAGTATGTCGAAATTCATTATTCTTAATCATTTGTGTAAAAGACAAAAGTTAAATATTTGGTTCTTTTATAGATCTTTGAACATAGTGATTAATGACTGATTGATTCTTTTACGCAGCTTAGCTTTCAAGGACTCTAGTTTTAGTGGTTTCTTTTGATCCATTGTTTTAATGTTTTCTTAATACTATTTTTGTTGACGATTGTTTTAAGATGATTTGGTACATTGTTGAAGAGTGTGATAGATCTGTTAAAGCTGTTTTTTATACTAATTCTTTTTATTCTTTTAGGTAGTTGTAACTGTGACAGGGCTATGGCGATGCTCGCTGGCCCTGTGTGCGGCACTCTCCTCGCGTGAACGCAGTGACCAAGTATACGCTATATAGCTAATACAGACTTGTGTCGTTGTAGGATCTGGAGAGAGGAGCGCGACGATCAGCGGAGTGTCGCCGTGAGTGCGAATGGAGAGCGAGAAGAGCGCGAGAGAGAGAGAGCGATTTTGACTGATTTTTGACGGCGAGAGAAGTAGGAGCGCGGCGGCGCGAGGCTTAGAAATTAAGAGAGAAGAAGGGCAGTTAGGCGCGAAGTCTCGAGTAATTAAAGCCGCTTAGAGAGGACCATCCTGGACATAGTTCCTGCTGCAGAGGAATCACTGTTACTTGTGCGACAGCTATATCTGCCAGGAAGGAAAAGCTATATTGGAAGCAGAGCCAGTTCCCGTAGCGACCATTCGTCAACTACGGAGTAAAGGCCGTACTGCGGCCCTTCCTGCAGCTACCTCCATCGTCGCCAGGGCGCCGTTGCCAGCGGGTCTCCGCTTTTGCCGGCGTCGCCTCTCTACCGACGGACCGTCGGTGCTCGGTAGGTCCAAAGTCAATTTAATCTCTCTCGCGCCAGCTCTCGCTCGTTTACAGATTCCAGTTTGTCAAACGTAGTTTTATTGCGCACGCTGAGCGATCTCGCTCGTGTGATCCCGCGAACCCCGGTCGCGAAAGACTGAGCCAACGCGCTCGCTACGGCGAAGTGAATCTTGTAGCGTTTATTTGTAAAAGGGCGTCAATAAATGAGATCGCCATATGTAATGTTAGTTAACCAAAGTATCAGATTATTTGAATCATCCTCCCCAACCAGAGCGAACGTCGGCCTGTGAAAGTCAGCGCCGGCTTTCTTTACCGAGAAAAAACCTAGTAAAATTTAGCAGAGACCAGCCCATGGCGCACGGTGGCTGATCCGGTTTGCATAACTATTATTTCTAGTTCTTTTATCTTTTACGCTATCCATATGAGATAAAACTTCATAGTGGAACAATAGTGATTCTAGAAAGAAGATTTAGTTTATATTTAATGGCTGCTATCCCGTTATGAAATGGTTTTGGTTATCATTAACTGTTTGGTTAACTATTCTCAAGAATCTCAATTGTAGGTTCTGAAATCCTTTAATTGATCCTGAATAATCTCTTCTCCATACAATTGTCCCATAAGAGTAAATGCTATGAAATATTGTATAGTAAAGGTTTCTTAAAAAGTCAGAATTCATTATTCTTGATAATTTGTAAAAGACAAAAGTTAAATATTGGATCCTTTTCTAGATATTATGCAAGTGAAGTTATCTTTTCATGTTGCTATCAAAAATTACTCCTAGATATTTAATGTAATCAACTCTGTGTATTGTCATACATTGTATTTTTATTTCCAGATGTTGAGGTGTGCTATTACAGTAGTTACCGAATTCAATATAAGCTGTTTTATCAATATTGAGTAATATCTTATAAAAGGCTAATCATTTTCCCACTATATACAATTAACTGTTCTTATTTGTTTCTGTTTCTTCCCAATTTTTACCAGTTCAGATGACTGCTGTATCATCAGCAAAAGAGAGAATTGTATTATCTGGCAAGACTTGTAAAATACCATTTATAAATTAAAATATATAAATTATGAAGAGCAGTGGTCCTAGGATTGTACCTTCAAGAACTCTCATCTAAACTTCCTCAGTATTTTTAAATATGTTGCTGATTTTGACTCTTTGTTTTTGTTTCCTTAAACAGCTGTTAATTAGATTGTGGATTCTTTCGTTTATACCATAATTCTATAATTTATAAAGTAAAATTTTATGATCAACTGTGTCAATAGCTTTGGCCAGATCAAGAAAGGTAATAACTAAGGGTTCACTAAAGTCCAATTGTTTATAAATCAAATTTGATATATATAGAGCATCTTTGGTTCTCTTTATTTTTTTGGAACCCAAATCGTTTGTTTGATAGTAAGTAGCAATGGTTTATAAATTTCGTAAGTCTTTTATGAATGATTTTTTCAAAAATCTGGGCAATATTGGAAATCAGAGATATTGGTTTGTAGTTATGTTGGTAGGTATTTTTTTTTGCTTAGTAAATCGGTATAAGACTGTTTCTTTTAATGCATCTGACCAAATTTCTGTTTCAATGTTGGTATTTATTATATGAGCAATTGGTGGAGTAATAAAGTTTACAAAGGTGTTTAGGACGGTGGTATTGTTGTTATCTATTCCTCCATTTTCTTTCTTCATTTTACTACTTATTTAAGAAATTTCATAATTATTTGTTGGATTTAGAAATAAACTAGTAGGGTTCATAGTAGACATGGTAATATTGTTATTTTGTGGAGCAGAAATTCTATTGTTTAGATTTTTTCCTATATTACAGAAAAATTTGTTCAATTTACCTGCAATTTCTTTTGAATCTGTTATTTTTGTGTTGTTATCAATTATATGATCAGTAGTTTTAGTTTTCATTGTATTTTTACCTAATTCATTATTTATTATTGATCATAGACTTTTTGGATTATTTACAGATGATTCAATCAGATTTTTTATCAAAATGTTCTTTAGTTTTGTTGATAACTTTGTTCAGAAGTTTGACATACTGTTTATAATTTTCTTTTTTATATATGTTATTTGGATCATCGCGCCAAAATTTGTAGAGTTTTTCTTTAGTTTTACACGGAAGAAGTATTCCTTTATTTATCCATGATTTTCTCGATTTTATCTGCTTGTTGTTTTTTGGAGTGGAGCTGTTTATTTCGACTTTCTTAATAAAATGTTATATGTTGTCTATTAATTTATTGATTTCTATGTTCGAATCAGTTATAGATGAACTATATAATTCCAATGAATAGTCTTCGTGGTAGTTATCAGTTTTTGAAAATTAATATTGTTCCTGTGTTTTGGTGGGTCAATGTTTCCACTAAAGCAATCCAGAAACATTAAAAGCAGATACTCATTATCAAGGAGAATTGAAAGTAGATAAGGTCTGTGTTTTGAGGTTTGCGATTTTATTTATACGTTGTCATACAAGTACTTTTCTTGTTATGATCTGAGGACGGTCGAGTAATGCTACTAAATCCTGGACGATATCTATTGTTTGGACGAGCTGCGTTCGGTCTGCCATGTCTCCCTCTGTACCTCACTTGATGTGCCTCTTCCGGTTATCAGCGAGCGAGCATATCGATTACTGTGGGAGAGCTAGCGGACGCGACTAGAAGTTTAAAAGAAGTTTTTCGAGAAATTTTGCACGAACATCCACATGCCGTGTCGGTATATTGGAGGTAAGCTGACGGACGCGGTAAGCACTTTCTGTTTGCTCAAATTTGCATTGCTCAAATTTAATGATGAAGGTAACGCGGACGCGGACGGATTCATAAGGGAATTGACGCGATGCCAAAGTTTTTATGGCTTGGACGACGATGAAATATTGGAGGCGGTATGCGTGGTACTATCGGGGAAGACTACGTTGTGGTACCGAAACAATGAGTTCAATTGGTCTAACCTCGACGAGTTTTTAAAGGAATTTAATGAAAAATTCCGTAAGCATTGGAGGCGATCGAATTTATACCAAGAGCTGCGCTTACGGACGCAAAAGACTGAGTCCTCAAGCGACTACATTACCACGTTCTAATGTATAATCAGGCGTTTTGACCGTTCCCCCTCGGTGAAGAGGCAAATAAGCATCTACAAGGAAGGCTTGCACCAGATATTCGCGAGAGTTTTGTATTGGAAGTTGTTCGCGTCTATGAGGGAATCGAAGCTAGTAGGCTAAGAGTATGAGCGGCAACGCGATCGAGAGAAACGATGGCGGCCTCTGCCGGCCCCCGATAACATACTCGTAGCTGATGCGGCATATAAGGGCGCCTCGAGGTCCAGGAAAAGATCTGCCAATGCGATAGCGGTAGAAGCAAAGAAGAAGACGGAAGTCACCCCGGTTGAGTGGTCGGAGAATGCTCGGTCGCGCGCGCGAAATAAGAGAAAGAAAAGTTCCTCCACGGATGGAGAAACGCAGTTGAGTGGCCTGGCGTCGGCACCGGAGGTTTGAGTGCAGGAGACACCGCACCCTCTGTTGCTTAAGCGAACGATTTGGGATAGGCGAGGCAACGGGGCGTGACGCCGTCGAATTTGGTTCCGCAGCAGAGACGAACAGCGTCGGAATAGTGGCGGGTTTTCAAGTAATCGCCCATTTAGTGGGGCTTGTTATACGAGTACGATGAGCGGACATCGGAGCGCGCAGTGTCCAGGCCGGAGTACCGATGAAAGTTGCGGAATCAGTTGGAACAAGCCGTGATGTTTTAGGTGCAAGCAGCTGGGGCATTATGCTGGTGCGTGTCCAAGTGCGTCGGTGTCATTTCAGGCTTGCGATACATCGGGTTTCATATTCCAAAATTGCCCCACGTGTGCAGGCAATGAGGAGGCACAGGGAAACCGACAGGTAGGGATCGGTATTCGCTCACTGACCCCTGCGTAAATTGGATTGAGCGAGCATGACTGGCGTTACAAGCACATCGGGAGCGGATGGCGCACAGAACGTATTTGGTGAGTGTAGGCAGGAGAGAGTGGCTCGAGACAGGCAAAGCGGCGTTCACATCTGCAAGCAATCAGTCGGGCTGGAATACGGATGATAAGGCGATGAATGGAAAGAAACAGGATTTGAATCGTGTACGTGCGGTCGAAGACGCGTGTAGTGGACAGACCGAATTGAGGAGCGGTCTTTTGGATAGGTACGAGCGGTTAAGCGTAATCGAAATCGACAGTAAGGAGTTTTTGGAAGTGTAGGAGTGACGAATAGGTCGCGAGATGGCCGTTTGTCTGCGCTCGCCCCAGAAGTCACAACGAGCCGATGTGTTGAGCGAGGTGTTCTTGACCCGCGTCCAGTTGGGGGGCGTGGCACAGGTGGAACCACGAAGCTTAACGGGATTGGAGAAGGTGGTGATAAGAAAACCTGAGCGAGTGGAGGAAGAGAGCGTAGGTTTTGGGTGACCGCAATGCTCCGGTCGCGACGAATTAGGCCGTCCAGTTGAGGGTGAAAATCCAAATAGGACAGACGAAGCGCTGAACAAGGGCCAAGTCGAGCGGACCTCGGAAACGCCGTCCTTACTCTCCTTGAGCCCTCCAATGGGTTTAGAGGTAGTGAAGCGAGGCGATGAACGAGTTGAGCCGACAGCAACAAAACCACTGCAGTGCTATTTGAGACCGCCCGCGCTGCTTAAATTAGCAATGAATAAGTCGTCGAAGGAAATAAGGTCGTTGCTGAAGAAATGAGTGTACCGGAGAAGGAGGCGGAGGCACCTTTTGCTTTAGTGGAGGGGAAGGCTGACGCAAGCTCGAGAAGCTCCACCACAAAAAATCGAGTGATAGGGATGTAGCGCATATAGCGATAGTCAAGAACAGGTTTTTCGTCATGACTAATATTAACGGCACGAATTACTCGGCTCTGCTTGACTCGGGTGCGCGAGTAACCGTCGTAGGCCTGGGGTTAGCAAATAGGTTCAAGTCGCGACTGAAAACTCCGACTATAATAGTGAAAGGAGTCTCAGGCAAAGAACCAGGTGCGCTCGGAGATCTGCAGTTGCACCTGGAGATCGGCGGAAACTGCGGAGCCTTGATTACATGCGCGGTGGCGAGGTGTGCACACAATCTTATACTTAGTGTCGACTTTCGGAACGAGTGGATGGAAAAATTTAATATCGAGAGGCGCAAATGGAGGTCGAAAGGCTCAAGAACGTGGATCCCGTTTGCGAGTAACGAGAATAGATCGGCGCACATTTTTTGGAGTGCGCGGGATTGACCGGATATCCTGAAACGCAGCGAGATCAAGTGTTGGCGCTCGTGCATAGTATTGTGCCGGAGTCCGGAGACGAGCCGGACCGGAACATGATTAAGCATACCATGGACGTCGGCAACCCGCGGCTTATCAAGACCCCTCTGAGCCGAACGTCGCCTCCGATCTTGAGCCGGTGGTCGTCAAGAAGGTAGACGGAACGTATCAATTTTATCTGGACTTCCATCCGGTGAATAAGATAATAACTAAAATCGTTGCGTATCCGATACCCAACCTTGATTCGATTTTGAATCGGCTGCGCGGGACGGTTTTTCTCTCAAAAATTAATTTAGGATCATCATTTTGGCAGATCCCGTTAGAAGAAAGCAGCAAGCAGTAAACTGCGTTCACAGTACCGGGATCAGGACTTTGGAAATTCGAGAGAATGCCGTTCGGTCTGGTGAATGCCACCGCAATGTTTATACGATTTATGAACGCCTTGTTTGGCCCGGAGTACTTCCCAAACGTGTTTTGGCACATGAGCAATTTATTGGCAGTGAGTGCGAGTTTCGAGGTGACGTGGCTTAGGTCAAGTGTTGCTTAGGTTAGTGGAAGTAGGCCTGGAGATAAATTTGGAAAAGTCGGATTTCTTTTGTACCGAAGTTACATATCTCGGCTACCGATTAGACTGTAAGGGCCTGAGCCCCGACCTGGAAAGGATTCAGCCGATCCTGAATTACTCGGCGCCAAGAAACATAGAGCAGTTGCGTCGATTTTTGGGTATGGTCGGGTGGTACGCGCGATTCATCGAGAACGAGAGCGATACCAAGGTATCGCTCACGAAATTGATCAAAAAAAAATCAACCGTGGGTGTGTAGCGACGAGTAGCAGAAGGCGTCCGAGAGGTTAAAACATGCATTCACGGAAGCTCCTGTGCTCGTACGGCTGGACTTTAGGCGAATGTTCTATCTGCACTGCGATGGTTCCTCGTACGCGGTGGGTGCGTGTTTGGTACAGATATTTGAGGACAGTGAGCTTCTGATTTGTTATGCGAGTCGCATGCTGAACCTGCATGCGACTCGCATAACTCGCATCGAGGGGTGATCCATTTCGTGGTGGTGATGTACCACAGCACGTTGACCAAGTTGCTGGGTAAGCGAGACCTTGTGGAGCGATTCGAACGATAGGTACTGGAGTTCCAACAGCTCGATTGCGAGATTGTGCACAGGAAAGGTGTTTTGCACCATAACCCAGATACAGTATCGTGCGAGTTCGAGGACGCGGCAGAGATCTGTGAGTGCTCAGCTATCGAGGATTGTTAGTACCTGCAAAGGCGCTAGGAGATTCTCGAACAACCTGAGAAGTACAGAAATTGGAAAGTAGAGGACAATTTACTGTACCGATACATGATAGACCATCTGCTCGACCCAGTCACCTGTCGCGAAGTTTTGGCGTCGCGTAGTACCGCTCGAGTATAGAGAAAGAGTGCTGCACACTGTGCGCCGTTCTCAGGGCATTTCGGTCAGGAGAAAACTTACGATCGCGTGGGTCGCGAGTACTATTGGCGAGGTGTCTGGTACCTTTGTCAGACAGTGCCAGGAGTGTCAGCGGTACGAAGTCGAGCAACTAGTGGGAAGGCACTAGGAAATGATCCCAGTGAGACATTCTCTGGATCTAGAGCCATAGAAGGTGCTCCTCGAGGAGAGCTCCGGGAAGGGAAAAGTGAAATTTTGGAGCCCTCAATTTCGCCAGTATTGACCGCCGTAGTGGGCAAGTTTTCTGCGCTCCGCGTTGTCCGCGTTAAACCGAAGCTCTTGACCCCAGGTGGAGTTCTGAATACCGAGGAATGTCTCGCTATGGAAGTGGACAGCGTAACACCGGAGGACGAGCTAGAGGAGCTCCTATTACGGAATCCGGTGGCTCGTGCTGCTGGAGTTGTGCCCCAAGCAGGAGACTTTAAGAATACTCCCTCAAAGAAAGCGATTGATCGAGTAACGGTGAAGATCCCGGAAGAAGGATTTACTAATGGGCTTCTAGAAGTGATTAAGGAGGAAGAGGACCCGCAAAAGCTCGCGGAGGTGACTAAAGTTTTGTCCCCAGTGCGACCTGCGGAGCACATTCCCGGCCTATTGGAGTGGAAGACCCTCCATTTCGAAGCCCTGGATCCGCGGTTTTCCTTCCGGCGTCTATCCGCGGTATCGAATATATATATATATATATATATATATATATACATATACACACAGACACATACATATATATATATATATATCCCGCCTGCCGGGTACTTGAAAGATGAGCACTGAAAAATAGCGGAGGTCCAAAGAGGCACAGAACGAAGAAGACGACGCCGGAGAGATCCAGACTTTTCCTTAGAAATTTTGTTCTGCCTGCTGAACGATGGAGGATCGATGGAGAATCAACTAAAGAACGAAGAACACCGTCAAGAGAGAGATTAACGGCTAGTGCTTCCTCGACTCCTTCTGGTTTAGAGCAGGAGTGTGTTCAATCGCATCCTACCTCGGCCAGGGGAGTAGAAGGGACAAACAGCCGGTCAAACCCCGTGGCCGCCTCAACTGAGGCCGTTGATGAAGCTGGTGCTAGTTTCGATACCAGGTTAGGGGTGCTCGAGCAGGATAACTCGGACAGCACTCTGACGAGTTCGTCGGCCTTGGAGAGAGAGGACGTCGGTTCTGTCCCAGTTCCGAGGATTAAACCAAAGAATCGGCCCTCAAAAGCAAGTCGTCTTCGGTGATGATTAACAATTGGCCGAAGTCGTCAGTTGCCACAAAAAGAGCAGTAGAGTATTGCCGTAGAAAGACGTCCGGGAATGCTGTTCGGGCGGACGTGGACGAGTGCTCCGATCGAGATGAAAAGGTAGCCGAGCAAAGGATGGACGAATTGCAGACAGCCGCGTGCGACAGAGGATTAGAACTTGCGTTGCATGGAGGACGCTGGGTATGTACCATTGATGGGGCGATGCCTACCCTGAAGATCTTTCTCTATCACACCCAGCTTGAATGGAACCAGCCACGCACAACTACACCATCCAGAAAGCCTGTCCGCTGTCCGGGTGAGCCCACCTCAGTACCAACACCAGCGAGAGTTCCAGAGCGTGAGAGATCTATCAAGAAAACCCCGGCGGAAAATCAAGAACTATCCGTGTGCACCTGTGCGTGCCGGGCGAGCGGAATTTCGCGGGCTTCCCCACTCCGATTCTCAGCACGTGCTGTTGCCGCGGCAGTGGATGGATGCGAAGGGCAACAGGTTGACGGGCACCTTTTTGCGCGGATTAACCCGGTGCCGTTTGACGCGGAACGTGATGTTGTGCCGTACCTTTGCTTAAATTGCAGTGCCAGCTCCCATCCGAGCTTGAGGTATCTAAAAATGGCCAATCCGCAAACATTTTGTCGTAATTGTAGACGCAATGATGTGTCTATGAGCAACTGTGTTAGGTGTGCGTTGCATATCGATCCTACATCATGACTCGAGTACAAGCGGCTCGTAGCTCAGGCATTCCGCCCGTACAGTTGCCTGGTCTACCCAACGCTCTCCAACCACAGGTGATATTAGAGTCCATGGCGATCACAAAACCGGCGCCCTCGGCTGCGGGAATGGCCGAAACCAACGCAGTACCTGATAGGCGAAGGAAGGTGCCCCGGGGAGGACAGAAACAGCATGCACGAATAGAGACTGCTCGAGCGTTGCCCGCTCGGTGTGAAAATGAGGCTGTGACAGGGCCCTGGCCGGAATAGCCGGCTCTGTCTGGCTCACTCTCTCTCTCTCACGACTCGCTCCTTCGCTGTGGCCATGGCGAGCATAATAAAAATCAAGAACCATCGCCAATGCTCGCAACCCTTCATTTCAGGGCCAATACCTGTGCCGGGCATCGTCATTCGGAGCCAGCTGGAAACGAGAGCGGCTGCAGTGAGGAAAAGGAAGATGCGTTGCGTATGATGAGTGAGCGAGTGCGAGTGACCCGCGGCGATCTGCTTACGAGAGCAAAGCCGTCGACGTTGCTCAAGCCGGCACACGCGTGGTTGGGGAGAGAGTTCGAGCCGAGATCCCGAGAAGAAAAAATCGACCGAGACGACGCGCTCGCTAACACAATACGAATCGTCTAGCAAAGAGAGACAAGGGATCCCGACAACGTTGAATAGATTATGGGAGGCACGCGGCCGCAAAGAATGAAGCATAAATCATCATCTCTCTTTATAGTTGTAGATATTAATAAGTAATAAAATTAGTTCAAGCTTATTGAAAGTAATTATTGTATGCGCACGTCCTTTCCTTCCTCTGAAGTTATCACCCATCACGCCAACTTCGTGACAAGGCCCATCGTCTCGGTTGCAGTGGAGCGAAAGAGCCACCCGCATATTTCCCTTTAAAATAATTAGTGACATGGCGCTCGGGCACGGACCCATTGTATGGCTCGTAGGAATTATACGATAATTCTCCAAATGCGTATGTTTAGTGTTACATCCTTTTTCATAATTCACCTAAATCTCGGTTTCATTTCGAATACCCTATCCTTCAGATAATCAGAATAAAAGTAATCTAGAGCCGTCAAGTCATGTGGCCTGGCCACCCGTTCAATTGTGACCCTTCGTCCTATCCACCGATCAAAGAATACTTCACCTAGGTAAGCGCAAACGTCTCCTGTATAGTGATATGGTGCAGCGTCCTACTGGACCCATATCTTTTCGAAATTATCTCAAGCTGCAGGAATTATTTGGTTTCGAAGCAAAGCTTCCTAATTTTGAACATTCAAGTTACCATCAATGAAAAATGGTCCAATGATTCTGTTGTTAAGGATTTTTACCTAAAGATTCAATTTCTGCAGATACTGTGATTTATCTTCTCGCTTCCAGTGAGAATTTTTATCTGACCAATATCTGGAATTATGTCTAATGAATATTCCATCAATTCGAAAGATACTTCATCTGAAAAGGCTATATTGGAAGAAATGATAAGATCATCATCTCTATGCGTGTCATCTTATCTCCACAAAATTCAACGCGACGATTGAGATCATCTTCATTCGATTTGTGAATAAGGTATACTTTGTAATGATGGAATTTTACTTTTTTGAGTATGTTGCATACTGAAGATTTACTTATTCCATGCTCTTCAGAAGCTTCGCGAGTGGAATTATATGCATCTTTAATAATGATGATAAAACATCGAATAACTTCTCCTCGTTTTTGTTGGTTGAAGATTTGGAGCTGCCCAAGAGTAAATCGGAACTGCACGGTTCCAAGTTGAAAGAAATGAATCTCGTGGCTTCAGGAAAAACTTTTTCTTGGTACAGGAATAGAGAAAAAGAATACATCACATACTTCTCAGAGAATGATGGATTTACCTATAGCCACGACGTGAATGGTTTAATGCAAAAATTAAACCTGAATTACGACCCCTTTTAATGGCATGTGTTGATCGATTCTTCTAAAAGGAGTTTGAAGGCTGTTTCCCTCATAAAAAAAACAACCATGCTTCAATGCCAGTCGTTCATTCAGTGCAACTAAAAGAATACTATGAAAACGTGTATCGAGTACTTCAAACAATCAAATACGAAGAACATAAATAGTTTATATGTAGTACATGTTACATTTGTTTATGAGATGGTAGAGCTACTGACGATTATTGGTATAAATTTTATTGGTCATTGTGCAAATCTTTTGACCTAGAATCATTCAATGTTCTCAAGAAACTGCTCTGTGATCCAAAAAAGATACTTTTAACTCCCTAGCATATAAAATTAGTATTGATAAAATAATTCCTCAAAGCATTAGATCAAAACGGAAAATGCTTTAAATATCTTATGAATACATTCCCAGGATCATCTGATGCAAAGATATATTTTTTAATGATAAATTGATTCAGAAAAGTAATATGCCTTATATCATAACAATGATATAATTATAATAATTTCAGTTCAATCGAGAAAATCTAACTTTGAATGTTTTCTCTCAACGTCAAAATAATTTCATGTATCTATAAACATACCTTGATGATTTCAAATTCTCAGTATGTAAACATTTATTAGTAGGCCTAGTACGTTTGTGGAAATAACATGTATTCTTTTCATCGCAAGTTCATATTAATAAAATGACGAAAATGTTTTCTAAATATAATAAAAATCTGTGCACGCATTAAGATAATCGATATTAAATATGTTTATTGTGTTTGAAGAAATCTAAAATAATATATCAAATAAAAGGTGCTATATTAGAAAGAACAAATAAGTTTTATTCTGACTATAATTCAAGTGAGAGAGATTACCAGCAATTTTTTGAACAAGTTGTCAAATATCGTTGTATCGTTTGCATTATTGTGTATAACATTTTCCTCTTTTATTTATTTTTTTGGTCTTTTAGATGCTGTTTACGATCAAAACGATCTGGAGTTCATCGTCGCCAAATTGAGTTCAGGAGAGGTTGACTTGATTTAGTTGGATAACGTTTTTATAGATTATTAATGTTTATGTTCCTGAAAGAGCCTCAGGAAAAGCTACCGAGGGGGTTAATTCAACTCCATATCAAGTATCTTATGGCGCACCATGAGCAAACTGTATGGATCACTTTCAAGGCAACTGTAAAATGGTTTTTGAGGAATACAAAAGTATACCAAGTGGATCTTTGTATTCATGTTAAAACTTTTTGAAATCCGTAAACATTTTCCTAACGATTATCTCATAATACGGCTTGACCTGAAAAACATTGGATCAGACAAGTCATTTCTGGTCAATTTTTGGTCGCTAAATCCGAATCTGAACTCAGAAATGCTTCATCACATCAGGTTTTGAAAATATTCTAATCTAAATATGTAAAAAACATCGTTTTTTGACACTTTTGAGGTTATGAGCATCGTTATTTTTCGACCAACAGAAAGTATTTTCAGAGTATCTTAAAGAGTTAGTCTACCTCTTTAAAATGGCGTAGAGTTTACTCAAATATCATTATTTTTCGTAGAGATATTCAATTTTGAAGATTTTGAATATTAAAAATTTTTCAGGCCTGCTAATACACATAATAATAAAGCAGGCCATGCTTTACATTTGACTACAACACTCTTATTACTTTTTATGGATGAACAAAAATTAAACAACGCAGTCTGAGTTAATGGCTTTGTTTTCAAATAAATTTCATGAAAATCTTTCAGATTAAGCTTCCGTTCATATTAAACACAAGAAATTAGTCTTACACTAAAGAACTTTCCAAATAGACAATTAGCTTCATTTGTTAGTTTCATTTATAAAAATAGTATTAAATATGTGTTTTCGGTTCCACGAGTTTTGATATCCATTAAACCCTGTTCAATTTAAATAAAATGAAGCAAAGCTTACGGCAAACCACAAGCTTCCAAATCTACTAAACTTAGTTCTCTCCAAGTTTAGTCAACTCAAACATCAGCTAAATTATAAGTCATAAAATTTATCAAACCCTGCTCTAAATTCAAACGCTAAATTTTCATACAGTTGCGGGTAAAAGTGTCCGGCCAAAGTTGTTTTTATGTTTTGATCATCTATAAATGATGCAAAGTAGCAACACAAACATATCTTAGTAAAGTACTTTTATTATGCATTCAAATCATGTTTTCCAACAATTTGTTATAATGCTTAACAAAATTATATATGGATAATAGAAAATATGGCTTATTCATAAGTATCCGGCCAACTATTACGTAGATACAATTCGCGTGGCTTTGTTTACATTATCGGTCACAAAGGTATGTAAGCGCTGGAACTGTGTATCAGTTATGCTCTGACATCAGTATCAATCAGTAAACATGCCGAAACGCACGTCTGTAGATATTCGACAAGTCGTAATTAAATTACACAATGAAGAAAAGGTTTCTCGTGATATATCTAAAATTCTAGATATAGGAAAATCGACTGTGAATGATATAATTATTAGATTCCACAGCACTAACATTCTGAAAGATAAAAAGAGTTCTGGGAGACCAAGAAAAACCACTAATCGTGTTGACAAATTGATCAAAAGAAATGCTGTCGTAGATGTTAAAAAGAATGCTGCTATTATTGCACGCGAAGAAAATGTAGCAGACGTCAGTCGTAGTACTGTATCACGTAGACTGAGAGAAGTGGGACTTGTTGGACGTGTTGGTGTGAAAAAACCACTTATTAGTAAGAAAAACAAGAAGGCCAGACTAGAATTTGCTAAAAAATATGAAAGCTATACTGTTGAGGACTGAAAAAAAGTGCTATTTTCGGATGAAACTAAAATCAATCTATTTGTAAATGATGGTAGAAGGTATGTGCAGCGTAGGTAGTAGATATGATTCAAGATACCAAATACCGACTGTGAAGCATGGTGGAGGTAGCATAATGCTATGGGGTGCATTTTCATGGAAAGGCGTCGGTCCAATCTTCAAAATAGAAGGCAATATGGACTCTGTCATGTACAAGGATATTATATTGGAGCAAATGCTACCTTATGCTCGACAAAACATGCCCAGAGGATGGATATTTCAGCAAGATAATGATCCAAAACACAGGTCACACCTCCTTCAGCAAGTTTTTAGTAAGAAAAAAATTCGAGTTTTACAGTGGCCGAGTCAGTCTCCAGACTTAAATCCTATTGAACACTTATGGCAAGAGCTAAAAATGAGATTAGGAAATCAAAACTATGCTAATAAAGCCTCCGTAAAGCAAAAAGTGCAAGAAGAGTGGAACAATATCTCTCATGATAGGATTGTGATACTTATTGAATCGATGCCTTACCGATGTGCTGCCGTGATAGCTTGTAAGGGTATGGCTACGAAGTTCTGATGACTATGTTACATTTAAAACCATTTCTAGTTTGTTTTATTTCATGTTACTATATTTTTTCTACTTATAATTGCCACATTCATAGTTGGCCGGATACTTATGAATAAGCTATAATAATTGTTATTATCGATATTAAATTTTGTTGATTGTTAAAATGAATAGTTAAATTACATGTTTTGAGTATATAATAAAAGTACTTTATGATAATGTATTTGTGTTGCCACTTTGCACCCTTTGTACATGATTAAAACATAAAAACAACTTTGGCCGGACACTTTTGCCCGCAACTGTAGCATATGTGGCATTCTAAAGCAAAGCAATTTATTGCTTAAGTGATTTTTTTTTAAGAAATGGTAGTCATTTTAATGGTTGCTGTTTGAAAATGTGATGTATTATATCAAAAATTTCAGACAGCTTATCTAGCATAGATGCTTAATATGTTGATTCTAGCCTAAATGTACTTTTCTTTCTCGTATTTTTACTCTTACCTTTCCTGTTCTAATTCCAAGTACCCTGAGCTCAAATAACTATCATACTTTGAGTTAAAAAGTTATTTTATGTTTCCTTTTCAAGACGTTAATTTAAAAAATCTTAAATTAGTGAACCGTATATACTAAAAGATTAAGTTAATAAAAGACTTAATTTAAATACCTTCAGCCATTGGATCATAAGTTCAGAAACCATGTATGCTTAAACTCCAAAACTATTAAACTTTATAACTCAAAAACGTCTAGCCTACCAATTACAACAGCACGTGCTCTTGTCGTAAAATCTGCAAATCAACTTTCCTGGATCTTTTAAGATTTAAAGTTATTGTAACGCACAAAACTTAATTCTGTTAAAATAATTCAAAATTCTAGAAGTCCAAAAAAATTTTCATTTACGTTTTGATTGTTTTCATTAAATCACCTATAGTATTAAAAGTTTAAAATGTTTTGATTTATATACTCTGATTTAAAAAACTTGTTGCAAATATTTTACCGTAAAAATTCGTTGAAAAACAGTTTAATTTACAATGTCTTCACGGAAGTGTCTAAATGATCCACAGATACAGTGCCGGTCAGCCACTTTTACCCCCCCACGGGCAAAATCAGTCTAACTTCAAAGTTTTATATCTCTGGTAGAAATTAACGTACAGAGACGCGTGTGGGTGCGTTTGAAAGGTCTTTTGGAGAGCTTTCAAATGATATGACTCACGGTTGCCATCGATTGTTTTTTTAAATTTTGCAACAATTATGCAAAATTGAAAATTCTGAAATTTTTTTATTATTTTTGACAATTAGCCAATTTTGGAAAAAAAATCGTACGAAAATTTGAAGTACACCATTTTTTAGCTATTACCAAGCCCTATCTGAATCACTCATCAAAAATTTATTTTCGTCAAATATGACGCGCGCACGGGCATTTTTTCCTGGAAGTGACAGTTTTTTTCAACATTTTTTATCTCCGTCAAATTGTAACAATCAAAAAAAATTTATAGGAGAAAAAATGTTTGTTTTTTCACGTAGAATACTGCAATAATTTTTTTTTCGGTTTTTCGAAAAATTTTTTTTTTCGGTTTAAATTATTTTTCAAGGTCGAAAAAAAAAAGATTTTTTTTTTATGTAATTTACGATACTTATTATGTAGTATTATTGAATGGGTGGAAAAAAATTTTTTTTTGTGGTTTCTCATCTTTTTAGCGTACCGACTGTGAGAAAAAAAAATTGAAAAAAACCGAAAAAAAAATTATTGCAGTATTCTACGTGAAAAAACAAACATTTTTTCTCCTATAAAATTTTTTTCGATTGTTACAATTTGACGGAGATAAAAAATGTTGAAAAAAACTGTCACTTCCAGGAAAAAAGTGCCCGTGCGCGCGTCATATTTGACGAAAATAAATTTTTGATGAGTGATTCAGATAGGGCTTGGTAATAGCTAAAAAATGGTGTACTTCAAATTTTCGTACGATTTTTTTTCCAAAATTGGCTAATTGTCAAAAATAATAAAAAAATTTCAGAATTTTCAATTTTGCATAATTGTTGCAAAATTTAAAAAAACAATCGATGGCAACCGTGAGTCATATCATTTAAAAGCTCTCCAAAAGACCTTTCAAACGCACCCACGCGCGTCTCTGTACGTTAATTTCTACCAGAGATATAAAACTTTGAAGTTAGACTGATTTTGCCCGTGGGGGGGTAAAAGTGGCTGACCGGCACTGTATCTGTGGATCATTTAGACACTTCCGTGAAGACATTGTAAATTAAACTTTCATAGATTCTTTCATGCGTAGCTTAAAAACAGTTCTTCTTCATAATGGTAATCTGTATGGATCAATTCTCATCAGATACTCAACAACCCTTGATGAAAAGTATGAAAATATGAAGTTACTTTAAAAAAAAATAGAGTATGCAAAACACAAATGGGTAATATGTATAGACTTTAAAGTCATGTCCATTCTTCTTGGTCAGAAAGGTGGATATACCCATGCTTCATCTGTGAGTGATTTAGTTGAGTTAATGATCAGAACTGGTCATCGAAATCGTAGCCTACCAGGAAAATAGAAACCTAGATCCTGAAACGTAGATCAAAGAATATTCTTCGTGAAGCTTAGTTGATCCCAAAAAAATTATCTTGCCTCCACGTCATATAAAATTAGGCTTCATGAAATAATTTGTTAAAGAGCTTGATTAAATAAGCCCGTGTTTTCAATATTTATGTGAAAAATTTCCCAAATTGAGTGACGCAATGATATAAGCAGGTATTTTTGTAGATCCACAAATAAAACACCTATGTAAAGATACGCAGATTCACGCGTCGTCCTCTGTGGCCGCGTGCCTTCGCTCGTGCGGACAGACGCACGGGGGCACGTTACAATAGTTGAGAGGACTTCAAAGGAGGGATTCGCCTTGTCAGCCGATTTCGCCGTGCTTGCGAATGATCGCGAGCACTTCGTCGACGCGTCGCGCAATTACGAATAGAGAGAAAGAAAGAGAGAGAGAGACGATCTGACCTGATGAAGGCTACTGGCAGGAAATACTGCTGGCAGAAAATGCTGCTGATGCTGCTGGCAGGAAATGCTGCTAATTCTGCTGGCAGGAATTACTGCTGGAGCTGCAGGCAGGAAATGCTACTGGAGCTGCAAGCAGGCTTGCGGCAGGTCCAATTGGATTCCACGATACCTCGGGCATTGATGGAAATTCTCTCCGGGCTGTACTTTGCTCGGTGTCGTTTCACTCCTTTGTCTCCGATTGGCTATTCGGTTTTCTAACATGGGCACACTTGGCCATCACAATCGATCCTTCTGACTCAAGATCTCGGCTCGAACTCTCTCCCCAACCGTTCGCGCGTCGGCTCGAGCAACGCCGGCGGCTTCGCTCTCGCAAGCGGATCGTCGCGGGTCGCTCACGCTCGCTTACTCTCTACGGACAAAGCGTCAATCTCTCTTCTTCTTGCCGCAGCCGCTCTCTCTCCTAATTGGCTCACAACGACGATGCCCTGCTCATATATTGGCCCTGAAATAAAGCGGTGCGAGCATCGGTATCAGTTCGTAATTTTCACCACGCTCGCCAGGGCAACAGCGAAGGATTGAGCTGAGAGAGAGAGAGAGAGAGAGAGAGAGAGAGAGAGAGAGAGAGAGAGAGAGAGAGAAAGAGAGAGCGAGCCAGACAGGGTCGGCTATTCTAGTCAGGTTCCCGTCACAGAGCTTATAAGTAACATGTTAGTTAAATTTAGATAACTAGGTTGTTGCATGAGCCAGAAATTACCTATATTAAATGACTATCTTGATTACTTTTCAAAAGGAAAATTAGGAGATATAAACGATGAACAAGGAGTGCGATTTCACCGCGATATTAAAACGATTAGTATTAAAACAAGGTACCCAGATCGATGGAATTCTATTATGACAGCTGACTACTGCTGGTCGCTGAAACGAAATGATTTGACAACTGTTCATAAAAAATACACTAACAAACAAAGATGCCTTCCGCAAGCTTCATAAAATTGTAATAGACAATATGCATTTTAAACATTCTTCATGACTTTTATTTTTAAAAAAACTAAATAGTACTATTCACCATTTTTTTCATTTATAAACAAGAAACAACAACAACAAAATAAAAAAAATTTTAAAAAAACATAAAACCAGTGATCGATACTTCTCCGTGGTTGGTTCTGGACAACGCAATATGCGACTAAATGCAATCCGCCATAACTCTTTACTCACTCTATGATAAAACTTATAAGTACACGCAATCTTTATTTTAATAACAATCTTCTGAATACCATGAAATAAAATCAACGTTCAATGAAATTGCAGGCCGTCAAAAATACCAATCTCTGCTTATCAGTAGTTCAATCGATTAACCTTAAACCTTAAACCAAACAGCAAGCATAATACCCACAGAATGTAACGTACATTCAGTTCAATCAAGTAAACGTTCGATCGAACCTCTTAGAATATAACAAACTCTGCTTATCACACATTTAAATAAGTTAATCTGCAACTAAATAGCAAGTGAGAATAGAAATAAGTAGGTTTCAAGGCTTTGTAATTAAATCAAAGTTAATGATATTATAGTATACTTAATTCAAAATTAATGTAATAAATTCCTTGTAAGCGAGGTTAAGTGTAATTATAGACTTGCTATTTATTCGAAAGTTTACTTAGTTAGGTCAGAGATAAGTAAGATTTAGTAGATTTGTTATATTTGCAGTTTGGTTAAATGTTTATTCAATTAAACTCATATGAAACAGGGTTAAGTAGATTTATAGACTTACGTTTTAGCTAAAGGCTTGAAGTAAGCAGGGTTTGGTGAATTTAATTGCTTGTGATTTGGCAAAATTTACTTGATTATAATCAGAGTGAGCAGGATTTGATGGATATGTCGGCTTATGATTTGGTAAAACTTTACTTGATCAAAGTCGAAGTAAGCAGATTTTGATGGAATTAAAGGAACAGGGTTTGGTGAATTTCAAGGCTTATGATTTGGCTAAGGACTTAGTGGATTGAATTGGGGTAAGCAGAGTTTGGTAGATTTCAGAGCTAGTGATTTGGCTAAAGGTTTACTCGATTGATTTGGAGTAAGCAGGGTTTGGTGATGTGATTGCGTCAGCTTTTAATGCCTACAATTCGCTGCTATTACCGAATTATTTAAGGGGAGGACAAGGGAGGCGGTGTGTCACTCCTAGCAAAGCAGGAAGGAGAAGGTGTACACTCAATGATTTCACACACTCAACTTCGTTAATTGACCTTTTATTACACTTGCACTTCCCTAAGTGCCGACGAGAGTACAAAACCACTTATCACTAATAATACGCAAAACTTACACTAAATGAGATGACCGGCACGTTAGCGCCATGTAATCTCATTAACCAATAATCAAACTAATAAGTGACGAAGATACGTTGCGCCGGCTCGTGAAAGCCTGGCGCCGCACACAAACCGCGAGACCATGCCGAGGAAAATAGAGAGAGAGAGAGAAACGAGAGGAGAGAAAACTAAATCTGACCAAAAAGTGATGGCTGCTTGGCAGGTGGGCTGCAGGTGAGGCGGCTAACGCAAGACGTGGCCCAGTTTTCTTTTGTCGTCACGGCTCTCACACTCTCTCTCTGGCTCGAGGCAAAGAAAAGATGACAATCCTCCCAGTGCGGCCGATTTCCTTCGCGTGCGACGATCTAGTAGTGCGTGCGAGTCGGCTTCTCACGCCTTCCCCACCACTGTCCTCCTAATCGGCGGCACGTGGCACTGCCCAGCGCGACAAGTGCCGCGCACCGAGCCTCACCGAACTACATATATTTTCTCTCTCTCTCTCTTACTCTTGATATTTCCCTCCCATTTATCTTGCTCACTGCCTTCTCTCTCTCTCTCTCTCTCTCTAGCTACAATACTGAAAAAAAATAAAGGCAGGCATCAGACACGTAAAATAACGTCCGTCCGATGCTAGCCGTGCGCCTTTGCTTAGGATAGAGAGGGAAACAAGCACACGGCGCAGGCCATGACCAGCCTACACCGTCACAGTGAATTTGAAGATTTGTGATTTAACTGATGCTTAAGTTGACTGAATTTGGAGAGAACTAAGTTTGGTGGATTTGAGGCTTATGGTTTGGTGGAAGCTTTGCTTCATTTTATTTAGATTGAGCAGGGCTTAATGGATTGGAATGGTCGCCCGCAAGAATGTGTTAAATTCGAAAGAGATAAGTTGAAACGAAAAACGAGAAAGCAAGAAAGATAGCACTACCACTTGACAACATGCGGCGACTAGAGAGAGAGAGGGGCGGGAGAAACGTTGACGAGACCAGCAGTATCGTGAAAAACATAAACAAGAGAGTGCGAATAAAATATGACCATTGTGAATAAGAGAAAGAACGCAGCTAAAAAGCTTAAGTATTAATAATTGGGTAATTGAAGCTACGCGAATATTGATGAAGGGAAATTATGAACGTTATCGCTACCGCCGTTGACATCACCTTTGCCAAGTATGCACTCGCGATAACCGCCCGTGAGCTGTCAGGAAGGTCAAGACGCAGCGAAGGTCAGGTCAAGCAGTGAAGATTATCATCATCGTATCACCCGAATAGATAGCCTCGGTGGAATGCGATAATTTGGAGTCATCTAGAGGCTTCTCTGACGTCTCTGATTGCAACAGCACGTCAAAATGATGAAGTAATATAAAAATTTGATACGCGAGTGAAGTGCAAAATATAATCCGCTATCAAAGTAAGTATTCCCTTTCTCGGTCGAGCCATATGACGCGTACGTGTTATAGAATAAGTGCGTGGGAAAATCTCTCGGCCTAATTATGCGTAGAGTCGTGTTTTTTATGGAGGAAAATAAATCTACGCCGCGCGTATGTATTTTAACAATAAATAGTGGCATTCCAAGTTTATTTCGGCTTCTTACCCTGAACTGAACCGGTGTGCTCGATAATGTTTTGTACCGAATATTACAAGAGAGCAGAGTAGTGGCAGAAAACTGCGATCGAGACGGTGGTCGCTTCAACTCCAAAATAATTTTCAACACGAGAGAGAACATTGATCTAAAAACACGTTCTAGCTCGTCACATAGTGCTTAACATAAATATTTAGACAGGAATTTTCAAGAGCATCATTTTTCTTGATGAAGAAACGAAGAATACTCAAAGAAGTCTCAGCGCGCACGTCGGATAGAGAAAGAGAGAGAAAGAGCTCACGTGTTTACTTGATGATAGCAGTAGACGCGTACGAGTGTTTATAAACACGTTACTCGTAAAGAAAGAATTGTCGTAGAATAACTAGCTTTAGTGACTCTTAACTAAATGTAAAATCAAAATATTTGTAAGACCGAGAGTAATTAACAAATTTTTGCCGAGAACAGCAAGAAAGTGTACTTTTGCGCGTACATATACACATTATTTTTTAAATTTTAATTCTATAATTTCGATTATATTATTGGTTTTTTTTCATTATTAATTATTTACACAAATTGATAGCTATAGATAATTATTTAAACTATTTAATTTTAGTTTATTTTTGGAATTATTTTTTTTTATATTAAATTCCTTTATCGTTTCTTTTTCTCCTGTTACCCATTTATTACAAGTAGTTTATTTTTATTTTTTTTAACTAACAACAAAATAGACTCTTCGTACGATGATTTTTACTAAAAAGGTCACGTTAATGTCCAATACTAACAAGTTTATACTGGCAAATAGTTGCAAAAGCTGAGATAGGAAAAATGTAAGCTTCTAATGGCATAGTCCAGTGTACCCACGAGCCTCGCGTTTACAAAAGGTCAAAACAATCAAAATTCAAGGAATACATCAGTCTCAATACAAACAATGTTTTCATTTTTTTAAGTGGTCGGAAATTAATTAAACTAAAGCACTCACGCCTGCAACAGGAAGGCGGCGTCGTTACATTTTGGATAGGTTTAAATAATAAGAACGCCCTCCACTGCCAATAAAATATCAAAAGCGTTCAATAGTACGAAGCAAGAAATAACTTTGTAGATAAAAAATCTAAACAAAAACTAGACTAAACACTTACTGAGCTAGAGCTAAATAATAGAAGAAAGTACGAAGAATACACTACCAGATTGAACAAATAGGTGTTAGACGAGTATTCATTCGGTGACTTCCAGATAACAACATACACAAACCCATCCGAACATTCAATGCGCCACATAGCCCTCAGATAAATCTACATCCAAAGGGAGTGCGCCGACCTGAAAGCTACGAGCGCAACAGAGGCCAGCTCCCGCCTCCTCCACTGGTGTTTGACCGTAAATGAAATAGCAATCAAACTCAACCTACTAAGCTCAAAAGAAACTCTGCTTAAAGTTAAGCAACGAAAGCAGGTATGACAGCGCTAATGACAGCAGCGGAATAATTAAAATATCACGAGCCTGACAAACGAATTCACTGAGACAAGCAATATCCCCATGCATGAACCTAATGAGTTCATCTCAGTTATGAAAGAATGGCTCAGCAAGCTAAAAGAGTTAGAAAAAGCATAGCAGCAAATACTGAGTATTCGTGCAAGGTCTGGGCTAATTCAGTCGATCTGCACAAACCAAATTCAAAACACATATAAACTAGAAGAGCGTTCCCGGAGGCAAGCCAACATCGAAAATGAAATCGAGAACTTACGCGTACAAATCAAAGAGTTAAGAAGAACCCCAGAAGAAAAGCACAACAACCAGTAAGATCTGTCAACCTCCAGGATACGTTGACATTCCACTACGACGCCAACCCTCCTAGAAGCACAGCCCTACAGGTCAACCCGCCAAAGAAGCACGTTGATGATTTCAGCCTCCCCCAGCATGATCCCTAGAAGGAAGTAGACAGCAGAGATTTGCAGATAACTTTGCTGTAAGGACTAACTCACTAAGAGGATATAGCATGAGCAAGCATAACACATCGGCAGAAATTTCAATATTCAGAGATGTGGGACAAACAATCCATGGATGACCAATCAATTTCACCTGAGCCAAGTATCTACGTGTTCCTGGAAAAGCTCGAAACCTATAGAGTCGCAGCAGGTCTGCAGGAAGAAATGCTAGTGAGACTACCTGACGTGCTCACCGGGGTAGCCTAAAATTAGTATCTTAATAATAACAAGGATTGGACTTGCTACAAGGATTTCATTGAGGACGTGCAAAGTTAAGTTGATACTAGCGTTTACCAACAGCAAAGGCTAAAAAGGGAAGCCACTGCCTAATACCAAAGGTCAGATAAGCAGATAAAGATTTATTTGACAAAGCTGCACGCTATGTTAAATAAGATTCACCCATCTTTACCCACGTCTAAAATTTCAGAGCTGATGTATTTCAACTTGTTGTCGGAGATTCAAAGACATGTGAAGAGGGCAGAGGTAACTGCCATCAAGGAATTATAGAGATTCGCCTTCGAAGTCCAGAACATTCCTGTATACGCTCAAAAGAAGACAGTAATGTTAGGACCTAAAGATTTGGTTTTCCTAAAATTAGCGTATCAATCTCCCTCAGCGATTTCCATAAAAAAGAAAACCAAGATATCAGCAATGGCTGCCGAAGAGATCGAGGGTAATCAGGTCATAGGTGAAGCCAATATGAGAAACTAGAAACGAAGGGGGGGGGGTGCTGTTAGATGGCATCCCTATCCCAGTTTTCCCAACCAAGATCTCCCGATTTGCGATACCACACAAAGTATCATACCGTGTAATACCCCCGATATCAATTTACACAAAGGGCTCATAGGTTATACCTGAACTGTCGTAAACAGTCGACGCTCCGAAATGGGAGAAGGGTTTAGAGGTTGTCAACGAATCCGTAGATATATAGCGGAAAGCTGGTGCCCGACCGAGATGGTCATTGAATAATGATAGCAACCCCATAGAACAATATTCACTCTATGAAAGGTCTTACGAAGAAATCTCCCTTCGACCTGTTAGCCAGGGAGAGCTTGCTCGGACTCGATGAGACTTGTCGAGCACATGAGAGGAGATAAAGAACAAGGTGCTTACAGTTTCGAGCAATAGTGGCAATCAAGCTGGTGAAATTTCATCAATAGAAGCGACTCAGGAAAAACATCAATACATAGAAACGGGGAAAGAGTACGAGCCCGAAGATGAATCCAGATGGTGACTATATATCCAGGTCGGGATTTTTCAGATCCGAGTTTTAGAAGACGCAAAAGCTTTCTACTCTACAATGGGCGTAATAATCGCCGCAAAAATAGGAATCCGGCTTAAGGTAACAAAAGCTAGGATATGCCGGTTATCCGGCTTTGGCAAGATGGCCATCATAGGCCATATGATGTTGCCTTTCACCATAGGATAGAAGTAAAATAAAAACGTAGCAGATACTGCAGTTCAATTGTTTAATAAATATAAGAAACACAAAGTATATCTTATACTTAAGCTATTTCAGATTTTTGAGCTGAATGACAAAGAGACATTTTATACGTAAACTGTCAACAACTAAGAGTGTCAAGAGCTCAGAATCGTAAGAGTCAAAGCCAGCATGAAAACGCTGCTCTTGAACCTGCAGTAGCTAACCTTTTCCTATCGTAATAATTAATTTAATTTAAATTCAGATATTGTTCCACAAAAAGTCATTGGACCAAATCTTGATTAACTTACAAATTCGGATCGGTTACAGAGTATGTCTATACGTGACAGATGACATAGTGTTCTACAGTATCGGTAGCGGATATAATGAAACGGTACAAGTAGATAAACTATGGTGGTTCTAAAACACTTAAGAGATCCCGATAACGTAATCTCTGTTTTAAAACCGCTACAGGGTTTTCACGAAGTCAAATGTAGTTATTTATAAAAAAGAAATGTATTGCTGTTATTCAAGGAGCCTCTATCCTAAAAATGTAATAATAAAGTCAACAATTTATTTATTAGTATGAATAACTGAACTGCCACAGGGTTTTCCTGAAGCCCAATACAGATATTTGCAAAAAAACTGTATTATGGTTCATGAAGACACCCTTATTCTAAAAATTCAAAGAAAAATAAAACGAAAATGTATGAATTATTATAAATAACGCTAGCCGTTGGAGTGGTAGTTTATTTTTGAGAGCGTGTGAAAGCAAGTGCGTCCGTTGATTTTTGAAAAATGGAAAAAGAGCAGTATCAGTCGGTGATTCGATTCTTGTTTTTGGAAGGCAAATCGCGCAGTGAAATCAAAAAGCGCTTAGATGCTGTGTACGGTGACTCTTCTCCTTCGATGGCGACCGTCAAAAATTGGTTTAACGAGTTTCAACGTGGTCGCACGTCGATTGTTGAAGAGCCACGTCCAGGTGCTCCGAAAACGGCTACCACGGAGGATAACGTGACAAAAATTCATGATCTCGTATTGGCAGATCGACGATTGAAGGTGCGCAAGATAGCTAAGATCGTAGGCATCTCAAAAGACCGCGTGGGTCATGTCCTGCATGAAATTTTGGGCATGAGAAAGCTGTCGGCGCGATGGGTGCCGCGTTTACTCACTCCGGACAACAAGCACAATCGTGAGACAACTTCAGAGCAATGTCTGACGCTATTTAAGCGCAATCGGAAGGAGTTTCTGCGTCGTTTCGTGAAAGTGCTCCGAAGTAGGCGAAGACTGCCCCATCGGCCGGAAAGGTGATGGCCACCGTTTTCTGGGATTCACAAGGTGTGATCTACATCGACTACCTGAAGAGGGGCAAAACGGTCACAGGGCTGTACTATGCCGAATTATTGGGCAAATTCGACGTAGATTTGCAGAAAAAACGGTCCCATTTGGCGAAGAAAAAAATGCTCTTCCACCATGACAATGCACCGGCTCACACCTCCGCCTTCGCCATGGCCAAATTGGTCGAATTAGGCTACGAACTGCTGCCCCATCAACCGTATTTTCCAGATTTAGCCCCGTGCGACTTCTTTTTGTGTCCAAACTTGAAAAAGTCACTCGCCGGGCAGAAATTTGAGTCGAATGAGAAGGTAATCGCTGCCACGGAAGCCTACTTTTCAGACCTCGAGGAAACGTATTTTTCAGACGGGCCAAAGAAGTTGGAGCATCGCTGGGCCAAGTGTATTGAACTAAAAGGAGACTATGTTGAAAAATAAAACGCCACTTTTCCAAAATTTTCGTTTTTCTTTTGTAGGCTAAGTACTTATCGGACTACCCTCGTAGTATTAGACGAGTATTTTTCAGAATACTTCTTTTAAGTATTTCTATCTTCCTCTTATTTTCTTCTGTCTTTTTCATCTTTGTCGTTGAGTTTTGTATATACATTACTCCGATTTTGTCCTATTTTGTTCGTTAATTGGCTGCCAGTTTATATACACGTTCATATATACGATCCGCTTAGCAAAAACATAGATGATGCACATAGTGCACCATACGAGGTGTGTTCAAAAAGTAACGAGAATTTTTAAATTTCACGGGTTTGGAGAGTCCGCTTGTATAAAATTTTTTTTTATTATGTTGGTACACATGCCCCTGAAGTACGATAAAATTTTCAGCAATATTCATTGCTTACTTTTTAAGTGGCAGCCGCTAACGTTAGACGTGTTTTTCGAGCTCGGCGATTTTCGTTTGTGAAAAAAAATGGATCAAAGAATTTGTATTAAATTTTGCGTAAAAAATGAAATAAAGTGTAGTAAAGTTTGTCAAATGTTAACAAAGGCATATAGTGAGTCTGCTATGAGTAAAGCAAGGATTTATGAGTGGTATAAGCGTTTCCAAGATGGCCACGAAAACGTTGAAGATGACGAACGACCCGGACGCCCAAGCACATCAACAACCGATGAAAACGTGAAAAAAGTGAAAGAAATGGTTATGAACGATCGCCGAATCACAATCAGAGAAGTCGCTGATGATGTTGGCTTATCAGTTGGCTCATGCCATCAAATTTTTTCGAATGTTTTGGGTATGAAACGTGTGGCAGCAGAATTCGTTCCAAAATTGTTGAATTTCGAACAAAAACAGCGGCGAATGGAAGTTGCTCAGGAGTCGCTAAATGAAGTCAATAACGATGCAGAACTACTAAAACGTGTTATAACAGGTGACGAAACATGGGTTTACGGATATGATGTCGAAACTAAGACTCAATCGTCCCAGTGGAGGCATTCTGGATCGCCAAGACCGAAAAAGGCTCGACAAGTGCGGTCGAATGTGAAGGTTATGCTCACTGTGTTCTTCAATTTTAACGGCATAGTGCATTATGAATTCTTGCCACAAGGTCAAACAATCAATAAGCAGTACTCCCTACAAGTTCAACGTCGTTTGCGTGAAGCAATCCGAAAAAAACGCCCGGATTTGTGGCAAAACAATTCATGGCTTTTGCACCACGATAATGCGCCTGCTCACACTTCATTGCTTGTTCGTGAATTTTTGGCCAAAAACGAAACTGTAACGATGCCTCAGCCTCCATATTCGCCAGATATGGCTCCATGTGACTTTTTTCTATTTCCAAAAATAAAGAGAACATTAAAAGGCCGTCGTTTTACAAGCATAGATGACATTAAAAGCGAATCGCTGAAAGAGCTAAAAGCAATTACAAAGATCGAGTTTCAAAAGTGTTTCGAGGATTGGAAAAAGCGTTGGCATAAGTGTATTGTATCCGAAGGGGACTACTTTGAAGGCGACAACATTAATGTAGATGAATAAATAAATATTTTTTTCATAAAACGAAAATTCTCGTTATTTTTTGAACACACCTCGTATGGCCAGTCTCGCGGCTGGCCAGGTCACTTTGTTCAAAAATCTTTTTGTCAAAGCGGCGAATTATGATTATCTTCCTCGACAGAGAATGGAGACTTCTCAAACAAACAATTCGTTGTTTTGAGATAGAATGTCATAAACTTCTCTTTTCTGTAAGGGCATATGCAAATGCAAATGCGCCACCGATTGCCGTCGACAAGCAGTAAATGCAAGTCGACCCGAAGTGAATGCAAGGTATATTTGAAAGAAGACTTGCAGTCACAAGTGCGGATGTGTGTACCTTCACGTGGTGGGGCTGAAAACGGTGTCTCGGTAAAGAGACAGTAGGTAAAACACACAACGCTTGCCCCTAGGGCAATAGGCCGACTGGCCAAACAAAGCAATACCAACACGTACCATGACAACACGTGGTAAGGTGCGGCCTGTAAACGCCCAAAAATTCAACGCGGAGTCTACCACACCCCAAGAGCTCAACTCGAGCCCAAACAAGCCAAAATCCGGGAGTCACTTGAGTGGAAATCTCTTGGGATTGTGTTACCGCGCGCCCTCTTAGCAGACGGGAGACCGCTCCGGGAGCTAGTTGCATAGGGCCAATGGTCCCGGCAATCCGAATTTAATTCGGGAATAAATTAGTCCCTGTCGACTGACAATCGGCAGGCGCCATTACTATGGGTAAAGAGTCGCGGCCGTGGTCATAGCAACCACCCAAAGTTCTTTGCCTCGAGCTCCTGGAATAAGGCCCGACATCATTGTGCAAGAGAACATAGTCCATTGGGCTGAGTAACTCTCGATGATTAGAATGCACCATGGATGCCAAAACCCTCAGGAGAATTATTTCCACAGAAGGGCAGCATCCCTTCTGCTAAAGAATTGTTTAAGCCCCGATAGCTAAAGCAGTTATAAAGTAAAATCAAAATCAAAAATCAAAATCAAAAATCAAATCAAAAACCAAAAATCAAATAAAATGAAATCAATCAATATAAATCAACTAACAAAAAGTTAGTAAAAGCTAGGAAAATAGCTAGCTAAATCAATGTAATTAATAGAGCTATGGAAACCCTTGGAGAAACTCGAAAAGGTAACTAAGCTCAAGTCAACTCGCATTAACTCACTCACTCACTACTCGCATGCTCGCACGCTACTCGCTTATCTTGTAAAACTAATAGTTGAACGCCCCACTTCAGAAATGCTACAAGCGATTCCAAGGAGATCAAATATAACTAGACATTGCGTTGTACCTCGAAAACGAAATGGTCAACCATTCTAGGTATAGAAAGGCGAGGAAACGTAAGCAGGGGGCGACCGTTGAGAAATCAGAGCATTGCTCTAACACTCCGGTGTCAACTCAGTTTCCTTTGCGAATAACCAATTCAGACGAAATCAAAGACGATTGCCCACCAGTTAAGAGGTTTAATTCGAACGCACAACAAAACCCCGAACTGGGCTAGAAACTGAGGATCGTACAATTGAACCTCAACAAAAGGCAGGTAGCCAACGATGAACTCGGAGAGATCATGACAGACAGAAATCTTGACATACAGGTAGCACTAGTGCAAGAACCATACCGCTGGCATAACGCGATTTCAGGCATGGGCAGTATCACGGCTATTCACGGAGCCGAAATAGGTAAAGTGATTCAAGCCGCGATACTGTATAACCCGCACAGGGTCACAGCTACCAAGACTTCTAATTTGTGTGACTCCTACTGTGTCTGTGCACAGGTAGTCGGAGCCTTTGGTGAAATTTATTTCATAAGCGTCTATTGCCAGTTCAACCACAGCAGAAAGACCTATCTCGACAAACTAGCTGAGACTCTGAAGCAATTGAAAGGTAAAAGAGTCTTAGTGGGAATGGATGCAAACGCCAAGTTCCAACGTGCAGCAGTACAAGGGGGGAGACGGATATCGATGTAACTCTACATACATCAAATCTGTCAAACCTCTTGGCTAGCTAAACGGTGAAAGAATCGACCACCAGTGACCACAGACCCATAGGATCGAACTAAACTTTGCCTCACAACCAGCCAGACTCATACGAACAGTAAAAAAACGATAGAACCAAGGTTTAATATGAGAAAAGGTGATTGGGAAAAATTTGGGAGACATAAACCTTCGGTATAAATGTTATATCCTTAAAAACGCCTTTTTATAAGAAATTTTTTACGTTGAGTTTACTGAAAAATATTCATTTGATGCTGAGAAATATTAAAAAAACCAATTTTAGGGGTTGATTTTCAGGGTGGATATCACCCCTTAAAAGCCCTTATGGGCTGATAAAAAAAAAACACGTATTATAATTTTTTTTCAAGTACTACAACATATCCCAAAATGATTCAAATCGGTGAGGTCGGGTTGGGGTGGTTCCCTTGTAATAAAGCCATTAATAGAGGCTGTTGAAGAGGAGGGCCATATATAGCCTTGACCTGAAACGACCCTAGTATCTAGCAGGAAAATCTACAAAGTCTTTGAAGACTTTGCTACAAAAGTCATAAAGCCCAGGGAAGGAGCACCTATAAAGAAGAGGCAGCGCTGAAAAGTAGTTACCAACTATAGTAGAAAGACCGCGCCTCTTATAAGGTCCCCAACTAGAGGACAAAATTCGCACAATGACTAAACTAATTTTTGAATTTTGAATAGCTAATAAAGCTTGAATTTTGAACGACAATTTTTGTACATTGAACTTTAGAATTAAATTCTGTAGTTCAATAATTCGAACGCTAGTTAGAATACCCGATTTATCCTAATTTCGGAACTTGATTCGAATGGATGGCATGACTGGCACGAATACTGAAAACTGCCTGGGAAGTCGCCTTGTTGGCTAGGCAAGACCCCGACCCTGACCCAAAGTCAACAAATATTGAATAGAAAGAGCAAAGATCAGTATCAGCGAGTCATAAAAGCCTTTCCATAAAAAGCGAAATCCGAAATCGGGGCGAAAATCGGGAAACAACCTTTCGAATGACGGATACCCACCAGCGTGAGCGGGGACGACCGAAACGCAATGGGGAGACGTGCCATGGTACGTCGAAGCGAGGGACCTGTGAGTCGTGGGAGCAATCCCTTAATACAGGTACGCAGGGTGAAATGTTTTTGAATGAGCCCAGGAGGGGAGGCTTAGCTGATTGATCATCTTAGGAATTTCCTCTGACTGTCCTAACTAGGTCTTCCTTCTGACATCCCAATTTGGGTTGGCCTCGGCGAGGTAGTGGTACCTGGTCAAGCTAATTTCGTAAGATATGCCGCGCGCTTCCGACGCGGTAGACGTCGAGACAACTAGAGTCCCGTCGCACCCAAACCGAGGGTCAAGCCTTTAGTTCCGCTCTTCTTGAGCGTAGAACCTTGAAAAGATCGGTACTCCTTTCGAGGAGGTCGCCGTCTTAGATTAACAAGGCTCCGACTCCCTGTGAGCGTCAGGAATGTCGTAGCAAATTTGACTTCCGGATCTCTAAAGTATATTTGAAAGCGAAGGAGTGAAAGACAGCTGGATATGCCAACCTTAGGCGCCCAGGGAAAGGGGTGGTAATGTTTGGTTACGCTATGCCTCTCCCAAAACGGAAAAGTGTGAAAGCGCATACACTAACTATGATATAAACACACTGTAACTAATTTAGCTTTTTTTACTGTTCTGTAGCCAAGATCGTAATGTTACGAACAGGCAATCTGAATTTTTCAAGCTACTCCTTGTTTGCGGATCCAGAGACAAACATTTTTTCACTTTTTCTAAAGTTTCTTTAATGATTTCATCAATTGCGTTGTAAGGTCAGTCACCCGAACTTCAAGAGACGCCGTGAAGATGACGTTCACGCCAAGAGTTGTTTTTTCTGTATTTCTGTGTTAATCTTTTCCAGGAAAAGGGCGACTCAAAGAGACACGCTCCAGATTCTGCGTCATACTCGAGAGGAATGATGGCTAGTTCTTTCAGAATGAAATCGCCACCAGACTGCTTGAATCTCTGCACATCCACTACGAAAGATATTTCCAATATGAATGACTGCTAATGCTGCACTTAGTTTTATATCGGTATCCCCTCCTGTCAAACCGACTTTTTTCAATCAGTCATTACATAATTTTTTTCACATTTTCACTAAGAAGATTATATTGTACAAATATTGTTTATGTAGAATCAGACTGTATGCCACTGTATTATCTGGATAATTTGGCCTCAAACTCAAGTCTTACGTCAATTGGTGCACTTTTGAGAGGTTTGTTTTGTTTCGAACAATCATTCATTATCAGCGGAACATTCTCAATTAAATTTTTCTTGTTGAGTATAGATTCTGCATCTTTATTGTAGTAAGAATTTTGAAAATTCGCAAATATATCGTTGAGCATGGCATATTGATTTTGATTGATATTGAAATTAAGATTTCCATACGGATAGTACTGTGAATCGAGAAACAATTTGGCGTTGCTGATATTCATTTGATAGTGATCAAATTCACTAGCATTGGTAGATTTCTCATCTTTCCGTTTAGTTTGAAAAGCCAATCCGATGAAATAGGGGTTTTCCATTGTGTCTCGACGTGGCACACTGTGGTATTATATTAAAACATCAAAAAATTATATTCAAAATGAAATATCTCAACTTAGAATTGATCGATTTTGATAAAATCGATTTCAATGTAAAGCTAATTACTTATAGAATACAGGAAAACCTACAACGAGTGTCAAAATAGATTTCTTATCCTTCAAAAAGTTCGTGGAAATGCAAAATGTTTTAAGGCTGTAGATCTTTAGAGTAAAAATTAAAAATAATTGTTTTTAATAAGAAAATATAAGTTTAAAGATAATTTACTGAATAAATAGAAGTTAAAATTCATCAAATGTCAGGTAATAACAAATTCTTTGTGGTAAAATTGTATTTAAATATGAAAATTCTGTTTGGCCGATAGTTGAAAAGTATTTAATAAGCCACACAAAGGAAATCAAAGTATTGAACTTTTAATTATACTTCTGGATGTTTAAAGTACTTAAAAATTCTATAAATTATATGATGCCAAGATTCCAAGTGATAAATCATTTGTTTAAACAATGTGTTCAACAAAAATTGTAAGAAGGTAAATTTTTGGCTTTGAAAAAATATTGTCAAATTTCTTTGACTATTTTGAATAAAAAATTTACTATCAAATTTCATGTAGAATGCATTGTTTTCTATTTAAAAATACCCAATGTTCAAAAAATATGACTTTTATCTTTTTTAGGATTTTCATACTCATAGGGATTTACTTTATTGATGACATCTGAAAACCTGTATTTACTATTTCATGAACTATAGATAAAACTGATATTTAATGTAAAAAATTGGCTATATTAATTTTTGTAACTCATGTTTAGCTTTTACGATAGTAAATTTGTAATCGTCGATATAAATAAACTGGTAAAAGCAATGCATGCAAACGCAAAATTTAAGGTGCAAAAAAGTAGCTTTGCAAAAGAACTTGCTTGATAAGTAATTGTTAGCTGAAGTGATATTTTTTAAACTTTACGGCTTTGGAAACTTTCGCAAAATACATCATCTTATAAGTGACTGGAAAACTATAATAATCTGAGAATTTTCTAGTATGTATGAAAAAAGTTTGTTTTTCAACTTTAAAAAGAGGTAAGTGATATAAATAGTATCACGTCTCTCAGATACTCATCAATCAACGTCTTTTTCAACTGTATAACTCAAAGTTAAATTCATTTTTTATTCGTAATCAAACAAGAATACAAAATTGTACACTTAGTTACATTGCGGTTAATCTTGAAGTAATATTGTTGTGCTGATCACAACTATAATCTTATAACTTTTCAATTTCTAGCCTGAAATACTTAATATTTTTAGAGCTTATGTTTAAGCCTACTGTTTTAATCAATTTTCATATCTTATATAATCAAGTTAATGTGCAATGAAGGTATGTATATTATTTTATTAATTTATAAAACGATATTTCATTAACTAAAAAAAAATCTACTTCTTGAATAAGATTGTTGCTAATAAAATTATGAGCTAAAAATAATTTATTTGTAGGATTAAAAAAAGACTGAGTCAAATGAAACTGCTACCCTGTAACAAAATTGAACTTAAAATATAATTAACTCACTTTATTTTGTAGAAATATCCAATCAATTTTAATTACAGTAGCAAACATAAGTTTCTAATAAAAAAAAAAAAAAATTAGTCAAACTTTGAAGTTGTCTACCTCAGTCAAAAAAAAATATTTTTTTAAAAAAGTCAGCGCTATTATAAAGAATAAACCAATATCTTTACAATTTTGTTGGTTTAGTCCAGAAAGATTGAAAATTTTGTCTCTTATGTTAAAAAAACAGATCATATTTTTTTTTAATTTTTTTGGACACGAAAAATCGTTTATAATTTTTCAACCGCTAGGCGGACTTCAAAAAACTCAGATGAAAAAGATGCGTATTCATGTTCTCATTGAAATGAGCGCAACAAATCTTTTGTCATCGAACTGTTAAAAAGTTATAAAATTTCTTCTAAAAGTTTTTTTTTCAAGTCTCATTATCTCGGAATCTGCAGAAAAAAACTCCAACAAATAAAATTTTGTAACTGTATGGAAATAAAACTTGTATCAAATGCTTCAAAATTGCTAATAACAATAATTTATTCTATTTTTTTACTCTTTTGAAGGTTAAAACATGGCAAGTAAAAATCATTTAAAAAGAGTAAGTTGTGAGGGAATGTATAAAAATGAAGGAGGTAGGCCTGCAAAGGTAACACGAGGTACAAGTGGTGGCCGAAAAAAAGTTGAAATTAAGTGTAATGCTTCATATTCTACACATTTAAGAAGGGCTCACGATACTGCAAATTATGCTAAACACAACGTAAAAGTATTGAAGATGGCTATCCGTTTTGCCATTCAAAGAAATCAGAAACTCAAAAATGATGAGATTGCTAGACGTAATTTGATTGAGAGTGAAAATGATAGTGCCAAGCAGATTATAAGTGATGTCGAGAATGAAAGCGAAGAGGAAGGTTTTAGTGAAAACGAGGCCGAAATCGACAATCCGAACACAAGTGAAAACGAAGAAGAAAATCCACTTGACAGCAGCATTAAAATTGTATCCAAACATTCGCTAACATCAGCACTTGCATTTTACTTGGAACATGATTTCACTGTTGTAAAATACCAGGGATTAGTGACGGACACAAGACAAAAAAATTGCCCAATTTATCCGTGTTACACCTTTATACAACGCGAAATGGCTAATTGTCGATCTAATCAGTATTTAATTATGTCTGAAATGGAAGTTTCAGTACCATTACAGAGTTTATTGAATAAAACGGCAGAAAGATTATGTGAAACAGTTGGCTTTGATTGGGATCATACTGATTTGCATAATCTAGAACTGACCGTTACATTAGGATTTGATAGTTCTTCTGGACATTCAAATACTCACCAAAGATGTGAAAATCCAGAAAACAAAACTTCAGATGCTCAGCAATCATTATTTGTAACAAATATGGTTATCATAAAATTAGCGTCTACTTCGCAAGGTATATTAAATTTGGTTCAGCTTTGTATCTAAATTCTGCAGATTTAAAATAAAGCTACCCAACTTAATTATAACAAAAGTTATCATGTTAGTTTAAAAAGAATGTAAGTGGTCAAATCCAACGCCACAAAGCTACCGTTTCTATCGTCCAGTAAGGATTGCTTTCGAGAAAGAAACCGATGATACATTAGTACAAGAAAATCTACGAATAAAGAAAGAAATTACTAAGCTTATTCCAGACGAATTTACTATGAAAAATGGGAAAAAAGCCAAAGTCAGTTATGCTTGTTACATAACGATGCTTGATGGGAAAGCTGTCAATGCTATTGTTGGTAACAAAGCCACCGTTAGATGCCCGATATGCACTGTAACTAGTTACAGCTTCAGCAAGCAATTACAGTTTCAACCAAATGAAGATGCTTTATTACTGGGAGTAGGACTTCTTCATGTGGAAATAAAAGCCTTCAAACATTTAATCCATATTTCGTAGAGATTACCTCTAGGAGTTTGGGATGTACGAGAAGGCCTCAAAGATAGTTTTTTTTGTTAATTAACTTTTTATGTTAATAAATGTAAAAGATGAAGTAGTAACATAACATACATAAGATAGTTAAATTTTCAGAATGACTTAGAAACTTTAGAGCAACATATTAATACCCAAAATATTTTGCAATCAACTTTTTTTCTTGTGTAAAAATTGCTTTTTAAGTAATATTACACAATATGTCAATATGAATTGAATACGAATAAAAGAGATCGTTTTGTTGTTAATTTTTTATTTTAATTTTATTCTAGAAAGAGCTGAAAGTAGAAAATTATATGTCCAAAAACGTGTCTTTGAAGCTTTTGGTATAAGGCCAGATCAAGTTCTTCAAGGATACGGTACTACCAATACTGGAAACTTAGCTAGAAGATGTTTTCAGGAGTCTCAAAAATTTGCGGAAGTATTAGAAATTGATGTACAATTAGTAAAATATATTGTGCTAATACTTTACTTGTTCAAATGTAAGAAAAGCTTAGATCTTAATAAAGTAGAAGAACTTTTTGAATATACATATAAAAGGCATAATCAAGTTTACCATTGGGCTCGAATGAATCCAAGTCTTCATAAGCTGCTTAAACACGGCTGTCAAATTGCAAGAAAATTTCCGATGCCAATGACACATTTTGCCGAAGATGCGAGCGAAGCCTGTCACAAATTTTTTAGACGAAATATGACAGCCCATGCAAGACAAACTAGTCAAAAAGCTCGCCTTCAAGATGTCTGTAATAGAGCAATTTACTCAAGCGATCCTTCTATTTCTTTAGTTTACATAAAAAAGAGGATTCGATTTCATAAAAATGATATTATTCCAGCAGAAGCTGCTTCATATTTCCAAAGTTAATAGTAACTTTAAGAACCAATGAAAATGTCTATTCTTGTATTATAAATCTATATATTGTATTCTTGTGTTATGTTTGTATTAAAAAATAAGGTACTGAATTAAATGAAAACTCAAAAAAAAAAAGTTTTAAAATTATTTGAAGCTCCACCTCAAAAATAATTTAAAATATTTATTAAAAAATTACTTATCGCTTTTTTTCTTAATAAGATCTGCAGTTTATAAAGATAATATTCTAATTAGAAAGATAGTAAGATAATATTTTGCGAAAGTTTCAAAGGCTGTAAAGTTTAAAAAATATGACTTCAGCTGACAATTACTTATCAAGCTAGTTCTTTTACGAGTACAATAATGGTTCATTTAGATAAAATAAATTTTAAAAATCACTTGGAATCTTGGCATCATATATTTTTATAGAATTTTTAAGTACTTTAAGCACCCAGAAGTATAATTAAAAGTTCAATACTGTGATTTCCTTTGTGTGGCTTATTAAATACTTTTCAACTATCGGCCAAACAGAATTTTCATATTTAAATACAATTTTATCTCCAAGAATTTGTTATTACCTGACATTTGATGAATTTCAACTTATATTTATTCAGTAAATTATCTTTAAACTTATATTTTCTTATTAAAAACAATTATTTTTAATTTTTCCTCTAAAGATCTACAGCCTCAAAAAATTTTGCATTTCGACGAACTTTTGGAAATCTATTTCGACACTCGTTGTAGGTTTTCCTGTATTCTATAAGTAATTAGCTTTACATTGAAATCGATTTTATCAAAATCGGTCAATTCTATGTTGAGTTTGTTGAGTTTGATGTTGTTTGAATATAATACCACAGTGTGCGTGGCCGGTAAGTTTGGATATTCATACAACTTCAGGGAATGGAAACTCATAGTGATTGGACGACTCTTGTCTATACAATTCAACAGTTTGATTTTTTATCTGTTTGACAGAACGACATAAGGCATCAACCATTCTTCGTAGGTCACAGGATCATCTACTAAAGGACCTGGTGTAGATTCTACACCAGGTCCCTAAAGACAGCATTCGTGTCTGTTCTTGATCTTGTGATAATTAGTTTAGGCTTCATATCGAGAATAATTTTACGATAGTCCTCGTCAAAACCTAGCAACTTACTAACAAGTGGAACAGTGAAATCAAAGTAACCAACGTTATTGATAAGATTTCTCGTATAATTATTACCACACCATGCGAGATTTTCGCTAATCAAACTTTGACTTGGGTGAATGAAACACTGTTCTTCATAGCACTATCAATTCTACATTCTTTGACTTGTCAATTTCAATGGCATTAATCTTATAGCGAATCCCCTTAAACATATGAACGATGGCATTATTGACAAATTTAGCTTTATTCGATACTGTCCCATCCGGTGCTGTCAATTGTCCCATGACATGGAGCATTCTATGATATGGTAAAAGATACAAATCTTTTTTTTTTTTTTTATTTATGAGATACAAATCTTGATGTTGAATTTAAAATCGAATTTCATCGCTGTTGTTGAATGACGATGATGAGTAAGGTTGGTACGCATGAATCTCATAATGAGCGATAAATTCATCAAATGCGACATCTGACTGAATGCTTAGAATTACTTTCATTTTGTTAAAAGCAACAAAGTAGTATGCAGATTATCTTCCACCACTGCTTACGATCTTTAGGCCGAGATTTCTGAGAAATGGTATATTTTGACGTGTTAGCGCTTCGTTAGTTCGCTGTCGACTGATTTTCCGTTGACATGGTGGACAATTTATGTAACTACTCTAGAAATATTCGTGGCATGATAACACGATGACTTTAATCACCAGTCATCTTTAAAGCTTCTTTAACAGCTTTCAAAGCCAAGACAATAACTGTAACTGATCTATTAGTCGGTATTGCTGCAGATGTTAAGGCAGCGCTCACAATTTTTTTCAGTGTAATGCTTTTCTTCTTCCTTTTCAATATCGTCTTCCTTCCTTTTTTTTTCATAGCAGAGCGTCTTTTCCTTTTAAGACCCATACCGAATGGGTTTTTAATCTTCATAACGTTTGCTACAGCGTATGCTACTGCCTTTTTACCGAAGTTGCCGTCTTTTGCCGGTATTCTATTCCAAGCTTTATTACCCAAAACTCTGTCTGCTTTGTTTTTGGCTGTAATGTCTTCTAGATTTTATAAGTACGTAGTAACGTGCTCCTTGCACGCTGTGTCAAGAACATTAAAACCCGGATAACCATGTTCCAGTCAATCCTTTACTTGATTTCCTGGACCCCAGTACTAATAACCTACTGGCAAATGAAGTTCGAACAGAAGTGAGTTGATGAGTTTGTTGACAATGCCATATCCTCGACGTTTGAGATATTTGATCATCACTATTCGAGAATCGAATAACTGAACTCTACGATATATATAAACGCACATAGAGAGAACGCTCCAGTGAAAGAAAGAGAGAGAATTAGAAAGAAAAAGAGAGAAAGAGAGCGCGCGTGTAAGCACGCACTATATGGATTTAGGCAGGCGAGCGATCCGTACCAATTAGCGTTTAGTCGCACGCCCCTAATAAATAGGCTAAGAGGAAATAGCCCACGAGAAGGCGGTGGCTGGCCACGCATATTCTTTCTAGGATGGCCGTCACTTAGCATGAGCCAGTTATATAGGCCAGTCGACTGAAAATTCACTCGCACCTTAGTCTCTTTGTGGTTTCTGCAACGACAGGTATTTTTTTTGCTGTCTTCCATCCTGCGCAACCCCATGGCCTGATTGTTCATCGTCGCGCGCACCACTTACGTTGGCAGCAAAATCAACGGCAAGAAGCTCGATGATCGGCCTGTTCTGGCGCTGCCACCTTCGCCTCACGGGGATCATGGAAAAGGAATAAACGGTCAGATCATCGCTCTCTCGCAATGATATGCAGCCGTACGAACAATAGGTAGTCTGGCAATAACTTGCCGGCTACTTTTGTTTGATCTTTCGCCGTACTTGATTATGTGCGCGGTTAATAGTAGGTGCGTTGTAACCAGGTATTCACTCACCGGTCAGTGTGCAAGGTTCTTCGTCGAATACATTGTTCGTCGAGTGTAATGTATTAGGTAATGAATTAATTTAAGCGATTATACTAAACGTTCTTTTATATTTTATTTATTGTATATAATAAAAGGTTTTGAGGTCTGCAATGGCTCGGTCGGTAGGGCAACGGACTTGCACCCGGTAGGCCCGGGTTCGATTCCCAGTCCCTGCTAATTGATACAAGCACCACTGAAAAAAGTTTCATGTGCTTTGTTCTTAAACACATTACAAGCCTCCGTCACTGATTAGCACTGATGGAGCATAAATAGAGCGACGTTAAATAAAAAAAAAAAAAAAAAAAAAAAAAAAAAAATAAAAGGTTTTGTCGTTGTGCTAAGTAATTAAGTTTAGTTTCTTTCTCGCCTTATCTCTTGATTATATCTAGAGCGAAAGCACCTCTCTTGCCCTTCCTCTTTAAAATAAGTAGCAGCATCGAATTTGTTACAAAATAAACTCTCACTTCGTCACGCTCTCAGGAGCCAATCAGTGTGCGAGTACTTATCTTTATTAGCTCAGGAAGAGAGGGTGTCTGCACATTCTGCGCACCTCTAAAGAGAGAGAGAGAGCTTGAAGAAAATTTTCGATGATTCTATTCAAACAAACTTTCGACGCTCCACGGTAAGTGTCTACAAGACCTTCTACGGCTCATATCTAGTATCATCGTCAATCCTAAGGTATATTTATTTTAGTCTGCTTTTAAGGGAGTATGGTGGGTACGTAGTTAGTCAGTTGAGAGAACGCCTCGACTTTAAATTGACTCGCTTAGTACCAATCGTAAGTTTGGCAACGTCGCGCATATACTCCGCTCTAAACGCTCAACGTACGTCTGCTACCGCGTGTATTTATTATGCTTACGGGCTAACCTATAAAAGGTAACCTGATGTTATACAGACTGAAAAAATGAGTGAGAAAAATAACTACTGTTATTTCGTAATAATTATTATTTATTTAATATAATAAATAAAATGTTTATTAAATTAATAAATGTGGAGTTTTTTATTAATATGATATAAAAAATTTTTTATTAACATGAACAGAATAATTTTCAATAAAAAAGTGAGCTTCGCTGTTCAGAAATTCGTAGCGTCATTCCGAAATCCGCGCCTATACCGAGGCACATGGAGTACATGCGACGTTGCCACGTCGTCAATTCACTGACGAAAATCGTAAATTTACGATATAAATTAGTCAATATCTTTTGTTACAGGCTCTGATTGATAGTTTTGAAAGCACCAATGGATTTAGTATTTTTTTCTACGTCCCTCAGAATTTTTTCATAATTTTCTCATTTTTGAATATTTTTATAATAAAAAAAACAGCGTTTTCCCATAAGATCACATGTTAATTTTAAACATTAATTTCTCAGGTTTGAAGCTCTGAAGGGTCACCAAACTTGAACCATAGCTTAAGTGAACCATAATACACATTGTGTCCAAATTACAAGCAATTCTCATTTTTAATAGTCTTAGCCACCATACTCCCTTAAAAGCCGGTAGTGTGCGCGTGTAGGATGGCTTCTTTTTCATAAATTTATTATAAAAAAGATAAGTTATAGTCAAAATCGCTCCTAACATTCTTTATTAGGCTGACTTTTTTCTTTTCTCTTTTTGGGCCCTCGTTCACTGCCCAGTCATATAGAGAGGGCCTATTGAATTTGATCTCAGAAAAGTGGTTCCGTATAATTAGGAATTCAGTTTGACTTGTTAAACCAAGACTTTTCCCACAGGGTATACGTATCCAGCCATCCTGGAAATATGTTCCGTCCGTACGGACTACCCCAATTTCACTAAATTTGCTACTCTACTGGACAATATCTTGGTTTTATATATCTAGATTATCATAACTTTATATATTTCTTACATTTTAAGCTTTCAACTGTATTCCATTTTATATATACATAAATTCAGAATTTTATTGTATATATAAAATCATATTATTGAATTAGCACATTAATTCTTAATATTATTTCACAAAAAGAGTCCATATGATTGGAAATAAAAAATTCAAACTACGGATATTCCATCAATTCATATCACTTCATATTACTTTGAAAAATTGTATATTACTATGATTCTAATTAATACAAAAAACAAGTAGTTTGAAAAATATTAATAGTATCAAATAAATAATGTTCATCGCAAACATGGCAAATAACTCATTTTTTTTTCATATTAAATCATTGACTGCATATTAGTATGAGAAATTGTCCATATTCTCAAGGTACTAATAACAAAAAGTAATCTGATTGTACTTATAATTTTATTAGTTCATATCAATTCAATGGTAAAGAAAGTATATTGTTTCATCATATAGAATGTGAGGATAGTTGATCCATTAAATAAAAGGGAATTTTTCAAGTAAATTTAAAAAATCAATTGTGAGCTGCTATCGTTATTATTAATTATACTACTATTTTTTTTCAAGTAAATTTGAAAAATAATTTGTAAGTTGCTACCATTTTTTTTATTATTTATACTACTATTTTGTACGGTCATTATAAATGATAACAATATTTAACTAAAACTCACTTAATTTCTTAATTAATGTTTTAATGTTTATAATCAAATGGCAAATCATAATAACTCATGTTTAAAATTATTTTCATATTAAAATCTTTGACTGCATATTAATTTGAGAAATTTTCCATATTCTCAAGGTTCTAATTACAAAAAGTAATCAGAATGTACTTATAATTTTATTAATTCATATCAATTCAGTGGTAAAGAAAGTATATTGTTTCATCATATAGAATGTGAGGATAGTTGATCCATTAAATTAAAATGTAAGGGAATTTTTCAAGTAAATTTAAGAAATAATTTGAGAGCTACTATCGTTATTATTATTTATACTACTATTTTTTTTCAAGTAAATTTGAAAAATAATTTCTAAGCTGCTACCATTATTATTATTTATATTAATATTTTGTACAGTCATTATAAATGATAACAATATTTAACTAAAACCTCCTTAATTTCTAATTTAATGTTTATAATCAAATGGCAAATATACCTCAATAAATGTCGATCACCGAAAAAAAAGGGAAGCTCTTTCTATTTGTGGGATTGGAAAAAAACAAAACATAAAAGTATAGGATATAATAGTTAAAGATAAATACTGTAAAATAAAAATTTACATATTATCTTTATTATAGTAAGTTAGACTATAGTAACTATTGAGTTATGAATTGTTTAGATTTGTTACCGTATAATATTTAGATGTATTACATACCATTTTCACACCATTACAATATAAGGAAAAAAAAACAGTCAAAAATATAATAAAAAATCAAATCTGATCGTCAAAATATATGCAAGCTTATATTTATTTTTTTATTATTCTATAGCCTATAATGTTTCTTGATATGAAAATTAGTTATAATATAATTAAAAATATATCGATACCCTAAATTTTACTTCAATATTATTATTTTAACATTTCTCTTTGAGATTTTTACATGTACAATGAATGAAAAAAACGTTATTATACAAAATTGATTGTATATATGCAAATTTTACCTTAACATTGTATACATAATAAATTATAATTTATCGAAATTCAACATGCATTCCAACAAGTAAAAAAATAAATCCTGAGAAAATGAAATAACATTGAACAAATACATGTTTCATCAATAAAAAATATAATGATAAAAGGAATGTCAGAACGAGGGCCCTATGCGAAAAGTAAAACGTTTCGCTTTTGCGATTTTTTGTTGTTGCTGACTCTTTTCTTTTCTCAGTTTTGTTGTTGCTATTTTATTACTGCAATCATTGCTATTGCTGTTATTGCTTTTGTTGCTGTTGTTGTTATTGTTGATGTGTTTTTTTTTATTGTTCTAGTTGCTGTGATGGCAGTAAGTCATATTTTAATTTATTATAATTTCCTCTATGTTTATATATATTGCAACGGTAATCGATTCGATTAATCGATCCGTTCGCGATTCGGTACACTTGCGATGTTAGTTCAAACGACTAGAGAGAGAGGGCGCGCGAGAGTTTGAAAATAGTCAGTTAAGCCTCAGCTGCTTTTGCGATAGTTCCGACAATTATTTTGTACAGAGTTTCGCCGTTTTTTTTAAGTTTTCCTGGACAGTTTGATATGTGCAAGTGTAGCGAGGAAGCATCACAGCAGCAGCATTTATAGCAGCAGCATTTACAGCAGCAGCAACAAAAGCAGTAGCAGATTTGCGAGCGAGGCAGCACAGCTGATTACTCGAGGAGCACCAACAGTTGATTTTGCTGAATAAACAATTACGACTTATACCGTAATTGCACCGCAGGTTAGGTGCACCTTCCTTATATTGCGCGACAAAATACCATCGAAAGTATTTTGTCTATCGCGAGCGTTATTTTTTGTATTCGTGCCGAGTGTTAGTTTTCGCGGCAAAAGTTCGAATTCTCTCTCTCTCTCTATTTCTCACCGTATTATTATTAATCATTGTAAATCCTATTCGCGTGCGTTAGTCTTTCGACCCGTAAAAGACTGTAATTTAGTTGAATTAAGCATTATTAATTTTATTCGCCATATTACGTCATTTCGATTCCTAATGCTTAACAGATCTATAAAGGATCAAGTTAATCCGATTTCATCTAGGGGATTAGTCGGATTAAGCATTAGGTCACTGACACCTAAGATAGATCGAGTGACACAAGTCAAGTGACTTAACGTGAGTTCAACTCGGTTGGGAAGACACTGAAACGAAAGTATCGAATGTAAAGGCGAATACACGTATAACTATATGTGTTTAACGGAGCGGTGGTTAGCTCTGCATCGTGGGAGTTTGTTCGTTAATAATATCCTATTTTACTAGCTATCCACCTCGTTACAATATATTATAATTTCCTTTATGTTTATATATATATATATATATTATAATTTTATATGTACGAGGGTCGTTTGAAAAGTCCGTACAAAGTCAGAGAGATGGCGCTACTAGTGCGTATCAAGGCTATTTTCAGTTAGTGGCATATCTTGGAAGAGCACACACCAAGTTTCAGCCAGATCGGCCAATTACTTTGCGTTTTATATTCGTTTCAATCAAAGAAATCGAGTGGTTGTAAAAAAATGGACGAAACAGAATTTCGTGTATTGATTAAACATTACTTTTTCAAAGGCAAAACGCCTCAGGAGATTAAACAGAAGCTTGATAAACATTATGGTGATTGTGCACCTTCGATTAGAATGGTTTATAAGTAGTTTCAAAATTTTCGGAGTGGACATATGAGCACAAAAGACGCTGAACGTTCTGGACGCCCTGTTGAGGTTACCACTTCAGAAATCATTGATAAAATCCATGATATGGTGATGGCTGACAGAAGAGTGAAGATGCGTGAGATTGCTAGTACTGTAGGCATCTCGAGCATAATATTTTGCACCAACATTTGGACATGAAAAAGCTATGCGCCAAATGGGTGCTGCGATTGCTCACGATTGACCAAAAACGAGATCGTGTGAAGTGTTGCAAGAATGGTTTACAGCTGTTCCAGCAAAATCCGCAAGACTTTAAGCGTCGTTTCATCACTGTAGATGAAACATGGATACATCACTACACTCCTGAGACCAAAGAATAATCTAAACAATGGGTTACGAAGGGGTAATCTGCTCCTAAGAAGGCGAAAACAATTCCTTCGGCCGGGAAGGTTATGGCGATTGTCTTTTGGGATTCGCAAGGAATAATCTTCATCGGCTATATGGAAAAGCGTAAAACCATTACAGGCGAATATTATTCATCGTTATTGGATCTTTTGAAAACCGAGTTGCTAGAGAAACGTCCACGATTGACCCACAAAAAAGTCTTCTTCCACCACGACAATGCGCCAGCTCACGCCTCAGCAGTTGTGACCGCAAAACTGATGGAAATAGGGTTCCAACTCGTTTCACATCCCCCCTTTTCTCCAGACTTGGCTCCGTCGGACTACTATTTGTTCCCTAATATGAAAAAATGTCTGGTGGGGAAAAGATTTTATTCAAACGAGGAGGTGATTGCAGAAACGAATGCCTATTTTACAGACTTAGACAAATCCTATTATTTGGAAGGGATTAACAAACTAGAGCAGCGTTGGATGAAGTGTATAAGCTTAAAAGGAGACTATGTTGAAAAATAAAAAAGATTTATAAAAAAAAATCAAGCAGTTTTTATTTTTTCACGGACTTTTTAAACGACCCTCGTACATATATATATGAAACATATTATGGCTTTACACATACTATAACTCAGAATTACCTGTGCATAGGTGGCAATCACTATTTATTTTTTTAATGAGAAATATTTAAAGTATCATTAATAGAAAAATTGGGAATTATTAGAATTGCAAATTGTTTTCATTTTTTGAGAGTAAATAAAAGTTTATTTTCTGGACAGTTATGTTGAACAAATAATTTTATTAGAATACTCCGTATTTAGCAGTACTATAAAAAGAATGTTTTATCATATAATAGTAAAACTGTAAATTTTTTTAGAACTACATCATACAGTCATTTTCTAGCAATCTTCTAGTGATCTTTGAACAACCTTCTATGGTTTCTATATAAAGTAGCGCAACTAATGAAAATTGAAATTATGCGTCATTTGATTATAATATTATTTAAAATATTATTATATTATTATATAATTATAATATTATTTCAATGCTCATAGCGAAAATGTATCAGGTTTTGTAATTTAGAATATGAGTTAATCAGTAAGATTTAGAAAGTTTTGAACATATTTTTCGATAAATAATTGAAATATCACTTGAGTAATTATCGTAACACCATTATTTATTGCAACTTTTTCACGTTTTCCTACAGAAACTAAAAACCTAAATATCTAATAATAAATTTCTATGTGTGTGTCAAAAGGAATACGTCAATCTGATCATGTGCTAATGATAGTGCTAAATTTTACAGATCAATCTAAAGTAAAAGTTGCTTGAAAAATGCTTACTTCAGAAAAACTGCATTAATGAAATTGAAATATATATTTATCATGACATAAGGTGAATCAATAATTATAACATTTTACTATTTTTTATTCAGAAACTCGGCATTATGCTGGAACCCTACTCAATATTCAAATAAACTAAACTTTCATTCTTTTTTTATAAATATAATTATAATAAACAGTTGAATTATACAGCAAGATGGTCCAATTATTTTTGTAATACTAAATAATCAGAGTTATTGAGGCCTGCAATGGCTCGGTCGGTACGACGGACTCGCACCCGGTAGGCCCGGGTTCGATTCCCAGTTCCTGCTGATACAAGCACCTCTGAAAAAAGTTTCATGTGCTTTGTTCTCAAACACATTGCAAGCCTCCGTCACTGATTAGCACTGATGGAGCATAAATAGAGCGACGTTAAATAAAAAAAAAAAAAAAAAAAAAAAAAAAAAAAAAAAAAATAAAAGGTTTTGTCGTTGTGCTAAGTAATTAAGTTTAGTTTCTTTCTCGCCTTATCTCTTGATTATATCTAGAGCGAAAGCACCTCTCTTGCCCTAATTAGCACTGATGGACCATAAATAGAGCGACGTTAAAAAAAAAAAAAAAAAAAAAAAAAAAAAAAAAATCAGAGTTATTAGTTAAGTACAGTTTTTAATAATATTTTGAGACTGTTTAGGTTAGGTCCCTCAAAATACATCTAACAATAACCCAATAATGATAATTACTAATGTTGAATAAACTAGCTCAATAGCTAGACACGGTATCTGTATACGGAAAAAAAGTTTGTCTGATATGTAATTAAAAAATACCTACGGAGATCTCTTCGTAATGACTCTGGAAACTAGAAAATAACCCTTTCAAAAACAGATCTAATCTTTTTTTCAAGATATTGCTAAACAATGATATTTAATTGAACTTTTTTTATAACAAATTAGATTTCAATATAATAGAATAAATTAGGTACAAATTTTGTATATAAAGGCATAATTTATTTTTTTCAACATTAAACATCATGATAATTATAAATAAACATACTATGAAACGAAATTAATTATAATTTATTACACATGTTACATAATTTATTATACACACATGATTTTTACCTTTATGGATTTTAGCCCTTCATATTTCACAAATTCTTTTAGTATTTGATTGAACATAAGTTTTAGCTTTAGGGAGTGAAATTATTTTTGAGTTTTGTTGCGAGTCGAAGTTAGTTACAATCCATTGAAAGCTGTAATTATCGTACTTACTTCTTTTTTCATTCCAATTGACGTATCATGAGGGTTCTTGATCTGCTAGTCAAGTATAGGTAACAATTACAAGAATATCCTTCCGTTGATGCATAATTTTTTCTTTATATTTTATGCTTTTCTGTTAATTAATTGGTAGATACTGTTACTCTTTTGTCCGAAAACTATTTTTTCTCACATGGACTACAAATTTTTAACCGATTTTCTTCGTGAACACTTGCACTTTTGGGACGTGCCGGCATTATAGTAATACTTTTCAGTACACTTGATATAAACAAAGAAACTTTTATTAATTATTTTAACACGTGTATAGACATAAACGCCGGAGCATGTTTCAATCGTGATATCTAACACGATACTGATTAAGAGGTGAAAATTATCTAATTCGAAAATTATCTGATTTGATCGTTCTGATATAGAAACAACTTGCGGAGCGAAAACTTTCCATGTAAACAAACCTTTGGAAGTAAATAAAGATGTGCCTACCTTCTTGACCGCAGACCTCATGCTTTACAACAGTAAAAAATTGTATTAAAATTATTATTATTTTCGTTTCATAGTATGTTTTGCAACAGGCTGCCGTTTAACCTGTAATCCCTCTTGAATATACCTATTCGATTGGCTAAACGACGCCTTGTTATCTATGTGCTAGAAGCACATTAACTCACCTTGTCCGGGAGTGCGCCTGCGCAGAGTTCTCTTACCGATCGAAGTTGGGTTCTCGATCTCTCCGCTTGGAGGCGCTAGCGCGCTTGCTTAGCAGCGCTCCGTCGGCCGCTGCTGATAACTCGGTTGGCGAACCGCTTCTTAAGTTGCCTACGCGATCCGTGCCTTGCTACCGGCGCCTTCGAATTGAACGTAAACAATAACACGGTTCTCGGACAAAGGGAAGACAAAACAATACGATCGTTCCGTAAAAACCACTGATCGCTTTATTTACTCAAAGTTAATACAAGGGGGGGATTAGCCGAGAGACTTTCGCACGCACTTCCGAATGACAACCCTAACGGGGAGAGAGAGAATGAAAATCGCGATCGCCGCGGACTAATCGCTCGCACGCTTTTAACAATATCGCCGCGCACGCTGCGCGGGATCGCACGCTAGTTACGATTAATATGGCTAGGCACCTACTGCGGAATTGATGGGGATACGGTGGCCAACCGTATCCGACGCACTCGTTTCGAATCTGCTGCCTCTGCGGTTGCTGATCTGCTGCTGCGATTCTGTTGTTGACGCTGCCGGGGTTTCTCTCGTGGCTGTCGAGGTCGCGCTCGTACTCCACACTCGCTATCGCTGCACTTCACCTCCTGGATCTCGCTCAAGAATGTCACACGCGCTGTTGTTTCTCACTCGTAGAAATCTGTGATGCAGCCGGACTGAATGTCACAGTCATACTGGCTAGCAAACTCTCCCCTCCCGGTCATTGCTCCTACGCGCCCTCTCTCTCTCAAACCGATCACGGCTGTTACGCTCAGCCGCTCAGTAACCTACGCGAGTCAAAACGATTCTCGGCGATCGTTGCAGTTTATTTATAATTATAATGATGTTTAATGTTGAAAAAAATAAATTATGCCTTTATATACAAAATTTGTACCTAATTTATTCTATTATATTGAAATCTAATTTGTTATAAAAAAAAGTTCAATTAAATATCATTGTTTAGCAATATCTTGAAAAAAAGATTAGATCTTTTTTTGGGAGGGTTATTTTCTAGTTTCCAGAGTCATTACGAAGATATCTCCGTGGGTATTTTTTAGTTACATATTAAGGAAACTTTTTTTCTGTATACAGACACCGTGTAGACAAATACAATTGGCTATAAGTGTGCATACATTCGGTGACCTTTCTAAATGTCAGAACTTTTTTGAAAAATCAACGTGGCAGCGCGGTTACGAAATCAAAATGTGGGAGTCTGATTTAGCGAAAAATACTTTATGGTTATCTAAACTATCGGTATTGCTTCGGGGGTTGCTATTCGGTAAGTATTCTCTTGATCGTCAAATTAGATTTAATGGACCAATTTGAAAGTTTTTATTACTTTCAGCGCAAACCAAAAATTTGAATGATTTATAGACATTGTGTAAATATTAATCATCCTGCTGACGACAATTGACTTATACATCGATTGAAATAGATCAACCTTTTGTAGTAATAAAAAAAATATAACTAAAAATATAGTGTTAAAAATTTTAAGCAATATTTAAAGTGATTCAGTTGTTACGAATGTCATTGTTGAGGACTTCTAATCATTTGTGCTGCAATAAAAATCACTTTTTTCAGAAAACAAATTTTTCCCAGTTTGTATCGGTAGAACTGAATAATTATTCGACACATTTGTATATAAACGGAGTAGTTGATAGAAAATTGAATTTATAGCTAAAATATTTGAAAAATCTTTGAAAAAATAAGTGACCAATCGTTTGAAGAAATTAAAGATATTAATTCGAAATAAACTGTTACTTCGATACGATGCAAACACTCCTAAACTTATAATTATTCGATTTTATTTAGGTCACTATTTAGTACTAACAGTTGAAGTTCGTTAATCATATTAAATATATATGTGTGAAAAATATTTTCGAATGTGCGATTTAAGTTGGATTTGTCTTTTGTTAGAGATATATAAAACGATTGAAATGTCAAAAATTTTAAATGAACATTCAATAGTGTATAAAACGAAAATTCGGAATTCCGCAATTATGGGATTGATTTTTTCCGTTCTATGCGTCCTCTAGAACAGCCAATCATGAGAATTTTCTGACTGCCATTCCGATTAACATTAATTTTGTAAAACCTACCGTACACTGAGAAAAGTGTTGTAATATAATTTACTACATATGTAACAAAAATTACTATTTATTTAAGGAAAACGTGGATACTGCGATGTCTAGGTATTTTTGCTATTTTAAATAGTAATTTCTATGTTGTGTGAAAAAGAGATGATACGATAAATTTTGCTATATAAAATATTTAACTACGCAGAAAACAATTTTTACTACGACAGAAAAAGGCAAAAATTTTTAATTAGTTTGTAGATATATGATATATCTTCCGTGATGCCACGGCTTCTTCACTTGCAACTTCAGTTTCTCTTATTCAGCTGATATTTTTACTCTCATCAGGCACAAGCGAATATATAGTACATACACACGCTTTTCTGCTTCAGTTGCAATACATACAAATATTTCTTTATATTTACCTATTACAGCCTCATTAACCCATTAAGGCCGAGAACGCCCCTCCCGGTACACCGCTCTTTCACCTATCATAACTCGTGCAATTCCACGTATAAAAAATTGAAAGATACACTATTTCAAAGCTTAAGATCTCCCCTTTCCAACGGTGTACCGAAAAATGCGATAAAAAATGTTAACTATGTGAAAATATTGTTTAAATAAAAAAAAACACGATTTTTTCATAATTTTTTTTTATAAAATCAAGTTTTCAGAATGGATCTCGGTTTGCAATCCACTTGGAACCTCAATAACTGGTGGCATAATTGTCTAAGCTTTCATAATATATATTTCCGAGATCGTTTTTTTATCTCAGTATCATCAAAATGGCGCTTCAATGACGGAATTTTCGTTTAGACATTCATGAATTTTTTCCTTGAAAAGTATGGACTTTTCAAAAAAGTCAAAGAGAAGAAAAAGTTCTTAAAATCACTCGTATAATACATCAGAATTTTTTCGAAAAGTTTGGAGCAATTTTTTGAATTTTGCAAATTTTAAACATTTTCAAAATTGACCGTAATTTTTTGAAAAAATTCGAGTGCATTCTTTGCTCAGTTTTGAAAACTTTTTATTCCTGGTAAATTTTCATATGAGTTCATTGCTTTTAAGAAAACAATTCACAAGTGTTTTTTTTCTTATTTTAGTTATTTTTTTTTTTTATTTTTAATTTTTTTTTATTGATGAATTTTTCTGGAATCGATAATTCATTTCGCTACCTTTCCTGCGTGTAATTTTGAAAAACATTCGATACAGTAATATTCTTTGCAATCAATGCAGTATCTGGTAGTCCTTACACAACATCCTTCGCTATTACATTTGTTTCTTGTTCTAGTATCGTGCCTGTGAGATTTGAGATCACATATTTTCGATTGCGCCAAATACTTTCTACTCACTTCTTTACACATATCTTGCGTTTTCATTATTTTTCTATCCTTTCTGCAAAGATTGCTTATTATTACAGCGTTCGTTATTGACATTTCAATAATTCGTGAGAAAATTTTGAATGGCCACTTCTTTGAACTGACACTTGGAGAAGCTTTCTTGCATCGAAAATCGTGCAAATCCACTCCTCCCATGTACTTGTTATACGAAGAAAAAGCACAAGGGAATTCCAATTTTGATCTTTTCTTAGCAGTTCTCGAATATCTTTCCATTGGCTCCAAGGGAGTGACGCTAGCTGCCGTAGAAAGAATAGAAACTTCTTTTGAGTCAATTACACTGATGAGATTCATTCCACTGTTACGATCATAACTCGCTTTGTTCGTTCCTCGTGGTGCTTTTTTTTCAAAATCATGTTTTTGTTTCACTCTATCTTTACGAACAGTTCCTGTAGATCGTAAGCCACATTTGTTCAAGTGAAAGACTAAATCAGGACTAGTGAAATAGTTATCAAAATAGACATGATAGTCAGACAATTTTCTTTTTGAAAAGCTATGTAGAAGTGGATTAACCATTTGTAATACAACTCTGGAGCCAAGTTGACATGCGGATAAATTTATCCCAATGCTTGTATCGTTCTTACCACAATAAATATCAACGTTGAATATATATCCATTTGCTCCGCACAAGGCCCAGAGTTTGATCCCGTATCGGTCAGGTTTAGAAGGCAAATATTGCCTCAGACACGTGCGACCAAAAAATCTAACCATCATTTCATCAATGGAAAGAGCAGTTGAAAAATATCCAAATTGTTTAATTTTGGTCCTAAACAATTCCAAAATATGACGGACTTTCCAAGCTTTATCATTATCATTTTTGTCAGTAGGTTTTGAATATTTTATTTTAGATTTTATTTCACTAAACCGATCGCGCGTCATCGCTGATGAAACAGCAGAGCAGTTTTCGAGAGGGTCGGTTTCCCAATACTCTCTTTGATTCTTTCGAATATTGTAAGATGATAATAATAATATTCCTATGAATGTGTTGAGTTCTTTTGAAGATAATTTCAAATCATTTTCTTCACTGGCTTGAATAATATAATTTTTTATTTCTTCAGAGAAAAAGATTTCGAACAGTTCCACGTGTGCCATTGAAGATATTTTCTGCTTTACGGAATCAGGCAATAACAATTGATCTTTCAAATCTACAGAGTAAACTTTTTCTCCTTCACACCACGAAAAAGTATGATTTGGCTCTAACAGTTTTTGTTTTTCTGTATAACTTTCAAAAACAGATCGATATGAGACATTTGGTACATGAATTTCCGATTCAGAATTGTCTTCATCAGGTAGTTCTGATTCAGAATTGTCAGTATCTGACGAACTATCTCCATCAGTGCCAGAGTCATCTGGATTAGGTATAAAAATATGCTGTTTATTTTCATTCGAATCTGACTCTTCATCAGTCAATTCACAGTAACTCCTTTTCGCGGCTCTCCTTTTCGACATTTTTCTCAACCTACTGAAATAACTTCAGTGGAACGTCCTGTTGGTAGGAAGCCTGTAGCAACCAGCTGTATTATTCGGGCCGATTTACGGATTTTTGCTTCAATTGATGATAGTCAATTATACTCAATGACTTGCAAGATTCAAAATTCAATGTATTTCATGAATCATTCCAATGCGATGAATTTAGGTAAAATTGGATTTTCAGGCCACCTATGAACGAATGATGGGCTTCTGCGACACGATCGGCTATTCAGGATTTCGCTCCGATATAGATTGCAGTTATAAGTAGATAGTTTATTTTGTTATTTTCATCACCAAATTAGGTTTTTCTAAAAACGTATTCCTTTTCATATCTTTTTTCACCAGTACAAGCTAATTGCAGCGTGGATACCTCGGACTATACATACTGTGCAATTATTTTGACACTTGTGAATTTTTTTTTTAAAAGCAATGAACTCATATGAAAATTTTCCAGGAATAAAAAGTTTTCAAAACTGAGCAAAGAACGCACTCGAATTTTTTCAAAAAATTACGGTCAATTTTGAAAATGTTCAAAATTTGACAATTTGCAAAATTCAAAAAATTGCTCCAAACTTTTCGAAAAAATTCTGATGTATTATACGAGTGATTTTAAGAACTTTTTCTTCTCTTTGACTTTTTCGAAAAGTCCATACTTTTCAAGGAAAAAATTCATGAATGTCTGAACGAAAATTCCGTCATTGAAGCGCCATTTTGATGATACTGAGATAAAAAAACGATCTCGGAAATATATATTATGAAAGCTTAGATATTTATGCCACCAGTTATTGAGGTTCCAAGTGGATTGCAAACCGAGATCCATTCTGAAAACTTGATTTTATAAAAAAAAATTATGAAAAAATCGTGTTTTTTTTTATTTAAACAATATTTTCACATAGTTAACATTTTTTATCGTATTTTTCTGCACACCGTTAGAAATGGGAGATCTTAAGCTTTGAAATAGTGTATCTTTCAATTTTTTATACGTGGAATTGCACGAGTTATGATAGTCGAAAGAGCGGTGTACCGGGAGGGGCGTTCTCGGCCTTAACGGGTTAAGGAATTAACCTAGCTAAGACTTATGATTAGTACATAGTAGTTCAAGATAATTCGCTGAGAGTGAGAAAGATTTTTTATTCGAAAAATTTCGGCAGTGACTACGTCTTGAACCCACAACTTTCGCTTTACCAGCCAGACACCCTACTGATTGAGCTATCACTGCTTCAATGCATATATCTGAAAAGTCTGTAACTATTCTTTGTGATGTTCGTGTCACTTATAAATAATAATAATTCGAACTCTCGTATCTAGCTAATGAGTAAGAATTTGTTTCCAATAATTTTACTCTACTTGTCAATAAAATAAATAGAAAAATCAAATGTATTCTAACAAATAAATCAAATATGTACAGGGTGACCCATTTTAATGTATGGACCCGAATTGCTTCTAAACCACGACATCTGCAAAAAAATGTTTCAGACAAAAGTTGGTCAGGACAAAGGGGGCCATTTGACGGTACCATTAGTTTTGACCTTGAAGTTAATTTTGAAGGTCATATCAAGGTCAAGATGGTTCTTTCAAATGGGATCCCCTATTTTTGAGTACGGGTTTGGGAAGAGCTGAAAATTTTAAATCAAAATTGTCTTATGCAAAAATTGTTTTTGTGACCTTGGGAAGGTCAAAAATGAAGGTCAAATGTCTGAAAAAATGATTATTCGTACTTTTTCTAAATGACGTGGTTTTCTTGGTAATATTACCGTTCATAATGCTTGTGAAAGATCAATAAATTCTAAGGGTGTTAATTACTTTGATTAGCTTGACCTTGGCATCAATTTTCAAGGTTATTTGAAGGTCATAACGCATTTTTTGATTGGTAAGCCATATTTTTGACTGCAGTCCCTGTTTTATGATATTAGGTCCTAAAAGAATGTAACTTCTTACATGATGACAGAGATTTCTTAGTTTTTTAACCTAACTTTAAGAAGATCATATCAAGGTAAATTTAGGAACCTTTGTTTGATTGCTGATCCTTCTTCAGACATGAGTGGCTTTTTGTAATACAAGAAAAGCAAAACAAAAGTTCTTTTATCTTACTTTTAGCGTTACCCGGAAACAACGACGTGGACGTAGTAAGTTCTGTTTCCTTTCGTGTGCTAGATTATCGTGAGCCCCCTTGCCTCTCACGTCGGGGTGCTAGATTATCGTGAGTCCCCTTGCCTCTCACGTCGGAGTGCTAGATTATCTCGATTCCCCTTTCCTCTCACGTTCGATTAGCCACGGATTAATCGTTCGAAGTTCCCTTTCGTTTTCAGAATTTTTTTCAGAGTACAGTACCTGGTCTAGCTAATTTTTGTTTCAAGTTTCTTTAAAATGCACTCGAAAATCGCTTAATCCCTAGTCTGACGCTCGTACTGCGTTCACCACTGTTAGATTTATTTTTGATATTGCTGTATCAATAAATATGTATAAGATCTAACACAGAATGGTCCTAGCTTATTGATACAATTTCTTTTTATTAATTACGAATTAAAATAATAACTGATTGAAGGATCTGACTCAAGATTTACGAGTAAAACGTACTTAAAATTTTATTTTTTGTCTCCGAGATATTAAAGCTCAAAGATTGACCGATTTTCATTAGATGGCGAAATTTATCGTGGTACTATCATTATTCAACTACTTTTAATTGTATTATTGAAAAAAATTGAGCTTATGTTAGCCATTGATTTATTTGTAATATTTTATTTATTCCTTAAAATCTACCTCGTTATTAAATCACTATTCACACTTCTTGTACTTGATCCGGAAGAAATTTCGTAATATGGCTGATTATCCACCAACATAAATTGTTGATATGATATTAATTTTAGGAGAATGTCACAACAATTTCACCGCTGCATCAAGACTTTATGCTGTACGCTTTCCAGATAGAAGACACCCTTCTGATATGACAATAAGAACCTTAACTGAAAGAGCTCGCGAAGGACACCTTATTCGCCAACGCCGTCATCATGATTATGAAGATAATGATGTTCGAACCTTAACAATTCTCGCAGCTGTCCACTTAGATCCGCATATTAGTACTCGACAGATTGTAAGAGAAACGGGTATACTGCAAAGTACAGTTTCGAGAATCTTAAAATATTTAAATTATCACGCTTACCACATCACTCTAACGCAAGCCTTACAGCCGCGTCATATTTTAGCGCGAATTAATTTCTGCCAATGGGCTTTGCAAACCATACAAAATGATCCCTATTTTTTTCGATACTTACTTTTCTCCGACGAAGCTAAGTTTTATAGCGACGGGCAGCTGAACAGACATAACTGTCACTATTGGTCACACGAAAATCCTTACTGGTTTAGAGCTGTAGACCATCAAAATCGATGGAGTCTCATGGTCTGGTGCGGAATCGTAAACGGATATCTTATTGGACCTTACTTTTTTGATCAAAATGTTGACAGGCATAGCTACTTAGCGTTGATAAGGGACCATTTACCCGGTCTCTTGGAAAATGTTGACTTGGCAACGCGACAAAGAATGTGGCTTCAACAAGATGGTGCTGCGCCTCATTTTGCACGTATTGTACAGGACTTTTTAAATAATCGTTATGATGGCAGGTGGATTGGACGAGGAGGACCAATTGAATGGCCTGCTTCTTCGCCGGATCTCACGTCACCCGACTTTTTCTTGTGGGAGTATGTGAAAAATGTTGTTTTTGCACAACGGCCAACCTCGAGGGAGGATATGATGGAACGAATCCGTACAGCTTGCGCAGCCATTCCTCGAGAAACATTGCTCAGGACTGTGGACAGTTTTGAAAGACGTGTACGCATGTGTCTTCAAGCCAACGGAGAAAACTTTGAACAATTTATCCGTGGTTAACCGCAGCCATTGTGAGAGGCAAGAGGACTCACGATAATCTAGCACCCCAACGCGAGAGGCAAGGGGACTCACGATAATCTGGCACCCCGACGTGAGAGGCAAGGGGACTCACGATAATCTAGCACCCCAACGCGAGAGGCAAGGGGACTCACGATAATCTGGCACCCCGACGTGAAAGGCAAGGGGACGTGAAAGGCAAGGGGGCTCACGATAAACAGAACTTACTACGTCCACGTCGTTGTTTCCGGGTAATGCTAAAAGGAAGATAAAATTACTTTTGTTTTGCTTTCCTTGTATTACAAAAAGCCACTCATGTCTGAAGAAGAATCAGCAATCAAACAAAGATTCCTAAATTTACCTTGATATGATCTTCTTAAAGTTAGGTTAAAAAACTAAGAAATCTCTGTCATCATGTAAGAAGTTACATTCTTTTAGGACCTAATATCATAAAACAGGGACTGCAGTCAAAAATATGGTTTACCAATCAAAAAATGCGTTATGACCTTCAAATAACCTTGAAAATTGATGCCAAGGTCAAGCTAATCAAAGTAATTAACACCCTTAGAATTTATTGATCTTTCACAAGCATTATGAACGGTAATATTACCAAGAAAACCACGTCATTTAGAAAAAGTACGAATAATCATTTTTTCAGACATTTGACCTTCATTTTTGACCTTTCCAAGGTCACAAAAAAAATTTTTGCATAAGACAATTTTGATTTAAAATTTTCCGCTCTTTCCAAACCCGCACTCAAAAATAGGGGTTCCCATTTGAAAAAATCATCTTGACCTTGAAATGACCTTCAAAATTAACTTCAAGGTCAAAACTAATGGTACCGTCAAATGGCCCCCTTTGTCTTGACCAACTTTTGTCTGAAACATTTTTTTGCAGATGTCGTGGTTTAGAAGCAATTCGGGTCCATACATTAAAATGGGTCACCCTGTATGTAAATAAGTACAATGTTTCAAGGAAAGTCAGACAATGCCCTAGTTTCTTATAGTGCGAATTGTCCCATAAGCAGAGCTATAGTCTTTCTAGTCTTTCTTGGATAGGATATAATTCGGCCCAAGTTTCTTATAGCGCGAGAAGTTCTATAAGTCGAGCTCGAATTATAAGGAAGGAACAGTCTTGCTCAGTTAATCACAATGAGAGAAAGAACTTAGGTATTAGCCAAGTTTATTCAGACTCATGCGCTCACCTTGCAAGGCTAAAAGTGAATGCTAGCCTGTGCAAAGGTGGGCCTATTTATACACAGATTTTCCCGCTTATTTTTGCAGGAGAGATGTCATCGAACATTCGAGATACATTCGCAAATTTTGATTAATGAGTTTTCTTAATTTACAAGTAAATAATCATTAATATTAAGCTTTTTACATATGTAAGCTTTACAAAATTTGTTATTTATTGATTTTATATAATATACAATTATCGCAAATAATGTCGTCAAAAGTTATTAACTAAAAAAGTTAATTAACGTGATATTACAATATTTACAATAGAAAATTAATAAATTTTTATATAACTTTATAGTTGATTTAATTTAGAGGTATTTTCCAAAAATGAATATTTAAATTAGTTAATAACATTTGAATTATAACTAATTTTTCATATTTGTAACGGTTTTTCCTAATCTTATAATGCAATTATTAGATTATTTATCTAAGGTTCCTAAATTATAAAGCTATCATTTTCAAGTATAAAATTAATACTTTCGTTCTATATACAGCTTATTGTTTAAATAAATTATTAATTGTTTATTTACTAATAACAGTTATTATTCAGCTGTTATTAATGAAACCAATTCTTACTCATGTTCTATACTTATTCAGTTTGCATATTTACATTTTTCTAATAATTCATATTGTTAGCGTAATAAATAAATTAATTTTGCATATTAAAATTAATTTGAATAAACAGATAGATGCGTTAGACTGGTTGCAGTGATTCAGTGATATAATAAACTAGCTCATAGATAGGACCGTTATATAGCCGCCCCCTCTTGAGACTGAATGATCTATGAGAAAGAAGTCTCATGATTCAGTTCTCTATGAGCTTTTTATTATTGTTTTCTTTTAAAATTTATATTGAGGAAAAAGGATAAAGTTCCTTAGATCGGATAAATCCATCTAAGTTGATTAAATCCCTCCTTGTCTCAAAATCATTAGCACACTTTCTCCAATATTTATGTATATTGTAAATTTTTTTGGAGAGAAGATAAATCTTCTAGTGGCTAAAATTGGTTAGGATTTACAGGTAATGTCTTTTTTGTATAATACTTCGTGTGTTGACATAAATCGCAACGATTTATTGTTACAGCTACTTTTTTACGAAGTTTGTAAAAGTAGGTAAACCAGAGGGGCCTCAACTCAGAGGGGTATCAGCTCACTGAGTTGAAACGTGTGAGTTGAGGTGTGTGCATGTTCACCTCCCCCCCCCCCCCCCTGCTAATCGGCCCGTGCGCTGTCGACTACCCCCCTCCTACTGAGTTATACCGGTGCGTTCTACGCACTCCCCCCTCCCCTACTGAGTTAATCTGATGTGGCGTATACCGATACGATCTACGCACTCCCCCCCAACCCTACTAAGTTGATCTGATGTGGCGTGCGTTCTTCCCTTCTCCCAGCCTACTGCTTTGATTCCTATGCACTGCGCGCGTCACCTCCCCCTCCTCCTACTGAGTTATACCGGTGCGTTCTACGCACTCCCCCTCCCCTACTGAGTTGATCTGATGTGGCTTGATCTGATGTGGCGTGTGTTCTCTGGAGCACTTCCCCCTCTCCCACTGATTTGATTCCTATGCACTGCGCGCGTTCTGTGTTAGGCGTTTTAATTTTTTTATTGTGTGTGTGTGTGTGTGTGTGTGTGTGTGTGTGTGCGCGCGCGCGTGTGTGCGCGCATGTTTTAAAAATTTTTAGATTTATCTGAAAAAAAACGGACGGATCGGGGGATCGAACGCGCGTCCTCCGGATCCGCAGGCCGATGCTCTACCGCTAGAGCTACAGCCACTGTTACCACGGGCAATACCGTATTGTGTATACTAGCTACACGATTGATATGTGGGGGGGCGGCGGCGGCGGCGGCGCCGGCTGCTGCTGCTGCTGGGGAGGGCCCAAGCGCTAATACAATAAATTTTAATAAATATACTAATTATAATAAATATTATACATAATTATAATTATAATAATATATTGTAATATTTATTATAATAAAAATAATATATTATAATTGTAATATAATTATTTATTATATTATATTATTTATTATAATTTATATATAATTGGTATATAACGAATAATAATAATTTTTTTGATGTTCAATGTGTGCGCGCGGGCGCGCGTGTATGTGCGTGCATGCGTGTCTCATCTACCGAAGATGGTTTAATAGAAAAAACGTGCAAGTACCTGCTTACTTTCTTTTATTTGTAAACTTCGTGGTTGTAAGCTACTATAAATAGCACAGTGTAAGAATTATCGAATCTTTCATCAACCAGCATTCCAATAAAATGGATCGCTACTCTAAAGTAAAGTACTCTCGTCTTCCACAGGAAGACCCGGACGAAAATAAGAACAAAGAATCATCGACATGGAAACAAAGTATTTCCAAATTTTCGGTCAATACTAAAAATTTTCCTGAACAAAAAGGCTATCAGCAGTTCAATAACGAAAAGAAGAAATAATGATCATATTTATACATGTCATCATTGTACACCACCTCAACTAATAAATAAACATTTTTTTTCATCTAAATTCTATGTTGTATAAATTTTTTTTGTTCATAAAAAAATACAAAATTTATTATAAAAAGATGAACTGCTGCTGCTGCTGTCATCGTCAGAGTCAGCGAAGAATGTCGCTTTTTTTGGATGATTTAATAAAAAAATAAAAGAATATTTTTTTGTATCAATTGAAACAAAAAATTTTATTTTATTGATAAAAAATATATCTTATTCTACATGTTCTTAAAAAATACATATTATTCTACAAAGTATTTACTTAAAAATAAAACCGCTATAGAAATCCTTCAACGAATTCATCGCTCTCTTCCCAATCCATACAACAGCCATCGATATAAAACTTTTTTATTAATTTAACGTTTTGATGTGCACATGTCGTTACGTAGTTGCCGTTATGATTAGGGCACACGGTAGCTGATTTTAATTTTTCGAAAGGCGAATAGCCCCAATTATTCAAATCGAAAACTTTGAGGACATATCGTTCTAACCACTCTTTTTTCAAATCTCCGGAAACGAAAATTTATGTGGCATCTTTGAGTATATCTGTGATGATGAATTTATGCCCTTCGTATTTATAATCGCCAGAGTTCCATGTTAATCCATGATAGTAGAGTTCTAACCAGAGATTTTCTCGCTTATATTTCTCCGTTAGTCTTCGCCATGGAAAGGGAGGTTTGAACAAGCGTACAAGCGGTTCTTCGTTGTAGTTAAGTGGAAGTATCGCTAACTCTTTCACAGCATAAGTTTTGCCAGGCATCATGAAGCCTTGCATATCCACTACGTACTCCATTGCGATAGAAAGCTACTACTGAGCTGCTTAAGGAAAGAGTCAATTCTTTAATACCCCCCCCCCCCCTCCTAAATAAGTTTCTTCACATCTCCATTTATCGGATTATACTGAACGATGCGATCGTGTAGCATAAGACAATACGCTGTAGTTCCTTCGGAAATATTTTCTGTGGTTTCGAACTCCAAGCGCACATCTACTGGAGCAGTCTTTAATGATTCGTTTTGTTTCGAACAGTCAATCACTACGAGTGGCATGTAATTTTTATATTCGAGTTTTTTGAGCATCGGTTCGGCATCCTTACCGTAGTATACGTTTTGAAAATTGGCATACATATCGTACAACATTGCGTACTGGTTTTTACTGAAATCAATGTTGAGATTACCGTATGGATAGCACTGAGAGTTGAGGTCCAGTTTAACATTTCTGATGTTACAATGATCAAATATACTAGCGTTAGAGTTTGGTTCATTTTTTCGATTGGTTTGGAAGGCTAAGATGACGTAGCGTGGTTTCTCCAACTGATTTGTCGTTTTAACTGTCCAGACGTGATTTGTGTTTGCAGGCAGCGCTGGATATTCGTACAGTTCCCAACTACGAAAACTCATTGAAATACTTCGTTCGCTTTTTAAAAAGTCGAGTAGACGTATTTTCATTGCATTCGATGCAGTCACATAGGGCATAAGCCATTCGAGACGTGTTACATTAATCTTGAATTCTTCGTAAGCTTCAACGTCGGCCACGGTCTTCTTCGTTTGATAAACTGCATTTAAAACAGTACTCGATCTTACGAGAATTAATTCATGTTTCATATTCACTAGCACTTTGCGATAGTCCTCAGCGAATCCAAGTATGAAGCTCAGAGGAATCAAAATGTCAAAGTCGCCATTCGCATTAGTTATTTTACGGTCCACTTGTTCTAAGGTATTTATCTATCCGGCATTTTCGGCAATCAAGGTTTGACTTGGAGTGAGAGATAACCAGTTCTTCATAACGGTTATGAGACCAACGTTCTTACATTTATCTATTTCTATAGCATTCAGCTCATGCCTAATTTTTTCAAACATGTGACAAATGGCATTATTATCAAAATCAGTATTCGTTAACAAAGTGTTATTGTTGCTGCGTAATCGTCCACAAATGTGTAACGAACTGCGAGATGGTAAAAGGCACAAGTCTTGATGTTGAATTGATATACGAATCTCGTCACTATTTTTAAACGATGAATTGGTGTAAGGTTGATGAGCGTGGATCTCGTAATAAGCCAAAGATTCATTGAAGACGACAGGTGACTGTATTTCTAGAATGTTCTCCATTGTTTCGATGAAAGCAGCAGTAAAAAGAAAAAATTAGGCAATTTATTTTCCACCTGGAACTACTCTTAACCCAAGACTTTTTAGGAACTTTATGCTTTGACGTGTTAAAGCTTTCGCTTTCCGATGACGATTGATGACTGGAGTTTGTCGTGTTGACGTTTTCAATTTCAGTCGACGACTGATGATGGGTTTGCATTTTTCAATGCTTATATAGTCCCTACCACTCTTTGAATCGTAAACAATTCCCATTATACGCTTTTGAGGTGTAATCTGATGGTTATGACTTCACCGCAAAAATTAATTAAATTTCCGTCTTGATCGATGATGCGTAATTATAAATAACACAGCCCCACGGGAAAAAAAAGTGGCCTGTGCGAAAGACAAGACCATGATACCTTTACGTTTTCGAGGTCGCTGAATCTGATTCCGAGGTCCGCTTGACCAGGTTAACTCTCGTTCAAGGTCAAATTTTGTTACAGTTTCTTTGAAACTACATGAATGATAAAGAAAAAGCTGCATGGAATAGTTTCAAAGAAACTGTAACAAATTTCCTGGGTAATAAAAAAAGTGAAAACTATAAAGAAATAGTAACCGAAATGGTTACAAATTTTGGGGCATTAGGTTGCAATATGATTTTGAAATTACATTTTCTTGACTCTCACATTGACTACTTCCCGATCAACTTAGGTGCTTACAGTGAAGAACAAGGAGAGAGATTCCATCAAGACATCAAAGAGATGGAAAGACAGTATCAAGGACGATGGAATGTCAATATGATGGCAGATTTCTGTTGGAACTTAAAAAGAGAAACAGAGAAAAGGGGCGCCAAACGCAAAAGAAAACCACTCTTGAGATCGTTTCTTAATAAACGAGTGCGGTATAGCAAAGGAAAATAAATTAGAAAGATGTTTTATGAGAGTATGGATCGAGAAACATGTAAATATATCTTTTACTTTGTTTGGAATGCATTCTCTAAATTTCACATTGATTCGACTTTCAACGAGGGCCAATGGGATCAAACGGACCCCGGAATCAGATTCAGGGACCTCGAAAACATGTAAAGATACCTTGTTCACTTTGAATGTGATGCATTTTATCATTTTGACCTTGACCTGACCTTGACTCTGACCTGACCGGATTAAACTGACCTCGGATTCGAATTCAGCGACCTCAAAAACATGTAAATATACTGGTATATTTTATTTGCAATGCATTCTCTGAATTTGACCTTCATTTGACCTTGAACGAGAGCCAACCTGGTCAAGCGGACCCCGGAATCAGATTCAGCGACCTCGAAAACGTAAAGGTATCATGGTCTTGTCTTTCGCACAGGCCACTTTTTTTTCCCGTGGGGCTGTGTAATCTAAAGACTTTTTCTTAACTGGAAGATAAATCACGCGAAAGGGAATTTCAATAATTTTCTATCCAGGCGATACTGCTGGAAAAAATTCGTGAATATCGTGAACGGTGTTTCCGTTCAAGTAAGCTCCAGCGGTTATATTACACTCGACTCTCAGAGCGTTCACTCTGAGAATACTGACGGGAAGATCAGAGTTGTGAGAAACGTTTGCCTCTAATGAACGTTGTGAAAAACCCAACAATCGTCCGATAGAATTCTGCGGACGAAAATCGATAGGTTCGGAACACTTGATTGTACAATGCAAGGTGTTGTTATTTGGTTTCAAACTAAATATTATATTATTATTATCAGTACGCAGAGGCTAAGATCTCCAAAGCTATCGAAATATGTGACGTTTTTTCCGATTTTGCGATAAGCCACCCAGTGCGTTCCTGTTCCTTCGACGCCATCAAGATTGACTATAGCTGATTCGTGATAATATGGTCCAAAACTCGGTAAGTCATTTCTCATGAAGACTCCGCGAAAATTTGGTGTACTCAAAACTTTTGCATACTTCATCAAGTCGGCATTTGTGAGGGCTCTATCCGGTAAATTTATTTCGAACTTTTTTTTTTCAAACCTGATCCCAGATAAGGTTTGAGATAAAGTCCATAGCCTTTTTTATAAGGTTTGAGATACAGGCCTTTTCCCAGAGTAATGGTCTCCATCGTTTTGTTGTGTCTCTTGTTCTCTTCCAATTGCTGTTTTGCAGTCATTGCATCGTTCACGGTTTTTGCGATTCCCGCGGCGCCACCAGCTAGAGCGCCAGTTGCACTCAAGCCTGTAAAAAGTGGTATGAGGAAGGGCAAGGCTCCACCCATCTTAGTTTATATTGGCAGAATTCGTGGAACATTGATGTTTACTTTTCCACCAGCTTTTTTAACAGTTGTACGAGCTTTTCTCAAAGCAGAACCGATGACTTTGCGCGCATATTTACCCTTGGACCATTTGAATGTGACCGCTTTGATCACGCTTTTCAAATTAACTAACTTTTTCGTTTTCTTGCGTCCTTTCGTCTTGGTTTTCTTTCTTCTCTTCGCGAGACCCATACCAAACTTTAATTTTAATTTCATGGCGTTAGATATAGCGTAAGCAGCTGCTTTTTCATCAAAACTAGAATCCTTAGCGAAGACTCTTTTGATCGCTTTTTCAGCTAAAATTTTGTCTGCGATATTTCTAGCCTGGATATTTTCTCGATTTTTCGAGTACGCTATATCGTGTTGCTTGCAAGCTGCGTCGAGAGGATTGATTCCTGGATCGCCGCGAGCTAAACGTGTCTGTAACTTAGTTCCTGGTCCGCAATATTGATAGCCTGGAATATGGAGTTCAAATGGAAGTTTATTAATGATATTATTGACGAATCCTCGTCCTTTCTTTGCTCTTTGACGTTTGCATATGATCATCCCTCGACCAAGTCCAACACACGACTAACGTTTTAAACTATAAAAACAGGTATATATATAGCCATGTGGTCAGTTATCGTTCGAACTCTGTCTCGTGAGTATGAATTTCAAGAAACAAACTGTGAAACTTCCCGTAGAAAATTTTGACGTCATCGTACGGGAGGATAAGCAACTAAAGCGTCACGGAGATTTACTGCCGAATAGCATCAGAGCTATTTTTTGTGGTCCGTCCAACTGTGGCAAGACCAACAGTCTTTTGGCGCTTATCACACACCCCAATGGCGTTAGATAGTAATAAATTCAATAACATAATTGGTCCGTTATTTGGTTTGACTAAAAAAAATACAAAAGGAGGCGAGGGGCTGCTACAGACGACTGGTACGTCTTTGCCTACCTACAAGATTGCTCGAAACAATACTTCTATGGATTACGTATACTGGGATGATCCTAATGAGCTCGTTGATCGTCTTCGATTGTTATTGGCTGAGCAATCAGCTGGTAACAATAATCACACCAACGAAATTCATTTGATAATCGAAGAATTACGCGAGGGTGGATATATATACTAAAAGCACACCTATCGTTCGAACATTATCAAAATGAACGTCGACGTATTCGGACGTAAATATAAAGAGCAAGGAGTTCACGGTCTTCGCGGTCCGCCCGGTATTGGGTTCAAGCTCACGAGCGAGGACCATTACGATCTAGAGAATAAAAGATTGGAAAATCTTGTTCCTCCGCGGAAGGCTAAAGATGCTATAAATTGGGAAACTGCGGAAAACATTGTTCAGATTGCAATCAAATCTACGAGAGACGTGATTGCACGATTAAGGAGTGATCTTGAGGATTTGGGTGCAATTATCAAAGAGGAATTACCACGAATAAAGTCAAGTGTTGAAAATTTAGAAAACAGTCGATTAGATGGAAGCGGTGGTGGAGGAGTTGCACAAACCAACAAGACGTAATTATCCAAGACGAAAGTACGACGTTCGAGGTATCGATGAGACGTGGCAAGCCGATCTCGTCGATATGCAGGCCTATTCTAGACAAAATCGCGGCTATAATTGGCTTCTCACGATAATTGATCATTTTTCCAAGCACGCGTGGACTGTGCCAGTGAAAAGGAAAACAGGTCGCGATGTGACAGCGGCCATGAAATCTATTTTAGCGAAAGGTAGACGGCCAAAGAATCTTCATACGGATAGAGGCAAGGAATTCTACAATACAGATTTTCAAGCTCTCGTGAAAAAATATAATATCAATCTGTATTCTACCAATAGTTCGCTCAAAGCTTCGATATGCGAACGATTTAATCGCACGTTGAAGAACGCTATGTGGAAAAAGTTTAATCTCCGTGGGAACTACAAATGGTTCGACGTACTACCGGAGCTCACAGCTGCTTACAATAATCGCAAACACAAAACTATTGGTACAAAACCTATCCAAGTTACAGCGGCGAATCAAGCTCAAGTATTAAAAAAATTTATACAATACGTGGGAAGAAGAAAGCCAAAGTTCAAAGTTGGCGACAAAGTGAGAGTGAGCAAAGCGAAGCAAGTATTTGAAAAGGGATATACACCAAATTGGTCAACGGAAATATTTACAATTGTGCGCGTGGCACCAACAAATTCAACTACTTATCATTTGAAAGATTATCAAAATAAGCCTATCCTAGGTGGCTTCTACGAACAGGAACTTCAGAAAACCAAATATCCCGACATCTATCTAGTGGAAAAGGTTATTAAGAGGCGTGGTAATCGAGTTTTTGTAAAGTGGTTAGGATTTGATGATTCGCACAATAGTTGGATAAATAGAACCGTATTGTAGAGAAAAAAAAGAAAGACTATGTAGATTGAAGAATTAATAAATAAACACACACACATATTTTGATTTGAAAAAAATATAAAGGAAGTTTATTCTCTTCTTTTTTCTTGTTATGCGTACATTGATATACATATATTTATGCAGTTGTAAATTCTATACAACCATTACCCTTATGGTTGAGAAATAATTTAAATTTATTAGCGTAATCCGACATATCGTTGAACAGCTTTTCATTCATGATCAGTGCACTCGATACCTTGTTTGGTAGAAACAGCTGAAACTCTTCGTTCACTTCGGCTACGATTTTTGCACCGTATCGTGTTTCAACTTGTTTGAGTCTGGTGATCATATAATTGGATTCTGTGTCCAATTCACGAATCTTCATATTGGGTTTGAATTGATTACAAGCTAAATTATTCAGCTGCGCGAGATCCATCTGTAGAAAAAAACAATGATATTTAAACTCAGTTGACTTGAAACAAAACACACACACAAAATCACAATTACCTCGTGTAATTTTTTTTATTTTTTTCTAATTTTATCGACAAACCGAGCTTCCAGTAACTTTCTTTTCCTCAGTGCAAGTTGACTAAGAATGAAATTCGAAGACTGCTGCTGTTGCTGCTGCTGCTCGCTACTCGTCGTCAACGTTGCTGGTAACTTTGTCTCGAGGAGAATGAGCTGCAAAGCCTGGGGTGTCGATTGATATAACCCGTCCCCCACTCCGCTCTTTTTCGGCGACGGCGGCTCGACAGCGGCGGCGGCAGCGGCTCGACGGCGTCGGCTGGCGTCTCGATGGTGGTGGCGGCGCCGGCGGCGATTTTTATTGGCTCGACTGCGATCGTTCCCAATGCCTCTATCCGCCCCTCCCTCTCCACCAATGGTATGCCGTAATGGCCCCAAGGTAGCGTATCGGTGGTTCCGGGTAGCAAGAAGCGTTTATCGTCGTGCGCGCTGAGCGCGATCTTTGTTTGTCTCTCGCTGTACAACTGATGATGGCGCGATCTGATGGATTTTTGCTGTCGGCTCAAAATCACGTTTTCTCGGAGACATTTGACGTAGTCCGCGAACGTAATCGTGGTATTCAGCACCGAATTCTTGATCCCTTTTGCCTTTCTTTATCGCATCTCTATTCGGAACTCTCACGCTGTACATTTTGCTTCTGACCTCGAACTCGAGCATAAACTCCGGCGTTCTCGTCCTTCATCTTGCCGACCACCCTCTTATTGGCTTTGGGAATCGCGAAGCGATTCGGCTCTGGAAAATTCGACGTATCGAATTCGCGAATATCACGACGCATGACCTCGTACATGTCTACATTGGTGATCTCGTACACGAGACTGTCCGTGTCGGTGTACAGAAGCTTGCACCGCTCCTCGCCAACGGCAGCACCGCGCATGTAGTCGTAGTGGAATCGATACACGAGCGTCTTGGACAAGTCGAGAACAGCGAGACCTATGTAAATGGGTTTTCTCACGGTGATTTCCGTACGCAACAGTTGAATCTCCACCAGTTCGTCGTCGAAAATGTCGCTACTGTGGAAATTTGTTCGAGCTATCAAAGCCTCGGTACCGTATCGCCCCTCCCACTTGTTCACCAACTTCACGTCGATGCGGTTCTTCTCGTTTTCCATGGTCTTGCCGTATACCGCATTGTTGAACAGTTTGTACAGCATTTTTTGGAATTCGTTTGCCGCTCGCTTACGCAACTCGCTATTCAAATCGATGTACGTCTTGAGCCATGGACTCTGCTTAAAATTTAAGACCCGATGTATCTTCACGAGGTGCAAGCCATGCCCTATTGCTTGTTTTAGAGCACTGTAGTGGATTACGTAACGCTCCTTATTATGGAGAGTCGTCATGAGCTTTTTCTGTTTGGATCCCGGAGCGGCTTTGTGCTCCGGACAAAATGGCATATCTCTGTGCGCATCGTGAATTTCTTCTGGATACTCCAAATTCACCTCGAGTATGTAACCGAAGGCTGAGTCATCGGGAATATCGAAGGAAAAGTTGGCGGCGGCGTCAATGTCGTACCATTCGAAATCACCGAGTGGTAGTGGCTCGGTCATACTCCAACCGTAAAGGTTATTGACGTCAAAATACATCAAATATTTGTCATCTTTCTGTGGATCGTAGTTGTCGTCGTCGTCCATGTATGGATTGTTCGCGGCAGCGTACCTATTGCAACACTGGCTAACTCCACCGCGAATGTCGCGCTCGACAAACATGAGCATGTCGATATCCGTCAAGAGCTCCAACCTTACACCCATATACTTCAACATGGCGTCCCAACTCAATCCGGGCGTCGTATAGTAGTGGGCCGGATCCAAACGATACGCCGTTCGACACTTGGCTCAGAAATTTTCAAAAACTTCGGCCAACAAGAGAACGTCCGTCTTGAGATACAAATCCGAATTGTTGCCGAGATCGGCGATGTTGAACGTTCTCCAAACGTTCTCCGCCTGACTGTACTCCTCGTCGCTGATATCCGAATCGTAGACTGCTGTAAAAATCTTGCTTTCGTGGAAGCGTCGTCGTCTCCCCGAGTTTTGTAAACGACGACACATAGTCATACGGAAATACACCTTTTCTCTTGAGTAGGGCAATCTCCAGCAGTTTGTATCCGTCATCTTGCTGAAAATGTCGCTCTAGAATATCGTGTTTTTCCAAGTACGACGATAGTTTGTCGAGCGAAGACGCCATAAATCGATACGAATCGACGAACCGCAGCTTTATATCGGTACCTTCCACGTACTTCGTAAAAGATATGTATTTTTCCTTGGTTTGAGGAATGAGGCTCACTCGACCAGGAAATTCGTTCGCGATTTCCCGGATAAATCGATGCGCATCGTATCCGCTGAGATTGTGAAAAAAAACGGGTATAGTTCGCGATTCTTGATAAGCAATGTTACACGTGCTGTGAGCAGCTCCACGATACTTTGCCGTAAAGTGACAATGATCGCGAACTTTTCTGTCTTTTTTTTTTTCTCGACAAAAGGCCTATTACATATATGACATAGCGTAGCACGAAGAAAGCTAAATGCCTCTTAAAAACGTTAAACTTCAAATAAAACTTTAAATTTTCCATAGGCTGCGGGCTTCTGTACAACTCTTGCAGATACTTGGCCAAATCGTGAAGATTGCGAACGAACCACTTGGCCGGACCAACGTCATCGACGGTTTGCTGTCTGTAGCTTCGATAACGCGAAAGAGAGTCATCGTAGCTACACTTGACGAAAAAGCCAACGCTGTACGGTTTGTGACGTTGATAGATCCGCTCGTCGTTAGACACCGCTTCCAAAAGACTCTAAAAATCGGCGTACACGACGAACGGTACCGCGCACTCATTTTTAAAGTTTTCAAATTGTAAATATTTATCCTTGACACTGGGAAGCACAATTTTAAACATATTCACATTTTTACAGTCGATGTCGTGCGTTTTCAATCTCTCTTCAGTTAGAAAATAGTGCAAGCAACGATCGTATATGTACGACTTACATTTGCGAAATGACAACTGTCGATACATCAATCGAGATAAGTCTTTTATCCAAACGTAGTGCACTTTGTATGGTATACCGGGACGTTCCATTTGTTGCTGCTGCTGCTGCTGCTTTTCGTTCATATCGATATAATAATTTTCCACTAGAAGAAGATTCACGTGCCTGTCTTTTTTCTCATCGGTCAAATGTTGTGGCAACACATCGTAGGATCCATTATTCAAATTTAAAAAGTACACGTTCACTGAAACGTTGTTTTGCTTTTCAAATTTTACGACTTCTTTCGGGTGTACCGGAAATGATAGATTTTTGAAATTATATTTATCTTGATGAGCAGTATAGGCAGTGACACGGCATGCATTCCTTGCGACTGGATGTAACGCCGAAAGGATGGCCCATTTGAAGCATTCGTTATCGTTGTTCCGCACGTTCATACAGGCTCTCTTACTTTTAATAGGCTTGGGCAATTCAACCTAAGAACCAGCTCTCATAGGATTGTACTTGCTGATATTTACGGTTAAGTTTAATATAACGTGAAGAGACCAGCCTGAGTCTTGCTCTTGAAATTCTTCCGTGCTCTTACTGATTGGTTGTAAAACGTTTTCGACGAACCACTCATCTATGTCTGTGGTTAGGTATATCGGCGCCATCTTCGTATTGAAATGCTTCACATCGAGCTTTTCATCGCAATTATTCTTTTCGACTGCATACTCGGCATCCAGTACGGCATTAACTTTTAAAGAACTATGTTTCTTCAAGGTCTCCTTAATTTGAGCATGGAATAATGGTTTGGCATGCCTCAAAAACGCATTCAAATTCAGATGTTTCAGATTGGTTATCACACCAATCTTTATTCTGCCTTTGAACACACTATTGATGTCGTTCCAGCGAACTGTTGAGTCTTGAGCTGGATTTACAACAGCCGGTGTAGTAGTAGTAGCAGTAGTAGTAGTAGTAGTAGTAGTAGTAGTAGTAGTAGTAGTAGTAGTAGTAGTAGTATTCCGACAGCAACATTTTACCATCTATTATTAGCAATTTTATCAGTCGTAAGTAAATTTATTATATATTTATTTTTAATTATTATAGTCTTATATATTGTATTTTTCAGCTTCATTCAATCATGGTCGATCCTGCTCAAAAATTGAGGATTAGCTAGCTGCTGCAGGGAGTGATCGAGGTAAGAAATTTTACTTTTTATAATTTGCTTCCTATAAATATATATATATATAAATATTTGTTTGTTTTTTAGTTGCAGCAGATATTGGAGTTTTCTGAGCGCTCAGCAAGACAGCGGGCTGAGGCCCAAAGAGACGCTTTTCAAAGGGCTTCAGTCGAAAGGGCTGCAGCCGAAAAAGCTGCAGCTGAAAGGGCTGCAGTCAAGAAAGCTGCAGCCGAACAGGCTGCAATCGAAAAGGCTGTCGCCGAAAAGTCTGCAGCTGAAAAGCCTGCAGCCGACAAGTCTGCAACCGAAAAGGTGATGGTGGAAACAGCGAGGAAAAGGAGGAATCCCTTTGCGTCGTTACCCCCCGAAAAAAAATTTTTTAAGGTATAATTTTTTTTATTAATCATATCATTAATTATAAAATTAACATTTTAAAAATTATTTTTTTTTTTTTCAGATAAACGATGTTGCCCGAAAGTCCTTATGTAGTATTGAAAATACCCTTACAAGGGTAAAGTCTACTGCCGCTGACATCACCACCACCACTACTACCGCCACCACTACCACCAATGCCATCACCATCACCACCACTGCTGCCACCGTCACCGCCGCCACCACTACTACCACCGCCACCACCACCACTACCACCGCCACCAACAAGCGTAAAATAAAAATGAAAAAAATAGAAACTGTAAATATAATGTATCCCGGAATGATTCGAAGGCCAACACAACCTTCCAAACCATACGGTAAAAAAAAATTAAAAAAAAAAACATCATGTAAATAAATAATTGTAATATTATATTTAATAATTATATAAATAAATAAATTACATAACAAAAAAGTGTCTCTCTCTCTCTCACTCTCCTCCGATAGTAGGGTGCTTAGTTAGTAAGCTTATGCTGGCTGAGTCTAGGCTCACGGAGAGGGGGTAGCGTCTCTAGCTGCTTGCTAGGAGCGTGCATAGTATAGTCCTTGGAGAGGAGGTAACGTCTCTTGCTGCTTGCTAGGAGCGTGCGCCGTATAGCCCTTGGAGAGGGGGTAGCGTCTCTAGCTTGCTAGACGAATAAGCTGTATAGTGAGGATGATGCTCCCTCTGTCTCTCTCTCTCTCTCTCGCTCTCCTTCGATAGTAGGACATGTGGGCCCTTGGAGAGAGGGTAGCATATAGCTTGGTAAGCTATATGCTGCTCTCTCTCTCTCTCTCTTTCTCTAAGCAAGCGCTATAGTATTTTCATTAGATTTCGGGAACCTTTCAACCTCACAGTTGATTTTATTCGAATATTAATTAATAAAACTTATAGAATTTTCGTTTAATTATTAATTTATTGTTCATTCAACTATACATTAAATATAATACAGTCTGTCTATAATCTTTATTTTCAGTAGTTAACATCGCTATATTGAAAAATTGAGTTGAATTTTTATATGTAATATTGTCAACTTCATCAATACCTTCCATTTCAGATTGCTTCAGTCTAGCTTTTATCCATGAAAACAATCTTTGTGCATTTGTAACGGCACATACAAAGTTAGCTTGTTTATTATAATGATATGTACATATTGTTTCTAATGGGTAAGGTAATGCGCTCATTGGTTGACATCTCATCTCGCTTTCAAGTTCTAAAATTTTTCTAAAAAAGGAAAAAAATTTTTAATTAATAATGATTTTAATTTCTAACAAAAAAAATAAAAATACTTACTTTTCAGGTAAAATTTTTTGTAACCATTGTTTCTTTGTTAATCCTTATACATAAATATTTCTAAAATTATTTAAATGATTGTTTAGTACACGTGCTAAATTTTTATATGGAATAAGACCGGATCTCCATAATAAACCATGAGGACACGTCTCTAAGAAATGATTCACTTTTCGATACTTGAAAGGAAGTTGAAACCAATGATATGGTGGTTCGAAGAAAAACACAGTTGGAACAGTATCTACATCTAATGGTAGATATGCGAGTTCTTTACAAACAAAAGTCTCGTTTAAACTTTGAAAGCCTTGAAAATCTATTACGAAATCCATTTGAAACGATGCTGAAGTTAATATGAACTCTACTAGTTCCCAAAACCATTATGAGAGTAGAGGCACATGTTTGTTCTATATAAAGCCTATACCTCACTATTCGAAAGTAGAGGGCGCCATAGTCACCATACCTCACCAATCGAAAGTATAGGGCGTCATAGTCACTATATAGTATGGTTATAGGTAGTTTTTATTAAATTCCAACAATATATATAATTTATTTTCTTTTTTATTGAAAAGCATTGTATACACTGATTACATAATGTCTTGTTAATTTCAAACTAATTTTTTAACATCACCACTTGGGTCATATTGTACAATACGATCGTGTAATATTAAGCAGTAGGCTGCAGTATCTTCAGGAAAATCAGTTCGAGTTTCAAATTCTAGGCGAACATCGACTGGCGCACTTTTTAATGTTTCATTTTGTTTGGAGCAGTCTATAACTATTAGCGGCACTTTATTAATGAAATCTTTTTTATTGAGTAACGGCTCGTTTTCTTTACCATAATAAGTGTTTTGAAAATTAGTATACATATCGTAGAGAACAGCATACTGATTTTGATTGATATTCAAATAGAGATTTCCATACGGATAGCATTGTGAATTGAGGAATAGCTTCACATTACTAATATTACAATAATCAATATTACTAGAATTAATACTCGCCGAACTTTTACGTTTAGTTTGAAAAGCTAAAATAACAAAGCGAGACTTTTCCAATTGATTGAAAGTCTTAACACTCCAAACATGCTTTGATCTACGTGGTAATTTTGGATACTCATACATTTCCCCAGTACGATAACTCATTGTAATTGCACAATCTCGTCCGATCTGATTGAATAATTTGATTTTTTCTTTGTATGCAACCATCACATATGGCATCAACCATTCAACCTTAGTTAAACTAATTTTTGTTTTTTCTGAAGCAGCAGGATTCCCTATTGGAGCACACAAAATAGCATTCAAATTATCTCTTGATCTTGTGAGAATAAGTTCATGCTTAACATTGACTACAATTTTCCGATAATCTTCAGCAGAGCCTAACAATATACTAAGAGGGATAGTCACATCAAAAAAACCTTGAGCATTACATATTAAAACTTCATTGTTATTACCATTCCATTCGGCATTTTTAGCGATAGAGCTCTGACATGGATTGAGTGAAAACCAATTTTTCATGAGGCTCGTTAAGCCTACATTTTTCACTTTATCAATTTCAATAGCATTTATTTCATATGGTATTTCCTAGAACAAATGACAGAGGGCGTTGTTGACTAATAAAGTGTTCTCCACTAGCGTAGTACCGACCACAAATATGAATCATACTGCGTGATGGAAGCAGAGATAAATCTTGATGTTGAATTGCTATATGGATTTCATCACTATTATTCAAATATAATAATGAATAAGGCTGATGCGCATGAACTTCATAATGAGCTATACACTCATCGAAAGCGACACCTGAATGAATGTCTAGAATTGCCTCCATATTGTTCTTATTGTTTTATACAGAACACGAATATGCACAATATTTTCTTCCACGATTTTCGACGACTTTTAGTCTCAAGCTTTTCAGGAATTGAATGTTCTGAGGTGTGAGCGGTCTGATAGCTCGCTGTTAACTGGCTGCTGATTGACATTTTTGTCTTTTAATATAGCCTCGACCGCTCTTTATATTGTAAATGATACCCATTACTAAGATATCGTCTTTAAATGTATTCGCATTGTGATAACTTCTCCTCGAAAGTTAACTAGATTTCCGTCTTGATCAACTATACGAATTTGAAAATGATCAATGCTCCTCACAGTGACTGGAAGGTAGTTGACGTGAGAGGGAACTTCTATAATCTTATATCCAGGTGGGACTGCTGGGAAAAATTCATGTATAGTATGTACTTTGCGATCGTTTATGTAAGAGCCTGTAGTAATATTACACTCTACACGTAAAGCATTGACTTTGAGTATAGTGACGGGTAAATCAGAACTATGTGTTTCATTTTCAACGAGCGTGCGTTTAGTGAAGCCTAAAATTGATCCAATAGAATCTTCTGGTTCAAAATGTATTTTTTGACTGCACTAAATGACACTACGTAAAGTATTATTATTTGGTTTTAGGCTAAACGATATACCTTTAGGTGTTACTTCGTCTATGAGAAAGCTTTCAATATCTTCTATTTCGTAGCTACCAGTCGGTAAAGTGATAGCTTCTTGACCTTCAAGGTAAAATTTATTATAACCAACGTCAATGTTTGGTATTGAATTAAACGTCAATAGCTCAACTAGACCAAGAACGTATTTTTTGTTTGCTATCAATTCGATCGGTGGAAAATAATATGATTCGAGTACGGATGATGTTCCTGAGAGACTCAATGTTAGTGTATTCTCCAGGACAGATTCATATCAAATGACAGTCATTTGTCGAATGAGTATGTTTTATACTAGTTGTCTTTTCTATAGTTTGTTTACAAGAAATATGAGACAAAGATGGCCGCAATTATATGTATTAAAATCTTGATATCTAATATAATTATACATGATTCTATTAACTTTGAGATAAAGCAATAGATATATAGACGGCTGTAGATTACCAAAACTATCAAAATACATAACCTCATCGCCTTTCTTTTTATATGCTATCCAATGAGTACCTGGCCCGCGTTTATTATCCAAATTTACAATAGCTGTCTCTTGATATCGATGTCCATCGGTCGGTAGAGCATCACGCATAAAAACACGTCGAAAATTTGCAATTTTTAGTATTTTAGCATATTTTCTTATATCATGATCTGTCAGTGCTCGATTAGGTAAAGTTATTTCGAGCTTTTTTTTTTAAACCTTTTCCACTTGAATATGGTTTCAGATGAAGACCATAACCTTTACGATGTGATTTCAAATAAAGTCCTTTACCAATAGCAATAGCTTCCATAGTTTTATTGTGTCTGAGCTTCTTTCAATTAATTTTGAGCGGCCTTAGCACTGTTAACGGCTTTTGCTATTGAAGCTAAAGCTCCAGTTTCGCTCAAAGCGGCAAATAATGGAATTAAAAAAGGAAGAGCTTCACCCACTTTACTAGGAATTGGTAGAATACGAGGAATATTTATTTTTCTTCTTCCTCCAGCCTTCTTCACAGCTTCTTTAGCGCCTTTTATAGCCGAACGAATGACAAAGAGTGATTTATTACTAGGTACAACACTTCTCGAGGCAGCGTTAATAATTTTTTTCAATGTAATTGATAGATTTTTACTTTTTACATGTGTCTTTCGTCGCTGTCGTCGTTGTTGGCGATTTTTTAATCCCTTACCTCGTTTCTTTCCTCGTTTTAAAATTGTAAAACCCATACTAAGTTTAATTTTAACTTTCATTATGTTGGCTACAGCAAACGCAGCAACTTTCTCAACAAAACTACTATCTTTCGCTTGCACTCTATCCCAGGCTTGTTTATCTAGAATTTTGTCGGCTTCGTTTCTCGCCTCAATGTTCTCTCGATTTTGAGAATAAGCAATATCGTGATCTTTACAAGCAGCGTCTAGCGGATTTTTTCCAGGATCACCACAAGCAAGTCGTTTTTTCAATTTAGTTTCCGGGCCGCAATACTGATAACCAGGCAAATGAGCTTCGAATGGTAAGTTATTAATGATCTTATTCACTAAGCCAGCACCACCAGTCTTTCTTTTGTAACAAATGATCATACCTCATCAGAAGACAAAGTCTTAATGAAACTAAAAATATATAAACATTCTTTTTATAGTTAGTAGTCTCATTCGTCGTTCGATCGGTGATTAGAAAACAATATAGAGTAACCACTTAAGTTGCAAGTCATAAATTTTGATAATGTGGTTGAGACGGAAAAACGAGAAAAAAGACATGGTGAACTACTGCCTGACAGTATACGAGCAGTTTTCTGTGGTCCTAATAACTGTGGGAAAACTAACTGTTTGCTAACACTAATCACACATCCTAATGGACTTAGATTTGAAAACATTTATGTTTATTCAAAGTCTCTCAACCAACAAAAGTATAAGTTTTTAAAAGATTTATTAGAGCCTATTAATGATATAGAGTATCATGCTTTCAGCGAGCATGAGACAGTTGTTTCACCAGATAAAATACGACCAAATTCTATCATGATTTTTGACGATAAAGCCACTGATAATCAAGATAAGGTAAGAGCATTCTTCTATATGGGATGACCTAAAAAAGTAGATAGTTTCTATCTCTGTCAATCATACGCTCCATACCAAAGCATCTCAATCGGGATAATGTGAATTTACTAGTTTGTTTCGACAAGATGACGTAAATATTAAACATATTTACAACGATCATGTTAACTCAGATATGACTTTTGAGAAGTTTAAAGCAATTTGTTCAAAATATTGGAGAGACGATAATCATGGATTTATAGTTATTGATAGAGATAGACCAATCAATCATGGACGGTATAGAAAAGGATTCGATTCTTTTGCTATAAATATAGCGGAGTGAACGAATGAAGATTGTTTAACTTTAGAAATTGCCAGCGTCAACATGGCTAATTTTGAAAAAGAAAAGAAGATGCTCGAGCAATTATCTGAGGCTCGTGATACCATCAGGCGTAAGTATCAACTAATAAAACGTGACAAAGCTGATTTAGAAAATACATTGAATGAAACTTTTAAATCTATGGTTGATCCATTGAAGAAACTTGTGGAGGTAGCTATTGATAAAACTAACGATAATACTGTACAGGAAACGAACAAGGAGAAGAAAATTACGTTCGATAAAGTTTTCTAGTCAAAAACAACAGCTGACACTCCTTATAAATCTCGATATTTCAATAGTACTATTAATGACTTAAATTCTACATTGCCACCGCTTGATTCTACATTTGAATCCGCTATGTCTATTGCTGATGCTACTGATGATGGTGATGAAGACGAATTTAGTAAGACTAGTGAATCAACACTTGATAGAACTGCAATAAATTTAGACAATGTTAGTTCAAATATAACTACAAAACAACAAAAACAGCTATTGGATGACCCGATTGTAGGAAATTATATTCGACTATTGCATGAACCGCAACAGAAAAGTAATTTAGACAAGACATTTGGCGTTCGCTTGCGTGAAAATACATACGAGGTGTGATCAAAAAGTAAGGTGAATTTTTATTTTTCTCAAAAAATATTTATTTATTCATCAATTTTTATTTTATCTCCTTCAAAGTAATCCCCCTCGGATATAATGCACTTGTGCCAACGCTTTTTCCAATACTCAAAGTATTTCAAAAAATCATTTTTTGTGATCTTGTTTAGTTCATCCTTCGATGCCGTCTTTATCTCCTCAATCGTGGCAAAACGCCGTCCTTTCATGGGCCTCTTCAGTTTTGGGAACAAGAAGAAGTCACAGGGGGCCAGATCTGGGGAATACGGTGCCTGTGGCATCGTTACTGTGTTGGTTTTAGCCAAAAATTCGCGCACAAACAACGATGTGTGAGCAGGGGCGTTATCATGGTGCAAAAGCCAATTTTTATTTTTCCACAAATTCGGACGTTTCTGGCGGATTGCTTCGCGCAAATTGCGCATAACTTGCAGGTAATATTCCTTATTTACTGTTCTAGCCTGTGGTAAGAATTCATGATGCACCACGCCCCTGCAGTCAAAGAAAACTGTAAGTAAAATCTTTACATTTGATCGAACTTGGCGTGCTTTTTTTGGTCTTGGTGATCCAGAATGCCTCCACTGGGACGATTGAGTCTTAGTCTCGACGTCATAACCATGTTTCGTCACCTGTTATAACCCTGTTGAGTAAATCTGGATCATCGTTGACGTCATTCAGTAGCTCTTGGGCGATGCTCATGCGACGTTTCTTTTGGTCCAAATTGAGCAATTTCGGAACAAACTTCGCTGACACACGTCTCATGTCTAAAACACTCGTCAAAATTGATTGGCACGAACCAAATGAAATGCCAATATCATCAGCAATTTCTCTAATGGTAATTCGACGATTTTCCATCACTATTTTCTTCACTTCTTCAACATTCTCATCAGTTGTTGATGTGCTGGGGCGTCCAGAACGAGGTTCGTCGTCGGTGTCTTCTCGGCCTTCTTGGAAGAGTTTATACCACTTGTAAACATTTTTTTGGCTTAAAGTAGACTCACCGTATGCCACTTTCAGCATTTCAAGTGTTTTGCAACATTTGATTCCATTTTTCACACAAAATTTAATGCAAACTCTTTGATCCATGTTTTTAGACAGCAGCAAATCGTGGAGCACGCAAAACACTTCTAACCTTGATGCCTCTCACAAACAAACCAAACATACTACAAAGCTGAAATTTGGAACGTATGTTCTAGACGAGTGTACCGACATAACCAAATAAAAAAGTCGAAGACCGAACGGACGTAGCCCGCTAAATTTCAAAATTCACCTTACTTTTTGATCACACCTCGAATGTCATAGGCAATTCTCCAATTTCTTTCCAAAACGATAATGTGACTGTGAATGATAAAGCATTCAGCAAGACGTCTGGATTAATGGAACTTCTCTTTCGTAAAAAACTTAATTCTAAATTAATCAGTTCATCGGATATTGAAAATTATATAAAAATTCTTGAAATCACTAACGCTCATCGTAAGAGATATGAAACAAATGGAGAATATCGCAATAAGCGTGTAAATAAATTCAAAAAGTACATTGGTCCAAATTTATCTTTAAGTAGTAGTGCTAAGAAGCGAAAATTGATTATTGATGGAAGAGGTCTTTTTCCTAACTATAAAATAGCAAGAAAAGGAACATTATTTGATTATGTATATTGGGATGATCCAAATGAGCTCGTTGATCGATTGAGATTGCTTATCGCCGAACTAACCGCTGGTAATCCTAGTCATATTAATGAAATTCTTTCAATCATTGAAGAATTACGTGAAGCTGGCTATATATATTAAGAGAATCCTAAATATTCCTCAGCAATAAAATGAGTATTGATGTGTTTGGACGTATATTGAAAAAAAAGGAGGGTAATCAAGGTCCTCCTGGTATAGGGTATAATATCACTAAAGACGGATAATACGACGCGAATGACAAAAGAATTTGTTATATAGCCGGTCCTCAGGAGAGTAACGATGCTGTAAACTTATGAACGTTGCAAAAAACTAGAGAAGCTAACGTCGCTACGCTTACGACTACAATAAATAATCTGCAAAAAACTAGTGAAGCTAACGTCGATACGCTTACGACTACAATAAATAATCTTAAAAAATATTTAAATATAATAAGAATACAATTAAGATCGTATGGAGAAGCGATTCAATATTTACAAACAAATAATAATGATAATAAGGAGAAAGAAATAAGGATTACGCCGTCTGACTATTCATTTATTCAATTATAATAAATAAATTGAAATAATGAAACATCAAAGAGTGGTGGATGAGTTACATAAACCAGCACGTCGAAACTATCCTCGTTGAAAAGTTGATATACGCGGAATAGATGAGACGGGCAAGCTGATCTTGTTGAGATGCAAAGCTATTCTAGAGAGAATAAAGGTTTTCGCTATCTATTAACTATTATAGATACGTTCTCTAAATATGCTTGGGGAGTTCCAGTAAAATAGAAAACTGCTACATATGTCACTAACGCAATGAAGTCTGTATTAAAAAATGGTCGCATTCCTAAAAATCTCCAAGTGGATAGAGGCAAAGAGTTCTACAATACAAATTTTCAAAGTCTAATAAAAAAATATAAAATAAACCTTTATTCTACTTATAGCAATCTTAAAGCATCAATTTGTGAACGTTTCAATCGAACACTAAAAATATTATGTGGAAAAAATTCAGTTTAATAAGAAATTATACGAGTAAGTATTATAAGTGGATTGACTTTCTCCCCAGTTTAATAGAATCTTATAATAATCGAAAACATTGCACAATAAATATGAAACCTAAAGACGTGACTAAAGAAAATGAAATGCAGGTCTTGACACTATACTCTTACGATCATCGTCTTTTCAAAAAACCGAAATTCCAGGTAGGAGATAAAGTGCGAGTGAGCAAGTCTAAACACGTTTTTGAAAAAGGATATACGCCTAAGTGGTCTACAGAAATTTTTACTATTCATCATATTTCGAGAACTAAACCTGTAACATATCATCTACTAGATTATCAAGAAAATCCCATTGTTGGTAGTTTTTATGAGCAAGAACTATAGAAAGCTATGTATCCTGATATTTATCTTGTAGAAAAAATTCTCAGAAGACGGGGTAATGAAGTCTATGTAAAATGGCTTGGCTTTGATAATACTCACAATTCTTGGATAAATAAGGAGACTATACAACAATTAATTACAAATATAAATTTATATGTATTGTGACGTTAAACGTCAAATTAGCGCTAATAATATAACCTAATTGCTGCCTGCGGGGGCAGCACCTACCGGGGAGACGAAAAACGTAACGAAGGAATTCGGCACGCGAGCAGACGGAACGCGTGCGATTGAAATTGAACCAGTGGAGCACTAATCATCAAGGTATTCGCCGGTAGTCACGTCGTCAGCTGCCGATACAGAAAGCGCCAAGATCACGATCCAGGATTGAAGTGCCTGAACGAGTGCGGACCTGAGCCAGAGGAGAGCGTCATTCCCCGCGACAGCGAGAGTGTGTGTGAGGTTCGCCATCGAGGGCGGAACCACGTACGCGCGAATTCGCGAGCCGCGACGAAAGAACAGACAAACTTTTCCGCAGTGCAAATCGTGCATTCTTGTCTTCGAACGTCTGCTAAATAAAGGTAAGCTGGCCAGCTCAATCTCGCGATCGCGATTGCATGCGTAATAATTAATTCCTCGTGCTCAAAGCGTGCATGTAATAGCTCTGTTAACAAAGAGCAGCGAGCGTCCTGACACTGCATGTTGTTGTCGAGCGATCGCCGATGTAAACGTAAACACGCGGGCCGATTCTGATGTAGTATTTGAAAAGACAATAAAGGCTTTCGTTCGTGATATTTAACAAGTGCTTTCGGCTCGTTTATTCCATATTGCTTTCGCTCACATTTGTAGTTAATTGGTTGACTGACATCTGTTTCCCTCTTGCTTTCCGACTAACGTATCGAGCATAGGTAATTACGCGCGCCCTTCGGTGGAATTGCGCGAATAAAGTAATTAAACGGTACCCACCCCGTTACAGTATCTAGCTTGTATTTAAATAAATAATTGTTTTCATTTATAAATATTACATTGTTTTTTTTTATTTTAAGGATAAGAGCCCCAACCTTCGCTCTTACCTGTGAGGTACTTCCATTTTTTATATTCGACACTAGTGAGTCCATTAAGACAAGTCGAAACCTGCTTTAATAGAAACACTAATGACTCATTTACCTCTCCAGAAAATAAATTTATATAATACAATTTTTAATGAGAACTAATAAGATATACAAATACATTTACTTAATATTAAATTGAAATCGATCACATCCATAATATTGAATAAATAATGCATATTTTTGTACTCTATCAGAAAGATAAATAAAAAGATCCAAATTATCGCTCTTGATATTCGGTCCGGTAGATCAATTTCGAACTCACAATCGAGTTCAAGAATAATTCGAGATTCATCTTGTCTCATGAATGTTATTAGATAATTCTCATCTTCATGCAATTCATAATGACTTTTTTCAGGAAGTATATCGAAAAGCTTCATTCCAATATTATTCAACATTTCAAAATTCATCTTGCTGTAGGTAAAGAGATCTAGAATGTTACGTATTCTTCTTCTAATACTACTTCTACTACTACTACTTCTACTACTGCTGCTGCTGCTACTACTGCCACTACTGTTACTACTGCTACTACTGCTACTACTCGATTCTTGAGGCAGAATGAAGCTCTTCGAGGCTCACAGCTCTTTTAAAACCTTTCCCCACTACTTTGGTTTTCGAGCCGCCACAACCGCCTCCCTCTACTTCAAATTAGATTTCCATTTTATTTAACATATATATAGTGTGATGATTTTCTAATATAGGACCAAGCATTCTATTCATCATCAATATACGTTTCTTAAGTAATACTCGTAATATAACTTTATTCAATTCAGCAATACGTCTTTGGAAACGTTCGTGATCTCGTGCTATTTGCTCCCAAATACCTTTTCTAGAGTCTTTTTCTTCATATGGAAGATGATGTATCTTAACATTCTTCGCAAACCATACATGCTTAGAAGAGGAGTGAGATCTCCTGTTGTCTCTTATAGCTGGCATGGCTAAGCTTCTACTACTACTTCTTCTTCTTAACAATGCTTCGAACAGAATGGTATTCCTATTAACATCTTATCGATATTTTAGAATATAACCCCACTACTTCGCTTATCGAGCCGCCGAAATCGCCCCCCCCCCCTGTTTCTTATTTGTTTGTTAGGGAATGGTGAGAGCTCCAACCATCGCTCTCACCTATGAGGTGCTACCACTACTAATATTGCTTATGAGACCTTTGCACTAAGTCGAAACTCGGCAGAAAGAACGCATAAGTAATTACTTCAACCTCTCCAAAAAAAAAAAAAAAAAGGATTTGAAGGAATAATTAAATTAGGATTAAAGACATAATTAAAATTTTAAATATAAATTTATTTACTATCTATACATTTACACATTATGCTAGATTAATTTTTAAATTCAAAATTCGAGCCTTCTCGATGGTAAATAAACAACTCCTTTTTTTCCATAGTCTCGAATAATTTCTTCAACATATCTTCATCGTTTTCTAACGCTAAGTTTACTCGCTTAGGTAGAAAAATTTCGAATTCGTCGTCTACTGTTATAACAACACTGAATCCATAACGAGTATTAAGCCATCTTAATTTCGTTATCATGTAGGTGCAGTTATTTTCTAATTGTGCCATCGTTTTTCTTGGTAAGAATGCCGATTTGGCTATTTTATTAATTGATGAAAAGTCTATTCTACAATAAAAAAATCAATCAATAATTACTACTACTATTATATACAGGGTGTTCCAGACCACCCGTACACCCCCTCTAGAATCCAAAATAATGGATTAATCAAAAACTGCTTCAGACAAAAGTTGCTGGGCTTCGAGGGGGACATCCTACGATCCGTACGACCTTGGTTTGACCTTGGAGGTCATGTTCAAGGTCATTTCAAGGTCAACTTTGTTTTTTTAAATAGGAACCCCCATTTTTGACCCCGGATTCGGAAAGAGCGGGAAATTTTACGTCCAAAACGGTATTTTTAAATTTTTTTTCATGGCCTTGAGAAGGTCGATTTAAGGTCAAATGCTTGAAAAACTGCCTAAAAGCGTTTTTTTAATTTTTAAGATATCGAAAAATGACCTCTACAAAATTTGTTCAGAACAGAGTGGGCCACCCAATGCACCAAAAACCTTTGACCTTTAACCTCATTTTGAAGGTCATTTCAAGGTCGAAGTGTTTTTTGTAATGGAAATCCCTCTTTTTAACCCCGGATACGCACATAGCGCGAAACTCAACACAATACCTTATCCAAACGTCGGATTTCGCGCTATGTGCGTATCCGGGGTTAAAAAGAGGGATTTCCATTACAAAAAACACTTCGACCTTGAAATGACCTTCAAAATGAGGTTAAAGGTCAAAGGTTTTTGGTGCATTGGGTGGCCCACTCTGTTCTGAACAAATTTTGTAGAGGTCATTTTTCGATATCTTAAAAATTAAAAAAACGCTTTTAGGCAGTTTTTCAAGCATTTGACCTTAAATCGACCTTCTCAAGGCCATGAAAAAAAATTTAAAAATACTGTTTTGGACGTAAAATTTCCCGCTCTTTCCGAATCCGGGGTCAAAAATGGGAGTTCCTATTTAAAAAAACAAAGTTGACCTTGAAATGACCTTGAACATGACCTCCAAGGTCAAAGCCAAGGTCGTACGGATATGTCTCCCTCGAAGCCCAGCAATTTTTGTCTGAAGTAGTTTTTGATTAATCCATTATTTTGGATTCTAGAGGAGGTGTCCGGGTCGTCTGGAACACCCTGTATAGTTAGAGAGCTACTAGTATACAAGAAACTTACTTTTAAGAGAAAATCTAGAAGTCGAATAGGAGAACTAGGAAGAGAGACTACTGCTGTTGCTTCAACCTACTGCTGAATAATTGCGACGGACTGAGGTGTATTCTCCGTTTTGTACCATGCGTCCCCTCTCTGATAACTCGAGCCGCCGTAATTTCCCTCTCTTTTCGCCTTATCCCCACTTGAGTAATTTCTCATATGATTCTATTGCCCATACTCCTCAGACTTCAGTCGCCATGTTTGCCGTTGTCCCCCACTCTACCGTTATCCCCACTCTCTCACTATTCTATCCTTAGTCTTTTCCTAACTAAGCGTTCTTCCTCCCCACTATTACTACTCTGTTCTGAGCGACTTCTGTCGGAGGTTGGAGGAAGCTTACAACTTTATTGAGGATTTTCTTCCATTTCTATGATCTTTCTTTTCCTGCGTTGTTTCGCACTCTTGATTTTAAGCTTTGACGTTTCAATAGTTTTGTAATGACCCCATGGAAGTGTATCAGGATTTTTATCGAATATACATCGTTTATCATCATATGGACTTAGTGCTACTTTCTGCACTCTTTCTGTTCTTACTTGATGCAATACACTTCGTATATTACATTGCTCACGCCTAATAATTTCTAAATCCAATAAACAGTTTCGAAAATCTTCATGATCTATTGTTTTTATGACAGTATGTGTTTTTACGCCTTTTGCTTTCTTTATTGCTTGATGGTTTTCTATTGGTATACTATACATTTTACTTCGAAGTTCAATGAATTCTCTCATAATATTACCATTGCATTCATCTTTCATAATACCGAGAACCTTTTTATTAACTAACAGCATATTAAACTGATTATTTTCTGAGTAATCTGATGTATCAAATTTATTGATATCTTCTTTCATTATTTCATATATATCAACATCTTGAAATTCATATACGAGGCTATCTGTATCAGTATAAAGTAATTTTGCTTTATGAGGTAGTCTTTCTTTTATGTAGCCATAGTGGAAGTCATATACTAATGTTTTTGAGAGATCTAGCACACAAAGTCCAATATATATTGGTTTTTTAATACTAATAGACGTCCATGATAACTGTATTGCTACTAAATTTTCATCAAAGATTGAACTACTATGAAAGTTGGGTTGTGCGATCCGTGCTTCTGCTCCATATCTACCACTCCATGCACTAATTAATCTTTTCTGTTCCTTTCATCCTCCATAGTCTTTCCGTATACTGCATTAATCATGAGTTTATAGAATAAATTTTCAAATTTACTTTTAGCATGTTTTCTTTTTTCTGTATTCAAATCTACATAAGTTTTAAGCCACGGCTTTTGATTAAACTGAAGTGCTCTGTGTATTTGTTTTATTTTGAGTCCGTATTTAATAGCCTGCTTTAGCGCTCTATAGTGAATGACATACCGTTCTTTATTATACAGTGTTGTTAAAAGTTTTTTTGTCTTGATCCAAGTGGTGTGTTGTGTTCAGGACAAAGTGGAAGGTCCTTATGTTCGTCGTGTAGTTCTTTTGGATACTCTAGATCAACTTCTAAAATATATCCAACCTCATTATTGTCGGAAACATTGAAAAAATGAGGCTCATCGATGTTAGAGACTAACTTAAAATTTTTATATGGTAATGATTGCGTCATCGCCCATCCAAATAAATTGTTAACGTCAAAGTACATCAAAGTCTTGCTAGGTTCTTTTTCATTATATTCTGAGCCCATATATCGATTATTAGCTTTTGAGTATCTATTACAGCATTGACTAATACCTCCTCGAATGCCTTTTTGGATGAATAAAACCATGTATATATCGGTTAAAAGTTCTAGCTCAATTTTTGTACACTTTAACTTAGCATCCCATGTTAATCCAGGAGTAGTATAATAGTGTGCCGGGTCGAGTTGATACGCGTCCATACACGTTTTACGTAAATTTTAAAAATATCGGCCAAGAGTAATATGTCAGTTTTTAAATATAAATCAGAATACTGTCCTAAATCAATGATGTCAAATGCATTCCACACTTTTTGAGCATGCTCATAGTCAGCTTCAGAGATGTTGCTATCTATCAATTAAGTATGAAAATCTTCGATAGATGGTAATTGAGTCTGTTTTAATCTTTCAAAACTGTTAACATACTCATATGGAAAAACGTCTTTTCTCTTCAATAATTCTATTTGTGTTTTTGTATATTTATCTATCTTGAATTCATGCTCTACGATATTTAGTTTGGTTAAGTATGAAGACAGTTTTTCAAGAGATGATGGCATAAAACGAAACGAATCAATAATTCGAAAATTTATAGTACTACCGTCCACGTGTTTTGTGAAAGCTATATATCTTTCCTTGTTTTCAGCTAAAACAGTCACATTTCCCTCAAGATCAGAGCTAGTAGCTATTTCTTTTATTATAAAATGAGAATCATATCTAGTAAGGTTATGGAAGACGACTGGTATAAAATAAGGATTCTTATAATTTAAATTACAGGATGCGTGAGCAGCACCTCTAAATCGGCCCGTCAAATGACAATGATCTCTAACTCTTGTTTCATCAGGTTGAAAATATTTTCTACAAATGACACATTTTGCTCATCTTGAAATCCATTTGATTACGCCATGAAAGATTCATTTCTATTGCATTCTTATATATTTGATTCATTTCATCTAACAAAATATGAAATTGTTTGATAATCCATTGTGCGGGTGATTGCTCTTCATTCAGTTTTTTTCTATACATCTTAATTTGGAAAATAAATAATTTCTATAAATCTTAATTTTTATCTCTTGATTTGGAATCATCATAACTACATTTTATATAAAGCCCCACACTGAAGGCTTCATGATTTTGGAACGATCGTCCATTATTTACTGGTTTCAATAAGCACTCTAAATCAGCATAGTTAATAAACGGAACCATTGATTTTCGATCATAATTATTTAATTTTGAACAATCTGTCTCACGAATATTCAATTTTTCTTTATTATTAAAATAGTGGAGACAGCGTTCACAGAGATAAATTTGTGCAGTATGTTTCGTTACTTGACTTCTAACAAGAGCAGATAAGTTTTTAATCCATACATAGTGGAATTTTAATTTGAAATTATCATTGTTATTTGATCTATTAGATTTTTCTGTTTCATTCTCATCGATATAATCGTTTTGTAGTAACAAAAGATTTACATGCTTATCTTGTTTTAAAGTCGATATATAATATGGTGAGACTTCGAATTTAAAACCGTATTTTTTTAATATGTATAGATTCATTGAAATACTATTTAATTTTTCAAATTTAGGAATATTCTTTACCTCAACAGGAAAGTTTATATCATTGAATTTCAATTCATTCGCAAAGGGCAAATAATTTTGAACTCTTTCACTATGAAATCTAGCTGAATGAAGACAGGCAAGCACAGCCCATTTAAAACATTCATTATCTGTATTTTGAACGTTGATAATTGTTTTTTTATCTGTTATTTGTTTTGGTAGTTGAATATATGAGCCAGGTTTGAAAGGATTAAATTAATTTATATTAACAGTAATACCGATGATAGTTTTTAATGTCCAACCGGAATCTTTTTCTTGAAATTCTTCTAAATTTTTAAGTATAACATATTCAATATTTTCTGTAAACCATAATTTAAGATCTGTCGTTCTATAAATAGAAACATTTTCGGTGTTGAAATACTTTACTTGAATGTCCTCTACATTATCTTTTATTACGGTAAATTAAGCTGACATTTCTATATTTATTTTTAGAGCATTATGAATTGAAAGATATTTTGGTATTTGTAGTTGTAATAATTTATTTGCTGCTTTTAAGAATGACTTTATATCTCTATGTTCTTGATTGGCTATGAATGCAGTAATGATACGTTTTTCAAATGCTGAATTTATTTCACGCCAAATAACTCCGTCCCCTTCAATTTGGTTTGGAATGACTCGTAATGAATTAACATTTCCTCCGACTTTTATGGAATTATTTAAATTAATTTCGATTGAATTCAAATGAGTAGCGCATGTTTGACATCTGTCGTATTGCTCTACTTAAGTTAGGCCGTAACATATATTCTTCAAGAGAATGCAAAGCGGTAATTATTATATTTTTCCATCTCATAAAATCATCCTTATTAGCGTCTGAGTTGTAATAGGCTTTCTATAAATCGCGTACTTTATTTTCAAAATAAGAAATAGAAGCCATTGTAAAGAAAATGTACGTAGGATAACTAGTAATACTACTACTACTACTACTAGTACTACTACTACTACTACTACTGCTTGTCACTGCTAAGAAAGCTAGTGAAGCGGGCTGTCTCGAAAGACTGCGCTCTTTTCCAATCGAGCACGGCTTTTAAGCACTATGGTGGCGCTGAAAACACCGGTTTCAGCGCTGTAGGTTAAAGAGGGAGTAGTCAGACGAAAGGTAGGAGGTGGGTGGGTGGGTGGGTGGGTGGTGGCTGCGCCGAGCAAGCTAGAGACGCTACCCCCTCTCCAAGGGCCCACACTCAGCTAGGATAAGCTTACTAAGCGCCCTACTATCGAAGGAGAGCGAGAGAGAGAGAACGGTATCCACACTATACGACGTACGCGTCTAGCAAGCTAGAGACGCTACCCCCTCTCTGAGGGCCCACACTCAGCCAGCATAAGCTTACTAAGGAGAGCGAGAGAGAGAGAGAGAGAACAGCATCCACACTATACGGCGTACGCGCCTAGCAAGCTAGAGACGCTACCCCCTCTCCGAGGATCCACACTCAGCCAGCATAAGCGCCCTACTATCGAAGGAGAGCGAGAGAGACCATCATATAGTTTACCAAACACCTTACCGACTTCTACAGCATCCTACCTTAACGACCTCTGTGGGTGGGTGGGTGGGGGGGGGGTCACTGTCGAAGGGGCCCACTGGCACGCGGGAGGTGTCAAACGAACATCAAATGCTCACTCAGCATGGGGTCTCACCTTATCGCGATTAAAAGGTGTCAATATCGCGACACCTTCATCGGGCGGCTCCTTTGTATCCCAGAATATACACGCAGAACATACACATATCCCTTATACATTGGCAGCGCGTGCGAGGTGTTAAACCAACATCAAATGCCCTTTAAACACTCAGCATGGGGCCCACTGGCACGCGGAAGGTGTCAAAGGTACATCAAATGCCTTTTAGACACTCAGCATGGGGTCTGACCATAAATTAAAAGGTGTCACTACCTTCACACCTTCATCGGGCGGTTCTTTTGTGTCCCATTACATACACGTATTCTTATACATTGGCGGCATCCTTTGTCGGCTCCTTTGTGTCCCAGAACATACATTGCTTATCTACTCAGATGTTAAAATTATCAAGTTAGTCGTCGTCGCTATCTTTATTTATAGCAGGAACTATTTCTTTGAAGTCAAATAGAGTGGTGAGATTTTCTGCTGGCTTAATTGTTCTCGATAAATATCTTCCGTATGACAAGTAATAAATGATTGCAGCAACATGCGAACAAGAACAAACTGTTCTATTACCATTGGCACAGTTACAACAATATTGTTTAATACCACTGATACTAATGGTTTGTGATTGATAATGGACATAACACTTATACATCTTGGCATTACAGTGACGTGATTTTACTTCGAATTTGATAATATGTGGATCTATTTTAATACATTGAAGATCTAATGTGTTTTTTTCTGTTATCATTTCAGCTAGATAAGATATTGCTTGTGCAAGTTGATAGGAACCCGTGAAAAATATTTTAAGATCATTAATAGTCATTTCTGGGAAATCATTTAGATCATCAGAAGACATATTATGGAACGGTATAGTTTTTCGGTTCCAATTTTGTTCTGCTACGAAACTAGCAAAAGTATTCTTTAATCCTTTTCTAATATGCATTCTTTCAATAATTGGTTCTATTAACTCCGCATCTGAATTCAGACGTTTCTCAAAGCGATTCTGTAAAAAGCAAGCAATCTGACAATACAAATGAGTATTGTGTAGGAGAGAATTATGCAATTGATTGTGTAGAAGTTTGCATTTCTGACCAATGATCCCATGAATCGCTTCAACTACCCATCTTATTTTTGTCACAAATAAACACTTGGAATTTTCTTTCTTCCAATAAAGATACAACATCCCGGAAACCTCTGTCCAGGAAAAAAACATCTCCTTCTTTTAGTATACTATTAAGACCTCCAGGTAATTCCAATAATTCCTTTAATATTGTTGCATCATTTTTATTAGGGTTAAATGGCCCAGCAGTATAAACTATGTATCCATTAGTAGTAGTGATGGTGAAAGGCTTAACTAGTGGGCTTTTTTTCTGTACAGAGTATGTTTTTCTTTGGTATGCGTTGTTAGTACTTTGTTGGTGGCGAAGATAAGTACCAATGCATATCAAAGCTAACCGATATTCTAAATTGTGTAGTATCTTTGCTACTATGTAGTATGTTTGACTGATATAAAATTCTCTAGAATGAGCTTGATATCTAAAGTATTTTGGTAAAATATCTTTCTCAAAACACTTTAATACTGCATCAATATTTTTTTGAACTGGTTTTTCAGATACGTCAAGTATAGCCCCAACACATCGATTTGAATTACCAGTCCTTAGTTTGAGTAAGAATGTGACTAGTGCTTGTAGGACATTTCGATTTTCTGAATTGCGCATTCAAGTCATGAGTTCTTTTAATTCAAATATTTTACCCCATGTATAACCTGTCAAAGCTTTAACTCTTTCTTCAAACATCTGTTCGTCGTTGAATTGATCTTAAAATCGAGAATCGACGCGATCTGATAAAGCATCTAAGAATTTTCCTAATTCTGAAGTTTCTATTAATGATTCATGTGTCACTATTTCTATGGCAGCCAAATCGTCTTCATAAAATCTATTTTTTATCAAATGTTTCTTGCAACACCTATTTCGTGTAGGAATGAAAATTTGTCTTTTCACAAAAACTTGCATGCGCGCATCAAAAGGTACATCCTTTAAATCTTCTAGCGATTTGCACATGAAAAAGTATGCATGACTTGCGATTGTTCTTGAGAATGACATACTTACTATTTCAACAGGTATAGTTTCAATCAACGAAAAAGTGGAATTATTACTCTCAGTTGATTGTGTGCTTGTAATACACTCGTCGTGATCTGTACTGTCAGTATTCGTACTTGTACTAATTTGACTTTGCTCCGACGATTTCTGATTTGATTGAATTTCATCGATCGATAACTGTGATGCACTTTCTTCAAGACCAGTTGTGCCTTCATACAGATCTTGAGTAGAATCTGAAGGATGAGACTCAATTTCTTGATTTGTAGAAGAACTTTGAACATCAACAGATTCTTCGTTGAAAGAAACATTATTTTTTGATACTATACTTTTTTTCAATTTTAATCTACTTCTGCATTTAAAACAAAGAAAATCGCCAATTTGCAGATAAATATTATAATTAGTGTACATATCTTTACACTCTTCGCGAGTCAATATTTCTTTATGAGATCCAGGTTTATGGCGTAAATACTTATCACATTGGAAGCATTTAGAATCATCAGTTTTCCTTTTTTAACTGTAGATGAACCTTCACTTGTAGACTCCATTCCAATTGATTCCTGTTGAAATATTCGATTTATATTATTTATTATTTTAATCTTCTGGAAAGATTTTAGTTTAAGGTGGCTCCGGCGTGCTGCTCAGTTTCATGGAGGGGACCCGTTACTACGCTTATCAAAAATTAGAGACTGTCCGAAATACCCCAATTTTTGTCACATTGATTGCTTACTAGTTATCAAAGTAGCAGATAGTTGAAGAGAAATACCGTTTTTGCAATTCGTGCAATCAATGTTAAAAACCATTTGGGAACGACCGTGGCGCTGGAGCCCTCTTAAGGGAGTATGGTGGCTAAGACTATTAAAAATGAGAATTGCTTGTAATTTGGACACAATGTGTATTATGGTTCACTTAAGCTATGGTTCAAGTTTGGTGACCCTTCAGAGCTTCAAACCCGAGAAATTAATGTTTAAAATTAACATGTGATCTTATGGGAAAACGCTGTTTTTTTTTATTATAAAGATATTCAAAAATGAGAAAATTATGAAAAAATTCTGAGGGACGTAGAAAAAAATACTGAATCCATTGGTGCTTTCAAAACTATCAATCAGAGCCTGTAACAAAAGATATTGACTAATTTATATCGTAAATTTACGATTTTCGTCAGTGAATTGACGACGTGGCAACGTCGCATGTACTCCATGTGCCTCGGTATAGGCGCGGATTTCGGAATGACGCTACGAATTTCTGAACAGCGAAGCTCACTTTTTTATTAAAAATTATTCTGTTCATGTTAATAAAAAATTTTTTATATCATATTAATAAAAAACTCCACATTTATTAATTTAATAAACATGTTATTTATTATATTAAATGAATAATAATTATTACGAAATAACAGTAGTTATTTTTCTCACTCATTTTTTCAGTCTGTATAACATCAGGTTACCTTTTATAGGTTAGCCCGCAAGCATAATAAATACACGCGGTAGCAGACGTACGTTGAGCGTTTAGAGCGGAGTATATGCGCGACGTTGCCAAACTTACGATTGGTACTAAGCGAGTCAATATAAAGTCGAGGCGTTCTCTCAACTGACTAACTACGTACCCACCATACTCCCTTAAAATGATTGTAATTTTATGAAATCATTGAAAAGCGTATAATGTCATAGCTAATAATAAAAGCGAATATAGTATTTTCCATGTTCACAGCTTTTATATTTTTACCCCTGAAATGCATCAATTTCACATATTTCTATGAAATATCCTAATGATTAAGGGTTCCTGTACAGAATAATGATTTTTTCAAAGTATCTAGTGGATATTCAAAATGAGAAAATTTTAAAAAGTTATAAGAGAATAAGCGGAAGCATTGACCTGATACCTCCTGTCCTGTCAATGTATAAGAACTTGAATTGGATTTATTTCTCATTAAACTCAATTAAAAACTCAAGAAAATCTTTAATGTCGTTTAATAGGTATTTTTGTTATTTTCTTATGAACTTGACAATTCGCTGGAACCACCTTAAGAGCAAATCCACAAATTACTTTTGTTTTATTAAATACTCACAGATAAATGAGTAAAATTTAGTATTAAAATATTATAATCTATTTTATTTTCCTTCGAAATATTACTAATCTCATATATAAACAATGGTTAAGGAAAATCCCTCAAACGAGTCAAAACATTACACTTAACATATGCTGATGATAAATTATATTTGGTTTTGTTACTAATAAAAAATCACAAAAGCAATGGTTATCTAAAAATAAATTGACGATCAGAATCCTTGAATATTAGATAACTATTGTGCAACTAGAAAACAAAACTAAACTTACCGTTACAAGAATAAGATATAAAAAATTGTTTCTATTATAATATAACATAAAGTTACATTCAACTAAAATAATATTTATATTCTAGTATTTATTTACCAAACATAAAGTCGATCAATACTACAAATTTTTATTAACTTAATATCTTTGACTGCAAAAATTTTTTTGAATTCTAGGTCAATCAAAATGTTTTTCGTGGTTTATTGTGGATTACACACGTGGTTTATTGTATATTACCACAATAAACCAAGAAAAATAATAAGCTCTTGCTTTCTGCGGTAATACCATTTGAAAATACTAATCGGAAATTGGAAATTGTTTGTTAATATTGATTAAAATTATAAACAGCATTAATTCTTCCAGTTATAAATCATAAAGAATTAGTTATCAATTAATTAGTAAGTTTTTTTTTAATACAAAAATGCGTAAAAATACGTCTTTCCCCAACATTTTTTAAAGATTTTTCGAAGATCGTTACAATATTCCAGTTTTACTGTAGGTTTATTATAATAGATCAGCTTTCTTGACTGTTTTAACATTGATATTTGATTAAATAATTGATTAGTAACGTTTACTAACGACAAGTACTTACAGTTAAAGTAGTATAAAGTCTGACTTATGTAAACATGTAGAAGTTAGTGGAATTCAGGTGGCTAGGAAAATCAATTCCAACACTGATACTTGTTTGTTTAATGACACTCTGAATTATATATATTAATTTCACTTACTCCACAAAACACTACGCTACTCTTAATAATAGATAATATCTGAGTTAATCTCAACATAAACTCTGAATATCTGTGTCTCAGAATGTACGTGACTGAATACTGAAGCAAGGCGTTTGTAATGGCGTTTGTTCAACGACTGAGCCGGACGACGGAGGACGCGTTGCCGCAAGGAGAGTGTGACGTCGTGGCAACGACACAGCTCAGGTGCGCCTGAGGCTTAGCGCAATCTCAGGTTTCGTTGTCGCCAGAACTGCGATTTCTCGCCTAAATTGGCGTGGATCACTCGTCAAGAAATTGTCTAAATCGAGGAGGATAGTGCCACAGAACCTATACTTCTCTCAGATTCCAATCGAATGTCGTAATCTTTGAGCTAGAAGCACCACGGTACTTATCAATAGTAGTACCCGGGTTTTCCTAATAATATTAATGCCTGGAGCCTATCAAAAGTAGTCTCCAGATAATAAAAAAAAGAAAGGGAAACACGAGCTATTTCTTAACTAGAAGAAAGAAAGATTGAAAAACAGGAAATAAAAATTGTTTCGTTTGCTTACTGTTTTTTTATTTTATAATACGCCTTTTTCGGCCTGTGCGTCCTTATTTTAAATCGGTTGATTTTCCCTTGTCTTCTCGTTCCGCTTGGCTGTTTAACTTCTTGCTCCTTACTGATAGTACTGCGTGATTTTTCTTCAACTCCCTTGATTTTTCCTTGACACTGCCTGGTACTTCCTCAACTGCTTGAATTTCTTCCACTCTCTGATTTTTTCTCCACGACTGTCGCTCGAAGCTCGTACATCTCTTTTTATACGCCGAGAATGGCTAGGTGGTAAGTCCCTCTCTCAGCGTCTTGTGGTTTTGGGAGGAGTGGAGTAAGCGATAATGCTTTCATTGGCTCGTTTGTCTCTTCTCATTTTCCTCACTGATTTTTCGGGCCCTAATTGGAGCGGGGCGTGGAGAAATTCGGAGGAGTGGACGCAAAGGTACATGCCTTGGCTCGCGAGATGGCTCCTCGAGTACCGTTCTCAACTAAGATTTATCCAATAAGTGGATTTACAATAACGTAAAAATTATTTTTTTGTATAAACTCGATAACTTACAAGTTACTTAGTGCTAGGAACAATATTGTAGGTTTTTTTCGCAATTACAATTGATTGATTGCATAACGCATTTCAGGGCGTTATGCCCTTTTTGTTGACAAATTTGACATTGATCAAATTTCATTTTTGTCGTTAGCTCGGGTTCACGCTCGTTCCTTAAAAGTTTTTGAAGCTCTAATTCATTTTCCATTTTGATAGCTTCCTTTAAAATGGTAAGCATAGTAACATTAGGAGGTAAGTGTACTCGTATTTCTCTTTTTAATCCTCGTTTAAAGCATTCAAATTCGTTTTCATCAATGGCTTGCTTTTCTGCAATTGATAATTCTTCGATATTTTCTTGCCTTTTTTTTGCTTCTTTAATTTTCGCGGTTAAAACACGTATCCTATTTGCGAATGTCAGCACTTTTTCATGTTCCCTTTGATATTCGTTACCTAGTTCTCCTAACGATTGATTTACCGTTTGGAGAGGAGCAAGTATGTCTGTCAAATGGTGTATTAGTTCTGAAACTGTGTTAAATTCAATGCCGATAATCGTATTACGGGCTTCCCTTAATAATTTTCCTTTGATTAATTTCACTAGGTCGGGTTCGCAAGCTTTAGGGAGCATAGACCGGGCTTCTCTGCAACCTTCCGTGAATGGTATCCATTGTTCCGAACTTCCGTCAAATGCAGGTACGACCTGTAACGCGTCTTTTAGGTTTATGATTCTACCGGCACCTTCAATTAGTTCAACGGGATACGAATTTGCGTTTGAGGGCGATTTACCGTCGAATGTCGCCATTGTAGGTTTATTTACCGTAAATTCTCTTAACTCTTCAGGCTGTTTATTATTTCTTAAGGAGTTGTCAGTGTGTTGGTTTTTCTCATCCGAATTTGCAGAACTGTTTGTTCTATCTAGTTCTAAGTTTTCTAAATTTGAATAAAGACTTTCACTTTTCGCGATATCAGTCGGGGTGTTTTGAGATTCCCTATATTCGCTTAATCCTGGAAATTCACCCGAATGCCTTAGTCCTCCAGTATTACTGCCTATTGTCCAAGCTTGCATTCTTTTTGCCGCTTGACTACGTGTCAATGGTGTTTTTTTATCGTTACCGTTATTCATGAAGAATCATAGAAAAGATTCTATTGTTCAATTATTGTGTTTTCGGGTTCTTTTCGATTATAAAAATACTAATAATTTATTTACCCGTGTAGAGAGTATAACTAAAAAAAAATTTATTTTATTTTATTTTTTTTTGTACTTGTGATCGAGTTATCAAGTTGACTATTCGAGCATCTAATATTTTTATTTATTCTTTTATGCTTTTCTTATATAAAAAAAAAATTTGTTGTTGCGATAAAAATCCCTTTTTCCTTTTTAATTTAGGTTTCGTTTGAGGATAGGGTTAGGTTAGGTTGTTTATAAATAATTTATTTAATTTTAAATTTTATTTATTGGTTTCTTTTTATTTATTTATTGTAACGGGGTTGCTTACCGTTTAATTATTTTTATTAAGACGATCGCGTAAATACGCTCGTAATCACCTACGCTCAATACATAATCCGGAGAGCATGGGGAAATAGGTGTCAGTCAACCAATAGATCTACTAATCTACGAAAATGTGAGTGGAAGCAATATGGAATAAGCGAGTCGAAAGCACTTGTTAACAACATGAACAGAATCTTTTATTACCTATCAAATGTTACACTGGATCGGCCCGCGTGTTTATGTTGACATCGGCGCTCGCTCATCGAGGACACACAGTGTCGAGACGCTCGCTGCTCTTTGTTAACAGAGCTATTGCATGCACGCTTCGAACACGAGAAATTAATTGTTAAACATGCAACCGCGATCGCGAGATTAAGCTGGCCAGCTTACCTTTGTTTTGCGGGCACTCGAAGATGACACCAATAAGTCGCACTCGAGAAAAGGTCTATTGTTTATTAGTGTCGCGAGTCGCGAACTTATAAACACGTGGCCTCGCCCTCGATGGCGAAACCTCACGCACACACAAGCGTTATCGCAGCGCACGGTGCTTTTGCCTGCTGGCTCAAGTTTTTACTTTCGTGAGTTGCACGGCTCCTCGGCTGCGACAATCTCTGGCTCTCTCGTCTGGCTGCTTTGCGAATGGAATTCGGCTCCGGTAACTCGGGTAGCAATAGTTGATCTCTTCTACACGGGCGAACTCCTTGATGGACAATGCTTCACTGGTTCAATTTCAAGCGCGCGCGTTCCGTCTGCTCGCGTGCCGAATTCCTTCGTTACGTTCTTAATCTCCCCAGTAGGTGCTGCCCCCGCGAGCAGCAATCAGGTTAGTTTATTAGCGCTAATTCGACGTTTACCGTCACATTATTTATTTATTTTTTTTTTTTTGAGCTTTTATTAATTGATTTATTTCTTTTTGCTTCTTTGCTATTCTTTTGTCGAGCTTCGTTATTTCTTCTTGAATCTTTTTTTTTCTGCTTTGGGTATTTTGTTTTGCTATTTCAATTTTTTTTAGAATTCCCTTTTCCAGCTTAAATAACTCTCGGTGTAATTTCTTTATTTTTTTCTCACTATATTCTTTAATCTTCTTTTGATTTTTATTAGGGCGATCAATGCGCTCTATGCTGGTTTGGTTTTCCTTCACAATAGTCTTCTGGTTTTCTGACTTTTTTTTTGGAATCCGTCCGAGTTCTCGAAAACTTTTAATGCAATCTAGGCACTGCTGGGAATCCTTTCCATGCTTGCAAGCTGGATTGATATTACTGGATAATAAAAGATTTATCCTATCATCTAAACTCGGTTTTGCTTCGTGCCTTGGTCCGTTGTCTACTGTTTCCGTATTTTTCCTTTGTATTTCTAATGTCTTAAATATGCGTTGCTCTTCAGGAGTGCGTGCTCCAGGTGTATTAGCGTAAATCCGTGCTATTTGCTTCCTTCGCTTGTTGGAGAAATTGCACCTTTTGCCTTGGATTTTCACTTTTTTTTGAAAAAGAAGAAAAACAGGGACATATATTATTTATGTGTAACGATTTTTCTAATCTAATCTATTTTTACTTATTTTCTATGCTAAACTTAATTTTTCTAGAGCCTTTGTTAATTTTTCTATTTTTGTTTTTAAAACGTTGGTGGAAATTTTTTGTTGTACAACTAATTTTTTATTAATTTTCGCGTGCTTTATTACCATTCTAATCTGTTTTTTATAAATCTTATTAATTTTAATTAAATCTTCGCAAAGATTTCCTCAACTAGCTAATTCTAGTTTCGCGACGCGTGCACTCAAACTACGACCGTTATTATTAATTTTTGAAATGTCGGCGCTATGATTATTTACCCTATCTATTACGGTTATTTGATTATCTCTTAACGATTGAATATCCTCGATTATTTTGTCTAACGTATCAACCGTTTCGTGGGAAAAACTATTAAAATTTACGAACGGGGGCATAATGGAAAACAATTTTTTAAAGTCATTCGCGACGCGGGGAGTGGAAATATTCCATTCGTTTAGTCCTACCGATATTGTACTACAGTTTTTTATTTATCGATGTAAACCTTATTATCTATTCCTGAATTGAGTCAGTGATTTTTTTTTCTTTTTAGGACTTATAATTTTTTTTTTTTTTAATTTTATTTCTTTCTTATATTTTTATCATTTTTATGTATATATTTTTTTCACTGACGCAAGTCACAAAAAAGGAAAACCCTACTAATATCCCTTCCTTAAAAATTATTTTTATTTAAGGAAAGAATATTCCTATAATTTTTCTTGACAGTGATCCCTCCGGGGCCTCCAAAATTTTATGTGACGTCGTGGCAACGACACAGCTCAGGTGCGCCTGAGGCTTAGCGCAATCTCAGGTTTCGTTGTCGCCAGAACTGCGATTTCTCGCCTAAACTGGCGTGGATCACTCGTCAAGAAATTGTCTAAATCGAGGGGGACAGTGCCACAGAACCTATACTTCTTCTCTCAGATTCCGATCGAAAGTCGTAATCTTTGAGCTAGAAGCACCACGGTTCTTATCAATAGTAGTACCCGGGTTTTCCTAATAATATTAATGCCTGGAGCCTATCAAAAGTAGTCTCCAGATAATAAAAAAAAGAAAGGGAAACACGAGCTATTTCTTAACTAGAAGAAAGAAAGATTGAAAAACAGGAAATAAAAATTGTTTCGTTTGCTTACTGTTTTTTTATTTTATAATACGCCTTTTTCGGCCTGTGCGTCCTTATTTTAAATCGGTTGATTTTCCCTTGTCTTCTCGTTCCGCTTGGCTGTTTGACTTCTTGCTCCTTACTGATAGTACTGCGTGATTTTTCTTCAACTCCCTTGATTTTTCCTTGACACTGCCTGGTACTTCCTCAACTGCTTGAATTTCTTCCACTCTCTGATTTTTTCTCCACGACTGTCGCTCGAAGCTCGTACATCTCTTTTTATACACTGGGGGTGGCTGAGTGGTAAGTCCCTCTCTTAGCGTCTTGGTTTTGGAAGGAGTGGAGTAAGCAATGATGCTTTCATTGGCTCGTTTGTCTCTTCTCATTTTCCTCACTGATTTTTCGGGCCCTAATTGGAGCGGGGGCGTGGAGAAAATCGGAGGAGCGGACGTAAATGTGACGGCCAGCCGAGACTTAGTTTTTTTTTCCTCAATTAATTTAATTATTAAATATGACGAACGGAGTGGGAACCTTCCTAATTTCCCACGATGAAAACGCATTCGAAATATAAACTTTGATAGTGGCCCAAGCCTGCGTACTCAAGCTTACAATCAACGCTCTGTCCTGCTTTGTCCCACACGCATGTGTTGACAGGGGCCTACGATCATCGCGTATACATCGTGAAGTGTTATCACGCTGATAATGGAAGGTGACCATAAAAATGCAATCTATCTTCTTTTTCCCACCGATTTTTAAGAAAATATCCGTAATATTAAATAGATTTTCATCAATTTTGTAAGCCATTATAATGCGCATCTTTTTGTCACCGAATAACCAATAAATAGAACAATAATGTATTTTATAATAAATCGTAAAAGGTTTGAATTTTTCTGAATGTTTATAATAGTCACTATGTATCGTCATAATTAATTAAGTTTAGTACAATTATGTATAAGTAATTATAAGCTATAGCGTTACTCTTGCTCTTAAAAGTGGCACTCCGAGAGCCATCTCTGGAGAAAAGGGCCCAAGTTAAAAAGTGACCGCCCTTTCTCTCTCTGAAAATTCACGCCCACAGACCAATAAAGAAATTCTGGATATGATTAGAAAATTTCCCACCAATACAAAATTTGGCCGTTATCGCTTCATGGGCCTGAGGAAAGGGATTTTCACCCAACCACCCACGGCTTATGAAAAGCTCTGTACAAGGCTGGAAAGAAAGAGTAAGTGCGGAGTGAGCACCAGGAAGTCCCTAATAAGAAGTATTTACCAGTGAGTGAGTCCCGGAGGAAGCATCAAAGAAGAAAAGTCACCCAAGTATATTCAGAGCATATAGAGAGAGAAAGAGGCCAAAGAGCAGAGAGAGAACGCAACTTTAATAATAAGTGATTTGATAAAATAAAAGTAAGTAAAATCTTAAATCTGGCTATCCTTTTCTTTCTTTAAGCAATCCGCCCTTCTTTTTTTTTGGAAATTCATTAAGCGTGAGTCTGGTGAATTTTCATTAAAGTCCCTTAAGAACACATTAAGCGTGAGTCTGGTGTGTTCGTAATAACATTTGGATATTACATTCCGCGTTAGCATACAGTTTTCTCAACGCAACAATATTGCTCGTCCCGGCTTATGTGTTACACGATAGCCAAATCAGAGCAACCCTGAGTTTACGCTTACTCCAAGCGTACCTGAGAGTGACCCCGACGTCACACAAAGGTACAGGCCTTGGCTCGCGAGATGGCTCCTCGAGTACCGTTCTTAACTAAGATTTATCCAATAAGCGGATTTACAATAACTTAAAAATTATTTTTTTGTATAAACTCGATAACTTACAAGTTACTTAGTGCTAGGAACAATATTGTAGGTTTATTTCGCAATTACAATTGATTATAATTTATATTGAAAATAAGAAAAAAAAAATATAATCTTATAATTTCGCAAGCTGTATTGTACAGATTTATGGGTGTTTTATTAAATTATTCACTAATCATACAATTCTATTTCAGTTTTAATCGGAGTATTAATACAAGAAAAAAAACTATGTAACTTAACAAGGCGATTATTTCCTAATTTCTTACAATAAAAATCCGTTTAACAACATAGTGCGCATATATAATAATTTTTTTCTTGGATTTTTCTCTGTGTTTCTTATTTTCTAGCTAATACTAGCTTCTAAATGAGAACTCGATGAGAGGTTTGAGAAGTTATAATTATCCGGAATATATTGCGATAGTGAAATAATTGCATTTGGATAATTTTAAATTTTATTTCATTTCAATGGTAAATTTTTTTAAGCATCTTAAAAGGAGGAAAAATCCGTTAGAAAAAGTGGCATACAGGATGTAGTCGCAGTTTTATGACTCTCTCTTCTTATCGACATGTTGACACGTGTTAAACACATACAAGGGGCTACACGCTCTTTGCATGCGTTAGAGAACGCTGGCTCGGATGCAGTCGCGGTTTTTTTGTTTTTCGAGGAAAAATTCATATAACTTGTTTCGGTCCCCCTCGCTTTTGAGCGACTGTTCTCGTTTCTCCGCTTGTCTTAGATGCTATACAAAAATATTCTTACAAAAATTAAAATTTTAAAATGGTCCGCCGTCACAAGAGTGAATGAGGTCGTCCGCTGAGAGATGTCGCTTTTTTATGAATATATAATATCTTCTATGAATGCTTGAAATATATCTTTACAATACCAAAAAAATTATTGTAATTGATATCAATATCTTATTGCGTAAAAGTATTTATAATTAATCTTTTACTTTCAATAAAAAAAATTTAATTTGAACCTCGGATTAACATAACTTAACATTCCAAATATTTCAATATGTACTACATTTATGATAGTAGCTTATTTAATTTTTCAAGAAATAAATTCTGAATTCTTTGGTTTTATTTTGACATTAAATATTGATATCCAATATGTCATTATGCTAAAGTGAATAACAACTAAATCAAATAAAAATTGTATTAGATTATTGAACATACCCTTTCAAACATAACTTTTAATGTTAATTTTTAATGATTTCTAATATATTTTCTATAAACTTCCAAAAAAAGTTTTTCGCAACTGTTTATTCATACAGTTAAATTGATTGACGACTTTTTGTTATCAAACAGATTAGCAGATTCAAACTAAGAACAGTTATGATCGGTTATACTTTATAGCATGGAAATAAATAAGATATGTATTTTTTCGTCTAAAATATGATAGTGCAATTGGTTTTACTACAAGTGGCTAACCTATAAAGCATTAGAATTGGAAAATCCATTTTTTCCAGTGATTTTTCGCGTTTAGCACTTTCTAGATAAGTCCTACGATAGAACAGACAGCATCATTGTGTTCTACACAAAAAAATACATCGAAAACATGTATTATACTATTATCGTCGGTAACATTATACAAGTAGAAATAGATGATTGAATTCCAACCTTCGATTTTCTGAGTGTTGCATATGGGTAAATAAAGACAGGTTCGAACGCTGATTTCTCCTGATATAATAGTGATAAAAACAAAAGTATGATACATGTTTTCGATGTATTTTTTCACGTAGAATACGATGATACTATTAGTTTTTTATAGAATCAGCCTAAAACGTGCTAGAAACGAAAAACTGTTAGAAAAACGGATTTTTTGAATTTTTAAGCATGGCGCCAATAAAAATACGGTTCGGATAACATTTTTTTTATTGTTTAAGAGAAAACAAAGATTTAAAAAAAAATTGCAGCCCTGAAGCTCCCTTCTAAAAAAAGATATAGTGATTTAAAAAATAAAAATCAATTTTTATACTAGAAAAACTATATATATGACCTTGAAAAAAATTGACAGAAAACTAGGCTCTATACAGAAGACAACGCCGTCAACCGCATATCGCTAGCATTTTTCAGTCCAAAGAAAAAAATTCTCAAAAATTAGCATCGATTTTTGGGGCCCCAGGGACCCCAGAGGGGTCTAGGGAGGTCCGGTTGGCGGCAAACCTAATCTTTTTAGATGTAGAATACACCTATAAATCTAATTTTCAGATCCCGGAACAGGGGCATTTTGACTATCTAAACGGGGGGTACCATTTGATTTATAAACAACTGGACTCTAGTGATCCCGTAGTTATTACCTTTCTCGATCTAGCTAAAGCTTTCGACACGGTTGATCATAAAATTTTTCTTGATAAATTATATAATTATAGTGTAAGAGGAAATATCCACAATCTAATTAAAAACTGTCTAAGCAAACAAAAACATAAAGTCAAAATCAGCAATATACTTAGCAACACTGAGGAAGTTCAGATAAGAGTTCCTCAAGGTACAATCCTAGGACCACTGCTCTTCATAATTTATATAAATGATATTTTACAAGTCTTGCCAACTAATACAATTTTCTCTTTTTCTGATGATACAGCAGTCATCTCAACTGGTACCAATTGGCAAGAAACAGAAACAAATATAAACATTCAATTGGATATAGCGGAAAAATGGTTAGCCCTTAATAAGCTGTCACTCAATATTGATAAAACAGTTTATATTTAATTCAGTAACTACTGTAATAGCACATCTAAAAATTTGGAAATAAAAATACAAGGTATGACAATACATAGAGATGAATACATAAGTATCTAGGAGTGACTTTTGATAGTAACATGAAATGAAATCTTCACTTGCATAATATCTACAAAAGATCCACATATTTAACTTTTGTCTTTTACAAATTATCAAGAATAATGAATTCCAACGTACTAAGGATTCTTTACTTGTAATTTAGTGGTTTACAAGGCTTTGCCTGAGAGTTTTGCATTATTTGCAACACCTCAGAGAAGCCATCCTCGTCCCTTGCCGTCCCGTAACCAGCCAGATAATTATGACCGACGCGCGCACTAATCCAGACACTAATTTATTTCCATATCCGCCTACCCATACCCGAAAAAACGACGCAACAAGTCGAAGAAAGCGATCCGACGGATGAGTGAAAAACGGAGCTCACGACACTTTGGAGACGCCGGCGACTAGAAACTCGTCGATGAAGCGGCAACCAGCAATCAACTATGTCAGGCTGCTGCGCACCATCGGTGACATCCTGAGCGCCACACACACAAACAGTGCTGCCGATCACTGATAACACTCGGACACACACACATAACACCCGGCTACACACCACACGACCGAGAGGGAGCGCTCCAGGAAGCGCTTCGGAGATCGGCAACAGAGCACGAGGTTAACATACGGGAGTGAGGGTGGCCATTGTGAAGAGCGAAACAGACTAAGCGAGAGCGAGTAAGACAGACTAAACAAGAGCGAGTGAGACAGACTAAACAAGAGTGAGCGAGACAGAGCATATGAAAGCGATCGAACTAGAATAAATACCATACTAATTGAAACGCAAACGCAATGATGAGGGCACTACGAAAATAAAACGAACATATAATTATTGTATAATTGCAAAATATCTAGCGAGGCGATTTAGAACATACTAAAATAAATATTAGAAAATACTTGTATGCGTTCACTACAATCCCGTAAGTGTATTAATAAATGACAAACAATTTAACAAGTTAAATTTATAATTGATTGATGAAATTTGAACCTCTGATGAAACTCGCCGGTGACGTCACGACTAATAAACGAATTAGAATAACATTTGATTTCCGTTCGCAACGAAAAATAAATAGGAGTAAGGGTAGATTTTTCTCATCAATCAGTGCTGGCCGACTTAGTGGGGGTGAGAGAGGGTAAATAGCGATGAAGTAGGAGATAAAATGAGGGCACTGTTACTTTTCTAATTTGCATATTGGCCAATGACGAAAAATATTCAGAGGGCGCTACCGATATCCGAATTAGCATATCGGCCAGTAATAAGATTTCTTCTCGGAAAAAAGAGAGGAAAAAGGATCTTTGACCGCGAAGAGCCGTTTCTCGTCCATTTTGCCGCTGATCGCTACCGTGTAGAAAGCAAGTACGAGATTCGCTGAAACCATACGAGGTGTGATTAAAAAGTAAGGTGAATTTTTATTTTTCTCAAAAAATATTTATTTATTCATCAATTTTTATTTTATCTCCTTCAAAGTAATCCCCCTCGGATATAATGCACTTGTGCCAACGCTTTTTCCAATCCTCAAAGCATTTCAAAAAATCATTTTTTGTGATCTTATTTAGTTCATCCTTCGATGCCGTCTTTATTTCCTCAATCGTGGCAAAACGCCGTCCTTTCATGGGCCTCTTCAGTTTTGGGAACAAGAAGAAGTCACAGGGGGGCCAGATCTGGGGAATACGGTGCCTGTGGCATTGTTACTGTGTTGGTTTTAGCCAAAAATTCGCGCACAAGCAACGATGTGTGAGCAGGGGCGTTATCATGGTGCAAAAGCCAATTTTTATTTTTCCACAAATTCGGACATTTCTGGCGGATTGCTTCGCGCAAATTGCGCATAACTTGCAGGTAATATTCCTTATTTACTGTTCTACCCTGTGGCAAGAACTCATGATGCACCACGCCCCTGCAGTCAAAAAAAACTGTAAGTAAAACCTTTACATTTGATCGAACTTGGCGTGCTTTTTTTGGTCTTGGTGATCCAGAATGCCTCCACTGGGACGATTGAGTCTTAGTCTCGACGTCATAACCATGTTTCGTCACCTGTTATAACCCTGTTGAGTAAATCTGGATCATCGTTGACGTCTTTCAGTAGCTCTTGGGCGATGCTCATGCGACGTTTCTTTTGGTCCAAATTGAGCAATTTCGGAACAAACTTCGCTGACACACGTCTCATATCTAAAACACTCGTCAAAATTGATTGGCACGAACCAAATGAAATGCCAATATCATCAGCAATTTCTCTAATGGTAATTCGACGATTTTCCAACACTATTTTCTTCACTTCTTCAACATTCTCATCAGTTGTTGATGTGCTGGGGCGTCCAGAACGAGGTTCGTCGTCGGTGTCTTCTCGGCCTTCTTGGAAGAGTTTATACCACTTGTAAACATTTTTTTGGCTTAAAGTAGACTCACCGTATGCCACTTTCAGCATTTCAAGTGTTTTGCAACGTTTGATTCCATTTTTCACACAAAATTTAATGCAAACTCTTTGATCCATGTTTTTAGACAGCAGCAAATCGTGGAGCACGCAAAACACTTCTAACCTTGATGCCTCTCACAAACAAACCAAACATACTACAAAGCTGAAATTTGGAACGTATATTCTAGACGAGTGTACCGACATAACCAAATAAAAAAGTCGAAGATTGAACGGACGTAGCCCGCTAAATTTCAAAATTCACCTTACTTTTTGATCACACCTCGTATAAGGACGTTGAGTTTTGTCGAATGAGTCTTCAGCCGTATCTGCAAGTAGGCAAAGTGCCACTCACTAGTAATAGTTGCGAAGTGCGGTGCGTAATTTTTGGTGCAAATAATCCCTTCATAACGCGTCGATCCGTCGACGTCGGGAATATAGTGCACCGATCGAGTCGCGCTGATCACCCGCCATTTCGATCGTACCTGTATCTTAGCTACAGAATAAAGGAAAGTAAAGTGTAACCTATTTTCATTATTTACGCCTCGTTGACCCTTCTTTCCCTGCATGCTGATATGATTTTCAGCCGCGGACGATCGACAGCGAGGATTCTTTTGTTCGCATTTCTAGTTCCGAGCATTAGATGACTTACGCGCTAACTCGAACTAATCTCCGAACCGAGGTGAGGAGTTGTATCCTGAGCTGCCGGCACTTCCAGGACGTGTGATGACGGATAAAATCGACAATTGGTGGATACCATCGGCATGAGAAAAGAAAATCGCCATGAAGACGTCAACCTGCCCATTCTTCGCAGTCGCACGTGGGCAAATAGAACTATGTCACGATTTTCCGACCCTATTCCCGACGATCGCCGTAAATCAGGAACGGCGGTCTGATGCTCTTATTATTAGTCGGGGGAAAACGAGCCAATCAGGCCTTGTGGCGGAAGTACTTTGAGTATGCGGCTAAGACCCCAGAAGTTTCCCGTCACATACTATACACTATATCACAGGTTTGCTCCTATGGGATAATTGCATGAAGAGCAGCTTATTCAGGATCAATTAAATGATTACAGAATCTACTAACTAGAATACTAAGAATAGTTAACAAATACTATTTTATAACGGAAAAACACCCATTGAATATTGTCCAAACCTTCTCTCTAGAATCACTATTATTCCACTATGAATTTTTATCTCATATATACACGAAAGTCGTTTGAAAAGTCCGTGCAAAAATAAAAACTGCTTGATTTTTTTTTATCAATTATTTACAATCTGTCTTTTGACAATAGGTAAATTTTACAAAACATTTCAATTACATAGAATTGGTTACAAAAGAGTTTGCTTCAGTTACAGGAAGATACTTCTCCATTGATCAGTACCAGTACTTTAATACCTCGCTTGTTTAATCTTGCACAAACACTGTTTTATATTTCTTGTATCTTGAGACTATCGGTGTTGTGTATATTAGTTTCTTTGCTAATTTGTTAGTGTGTTCCTTTATCCTGTTGGTTTATTTTCGGCGCGCTGATTCAATTTCTTCTCTTACTGTGTTTATATTTATGTCTTTTCTTATATATTCATTTGTGACAAACCATGGTGCATCAGTAATAACTCTTATTATTTTGTTTTGGAATCTTTCTATTATGTCTATACTTGATTTTGGAGCTGTGCCCCAGAGTTGTATGCCGTATGTCCATACTGGTTTATTTATTGACTTGTATATCAAAAGCTTATTTTTAATTGAAAGTTTAGATTTTCTCCCTAATAGCCAGTAATATTTCCTTGTCTGGAGATTGAGTTGTTTTCGTTTGGTCCATATGTGTTCTCGCCATGTTAATCTTCGATCAAGGTGCATTCCAAGATATTTTGCTTTATCTCCTTGTGGAATTTGTTGATTTTTAATACTTACTGGTGGACAAGATCCTTTTTTCTTGGTATAGGTTACTTGAATTGACTTCGTTTCATTTATTGTTATCCTCACTTATCGAACCAGCTTACGGCTGTGTCTATGTATATTTGCATAATGTGGGAGGCTGTTTTTTCGTTAGCATGTGATATCAGAATGGCTGTATCGTCTGCATACGTGGCGATGTCAATATTTTCCTTGATTGGCAGATCATGTGTGTATATTAGGTATAATATTGGACCGAGAACGGTTCCTTGTGGGACTCCTGCTTTAATTGAGTATAAGTTTGTTGTTTCATCATTTACTCTAACCTTAAAAGTTCTGGCGCTTAGATACGATTTCAACAGTAGATAGAGATTTGGTGGTGTGATTTTTTTAAATTTGCATAGTAGTCCTTCATGTCAAACTTTATAAAAAGCTTGAGCCACGTCAAGAAATACTGCATTACAGTATTCGTTGTTTTCAAAACTGTTTACTATTTTATTAGTTACTCTATTTATTTGTTAGATTGTGGCGTGGTTGTTTCGGAAGCCGAATTGATATTCAGAAATTATGTTTCGCTCGACTAAAATTTTGTTTAACCTTTTGATAATTATTTTTTCACAAATTTTGGATAATATGGGCAGTAGACTAATTGGTCTGTAGGACGTGACCTTTTGTGGCGGTTTTTCCGGTTTTGGTATTAGTATTATTGTTGCAATTTTCCATGCGTCAGGGAAGTATTGTAAACGAAGTATTGAGTTTATTACGATAGTTATGTATCTTATAGCTTTTATTGGAAGTTCTTTCAGTAGCTTAGCATTTATATTATCATGTCCAGGGCTCTTCTTGTTTTTTACGTGACGTATTATGTGTTTTATTTCTTTTATTTTAGTATTGTTAGTTGGTTGAATGTTATTGTTGTTGCATTGTCCAGTTTTTAATAGGTTTTGTTCTTCTTCTTCTGTTATTTTACGTTGTGAGGGATTGAATACATTTTGTAGATGTTTGACAAATGTGTTTGCTTTTTCAATGCTTGTTCTAGCCCAAGTCATATCGTTTTTTAATATAGGAAGAGAGAATTTTTGTGGTTGTTTAATTTTTTTTGTGGCTATCCAGAGCGAATAATCGGTAACCTCAGTTGTAGTTAGGTTTGCTAGATAGTTGTTTATATTATCATTTTTTTCGTCATAAAGAAGTTTTTTAAGTTCTTTAATAGACCTGTTAAATTTTGTTTTATCTGTTAGTAGCCTAGTCCGTTGCCAAATTTTTCTCAACTTTCTTTTTTCTCTTATTTTGTCTGTTACTGTTTTGGAATTTATTTCTTTTTTATTTTGTTTTATTGACTATGTAGGGGTTGAATTTTTAATGGCTATATAGATGTTGTTGTTTAAATTTTCAATCGCAGCATCTATATCCTGTTCTGTTTTTAGAGGTATGTTGCATGTAATTTTTTCGTTTATTATTTCTCTGTAAAGATCCCAATTTGTTTTTTTGTTATACATAGGACTAGTTTTTTGGTTTATTTCTATTGTTGAGTTTAGGTTAATAATGACTGGAGAATGGTCTGAGGTTAGGTTAAGACATGATTCAGCTGTTAGGTGTTTAGGGCATAGTCCTTTTATAATAGCGAAATCTATTAAATCCGGTAGTTTATTTATGTCTGAAGGCCAGTAGGTAGGTTTGACTGTTGATATTGGCGTTAAGTTTTCTTTTTTCATTACTGCATATAAGGTTGCTCCTTTTGGATTTGGAGTTATTGATCTTGATCCCCACCATGGATGCTTTGCATTATAATCTCCTCCTGCAAGAAAACGGTTTCCCAGGCTATCAAAATATTTTTTGTATTGTTCCTTTTTTATTGTATGTTTTGGAGGGCAGTATAATGCCGAGAGAATAATGTGACCGTTGCTGTCTGTAATCGCAACATTTGTTGCTTGTAGGTAGTCATACTTGTGTGGTTCTATTTCGTGGTGTTTGATAGAGTTTTTTATTCCTATTGCCGTTCCTCCATGAGCCTTACCGTCGGGATGGTTTGTATTGTATAATGTGTATTGCAGTATTTTCAAAAAATTTTTATTTGTGAAGTGTGTTTCTGATATTAACATGATATCTATATTATTTTCTATCAGAAAAGGTTTTATTTCTATGTTTCTTTGCGCTAAACCGTTAGCATTCCAAATAGCTATTTTTATTTTTGTGTTCATTGTATCTTATTTATGAGCGTGGTAAGTAGATTTAGCATCGTGCCCATCTTGTTTATCAATTGATACATCAGTTGTGTCATCATGTTTACGAGTTGTTTCTCATTGTTATTGTTTACTATTGATTGAGATGTCTGAGTTTGTTTTGATTCTTCTTGTGCTGTATTTAAATTTCCAGCTGCGGCCTGCGCATATGAGACGTTTGACCTGACAATATTTTCTGTGCTTGCTATTTGTTTTGGTCTTAGAGCTGGAAATAATTTTTGTTGAAGTAATTTTCTTGTACTGCAGCCTTTATAACTAACTACATGGTTTCCTCCACAGTTTGCACATTTAACTTCTTTTATTTTTTGCTGAATGGGACACTCCGTTGAGAGATGATTGTTTGTGCATTTAACGCAAACTGGTGTTTTATGGCAATAGTTTTTTGTGTGGCCATATTCTTGACATCTCATACATTGTGGAATATCTCTTTTTTTAAATGGTTCTTCAAAGTAGATTATCTGGTTCATTAGTTTATTAATTTTATATATTTCTTTGTTGTTTTCATTCATTTGTATTTCTACGAAAAAAATTGGTAAAGGTTGTTTTGTTATTTTGTGTTTAATATTAAAAATTCTTATTACTTTGTGATTGTAGGTTTCAATCTCCTGTTTTAAGTCTGTTATATTGACCGAAGCATGCATGTTTTTGAGTACTGCTTTAAACGCTTTGTTTTCTTTTTTTGATAAGTGTTGAAATTAGTTTTTTTTTTTCTAGCTCGGCTATTGTGTTAGTGAATAGCTCAGGATTGTTGATCGGATTTTTAATTTCGTTATTATTCAGAACTTTTAGTGTGTATTGATTTTTCGCGACAATGTTAAGAAGGTCATTCAACGGACTAATATTTAAGACTCCACTTATGAATATGGGCGGTGATTTTGGCGATTTGACGGCTGTCGGTGTTTCTGGCTCATTGTTTTTGTTGCTTTTGTCGTTGATTTCCAGCACTTTAAATCTGTTACTTATTTCAACAGTTTTGTTATTCGGGTTTTCCAGCCAATAATCTTTGATGCTAGTTTGCCTCTTCTTGTTTATTTTGTTTTCCTCCGGACTGTCTCTGGTTCTTTTATTTTTTACTGTATTCCATTTAATTTCTTGTTGGTCCTTTTCACTATTTTCAGCCATGATGGCTGCTTTTAGTTTTGAATGATTTATAAATTTATTTTGTGTTTCCTTTCTGAATTTAATTTGATTTCGAAGAGCGCCTCGATGTACGTGCGCTCAGTACGAGCTCTCAAACGAAAGTGACGAGCTCTCAAACGAAAGTGACGAGCTCTCAAACAAAAGTGAGTTCTCAAACGAAAGTCATAAAAACTGCTTGATTTTTTTTAATAAATCTTTTTTATTTTCCAACATAGTCTCCTTTCAGGCTTATACACTTCATCCAATGCTGCTCTGGTTTGTTAATTCCTTCCAATTAATAGGATTTGTCCAAGTCTGTAAAATAGGCATTTGTTTCTGCAATCACCTCCTCGTTTGAATCAAATTTTTTCCCCGCCAGCCATTTTTTCATATTAGGGAACAAATAGTAGTCCAACGGAGCCAAGTCTGGAGAATAGGGGGGATGTGAAATGAGTTGGAACCCTATCTCCATCAGTTTTGCGGCCACAACTGCTGAGGCGTGAGCTGGCACATTGTTGTGGTGGAAGAGGACTTTTTTATGGGCCAACCGTGGACGTTTCTCTAGCAACTCGGTTTTCAAAAGATCCAATAACGATGAATAATATTCGCCTGTAATGGTTTTACCCTTTTCCATATAGTCGATGAAGATTATTCCTTGCGAATCCCAAAAGACAGTCGCCATAACCTTCCCGGCCGAAGAAATTGTCTTCGCCTTTTTCGGAGCAGATTCCCCCTTGGTAACCCATTGTTTAGATTGTTCTTTGGTCTCAGGAGTGTAGTGATGTATCCATGTTTCATCTACAGTGATGAAACGACGCTTAAAGTCTTGCGGATTTTGCTGGAACAGCTGCAAACCATTCTTGCAATACTTCACACGATCTCGTTTTTGGTGAATCGTGAGCAATCGCGGCACCCATCTAGCGGATAGCTTATTCATGTCCAAATGTTGGTGCAAAATATTATGTACCCGTTCGTTCAAGATGCCTACAGTACTAGCAATCTCACGCATCTTCACTCTTCTGTCAGCCATCACCATATCATGGATTTTATCAATGATTTCTGAAGTGGTAACCTCAACAGGGCGTCCAGAACATTCAGCGTCTTTTGTGCTCATACGGCCACTCCGAAAATTTTGAAACCACTTATAAACCATTCTAATCGAAGGTGCACAATCACCATAATGTTTATTAAGCTTCTGTTTAATCTCCTGGAGCGTTTTGCCTTTGAAAAAGTAATGTTTAATCAATACACGAAATTCTTTTTCGTCCATTTTTTTACAACCACTCGATTTCTTTGATTGAAACGAATGTAAAACGCAAAGTAATTGGCCGATCTAGCTGAAACTTGGTGTGTGCTCTTCCAAGATATGCCACTAACTAAAAATAACCTTGATACACACTAGTAGCGCCATCTCTCTGACTTTGCACGGACTTTTCGAACGACCCTCGTATATAGCGTAAAAAATAAGAAAAACTAAATATAATAGTATACAACTATCTAAAGAATAAAAAGTATTAGTATGAAAAACAGCTTGATCAGAGCTATTACACTCTTCAACAATCTACCAAATCATCTTAAAACAATAGTCAACAAAAATAATATTAAAAAATATTAAAACAATGGATTTAATGAAATCCCTGAAACTAGAGTCTTCGAAAGCCGCGCTGCAAAAAAAGTAATTGTAAGGAAATCAATCAGTCATTAATTACCATGATCAAAGATTTTTTGTATCGTACTTCGGATGTCCATGAGGATATAAATCTCCTTAACAAGATTTACTAGACTTTAGAGCATATTTATGTGCCCATGGTTTTGGCAACTTATACATTAGAGCCCATAATAGATTAACTTCGTACAACTATACTAAAATGCAACATAAGAGTAATAAAGTACTAAATGTTTTAACAGACTTAACTAATACATTTTTTAAATCATGGACTGACTTGACAGGAACTGTGAAAATTGATCTAAAATGAAACATAAAACCCCACACTCAGGGTATTAAATACATACAATTTATGAAAGCCACAACTTCAAAATCAGAAGTTGAAAAATCCTCTCATAAGGCAAAATACGAACCCATCAAAACTGTTTTCGACACTATCGTTAACATAGCTGTTGACAAAACTAACAAGATTTTAATGCAAAAGACACTGCCAGCCCCTGGAAAACCATTACAGTCTGCAAACTGTATTAGCATGCATTATTATTATTATTATTAGTATTAGGGAAGATCAACTATTTGAGATACAAGAAAGCTCTTCTGTATTTTGATAGAGGAACGCAATCTTTCACTAACTCAGTTTATACCCTAAAATTTCAACCAAAAAATAAAGACCGAATAGTTGTAATAGTTGCGGTATTCACATCCAATTACAATTGTACCGATATTATACAATATCAAAGTATGTTCCCATACTATAGGGTAACACGTGCAGATGGACTCAATTGTCCGGCCCATCTAAACAAAATGAAAAGTATAATAGATACAAAAGAGAAGAAAGCAAGCATGGATTACTACAATATAGCAAGACAGATACTAATCAGATTCTGGTGAAGAAGATAATAATAGAATAGTACTGTATTTAGTTTACATTTTTGCTTCTTAACATGGTAGTATTCACTGCCAAATTTAGACAAATTGTACAATTTTTTATTTTTATAAATATTATTTTCCTTAGTTTTATCGTTTTTCTTTCCGTCTTTGCTTTTTTTCTTTTTTTCTTCTGTAATTATATGCCAGACCATCGCACAGGTATATATTACCTCTGATAGGTTTCAATATTTTGTAATGTATTTTATGTATATTGCTAATTAAGTAACTTATGTACTTACTCTGGTAATATATAAATTAATAAATATGAAAACTGTGATACTTAACTGATCTGAGTATATTTTGGAAAACAAATTGCTTTCTTAGAAAATTGGTTTCGAAATGCTTGTGTCAATGAGTAAATTACTTACCCTTGGAAAAATTTTCAGTTTAATTTGTGAATTAATTTATAAATTTTTTCTACATCTTTTCAATTGATGCATTTAGTTACTCTAAATAAAGTATAAGAATATATAGAAAGAATTAATTATTTGAATATCAATTCTAGACTGAACTTTTATCTACTGTTAATTTCAGATTTCGATTTACTATTAACTTTTATCTATACTATGATTCCCATTCATTACTTGAATATAACAATAATTATAAAAATTATAATATTCAATTTTTATACAATTTTTTGATAAACACAATGAATTAATCTATAGTACAACATTTGTATTCATGACTGTAAAAATTCTAATCCGATAAAATTGAAATTATACTCGTATTGTTGAAAATTGGTTAATGAATTTTTTATGAATATCCGCTTACATTGGAACTTAGTACTGCCGATTTCTACAATAATATACCCAACCCGAACCCTTGAGAAGTTACGTAAACGTGTATTTATTTTTTTAAAGTGTGAAAAACACCCGAATTTGCAAAAAATTCTAGCTCAGCCAATTTTCAATTTTTTTAACATTTAAAACGCCGTTCTCTTTTATCTTTACTATACTTAAGAAAAAATATATATATATAACATATGGCAAAAAGGTTGCATCTAAGTTCAATTTCAAGGTTAATGTAAAAAATCATGAAATTCAAAAATTAGACCTTGATTTCGAAGAAGAGAAGTGAGCGAAGTTATCGCGCTCTTACAAATCTTCTTCATTTCTTTTTTCCTGTCTGCCAGACCACCTAGAAGGGACAAGATAGTAGTGGATACCTGAACATAATAGAAAACCATGCGTGAAATACTTTAACATTTTAGTGACGATGCGTGGACGGGAGATGTGAACGTAAATGGCAGATCCAAAGATCCCCATTACATATTTTTGATTTTTGTATCTAAACCACAGGTTATATAATATTAAATATCAAGATCATACAAGAATTCAGAAGAGTCAGTTGAGCCGTCTTACGTGATAAATCATCTGCCGAAAAATCGAGACATCCTGAAGTGATTTTCCGGCTTACTACTTTTACGTTTATTGAGAGTTTGGTTGATTATGGAATTTTGAACTCATTTACAGAATTGAAAAAATGGTTACATTACAAAAGGAGAGAATACATATATATATACGATGGTGGTCCGATAAGTACTTAGCCTCACCGCCCGATGGCGCCATTCTCGTAAAAGAAATATTCTATCACGTAGTACAAACTTCTCGATGGTTACTGTCAAGATTTCAGCCGGATCGAAGTTGTACTTTATTTTTGAGAGCGTGTGAAAGCAAGTGTGTCCGTTCATTTTTGAAAAATGGAAAAAGAGCAGTATCGGTCGGTGATTCGATTCTTGTTTTTCGAAGCGAAATCAAAAAGCGCTTGGATGCTGTGTACGGTGACAATTCTCCTTCGATGGCGACCGTCAAAAATTGGTCTAACGAGTTTCAACGTGGTCGCACGTTGATTTTTGAAGAGCCACGTCCAGGTGCTCCGAAAACGGCTACCACGGAGGATAACGTGACGAAAATTCACGATCTCGTATTGGTAGATCAACGATTGAAGGTGCGCGAGATAGCTAAGATTATAGGCATCTCAAAAGACCGCGTGGGTCATGTCCTGCATAAAATTTTGGGCATGAGAAAGCTGTCGGCACGATGGGTGCCGCGTTTGCTCACTCCGGACAAGAAGCGCAACCTTGCGACAACTTCAGAGCAATGTCTGACGCTGATTAAGCGCAATCCGAAGGAGTTTCTGCGTCGTTTCGTTACAGTCGACGAAACATGGATCCATTGGTATACACCAGAGACCAAGGAACAGTCGAAACAGTGGACTTTACCCGGCAAAAGTGCTCCGAAGAAGGCGAAGACTGCCCAACCCCATCGGCCGGAAAGGTGATGACCACCGATGGGCACTATTCAGAAGGTGAGATTTACATCGACTACCTGGAGAGGGGCAAAACGGTTACTGGGCTGTACTATGCCGAATTATTGGGCCGATTCGACGTCGAATTGCAGAAAAAACGGCCCCATTTGGCGAAGAAAAAAATGCTCTTCCACCATGACAACGCACCGGCCCACACCTCCGCCGTCGTCATGGCCAAATTGATCGAATTAGGCTACGAACTGCTGCCCCATACACCGTATTCTCTAGATTTAGCCCCGTGCGACTTCTTTTTATTTCCAAATTTGAAAAAGTCACTCGCCGGGCAGAAATTTGAGTCGAATGAGGAGATAATCGTTGCCACGGAAACCTACTTTTCAGACCTCGAGGAAACGTATTTTTCAGACGGGTTAAAGAAGTCGGAGCATCGCTGGGCGAAATGTATCGAACTAAAAGGAGACTATGTTGAAAAATAAAACGCCACTTTTCCAAAATTTTCGTTTTTCTTTTGTAGGCTAAGTACTTATCGGACCACCCTCTTATACACATACAAACACACATATTTATATTACATACTCCAGAGAGACCTTTTTACGTAGTACGTTTGGTATACCATATTGAAAATCTCTGAATAAATATTAAGCTGAGTGCAACTGCTTCATACGTATTTTTACTTAAATTTAAATTTGTTAATTGTATTTTTTAAATGAATTTTAAAAAGGTTCTAAAAACGATTTGTTTAATTGAAATTGTTCCCAAATAATTGATGTAAACATTAATATATTTTATTATATATATTTTTTATTATATTTTTATTATATTATATTTATTTTACAATTTCTAATAATTAATTCCTCGGTAATTTATTATATAAATGAATTTATTTCAGTAATGTCCGTTGTGGCCTTCTACAATGTCAAGAAGGAAGTAACCAACCGATAATTGATGGAATTAATACCCTTTATTCAAGAACTATCATATCGAACAAAGGAAAAGAGTACGAGTGCAAGTAAGTCAGACATTGTTGATCTTTTATTCAAAAATAAATTAAAGCAAATAATTCAGGTCAACGCATTGTCACACCCACAGACCGGATTTCATGTACTCAAAGAAATTTGATGCGATTAATACAAATCTGAGCTTAGAATTGCTCCTTAACCCTTAGTTTTCGAAATATCTTAACCCAAAAACGTTAAAAACACGATTTTTTACTGTTTTACAACTTTCCTAACGTTGTAAAATAACATTTTTCTGCAAATGTGATAATTGTATTTTAAAAAGCAATTTCTGTCCTTCAAAACACGCTGCTTATTAGCATAAATATAAAATATAAATATATATATTTATATTTTATTTTTATATAATATTTATATGCCGATAAATTGGCACTTTAACAAATTTCGTTTAGCGCGAGGGAAGTTTCGCTTACTCTGTTTTTCTTGCGTTTCTCACTGCATAACAGTAACCCGCCACAAACCCGACAATGAGAAAAAGAGCTATCAAAACTAAGATGCTACCCCACATATATGCTTATATGTGTTCAGACGCTTGATCAAAATCATTACCATACGAGATCTGTTCCAAAAGTATTCGACCTACCTCGATTTGTCGCCGCTTGATTGAATATTTGTCTTGGAAGACAAACTTAGAAATAAGCTGTACTTGCTAAATTCATTTAATAACGCATATAAGCAATCCATATGGGCAGTGAAAGAACAAAATATTAAGTTGTTACCCGATGATTCGAAGAACTCAGCTTTCATTTGTAACAGATAAGCACGTCATTGCCACGCTTTTTCTACCAATTCTTTAACCCTTTAATGTCCAACTTGACCAAAATTCGATGCTAGCTTCAGCCTTATATTTTTTAACTAAAAGATAACTTAATAATATTGCAAAGTATCTTTCCTAACGTTTTTGGATCCACTCTTTCCGAATCCGAGATCAGATTAACGCAAAAAATAGTTTGAATAATAGTTTTTTAATGTTTTTTACAAAAAAAATTGCATATTTTACTAGTCTATTTTTTTTTAAACGTGAGTTTGACTTCGATAAAGTTATAAAATAATGATAAAATCTTTTCTACCGTGGTCATTGATAGTTTCTCTTGAGATATGAGTGATTCAGCGATTTGTTTCCGTCATAATAAATAAATACGGTGATTGTTTTTATGCGACTTCATTCTCATGATGTGTTATATGTATTTACTCGACGAGAATGTATTTTTATGAAAAAATCATAAGTACAAAAGTTTTTTTCATTGTTTAGATTATTTCAATTATAGTCCCAAAACTGAGGCCCGATTAATTTTTACATGCGGTGAGGCCCAAAACACGGTTTTTCATTAGAAATACTCAGATTTCATGAAAAATAACTTTTACATTATACTAGGCTTTTATATTGGTTGCCCTACATTGGGTCTGATATGAATATTGGGATATATTAAGCCCAAATCATGTTTTATATTGAAATTTTGTACGTATCACCTTGAAACTTAATCTGTTCTATCATTTATCATTATCTTTGGCTAATTTTCAAATATGTATTAAATAACCCGATAAAAATACATTTTTTAAATCCCGTGAGTAGTTATCTTCACATTCATTGATAATACTTTCCTAGAATAATTGCGAGATTTCAAATCATTGTGATTTGTGCACTTTACGGAATAAAATTTTTTCAATCTGGTTTTATTTCCAGCTACATGAATTCCACAAGAATCGACATTTTTTTTCCAATTGAAAAATTTTGTTTTTTGTCTTGTGTCCATCCTCAATATATTTCTGCAATATTTGAAAAAATGTATAGCAAAGTATATATCAACTCTTTTCAACTTACATCTATTGTACTTTCAATTGTACACTCGTGATTCGTCATACGTATATTCTGAATACGTGCACTAACGTTCCTGTTATACATATGTCTATGAACGCCATAGAGGAATAGAGAAAGTCGATATGAAATTACTGAGAAAGAAAATCACTATGAATGCGTATTTATTCCTAGTTTGGATGATTCAGGAGAGTTAGATAGTGATTGGTCAGATAGCGAAGATGATCTCGATGAAAATGTTGTCGATGAACTCACTGTTCAATATCCTTCTCGATCATATTCTGAAGTATATGATTATTATAATAATACTAAAAAAAATTAGAAGAAGCGCATGGATATTTTTGAATAGAAGGAGAGAAGATGTACGATCATTCTCTTTAGAATGAGATTTTCTTGTCCGAATCGGACAAAAGGAAAACCTCTAATCGATCTCCTGCAGAGATATTTAAGGAGGCTCCAGCGACTACCGCCGGGATCAAAAACACAACAAAAAATAAACTTTCAAACTAACGGCTAAAAAATCTTATAAGCAGTTTCTAAAGCAATATTATTACAAAATAGTACGATTTTCAACGACAGTTGGTAACTTTTTACAACAGAAGTTCCAGAACTTGAGTTTGGTACGACGCACATAACCTATAAAGTAGACAATTTCAGACTTTTTTGGAGAATATCTCAAAATTTTCTACGGCTATCCATATTTTGCAGTACATCATTCGAAAGACCAAGTTTTTATCTATAAGAAGATCAGTTTTTCATTGCGTAACTACACCATTACTTTTAGTTATTGATGAATTTCTAACATTTTTTCACTTTGTTCCATAAGATACTATACAAAAAGCGCAAACTTTGAGATGAAATATCTCGAAATTTTCCACGGCTTGAGGGGTAAAGAAGAATACCGTTGGATTCAGTGCATTTTCACTTATCGAAATCACTATAACTAACATCGAAACTTTTCAATACCCCTCCTCGCTGGAGCCTCCTTAAGTTGTTTTTCTCTACAGAATCGAAAAATTACCTTATAGAGGCTATAAAAGCTAATGGATATGAATTATCTCTAACAGATTTGAATACTTTCCTAGGTATAATCATTTTCTCAACATATAACAGGAGACCAGCTCAACGAGATTATTGGTCAACAGATCCATATTTGAAAAGTGATATTGTTTGCAACTTTATGAGTCGCAACAAGTTCGGAAAAATAAAAAAATTTCTGAAATGATCAAAGTTGGAAAACAAAAATGAGTCGGACAGAGTTTGGCGTGTTCGAAATAACAGAAATAGTCAACAGAAATATCAAGTAGTTTGGTTATTCTTGCACTGCATTTACCATCGACGAAATGATGGTAAAGTATTTTGGTAAATCTATTCTAAAACAATTTATAAGTGGAAAGCCAATTCGATTTGGTATAAAGCTTTGGGCTCAATGTAGCAGTTTTGGTTACCTTTTCCATTTTGACATCTACTGCAGAAAAAATGAAAAAAGTGACATATTAGCAAATTGTGCTTTAGGTAGTAGAGATGTTATTAAAATGTTGGAACATATGCTAAAATCTTTATCTGCTCGTAAGCTGAGTCACAATCATATTTATTTCGACAATCATTTTTGTAGCCCAGATTTACTAGTTCATTTAAAGAAAGTTGGGATTTAAGCCACAGGAACAATTAGAGAAAATCGGGTAAAAACAAAAAAAGTCTTGGATAAAAAAGCATCTAAACGGATTTATGTTGTACAACGTGACCAAAGTAGTGGAATGAATTTTATTACTGTACAAGATTCAAAGCCTGTTTCAATTCTGTACACTGTGTAACGGGGGCAGCGCCTTATTCGGCACTGATGTCACTAATTTATTAAGGGGAGAGTAAGAGAGGCACTTTCGCTCTTTAACAATCGGGGAACGAGAGGATAGGTCGAACGAATAAATAATTTTCCATACTTGGAACATACAACTTAAATCTATTCAGACAAACAAATACAAAATCGGTTACAATAAAGTTTACATCACGCGCACATATACAGAACAACTTAAACTAACGACGGAGGATGAATGGCCCGGCGACTAAGCCTTGACAATTAGCCTCCTTACAAAGGAAAGAATACGTCGAAACCTCTCTACCGCATTACGATGAGCGTAGCCGGCAAGTGATCGCCTGGCTACCTATCGTTCCTACGCGGCCGCGCATCACCATGAGAGAGAGAAATACCGGGGGAGAGAGATAACCTGACCTTTGTCCTTGGCGATGAGCCGGCAACGGGGAGTTGACCTGGCCGAGGGCTGGACGTCTTCCTTGGTGTAGCCCGAAGTGAACCCACTGGAAGTCATGCCGTGCATGGCGGCGAGGGCGACACTGAATGCCCTGCTGCAGGTGTTGCCGCCACACGTTGCCTCGGCTCGCCCTGGTCTGGTCACTGCTGCACGTGTACTTCTTCTCTCATTGCGCTGCTACTTCCAACTTCTCTCCTTAACTTTCTTCCGGGAACTGCCTCACGCGACTTGACGCATGGTCAGCATTCGCGCTCTCGCCGGGTTCTCCCACCAAACCCACTCATTAGGCGGCGTGCGACAAAAGCGCTAATTGGTCGCGCGTCACACACCGGCCCAAACCTGCATAGTGCGTGCATAGACGCGCACTCTAGCATGCTCGCTAACTCTCTCTCTCTCTCTCTGTCTCTCTCTGTCTCTCTCTACCTCATAGTCGTTGCGCTCTTGCTTCTTCGGGCGCTCTCAATCTTGCTCGGCAATCTTCGGTGGCTGGAAAAACATAAAGGCCAGTGGTTAGGCGCAATAAATATATGCGCCGAACGCTGACCACGTCGCCATGCCGAGCGATAAGAGGGAGAGAGAGAAGGAGGGCAGACGAGGAGCAAGCGTACTGCTTGCTCTCGTCACAACTGCAAAAGGTGTTAATCTCCTTGGTGCTGTGAAAAAATACAGTAAAACTGAAAAACGGAAAACAGATATTACATTTCCTAATGCTTTTAAAATTTATAACCTATTCATGGAAGGGGTTGACATCCATGATCAGTATTGCAACAAAGTCATATCCGTTTTTCGATCTAAAAATGGACATGGAGCATTCTAATGCGAATAATCCAATCATATATTACAAATTCAATTGCGTTGTGGAACACTATTTAACCAGACAACAAACGAAGGATTAAAGAATTTGCTATAGAAATAAGCAAGTATTATTTAGAGAGAGTTTTGTTGACAAAGCATGAACTTCGAAAAGGAGCTAAACGATCATATTGCTCGGTATGCAAAGTAAGAAGTTCAAAGTCTTGCGAAAGATGCTATGATTAATATTTTTGTGAACCATGTTTCAAAAAAAACATTTGCAATTGTTTCTACAAAAATTCTTTTTTTAATAAAATATAAAAAATACAAAAAAAAAAGAAAATAAATAATACAAAACAAAAAAAGGCGGAAACAAAGGTTTTCAATGATTGCTTACATCCATGTGGTATTTAATAGTTAGTATTTAACAATCGTGAATTCGGAAAAGTACGGATTATCTTTTCTTTATTTATAACCTTAGAACGGAAAACCAATCAAGTTCCAATATAACAGGTATAAAATTTGAATATAAAACATGATTTGGGCCTAATAGGCCTCAAAATTCATATCAGGTCCAATGTAGGATAACCAACAGAAAAGCCTAGTACAATGTAAAAGTTATTTTTCATGAAATCTGAGTATTTCTAATGAAAAACCGTGTTATGGGCCTCGCCGGATCTAAAAATTTATCGGACCTCAGTTTTAGGACTATAATTGAAATAATCTGAACAAACAAAAAAAATTATGATTAACATGAGAGTCTATGCCTCTCATTTGGGGTGTTTGATTATCTAAATCCCCATGCCTCTCACTAGGGTGCTTGATTAACATGACTTCCCTTCCCTTTCACTAGGCTGCTTGAATAATTTGTATTTCCTTGCCTGTCATTTGGGGTGTTTGATTATCTAAATCCCTATGCCTCTCACTGGGGTGCTTGATTAACATGACTTCTCTTCCCTTTCACTAAGCTACTTGAATAATTTGGATTTCCTTGCCTCTCATTTGGGATGTTTGATTATCTAAATCCCCTTGCCTCTCACCTGAGGTACTTGATTGACGTGAATCCCTTTGCCTCTTATTGAAGTGTTTAATTAACATAATTTCCGTATCCTCTCACTTGGTGTGCTTGATTACCGTGAGTCGTGCAATATTGCCCATGAAGATTTTCATTATGTGCGGTTCGCAGAATATGAATGTGACGAGCGCATACGAATGTGGCATTTCATTGTACATTCTCTATTTACTTTTCTATTTACTAGAATTTTATTCTATTAAATACAAAAATTTGAATTATACCTTAGTTATCATTTTTGAAAGGCCAAAAAAATGAACAAACTTTCTTCCTCAGACCCTGTAGCGTCTTCGTCTTTATGGCTGTATTGAATGAAGGGTGTCATCTCAGAAAATTATGTCTTCTAATTGACCGGAGGGCGTAGTATACGAGTATACTGATTATTAATTCGTGAAATAGAGAAGTAGAGGGGGGTAATACTAATTATATATCGTTTTTCTTAAATAAAATTGTTTTATTGATACAAAATAAATCTTATTCTATACAAATTACTATAATTTATACACACACACACATATACACACACAATCAGTCTTCTTCGTCTTCGTCGAACAGCATCGCCGTTGTTTCGTCCAGCTCACATAAAATTTTCCTTTTCTTGGGGGGAGCGGACAGTGAAGATGTGTTGTTTCTTTTTTGAGGGCTGACGTTATCAAATAGCCGCCTTACTACTGCTGGAAAGAGATATTGAAATTGTTTTTAATTAATAAACAAAATGAAAGAATTATTTATTATTACCTACCTCTTAAAAGAAGTTCCCGCTTAATACGATGTCTTATTCGGGTACCAGCACACGTGGGTGATTCGATCCAATGCGACTGGTTGACGGATACAGGAAGCGGACCTTCATTTTCATCCTGCAACATGGTGATGTGGTCAGGTGTGACAAGGTCGATACATGATACTTGAGGCATCACCAGATCAATATTTATGGTGCGCCTTGGTGCGTGTACCTCGCATACAGTTTCAACATCAGATCTGTAAAAGTAAAAAAGTATAAAAATGCATGATATATATAAAAGTAAAATTGATAAATAATACTTACATATTTGGTGACAGTTTCAAATATACCGGTTCATTTGGTTATGGAATAGGTGCTCGAAGCGGACGATTGTAAATAAAGGAATATATAATTAATAAGTACATACATTGTCTTGATAGAAAATCTTTAATTTCTTTTTTCATTCGGAAATCGAAAAAAACAGTTTAATTCGTTTTTGAGTCTTATCTCGACCGCGCCTACATTTTTCACTTTTTGTTTTATTCGTTACTATTTTCTATGACAGACATCGATCATTTTCTGTTTTGTTCATTTCTCACTATTTCTCTTACCCTATTTTTTCACTACGTAATTTACAAGGCAAGTCGACGATTGCCCATATAACTATTTTACTCATGAACTATTGCGTATAGTATACTATGGTACAGTGTATCCATCTATTAATTTTCACATATGTTATTGTACACAACAGTTTACATATAAAAATAATTATGTGTATGATTGTCAGCTTACCTTTTATAATGTTTTATTTTACTGAATAATAATTTTTACCTCTCTCTTGTACTCTTGCTCTTCGTACTTGAAATCACCAGAGTCCCATTCTAATCCATGGTAGTAGAATTCCATCAAAAGATTATGATGCTTACATTTTTCAGTTAGTCTTCGCCATGGGAACAGAGATTTGAATAATCGTACGAGGGGTTCTTCATTGCAGTTCAGCGGAAGTATCGCTAGCTCCTTTAAGGCATACGTTTTGCCAGGCAACATGAAACCTTGTATATTCACTATGTAGTCCATTCTGGCTGCTACTGAGCTGCTTAAGGGAAGAGTCATCTCTTTAATACAACAATCTCCACTCCCTAATAAAGATTATTTACATCCCCACTTATTGGATTGTATTAAACGATGCGATCATGTAAAATGAGACAATACGATCAAGTTCCTTCAGGAATATTTTCCCTTGTTTCAAACTCCAAGCGTACATCCACTGCAGAGTTCTTCAATATCTCATTTTGTTTAGAGCAATCAATGATTATGAGTAGTACTTGTTTTATAAAGGTAGATTTTTTTAGCATCGGTTCAGAGTCTTTACCGTAGTATGCCTTCTGAAAATTGACATACATGTCGTATAACATTACAAACTGATGCTTATTTATATCAATATTAAGATTATCATACACATAACACTGAGAGTTCAGAAAAAGTTTCACGTTTTAATGTTGTAATAATCGAATACGCTTACATTAACTGTTGAAATATTTTTTCGTTTAGTTTGAAAAGCTAAGATGACATAACGTGATTATTCCAGTTTATTTACAGTTTTGACTGTCCATACATGACTTGTGTTCAAAGGTAGCATTGGATACTCACATAACTCCCAACTACGAAAACTCATTAAAATTCTTCTTTCTCTTTTCAGAAAATCAAGTTGACGAATTTTTTGAGTATTCGATGCAGTAACATAACAAGCCATTCGATGCGTGTTATATTGACCTTGAAGTTTTCAATGATTGTTTCCAGTTCCACTAACTTTGTTGTTTGGATAACGGTATTTAAATGACTACTCGATCGTGTGAGAATTAGTTCATGTTTAATATTTACAAATACTTTGCGATAACCTTCAGCAAATTGTTGACTTTTTACCAATTACTACTGAGACTATCATATTAGTTACTGGCAATTCTAATAAAACTTGTAAATTTTTTAACTCATTATAAAAATCCTCTGATATCGCACTAATTTAACCACCTGTATTTATAAGTGACCAAACCTTTTTATCATATACTGTATAGAGTAAATGTGGGGATGGAGGAACTTTTTTTATGACATCATGTTTATTTACCTGATCCTCATTATTAATATCTCTATTTACTTTTGTAACTATATCATTATGGTAATGACGCGCTGATGGACCACAACTCAACGCGCCGATTTGTCGTTTAAATGATTAGTTTGGTTTTGCGAATTTTCATACGATATAAAATTGCCATCATTTATTGCCGGAGGAGGAAAACGTGTATCCCGAATTAGGGCAGGCATTTCTTTAGTTACATTTGAGTTACTGTATACTTGAGAATTTTGATTATTTGATATTTGTCGAGTATAATCTTGATAAAAATTCTGATTTGAATAATTTTGATTTGCATAATTGTGATTCGGAAAATTTTGATTGTATCTGCCTCGTCCCTTTCCATTATTCTACGGCTTTCGATAATTTCCTCTACCTCTGTAGTTAGAATTTGAATATTTATTTTGCAATTTAAATTGATTAATTTGTACCTTTTCTTGTTTGCCATAACCAGAATGATTCTGACATTTCTCATAATTTTTTACTTTTTCATTATATAAATTGTCCAAATTTACTATTGCTTAAATTATGTCATTGGAATTATTATAATCAACTAATGCCAACTTATCCCTCACTGACATTGGAAATTGTTTCATTATTGAAAAATTCTTTTCATATTGATTTAAAGTTGGTCTTAAGTAGCTAGCTTGTTTCAATTGTTTATAATAATAACTTTATAAGCTTTTATCATCTTTGCTATTAAATCTTTTACTCAACCACTTGTCTTTGAAATTAAATTTTGTTGTTGTACCATAGAATTCATTCTGGAATCCATTTTTGAAATCATTAAAATCCCCGAAATCTCCTTGCAACCTATACCACAATTTTGCTCTGCCTTGTAAGGCTGTATTTAATAATTTTAGTTTACTCTCTCCATTAATATTTTTTTCCAAATAGAACACCTCAAAATCGTCCAAGAACTCTAAAGGATTGGTTGAATTTTCATCATGACATTTAGGCAATTTAATGTCAATTTGCATGCTAGTTACATTACCCATAATCGCACATATCTCCGCTGTGGCGCAATTTGTATAGGCACTTGGTTAAGTTGCTGAGGCGGAATAGCCGGACGATTTTCGACTGCTACGCATGCATCTCGCAAGTGTACCAGCTCTGCGTCTTGCGTTGCAAGCTGTTGCCGCAGCCCCTGAAGCTGATCGTTTACATAATTTTGATTGGCATTTTCTGGCTGCTGCGCGGCCTGTAGACGTTGAATTTGTTGTTCCCTTTCGATAAGTTGTCGTTCAAGGTCTTCAATTTTTGGCTGATTTTCGAGTTCCAAGCGTAGTCTTTCCAATTCGCCTTGTAAATTAGCCATTCTTTGCGCTTGTTCCGCTGTTAGCTGTCTTAACGTTTCCAGATCGCCAGATTGTCCCTGTCGGTTTATCACCTCGTCATTGTGATGTAAGACCATCGTATTGGTATTAATATTACGCTTCGTTTCAATTTGCCTCTTCGCGAAAATGAGATTGATATTCTTTTGTTTGGATTGTCTTCCTGACTTTGTTATATACACGTTATGCTCGTTGCTCATCAGTAAATAAATACATTGATTACGTGAGTTGACCTTTAAGTTGAGCGCCAATGTAAATATTATATTAGTTTACGATGGATTAAACAACTAAAAGCATTAGAAAGGTAATGAAAATAAAGAGGATAAATATTAAAATCCGGAGATGAGCAATTCGTCAATTTATTGACATAAATAAAATAAAGACATCAATCAACTTTGAACTCCTATGGAATTATAATCTAATACATTGAATCTCACAATCTCGGCAATTTCATTAAATCAATCACGCCATTCATACTTTCGTACAGACGGTTATTTCGCTTCTAGCTTTATATAATTAATACATATTATTCTAATTATCAAACGGTTCAACGCGCACAATTGGCGACTCACACGATTATTACGACCTTCGAATGCTCAATCCGTCGACTTCCCAGCGAGACGATGATTGTAGTGGAAACCCTTTTTCCGATGCCGTGATGACCCAAAGTCTGCTGGTAAAAGTAAAAGATGACCTTGTCTTGACGATGATGTAGTGGTCAAGAGGACTAATTCATGGCCACATTTTGTCCTGTGGGCGGGAGGTCAGGAGCCCTCTCAGGAGATGTTGCTTGGATGGCGGGAGCCGAACGAAGAGATTGAGTTCACCGCGGTTTTGAGCGGCTAGCAAAGCAAGCTTGGGCCCGAAGTTGCGTGCGAGATATGGTCGAGCGAGCCATCGATTGCGCTTTGAGCGCGATCATTTGATTGACTTTATTGCTTCGTCACAAAATATACTCATAAAGATACTCATAAAGTGACAATAATCGCGAACTTTTATATCCTTCTTGTCGGTGTCGAAGGGCTTGTTACATATGTGGTATTCTGTAGCATAAAGAAAGTTGAATGTCTCCTGAAAAGTTAAATTTCTCATAGGCTGTGGATTTTTGTATAAATTGTGTAGGTACATAGCTAAGTCATAAAGATTATGTACGAATCACTTGGCTCGACTAATGTCATCGATAGTTTTCTATCTGTAACTTCGGTAATGTGAATTAGAGTTATCATCGCTACACATCACGGAAAAACCAACACTATACGGTTTGTGGTGCTGATAGATGAGTTCATCATTACACACCGGCTTCAACAGCCTTTTGAAATCAGCATACACAACGAACGGCACAGGACACACATTTTTCAAATTGTTAAATTGTAAAAATTTGCCTTTCTCATCAGGAAGCATAATTTTACACATATTCACATTTTTACAATCAATATCGTGTATGTTCAATTTTTCTTCAGTTCGGAAATAGTGCAGACAACGATCATAAATATATGACTTAGATCTCCCAGATGATAATTGTCGATACATCAGTCGAGACGAGTCCGTTATCTATAAATAGTGTATTTTATAAGGCACATAAGAACATTGTATTTGATTTTCATTCTCTTCAGCATTTACGTCAACGTAATAATTCTCCACTAGAAGAAGGTTTAGATGCTTTTCCTTCTTCTCAGCGGTCAAATGCCGAGATATAACTTCGTAGATGTCATTTTTCAAATTTAGAAAATACACATTTACTGAAACATCATTTTCTTTTTCAAATTTAACCACTTGCCTCGGATCCACGGAAAATATAAGATTCCTAAAATTATACTTATGCTGATGCATAGTATATTCGTTGACTCGATTTGGATTCATTGCAACCGGATGTAATGCTCAGAGGATAGCCCATTTGAAATACTCATTATCATCATAGTTTTACACATTTAGACAGGCCCTCCTTTTTCTGATAGGTTCTGGCAATTTAATGTAAGAACCTGCCCTCATAGGATTGTATTTACTCATATTGATAATTAAATTCAGTATAACGCGAAGAGACCACCCTGAATCTTGCTCTTGGAATTCTTCCATACTAATGCTGATAGGCTTGAGTACATTCTCAATATACCATTCGTTTATATTCGTAGCTTTGCATAACGGCATCATCTTAGTATTGAAATGTTTCACATCGAGTGTTTCCTCGTCATTCTTCGTAACTACATACTCAGCATCTAATAAAGCATTCACTTTTATAGATTTATGTCGCTTCAAAGCTTCATCGATTTGAGCATGAAACAGTCGTTTGGCATGTCTCATAAACGTAGCCAAATATAAATGCTTTAGATTGGTAATTACACCAGTCTTAATTATATATTTGAAAGCACTGTTAATGTCACTCCAACGAACTGTTGCATCATTGACTACATTTATCGTTGTATGTGGAGCATTGGGTGCTTCCACACCAGTACCAACCACACTCGAAGGTTCGTGTACTGATGACGATGATGATGATGATGATAATTGCGAGGCCCCAGCTTCTTCACACGATATTACAGCATCAAGTTTTGTAGTAATGGGCTGCGCCACAAGTTTAATTTTATAAACACTGAATAGATGCAAAACACTTCTAATAGCACACATAGCTGCCTGCAATTTCTGTCTTTTAGCTACTGTTAAGTTTGACTATTGAGCAAGTTACTCAGCTTTCTGCAAAGCCAACAAACCCCGTGTAAACCATCTTTCGATATCTTCAACGGTAGCATCACCAGCTTTCGTAAAGCGATATGCACGCAAAAGTATTGAAGCAGTGTCCTTAAAATACTGAGCCATGATGTGGAATTGTAATGATGTGTGTGTCATGAGTTTTCTCCCGTTGCCAGAGAATACGACGAATTCTTTAGAACTTAGGGCACGGAAGGCCAAGCTGCTTCGCGGGGAACGCGAAAGGCAACGTTTCGACGCGCGCAGGAACGAATAGGCAGGAATGGTCAACACAATATCACTCACATATTCGTTCAATACATATATTTATCTACACAGTCCAATAGTTATAATCAGTAATTCTATGTAACATCAATCGCGCTCTTGTACTACTGCAGCCGCGAGTTCCTGCAGAAAATCGCATGTAACCCAGCTGGCGCGACGTTTATGAGCTATTCTCCACGTTTCTCCATAGGCCCTCGAGCGAAATAACCGCTGAGCCTCCCTATCATCTGCGGGTTGCAGGTGACGCGATCTTACGAGAGAGAGAGAAAAACTTGACCAACCTTGAGGGAATACTGCGCGATGTCCCGGGTTGTACAGATGCTGGCAGCTCGTTCACTTCTTCTCTAAAACAACAGGTCTCGTGGCAAACATCTGCACTACGTTGCACACACGTCGCAGAATAAATCTCGCTCGCTTTTACGAAGGCCAACAATCAAGGACTAAGACGACGCGAACAAAGCGTGTCGCACTCAATCTTTGTCACAGTCTACTGCCGGTCACCGAGCGCCTCCCACCCAAAACCCTTGAGTAGCGGGCAATCGGCGGCAACTCACACGTGCCAACCACGTGGACTCTCTCTATCACCGGGAAGGGAGAGACGTTGACGGAGCCAACGGCGCGAGCCGTGGCTCTCATCCCATCCCCCCTCCCCCCAAGGCTAACGGTCGCAGTCGAACGAAGCTTGACCTACGTCTCGACCGGCTTCACCGTGTCAAGCCCACGACGACAATTAAACATGACAAAGAACTAACAACAATTACGCTCACCCAATCTCCGTCGCTCCCTACAATCTCCCTTTCGTACGTTTGTTTAGGGCGTATCCGCCCACCGCTCGAAAAAACGATGCCGGAATCTTCGGAATTCGACCTCGGTCGGCAAACCAGTGCGTCCCTCCGGTGGCACCGTCTGCGGAATTTGTCGCATGACGGGCTCCGCAGGATCAATCTCCATAGCCACGGAAGCAATGACACCCGCATCGCTCTGGTAAGAGGTCGTGCAACGATGGTCATGCTCCTCGTGACGCTCTAATTAGCTGGCCAAACGGCTCTGTCCGCGATTCTCCTCACGGATTCGCGTGGCGGAGTCGCCGGCATCAGCAATTTCTTGTTGCTGCCTCTGCAGATACAGCTAACATCGAGCAAGCTTCTTCTTACCGGCCCGACAACGCTTCCGTCGAGGTACTTTAGCAGCCTCCGCCTCCCCAGGCGGCTACACGACGCTGGTAACTGGCGCGCTGTCAACGGGCGCGTACTGACCGGAATCGGTTCCAGCGGTTCGAATCGCTCCCTCTTCAAACTTCTTCGCCTTCTCGGCGATATGCGCTTCCCGACAACGCGGGCAGCTCCAACCAGTGACGCCCAGGCGACAACAGTTGCGGCATAGCGGTTTTCCGCTAGGCGAGCGCGGGCAGGCGGAGCGAGGGTGCACGCCCGTTCAGCAGTTGAAACTCCGATGGGGCAGCACGTCCAACTCCGGATCGACCATGACCGAAGAGAGTCCCTGAAGGTACGTGACGATCGTGCGATTGCCCGCGCTGTTGAGCCACTCCACGCGCACCGGTCGAGCCGGAGACGCCACTGCGGCCGGCGCCGGCGCCAGCACGATGGCAACAGGGCAGCGGTACCGGTGATCGCGGAGGCGATAGCGGCGGCGACGTCGAGACCGTCCCGGGCCCTGCCAGCGGCGAAATGCTCGGCAGGAGCACCAGCAACGACAACGGCAGCGCCGTCTCCGAAGGCCTGCTTCTTCGGCGAGCAGGATCCTTATCTCCACTATCATCTCCCAACTCTCCGGGGGGGGGGGGAGCCCTAGGCAGGAGAAAAGCGGGCGGGACTCACCGGCCACCTCGAGTGCAGCGGCAACTCGATATTGTATGAGGACAGGTTTATCCCACGCCCCCGCCTCCCTCGATGCCTGCCCATACCGTCACGCTCCTCCTGCTTCTGACGACGCCTCTCCAAGACGTAATTCGTCGGGGAAATACCAGTACCTGGCTCTTCTCGGCGGCACTGGTACGACAGGTCGGCCAATTGGAGGGCCAACGGTTTCCACGGTAGCCTCGCATGAACATGTTTTTGCGGTGCTACTCGAGGTGGCTTCTGTCGAACAGGGCCACACGCCTCTTCTACTACCTCAAGAAGACCGTTGGTAAAACCATGGTCTCCCCGAAGCAATGGTTTGGCCGTTACCCCAGTCACCGATTCCTTTGCTGTTGATAGTGTTACAGTGGGTGTCCGCCGGTACAGCGGCTGAACGCTCGGACCAGCAAAGCTCATCGCTGAAAGTTCCTCTTCTTTGTTCTTCTGTCTTGTCAACGAACGGATGTGGAGAGTGGAGAACCTGAACGATGCACACTTCTGGATGGCCTGCGTCCAGGTCGTGGTCGGTGCCTTCAACATCAAAAAGATGGGACAAGGTGCTTCGCGCAGACGCAGCTTAACGCCTTGGTCGACCTCGCCGCACACCTTGGGGCCCTCGTGCAAGGGCGAACGTGTTGGAATCTCCGGCTTCCGCGCTCGGAGCACACTCAAAGCCGGGCTACCTCCACACTCTCTCCACCGTGTCTCTCGAGGGGCCTTGAACTTATCAGGAAGGGCCGGCGGAATAACTCTGTGGGCCTCTACCTCGAGCTCGAAAATCTCCGAAATCTCCATCCTCGTCGGCTCCCTAAGGATAAGAGCGGATGAGAACTTCTGAAGTGGACCCGATGACTCCTCGTCAGTCAGGTCCGGCAACTCACCGTCACTCACGACGTTATCCACCGTGAGGGCGACGAGCTGAGCCACCTCGTCCTTCATTTCCAACCTGTAATAAACACACATAATTTACCCCACACCCACTCACCACCATACCTGAACAACATCTCTAAATATACATCCATACTACATTTACTCCTTTACGATCACACCTATTCATTTACTCTAACAGTGCAGCGCCGCGGGGTGTATCTCTTTAATTCAGACACATGCACCATCGCGGTCTGGCGCGTATTATCGGTTTCCAACTCATAAATCTCGGGGGAAATGACTTTCAGTACTGGGCATGCGCCAACGAATTTGGGCTCGAGCCTCGCATTCCTTCCCAAGGCCGCGTTTGAAAGCGAATGCAACTTCCGCAACACAAAATCACCGACTTGGAACGTGGCACTCCTTCGACTTTCGTCGTAGTGATGTTTCTGCTTTTCTTGTGCCCCTTCGATATGTTTCGCAACCAAATCGCGCAACGCGTTCAATCGCAGCAGGCGGTCCTTCCAGACTTCTGAATCCATCTTCAGGATGGGTGCACGCTCTTCCACCTCTCGGTGCAAGCTTTTCACGGGCCTCGGATGGCGACCGAAGTATCAAAACGCAGGCGAAACCCTCGTCGTCGATTGTATCGCGGTATTGATCACGTGCCTACACTCGTGAAGCTGTTGATCCCACGCGCGATGATCATTCTCGACGAAGATCGCGATCATAGTCTTCAACGTTCGGTTCACCCGCTCCACCGGATCGCTTTGCTGGTGATAGGCAGGACAAAGCACATGCTCCACACCGTACGCCTGCAATGTTCCTTGAAAAATTTTGCTCTTATAGCCAGCGATTATGCCTGTGCATTATCGCTAATAAGGTAATCCGGCGTGTCCCATCTAAAAAGAATAAGCTCCTCAAAAGCGCAAGCCAAAACCCTCCCATCTGCCGACCGTAAGGGCTTCAACTCGACCCATTTCGTAAACATGTCCTGAAAAACCACCATGTACCGAAACCGATTCTTGCTCCGGGACAACTCCACAACGTCGATCGCAACTACAGTCCACGGATGCTCGATCGCGCGCTTTCCCATTAACCCTTTCGGTGTTTGTTGCTCAACGTTATACTTCTGACATTCAACACATTCTGCAACAAAGTTTTTCACGTCATACCACACTCCGGGAAATGTCGTGAAGAGGGCTCGCAATGGGCATCTCCCAGGACACGCTCCCTGTACTCCACGGGCACCACTAAGCGCCAGCACTCCTCACGGTTCGTAATCAGATCAAGCAAATGATTACGCATGTACCTGTCCATTCTCAACCATTCTCAACCTTCCAATTAGCAAATTGCTTTGGTCTTTCAACCACGTTCCGCAATCGCTGCAGATACCATGCGTCCTCAATCGCTTCAAAGGCACAAACCTCAATTTGATCTTCATACCCACGCGAGAACGCATCCGGCACGTGATGCAACGCTCCTTTTCGATGTACGATCTTGCAGTCTAGCTGCTGAAATTCCAAAACCCATCGCTCCAGTCTACCTGTTAATTCGCGTTTGCTTAAAATTCGCGTAAGTGCACTATGGTCCGTCAGAACTACGAAGTGTGCACCCTCTATATACGGCCGGAACTTCTTCACGGCGAGCAAAACTACTAAAAATTCAATCTCGCTCACCGTATAGTTACGCTCGTGTGGGTTCAACACACGATTTGCGTAGCAATTCGGATGCTCGCCATTGTCAAAATTCTGCATGAGGCAACGTGCGATAACCGGCCTGAACGCCATCCTTTCAAATTCCCATATAACTCGAGACCCGGCACTGTAAAAGTAGTATACTGCTTACTCTCTTCCGAAAGTGGTATCTGCCAAAATGCCGCCCGCAGATCGATCTTCAACAAATAAACCGCGCCGCGTAACTTATCCAAGATCGAGTCAATGCTTGACATCGGATATGCATCTACCTTGGTTACCTTCTTCACGGGCCTGAAATCTAAACAAAAGCGATAACTACCGTCCGATTTCCTCACGATGACTGGTGCGCTGCACCATTGGCTATCCGACGGTCTAATGGACCCGGCTCTCCACGTTCGCATCGTCTCTTCTTGCGCGAACCTCAAAATCGGGGAAGACATTCGTCTCACCGGCGTTTTTATCGGCCGCGCGCCTCCCACATCGATCGTATGCTCGATTACGCCCGTTACAGCTGGAGATTCTCCTTACTCAGGGACGATCCGGCGGACCAACGCTAGGATTCGCCCTCGTTGACACTGCTCATAGGTCGTTAAACCAGCGCACTCCGCGAACACGTCGACCACGCACTCATCGGAACCCATTCACCACGATCACCCGCCCGCCACTGACGATTCTGATAATCGATATTAAGACGCCACTTCTTCCAAAAATCTACTCCGAGAATGATATCGTGATCCAGCCAAGACATTACGCTTACTATCAATTCCTCGCATCTACCGCCCACATCAAAGACCAATTTCAGATTGCCACACATGCTAAGTTTCTCTCCCTATATCCCTTTCACGGAAATCCGCGACGGTCTCAATCATGATTTAAACTTATCTCCTATCGCAGGGCCTACTACAGAGACCTGCGCTCCGGAGTCAAGCAACGCCTTGTCCGTGACACCTGCAATATCAACGTTGATAAAAATCTATTTTCCACCATCGGTACATGCGCCACGTCCGGATCGTTTGGCCGTCTATATGGCAACTCCGCCGAGCTCGGCTCGGCCTCTCCTTTCCCCGAAACAAATGGCGCGTCCCCGACTACGTTCGTCGCCTCTAACGAAATGTCGGCACCAACGGTTAGCCCATCGTTTGTCCCCGAGGCAACAGCCACCGCCAAAACCTGTCCAGCCGAGGGCGGAACGCACGAGCTCGCCTTACCTTCTACGACACACGTCACGAGCTCGGCGATCACATCAATCGTAACGCTCCCTTCTGCACGAATCTTACAAAACCGCTCAACCTCTCACCCACGATCGCTACTTGATCTCGGCATATATTCACATCGGACGTCGAGCCAACCTGCTTGTTGGCTGGTACTCTCGCCCCCGACACAACATCCCCGCACGTCTCCCTCATCCGCGGCGGCCCCGATACGCAAAGCCAACTAGGCGCGGAAACGGACAACCGTACGTCCCTCACCACCTTCAAGCGCGCGCTTCCCTGCGCCGCGTCATCCACCAATCTCAGCTGTGCGCATTGCTCAATCACTTTCCTCCAACTCATTCTCGGATCTGCGCAAGTCCTCTACCGTGCGCGTTCCCACTATCCGTTCGACTCCTTTAATCGCGCCCGGTCTATCTTGAAAAATAAAAAAAAAATCACATACGCAAAACTTTTTTTTCCTTCTTTTTGTAAAGACTTATTGACCCCCCCTCATAAGTTATCTCTTCAATAAATGCTATTTGCACGTATAATCTTCTGCTTTTTGTTTGCATCTTTTACCGCCAGACCGTTTCGAGTGCTTCAGAATTAGTTTTGAGAGAAGCGAAGAAAATACACATTTCAGTCAATAAAAACTTATCTTTTCTTTATTTGGGATTTCTAGTCGATCTCGCATGACTTCTTGAATAACTTTTGCCCTCGCTAACATTATAACTTGCAGGGGTGGAAGTATTTTCTCTTGTTGAAGTACAAGTGCTCCTAAGTCAAAGGATTTATTCTTTACTTGTGATGAAATACACCAAATTATCTTTGGCTAACAGAAAATTATCTCGGATTTCTATGATATTCGTAGCCGGGCTAGGGTACTTGACTCACTATGGCAAAACTCGAACTCTATCTCTGAATTAATTTCGTCTGAGCTTTCATCGTACTTGGTATCGTTATCAAGATATAACGCCAAGAATGATAGGGTTCTTAGTCATTCAGATCGTTGTCCGTCAGGTCATTAGGTGTGGCAAGTGCGTTGACGCTTGAGACATCCTTGAAGTTTTTCATTTCTATAATCAGGTTGAGACTAGTGAGAGGCAGATTGTAATCATTGGGATAAATATCTGAGTTCTAACTAATTCTAAAAGTCGACGTTGAGGGAGTTCTGGAACGTGGTTGTGGGAATTGTGGATGCATTGTTTCTGTGGAGGACTGGGGGGTTGATCTGTTTTCTCATCAGTGTCTATAGAAGCTTTAAGCGCTTGTAGAATTTTATCCCGTTCTTGCGATGAAAGTTGGTAAGTGATGCCTGGTACTTTTTCTAATTGCACCGTTAAAATACAAGCAAAATTGATCCTTTGTCGGAATCTAGGTTAAACAGTATTTCGTCCTTTTTGCTTTGTCTCAATCACTTTATTTTGATCTTTCCAGATTTCTTTTGTATGTTTTGTAGGACTTTGCATATAAAAATTTATTGTCAAGGGTACATAAGGCGATAAATTTGCCTTCATTATATATAAGTTCATATCCTTGGTTATTTAATCTTTGCCTTTTTGTCGTTTGCAGATCATTTGTTGATAAGATTGTACGTTTGTCGCGTTTCCTAATGGGCATTACTTCCTTTATATTTATTATAAATTATATATTTATTAATAATATATTTATTAATTATATATTTATTAATTATATATTTATTAATTATATATTTATTATAAATTATATATTTATTAATTATACTATAGTTAGTTTCGGGTTTAGTTAAAACTCTAGCGGCATAACAAACAGAAAGATATTTATCGCTATTTTTTCTCTTAGGTAGCCATCTATAGCGTACTGTGAAACGTCCGTCGTCACAAAGAATCGTTCATTGAAATTGGAATGTATGAATATCGGCTCAATGATTAGGCAAGTTTTTAGGGTTTCAAATGCATTTTTTTGAGCGTCTTCCTAGTAAATGACGTATTCTTCTTAGAAAGTGCGATCAAAGGCTTAGCTATCTTTGAGAAACCAGCGATGAATCGTCGGTACTATTCGGAAATACCAATGAATTCTTATATATTTGTAGGAGTGTTTAGTCGAAAAATTCGTCATCAGCACATTTCGATTTTGTGCCATTGGGAGTTAAAACGTAGCTTAAATATTTGGCCTCATTTCGGTACGGCCTACATTTTTTAGGATTAAATTTTAAGCTCAAAGGTATCCTTATAAAATGAAAATTATCGTATGGGGTTGAGAAAGTAGCCTTTTGGCGGTCTTTGAGGTGAAGTAATACTCGGTGAAATCCTGAGGCCATATCTAGAATGAAGTAGACGATCGATTCAAATAATTCGGATAGGTTATTGTCAAGATTGGGAATGCTGTATAGATTCGTTTTTGTTTTCTTATTTACATTCTCCGTTATACTTCGGTACTACTAGTAAAGGTGCGTTATAATCACTATCGGACGCTTGTATTATACTTATATCTAGTAATTTCTTAACTTGTATTTCCATTATTTCTTGCATTTTTTTTGAAATCGGGTATTGCCGAACATTCACAAAGATCTCATCTGTGATCACAATTATGTGGCACGTTTTATTGGTTGCAGTTATGTAATTGCTTGGTAAGTGGAAGACTGTTAGTTTTTTCTATAGTCTTTAGCCTGCGAAAGCATGTTTGTAGTTCGTTTGAAATTCCGTCGGTATAACGCGTTATTTTCGAATGAGTGTTATATGGTGCTTTTTTGAGCTGCAGATGAGTTAGATTCATAGGTCTTGGCTGATGTGTAGGACCATCGTTGGATTGAGTGGACAGAATATCTTGGCGTTCATGTTATTGAAGGTGAGCTGTTGGGGTGGTTTCTTACTTAATGTTCTAGATGCGTTGCGAATGGTTTGCATAAACCTGTGTCGTATTCATCGTGCTGTTCCGCTTTCTGTCCGAAGTTTTGAATTGAATTGACCGTGTTTGTTGCTTTTCCGCTCTTTTCGCGTCGTTGAATACCTCTTGAAGCGTTATTCCTGATTTTATTTATCTGTAATGATGAATTTATGCTCTTTCTATTGAAAATCGCCAGAGTTCCATGTTAATTCATGATAGTAGAGTTCTAACCACAGATTTTCTCGTTTATATTTCTCCGTTAGTCTTCGCCATGAAGAGGGAGGTTTGAACAAGCGTAAGAGTGGTTCTTCGTTGTAGTTAATTGGAAATATTGCTAACTCTTTCACAGCATAAGTTTTGCTAGGCATCAAGAAGACTTGCATATCCACTACGTAATCCATTGCGATAGAAAGCTACTACTAAGCTACTTGAGGAAAGATTCAATTTTTTAATATCCCTCTCCCGTCCTAAATAAGTTTCTTCACATCTCCATTTATCGGATTATACTGAATGGCGAATGTGTAGAATAAGAAAATACACTGTAGTTTCTTCGGGAATATATTCGCTGGTTTGGAACTCTAAGCACACATCTACTGGAGCAGTCTTTAATGATTCGTTTTATTTCGAACAGTCAATCACTATGAGTGGTATGTAATTTTTATATTTGAGTTTTCTGAGCATCGGTTCGGCATGTTTACCGTAGTATACATTTTGAAAATTGGCATACATATCGTACGATATTGCGTACTGGTATTTACTGAAATCAATATTGAGATTGCCATATGGATAGCACTGAGAGTTGAGGTACGGTTATACATTTCTGATGTTATAATGATCAAATATACTAGCGTTAGAGTTTGGTTCATTTTTTCGATTAGTTTGAAAGACTAACATGACGTAGCGTGGTTTCCCTAACTGATTTGTTCTTTCGACGGTCCAGACATGATTTCTGTTTGAAAACAGCGCTAAATATTCATACAGTTCACAACTACGAAAACTCATTGAAATACTTCGTTCGCTTTTTAAAAAATCGAGTAGACGTATTTTCTTTGCATTCGATGTAGTTACAGAGGGTATAAGCCATTTAAGTCGTGTTACATTAATCTTGAATTCTTCGTAAGCTTCAACGTCGGCCACGGTCTTCTTCGTTTGATAAACTGTATTTACATCGGTACTCGATCTTATGAGAATTAATTCATATTTCATATTCACTAGTACTTTGTGATAGTCCTCAGCGAATCCAAGTATGAAACTCAGAGGAATCAATATATCAAAGTAGCCATTCGCATTAGTTATTCTATGGTCCTCTCATTCTATATTTATCCATCCGGAATTTTCGGCAATCAAAGTTTGACTTGGAGTGAGAGATAACCAGTTCTCATAACTGTTGTGAGACCAACGTTCTTACATTTATCGATTTCTATAGCGTTCAGCTCATACCTAATTTCTTCAAACATGTGATAAATGGCATTATTAACAAAATTAGTATTAGTTAACAAAGTGTTATTGTTGCTACATAATCATCCAAAAATGTGTAATGAGCTACGAGATGGTAAAAGACACAAGTCTTGATGTTGAATTGATATACGAATCACGTCACTTCATAAGAGCCAAAGATTCACCGAAAATGTGTCTCTTGTTCTCTTCCAATAGCATTTTTGCAGACTTTGCATCGTTCACAAATTTTATGATTCCCACAGCACCGCCAACTAGAACACCAGTTACACTACCGTCCATAAAGATTTGCCATCCCCTTGCTGAAATCATCAAAACTTTAGAGTTTTATGGCTCAGTTTCTATAAGAGCTAGAAAATCCTGTGGGTTCTTATTTGAAAGGTCTTGCCAAGACCTTTCAAATGTTGTAAAACATAATTGATTTTATTTGTTTTTTGTACAACTTGTGACGTCATAAACAAATTGTTTTTTTTTTTAATTTTTCCACATCAACTTCGACCCTGATTTATTTATATAACGGATTCTACGATGGAAAAACTGTATAAGCCATTCGATAGAGCTTTCAAAAAGCTACAAAATTCATATTCGGAAAATTTTTTTACCTTTATTTTTTATGAGCTATATGGTGTTTTATACAAAAACAAAGATTTTCAAAAAGTGGGCTGTATTTTTTTTATTCTCAACTCTAAAGAAAAAACTCTCAGAAGAAAAAATGTAGTATTTTGCAAGAAATATCAAATGCGCCACTCAGAATTTAAAAAAAAAAATTTTTCTTTTCACGTTTTTTAGAATTGAAATTTTTCTAGAAAAAAAACTGAAATTACATATATTTAATAAAATTAATAAGTAACTAGTATTTATAACTGAATAGGCTTACAAACAATGACAACAAGATACATTTATTGTATTCGACGTTTGTAACAGAGGAATTTGCATTGTTTTCATTTTTAATGACTTTCTACAGTATTGTGCTAACCGATAATCACTGTGATAATGACTGAGTGTTTACGTGGTTTGATTTACTTGACTTTCATGAATGTATACATATAGCAGAGAATACGTATGGAAATTCAGTCTCTTATCACCTTTAATGAGTGAAATATCAATGTGTCCAATCTAGTCAGTAAATTATGCATGTATTTTTTTTTCATTAAAAATGACGAAAAAAAGAAACTTAAGCATTGAAGAGCGATCTGAGATAGTAGCCTTGCTTAAAGTGAATAAAAGTAATAATGAAATTTCCAAAATTTTGAATATTCCAAGAAGAACAGTTGATTATAACATTAAAAAATTCATAACTCAAGGAAATATCAAAAACAAAAAAATTTCAGGAAGGCCTAGGAAAACTACGAGCGCTACTGATAAACACATTTGTAGTACAAGTACACATAATCCAAGACTCACGGCACCCGAACTTGCTGTTGAAATTCAAAAAGCGTATGATGTTAAACTTAGTGTTACTACGATAAAGAGACGACTTCATGAAGATGGACTGTACGGTCGAATAGCAATTAAAAAGCCTTTACTAAAACCGATTAATAAAAAGAAACGATTGGCTTGGGCCAGAAAACATAAAATTTGGATCATTGATGATCGGAAAAAAGTTTTGTGGTCTGATGAGAGCAAATTCGAAGTTTTTGGTAGTAAACGCAGATGTTTTGTGCGGAGAAAAAATAAGCAAAAACATTTAGAGAAAAATATGTGTGCTTCGGTTAAACATGGTGGCGGCTCAGTAATGGTATGAGGTTGTTTTGGTGGTTCTAAGGTTGGTGACCTTCTTAAAATTGATGGCAAGTTGAAAAAAGGAGGAACAAAAATAATTGGTCGCAAATTTACGTTCCAACAAGATAACGACCCAAAGCATACTTCAAAGTTATGTAAAAGTTATCTTGCTCAATTGGAGAAGAAAAAAAAATTAGTTGTGATGGAATGGCCACCGTACTCTCCTGATCTTAACCCCATCGAACTATTGTGGGATGATTTAGATAGAGCTGTAAGGAAGGTAGGACCTACTTCCCAGAAGGATCTTTGGAATATCTTAGAAAATGAGTGGAAAAAATAAGTGCAGAAACTTTAGAGAAACTTGTAGCACGAATGCCTCGAATTTGTAAAGTAGTTATAGCAAACAAAGGTGGACATTTCGATGAAAAAAACGTTTAAATAATTAGTATTGTTTCGTTTTTGTTTACAACTGAAATTTATATTCAGATTGTGATAATATATTAATTACAAGCATTATTAGTATTATAAAAAATGAAATTATTATTGTTATGTTATTATTGAAACGTTGTAATAAATAAATTTTGTAGAAAAATTGTAACCAAATTATGTTAATCTATTCTGAGTAAGTAATAAATTATGGTTCAATAAATGTATCTTGTTATCATTGTTTGTAAGCCCATTCAGTTATAAATACTAGTTACTTACTAATTTTATTAAATATATGTAGTTTCAGTTTTTTTTCTAGAAAAATTTCAATTCTAAAAAACGTGAAAAAAAAAATTTTTTTTTTTATTCTGAGTGGCGCATTTGATAGCTCTTGCAAAATACTACATTTTTTCTTCTGAGAGTTTTTTCTTTAGAGTTGAAAATAAAAAAAATACAGCCCACTTTTTGAAAATCTTTGTTTTTGTATAAAACACCATATAGCTCATAAAAAATAAAGGTAAAAAAATTTTCCGGGTATGGATTTTGTAGCTTTTTGAAAGCTCTATCGAATGGTTTATACAGTTTTTCCATCGTAGAATCCATTATATAAATAAATCGGGGTCGAAGTTGATGTGAAAAAATTTAAAAAAAACAATTTGTTTATGACGTCACAAGTTGTACAAAAAACAAATAAAATCAATTATGTTTTACAACATTGGAAAGGTCTTGGCAAGACCTTTCAAATGAGATCTCGCAGGATTTTCTAGCTCTTATAGAAACTGAGCCATAAAACTCTAAAGTTTTGATGATTTCAGCAAGGGGATGGCAAATCACTAGCTTTTTTAACGGTTGTATGAGCTTTTTTCAAAGCAGAACTGATGACTTTGAGCGCACATTTACCCTTGGATTATTTGAATGTGGTGGCTTTGATCACGCTTTTTAAATTAACTAACCTTTTAGTTTTTTTGCGTCCTTCCAGCTTGGTCTTTTTTCTCCTCTTAAGACTCATATATCAAACTTTGATTTTAATTTCATGGCGTTTGATACAACATAAGCAGCTGCTTTCTCACAAAACTAGAATCCTTAGCAAATACTCTATTGAACGCTTTCTCAGCTAAAATGTTGTGAATAATAAAAAAAATATATCTAATCGAATAGTCTTTTTTTTCCTTTATTTAACTATCCTCTTATTTCTTTTTGTGGAGAGCTAAAAAAAAGTTCATAATGTAGCACTTTCCAATGAATTTTAAAGGTGAGTCATAAGCGACGATTCGAAAGGAAGTACCTCACAGGTGAGAGCGAAGGTTGGGGCTCTCACTATTCCTATAATTAACCATAAGTTCTGATAGAGGGCAGTCATTCGAGTTCTAATATATTTATAAGAAGGATGCATAGCTTGCATTACCATCATTCAGTGAGATGAAATAGCTATAGAAATAGATATAGAAATACTATCCTCATGTGATTCATCATGGCGCCTATTAGAAGAAACAAGAAGAGCATTCGTGCTTCGAAGTATGTATGGTTCTCGGATAATATTCAAATTCATCATCTTCCTATTGAAGACAAAGACTCGAGGAAAGGAGTGTGGGAGCAGCTTGCATGAGATTGAGAATTCTTCCCACGTCGTATTATGCAACTGAGTAGTATAATATAGCTAGCACTATTTAAAAAACGTATAATAATGATGAATCATATTCTTGAACCTATACTAAAAAATCATTTGTATACTATATACACTTCACAAACTAAAAATCTAAATGGAGGTGGAAGAAGCAGCAAGTGAAGGGAGGCGGTCGTGGCGGCTAGAAAAAAAGTGTAGTAGTGGGGTAAAGGTGTTAAGAGAGAGAGAAGAGCTCATTTTTTAGCGTGCGATTGAAACGTTCACAAATAGATGCCTTAAGATTGCTATAGGTTAAATATAGATTTATTTTATACTTTGTCATTAGTCTTTGAAAATTTGAATTATAGAATTCTTTGCCACGGTCCATATGTAGATTTCTAGGAGTGCATCCTTTTTTTAATATAGATTCCATTGCATAAGCAACATTTACACCAGTTTTTTGTTTCACAAGAACTGCCCAAGCATACTTTGAAAATATATCAATGACAGTTAATAGATGTCGAAAGCCTTTGTTCTCTCTCGAGTAGCCTTGTATCTCTACAAGATCAGCTTGCCATCTCTCATCTATGCCACGTACATCAACTTTTCTACCGGGATAGTGTAGACGTGCTGGTTTATGTAACCCATCCACCACTCTTTCATGTTTTATTTCAATTTATTTTTTAAATTGATTTTAAAAGTCAAACGGTCCAATATTTATTTCTTCCCCCTTATTATTATTATTATTAATATTATCTTCTTCTAACTATTACTTCAAATAATTATTCGATGCTTTCCTAATTCTAATCTTATTATATCCAATGATTTTATAAGATCATTTATCGTACTCGTAAGCATAGTAACGTTAGCTTCACTAGTTTTTCGCAAAATTCGTAAGTTTACAGCATCGTTACCCTCTTGAGGATCGGCTATATTACAAATTCTTTTGTCATTCCCATCGTATTGTCCATCTTTAGTGAATTTACCTTTTTTTTAAGCGATTTTCCTTTTCTTTAGTGAATTTATCAATTTAAGCGCCACTGGAGCTCTAGCTGGAGGAGCTGCTTCAATAGAAAAAGCCGTTAACAGTGCTAAGGCCGCTCAAAATTAATTGAAAGAAGCTCATAGACACAATAAAACTATGGAAACTATTGCCATTGGTAAAGGACTTTATTTGAAACCACATCATGAAGGTTATGGTCTTCATCTGAAACCATATTCAAGTGGAAAGGTTTAAAAAAAGAAGCTCGAAGTAACTTTACCTAATCGAACACTGACAGATCATGATATAAGAAAATATGCTAATATACTAAAAATTGCAAATTTTCGAGGTGTTTTCATACGTAATACTCTGCCAGCCGATGGACCACGATATAAAGAGACAGCTATTGTAAATTTAGATGATAACCGTGAACCAGGTACTCATTAGGTAGCATACAAAAAGAAAGGTGATGAGATTATGTATTTTGATAGTTTTGGTAATCTACAACCGCTTATAGATCTAACACTTTATCTCAAAGTTAATAGAATCATGTATAATTATATTAGATATCAAGATTTTAATACATATAATTGCGGCCATCTTTGTCTCAAATTTCTTTTAAACAACCTATAGAAAAGACGACTAGTATATAAAATACTCATTCAAAGAATGACTATTATTTGATATAAATCTGTCATGGAGAATACACTGACATTGAGTCTCTCGGGAACATCATCCGTACTCGAAACATATTATTTTCCACCTATCGAATTGATACCAAACATTGACGTTGGTTATAATAAGTTTTACATTGAAGGTTTGTAACAGAGAAACTCAGTCGTCCTTCTTCGGATGGCTCACGACTGCCCGTACAGATTATTTATTTTGAATATTCTAAAAAGAAACAAAACGAATTGCTAGGTAGTAGGCCTCCTTCTGCTTCTCGAATCTTTTCTCGATGCGGCTGGTGTTACTATTGTTGTCCCTGTTATTCCAGTTATCGTTGTTAATGATGTTAGTGTTGTTATCCCTGTCCTCGTTATTAATGATGTTATTATTGTTGTTCCTGTTATCGTTGTTAATGTTGTTGAACGTTAGCGTGTTGGCATGTTGGTGACTCCTGAACCTGACTATGTGTGTGTGTCCGTGTGGGCCCGTATTTCGACTCGTGTCCTGGGGATCGGCGAGCAGCTTTCGCTTACCACAACTCTCTAAGATGGCCGCGCGCGCGCACACTCCCGCGTCACCTCGCCGGTCGCCCATGTGCACCGGTGCCGGCTCCGCTACCTCCGCGGACTGATGCTCAGATACACTACACTCCGCGCACCGTCCACGTACTCCAAAAGTCACAAGTCGTCGGCGAGGGCGCGGGGACTTACAAATCACAGGCAGGGCTAGACAAAAAACCAGCAAGAAATTCGTGTGCGCGCGGCGGACCATGCGGCTGCTTCCCCGATACTGCCTTGTTCCTCTTCACGCCAGCGAGATACGCGCGCAGATCTGCCGACGCCTCGCTGGCTTTCGCCTATCTTCTGTCTGTCTCTCTCTCTCTCTCTCTCTCTCTCTCTTTTGCGGTGCGCTCTACGTCGGCTCCCTCAGATCGCTGCCGTCGCCGTCGCACCTCAAGAAAAGAACAAAAAAGAAATAAACGGAGCGATTAGAGTGTGCTCAACTAGCGCACACTCTCAGCTCGTCAAGGCGCACGCGAAATCAGTGAGAGCCCGATGGAGAGCAACGGTCGAGCCGTGATTCTCCGTCACAGGTTAAAAAGCTATCACTTTACCGACTGGTAGCTACGAAATAGAAGATATTGAAAGCTTTCTCAAAAAAGCATTAGCACCTAAAGGTATATCGTTTAGCCTGAAACGAAATAATAATACTTGAAGTGGTGTCATTCAGTGCAGTCAAAAAATACATTTTGAACCAGAAGATTCTATTAGATCAATTTTAGGCTTCACTAAACGCACGCTCATTGAAAACGAAACACATAGTTCTGACTTACCCGTCACTATACTCAAAGTCAACGCTTTACGTGTAGAGTGTAATATTACTACAGGCTCTTAAATAAACGAACGCAAAGTACATACTATACATAAATTTTTCCTAGCAGTCCCACCTGGATATAAGATTATAGAAGTTCCCTCTCATGTCATTTACGTTCCTGTCGCTGTGAAGAGTATTGATCATTTTCAAGTTCGTATAGTTGTTCAAGACGGAAATCTAGTTAACTTTCGAGGAGAAGTTATCACAATGCGAATACATTTAAAGACGATATCTTAGTAATGGGTATCATTTACAATATAAAGAGCGGTCGAGGCTATATTAAAAGAAAAAAATGTCAATCAGCAGCCAGTTAACAGCGAGCTATCAGACCGCTCACACCTTAGAACATTCAATTCCTGAAAAGCTTGAGACTAAAAGTCGTCGAAAATCGTGGAAGAAAATATTGTGCATATTCGTGTTCTGTATAAAACAATAAGAACAATATGGAGGCAATTCTAGACATTCATTCAGGTGTCGCTTTCGATGAGTGTATAGCTCATTATGAAGTTCATGCGCATCAACCTTATTCATTATTATATTTCAATAATAGTGATGAAATCCATATAGCAATTCAACATCAAGATTTATCTCTGCTTCCATCACGCAGTATGATTCATATTTGTGGTCGGTTAACCAAGCCGGACGGTACTACGCTAGTGGAGAACACTTTATTAGTCAACAACGCCCTCTGTCATTTGTTCTAGGAAATACGATATGAAATAAATGCTATTGAAATTGATAAAGTGAAAAATGTAGGCTTAACGAGCCTCATGAAAAATTGGTTTTCACTCAATCCATGTCAGAGCTCTATCGCTAAAAATGCCGAATGGAATGGTGATAACAATGAAGTTTTAATATGTAACACTCAAGGTTTTTTTGATGTGACTATCCCTCTCAGTATGTTGATGGGCTCTGCTGACGATTATCGGAAAATTGTAGTCAATGTCAAGCATGAACATATTCTCACAAGATCAAGAGATAATTTGAATGCTATTTTAAGTATTCCAGTAAGGCAAGTTTACGACAAGACGAAGTAAATATGAAACGTACGAGGTGTGTTTAAAAAGTAAGAGGACTTTGTATTTAAAAAAAAAATATCTATTTATTTATCAATATTTATGTTGTCCCCTTCAAAATCATCCCCCTCAGATACAATACACTTATGCCAACGGTTTTTCCAATCCTCAAAGCACTTCTCATAAGCACTTTTCGGTATAGCCTTGAGGTCTTCCAGCGATGCAGTCTTTATCTCTTCAATCGTTGCAAATCTCCGTCCTTTCATAGGTCTCTTTAGTTTTGGGAACAAGAAAACATCACATGGGGCCAAATCCGGTGAATATGGTGGCTTAGGCATGATTGTGGTGTTGTTTTTGGCCAAAAAATCTCTCACAAGCAAAGATTAGTGAGCAGAGGCATTATCGTGATGCAAAAGCCATGAATTGTTTTTCCACAATTCTGGGAGTTTTCTTCGTATTGCTTCTCGCAAACGGCGCATAACTTCAAGATAATACTGTTTATTGACCGTACGTCCATATGGTAAGAACTTCTGATGCACCACGCCATGGTAATCGAAGAAAACAGTGAGCAAAACTTTGACATTTGATCGAACTTGGCGTGCTTTTTTCGGTCTTGGCTCATCTGGGCTCTTCCATTGGGACGATTGGACTTTGGTTTCGATATCATAACCATATACCCATGATTCATCACCAGTTATGACCCTTTTGAGTAAATCTGGGTCATCTTTGACGTCATTCAACAGTTCTTGAGCGATACTCATGCGACGGTTCTTTTGGTCAAAATTTAGCAATTTCGGAACAAACTTCGCTGACACACGTCTCATGCCTAAAACGTTAGAAAAAATTTCATGGCACGAGCCAAACGATATACCAACATCCTCAGCAACTTCTCTGATAATGATTCGACGATTTTTCAGAACAATTTTCTTCTCTGCTTGAACGTTTTCGTCAGTTGTTGACGTGCTTGGGCGTCCAGAGCGAGGCTCGTCATTGGCATCTTCCCGGCCATCTCGGAAGAGTTTGTACCACTTGTAGACATTTTTTTTACTCAGAACAGTTTCACCGTATGCCACTGTCAATATTTCAAGTGTTTTGGAGCACTTTATTTTATTTTTTACACAAAATTTGATGCAAATCCTTTGATCCATATTTTTCGATAGCAAGAAATCGCCGAGCACGCAAAACACTTATAGCCTTTACGCGTCTCACAACCAAACAAAAAATGCTATACACTTGAAACTTGGTACAGATGTTCAGAAAGAGTGTACCAACATAACAAAACAAAAAAATCGATAATCGAAAGTACGTTGCCCGTGAAATTTGAAAAGTCACCTTACTTTTTGAACACACCTCGTATATCATGTGAATTTCTAGTAATATCCTAGACGATTATGTGAATTCTGATATGACTTACAATCAATTTAAAGAACTTAGTACAAAGTCCTGCTTGGATGATAAATATGGGCTTTTAGTGATCGACAAAGATAGAGTTATAAACTGTGGAAGATATCAAAAGGGTTTTGATTATTTTGTTATAAATATATCGCGATAGTAATGTAGTATACAGTCTTTCGACAATCGTTGAAGCGTCAACATGGTTGATTATCAATGGAAAAAACATGTGCTTTCTCAACTCATAAAAGCGCAAGATGCAATAAGACACAAATATAGTTTATCGAAGTATAGCCGAGATGATACTGACGAAGTCTTCAATAAGACATTCAAACCAATACTCGATCCTCTTAAAGCCATAAAAGCGAAAGGGATCCAATCAAAAAATTAATAAGTCAGAAGGAAAATCTTGCCGAAGCTCTTATTACAGTTAAAAAGCCGAAATTTCTAAACAAAAAACAAATTAAAATACGAAATCAATTATTCTGCTGAGAACGTCCATAAGTCTGACAACGCTTAGTCTAGTGGCGAAGATAGCGATGCTACTACCACGCACGATACTACATAGATTTATAACAGTTTATCTGAGCCAAGCGAGGATAAGCATTTAGCTGGCGAGAAGTACACGAATGCTTAGATAAAAGTGATTTGAATTTTGTCGACTTGATTTATGGAGTACGTATAGAATGAAATGGATCAGAAACGTTTCAAAAATTTACGGTGATTTTTGACAAAAATAACGTAGACGTCGATGGTTTCAAGTATCCAAAAACACAGAGCAACTTAATCAAAGTTTAGTCAGATCGAATGATCTTAAGAGCTACAAAGGAATCTTGGAGATATCTATTATACATAGAAAACAAAATAAACCAAACGAGTCTATACGAGCGCAGAATAGTAACAAATTTATTAAAATAATTAGTCCGTTGTTCAGTTTGACTATAAAGACAAAATGAGGCGAGGAGTTACAGACTGGTAGGTCTTTGCCTATCTATAAGGTTGCATGAAACAATACTAGTATGGATTACGTATACTGGGATAATTCAAATAAGCTCGTTGATCGTCTTCGATTGTTAGTGGCTGAACAATCAGCTGGTAACAATAATTATATCAACGAAATTCATTCAATAATCGAAGAATTACTAGGGATATCTATTTACGGAAAGTACATCTGTCATTTAAGCATTATCAAAATGAACGTGGACATATTCGGATGTAAATTTAAAGAGCAAGAAGTCAATGGTCTTCGCGGTCCGCCCGGTATTGGGTTCAAGCTCACGAGTGAGTGCCATTACGATCTACGGAATGAGTGATTGGAAAATCTTGCTCCTCTGCGACAGGCTAGAGACGCTATAAATTGGGAAACTGTGGAAAAAATCGTTCAGATCGAAATCAAATCTACGAGAGATATGATCGCACGAGTGAGGAATTAACTTAAGAATTTGGATGTAATTATCAAAGAAAAATTACCACGAATAAAGTACAGTGTTTAAAATTTAGAAAACAGTTGATTACATGGAAGCGGTGGTGGTGAAGGAGTTGCATAAACCAACGAGACGTAATTATCCAAGACGAGAATCGACGTTCGAGGTATAGATGAGACGTGGCAATCTGATCTAGTCGATATGCAGGCCTATTCTAGGCAAAATCGCGGTTACAATTGGTTTCTCACGATAATTGATAATTTTTTGAAGAACGCGTGGACTGTGCCAGTGAAAAGGAAAACCGTTCGCGACGTAATAGCGGCCATGAAATTTATTTTAGCAAAAGGTAGACGGCCAAAGAATCTTCATACAGATAGAGGCAAGGAATTCTACAATGCAGATTTTCAAGCTCTCGTGAAAAAATATAATATCAATCTGTACTCTACCTATAGTTCGCTCAAAGTTTCGATATGCGAACGATTTAACCGCACGTTGAAGAACGCTATATGGAAAAAGTTTAGTCTCCGTGGAAGCTACAAATGGTTGGACATACTACCAAATCTCACAGCTGCTTACAATTATTGCAAACACAGAACTATTGGTATGAAACCTATCCAAGTTACAGCGGCGAATCAAGCTCAAGTATTAAAAAATTTTAAACAAGACGTTGAAAGAAGAAGGAGAAGAAGAAGAAGAAGAAGAAGAAGAAGAAGAAGAAGAAGCAAAAGAAGAAGAATAAGAAGAAAAAGAAAGTCAAAGTTTAAAGTTGGTGACAAAGTCAAAGTGAGAAAAGCGAAGCAAATATTTGAAAAAGGATATACACCAAATTAGTCAGCGAAAATATTGACAATTGTGCATGTGGGACCAACAAATCCAACTACATATCATTTGAAAGATTATTAAAATCAGCCTATCCTAGGTGGTTTCTACGAGCAGGAACTTCAGAAAACTAAGTGTTCTGATATCTACCTAGTGGAAAAAGTTATTAAAAGGCGTGGTAATCAAGTTCTGGTAAAGTGGTTAGGATTTGATAATTCGCATAATACTTGGATAAATAGAATCGAATTGTAAGAAGGGAAACTATGTAAATTAAAGAATTAATAAATAAACACACACATACACACATATTTTTGATATGAAAAATATAAAATAAGTGTATTTTGTTTTTTCTTAAACGTACATTGATACATATTTACGTAGTTGTAAGTTCTATACAACTATTAATTTAAGTTTATAAGTGTAATCTGCCATATCAATCAGCAGCTTTTCATTCACGATCAATGCAGTCGATACCTTGTTTGGTAAAAATAGCTGGAACTCATCGTTCACTTCAACTACGACTTTTGCATCGAATCTTGTTCCAGCTTGTTTTAGTCCGGTGATTATATACTTGGATTCTGTCTCCAATTAACAAATCTTACAATTAGTAGGTTTGAATTGATGACAAGCTATATTATTCAGCTGCGCAAGATACATCTGTAGAGTAAATGGTATTTAAACTCAGTTGATTTAAAACAAAAACAGAAAAAAATTTCACCAAAATAATAATTACCTCGAGTAATTTCAATCAAGAAACTTTTTTCTTAATGTTATCGACAAAGCGAGCTTCCAGTAACTTTCTTTTCCTTGGAGCAAGTTGACTTAAAATGAAATTAGAAGACTGATGTTGCTCCTGCTGCTACTGCTGCTGCTGCTGCTCATTACTTGTCGTTGTAGGTAACTTTTTCTCGATGAGAATGAGTTCTGCATCCTCGGATGCTGATTGGTATAACCCGTTCCCCATTGCAGTCGCGACCTCGACTGCGACCATTTTTAACGCTTCTATCCCCTCCCTTTTCACCAACGGAATGCCGTAATGACCCAAAGAAAGTGTATCGGTGGTTCCAAGTAGCCAGAAACGTTTATCGTCATGTGCGCTGAGTGCGATCTTTGTTTGTCTTTCGTTGTACAACTAATGATGACATGATCTGATAGACTTTTGCTGTCAGCTCAGAATCACATTTTCTCGGAGTGCTGATGTTTAGTCATAGGGTCGTCACCTTCTTCCCAACGACAGACTTCCAGATTACATTCAAAACCGCGTACCGGATCGATGTGACCCATATAATGAAAGCCGACCGCAGCAAGATCTACTGGTTGTACATGTGCGCATGTCTATTGAGGCGTGAAGCTCTCCAGATTCACTTGCTAAAATCTACACAAATAAAAATATTGAAAAAAAAAATATAAAGTATGTTCCATAAACAATAAAACAAATAATTACCTATAGTCAATCTTGTTGGAGCTCGTTATAGAGTGTTCGTATCCCCTTTTTTTTCTTTCACACTTTACACTAGTTCACGCTTGATGCAAATGCGACTGTTGATGAGATGCAGTTAATTTTTTATAGCGGACGATTGAGATTTCGTCCTCCATCCTCCATTAAAAAAATTCCATACATGCAATACATGCCATACGTGCCATACATTCTATAAAACAATTCAATTAATTTGTCATGAGCTATACATACACGTGCCCACGCGTATATATGTCTATGTAAAGCATACAACTCGTGGGGAATCGACTTAATGGTCTATAAGAGTGACGTTATTCAAAACTGTCGCATATACGCACTGATTTTAGAGACATTTTTTTATTGTTGTTGTTTTTAATAATGATGTTTCAACTATCCTAATTGAGAAGAACTTACCTGTCCTTACTGTTGAATTTAATTGTTGACATATGTACATATAAATAATTAATTGTCTGCATCTAATACTCTGTAAGAAAAAAAATTAGTAACATTATTTATCGTTTTTCTCTCCTAATAATCTTTTAGTAAAAAATTATGAATTATCATTAAAATTCATTTAAGAACAAACAAAAAGAAAAAATGAATAGACATACAGAAGAATCGAACCTAGCCTCATTTGCATCTACAGGACAGTGCTCTACCTTTTGAGCCATTGTTGCTCTTTCTAAAGATAGTGCGTACTAACTATATATTACTTTATAATTTAGGAAAAAATTATCACTTTTAGTATCATTTGTACACTGAATTAAACGAAGTATTTTAATATTTTAATTATTTAAAAAATACTTACCTTATACTTACCTGCTCGCTTCGCTGAAAATGGAGGGGTAGGAATAAAGAAAGACACAAGGTTGAATTTATTTGTAATTTGGAATTTTTTTGTTGTTGAAACGTTTGTTTTTTTAGTACTTACCTTTGCGGCTACGATATATTTGCACATACGTTTGAATAGCACTTGAAAGTGCTGATTTATAAAAATTATATAAGTTTTGTTTTATTGAACAAATAGTTTGTCTATAATTGAAATTTAGCACTGAAAAGTGCTTTGAATTTATATTAATCGATGATATTAATTAACTGTCAGGATTGTATAGCTTCGTCTACTAGAAAAAGGTGGCCGTGAAATGAACCGATCGTTCGCTGCAACTTGCCGCTACCAACGGCTTACTACTACTTACGATTCGTCAGTTGCGTGAAGAAAAACGCACGCGCTATCGCAAACCTGTATTAATACACATTCGCGTTTCTTCTTCGAACTAATCGCTATTGTTTTAGCTAATCTCACCATTAATTATGATTGTCTTATGCACGCGACAAAGCAGTCGCGTAGTCTCTCACTCCCAATTCTTCGACCAATGACCGATGCGCGACCAGTGTTTGCGGAAATGAATAAAAACTCAATTGCCTTGTAACTATACGTCATTCTGATTTTTTTTGTCGTGCTAAGTCAGTAAAGTGAAATGAAGTGGAGAAAATGCAGCGTAAAGACGATAGCGTAGTGCTTAATGAATTGGAACAATTGTTTTCGTCGAACGTTGTGCCGTGGTAAGACGCTCTCAACGAAGCCATGACAGCACTTGACGATGACGACTATGATCTCTTTGAAGATAATGTTTTCGGAATGCTGATCGAAGGAAGCAGCGGTGGACGAAGTCGCCAAACAGCCTCGAACACCGATACCGAGGAGAGACGACATCCATCAAGCTGTGACTATCCGAATGTCGCTGACACCTCCACCATGAATATTGTAAGTACCTATTTTCATTCTCTTTTACTCTCACTCTCTCTCTCTCATTCTATTTTTATAATATAATAAACAGAATCATTTGAATGAAAATAAATATCTTATTATTATAAAATTTATATATAATTAATACCGTTATACTAATAAAACAATTATATTTAAATTTTATTAATTTAATAATATAATGATATTAATTATACATAAATTTTATAATAATAAGAGCATATATGTTCTTTATATTGAAAACGATTCTGTTCTTTATATTAAATGAAGAATAAGAGGGCATGATAAAGCAAGTGAGTAAACTGATGAAACCGAGGTGTCAAATGTGTGCACTCTTATTTTTATAATACAGAGAATTTAACATGAAGAACAGATATATTCTTATTATACAATTTATATTTAATTAATCAATTTATTAATATATATGTAATACTATTACAGCAAGCGTCGGTCGCCACTTCAACTACTGCCGGCGTCTCCATGCTCCTGATCGTCTTCGGCCGTGCATGCGTAGGTTTCATATATAATAATTTTTAATATATTGTTATATATAGATATATATCAATTATTTTTCATAAATAATTTTTGTAAAGATCTGATGATAATGATGACGTGGAGATGGTTTGCGAGGTCATTGTCTCACGTCCACCACCACCATCGCCACGATAAGTGACACACATCGAACTGATGAGGCCTCCAGTACCCATAATAGACCTCGCGACGCCTCAACCGCTCTTGGTGAATTTAGTTTTACCAGAGCAACAAAAGCTGCGAGAGACATCTTACCAACAAGGAAAGGTATGAAATTGTTTTATTTTTTTCATTACAAATAATTTTTTTTTTCTAATCGGAGTAGTTTATTATAAGTTTCTTTTGTAACGGGGGCAGCGCCTTATTCGGCACTGACGTCACTAATTTATTAAGGGGAGAGTAAGAGAGGCACTTTCGCTCTTTAACAATCGGGGAACGAGAGGATAGGTCGAACGAATAAATAATTTTCTTTACTTGGAACATATAACTTAAATCTATTCAGACAAACAAATACAAAATCAGTTACAATAACGTTTACATCACGTGCACATATACAGAACAACTTAAACTAACGCGGGAGGACGAATGGCCCGGCGACTAAATCGCCTTGGCCATTTACCTCCTTACAAAGGAAAGAATACGTTGAAACCTCTCTACCGCATTACGATGAGCATAGCCGGCAAGTGATCGCCTGGCTACCTATCGTTCCTACGCGGCCGCGTATCACCATGAGAGAGAGAAATACCGGGAGAGAGAGATAACCTGACCTTTGTCCTTGGCGATGAGCCGGCAACGGGAAGTTGACCTGGCCGCTGGCTGGACGTCTTCCTCGGCGTAGCCCGTGGTGAACCCACTGGAAGTCATGCAGTGCATGGCGGCGAGAGCGACACTGAATGCCCTGCTGCAGGTGTTGCCTCCACACGTTGCCTCGGCTCGCCCTGGTCTGGTCACTGCTGCACGTGTGTTTCTTCTTCTCTCATCGCGCTGCTACTTCCAACTTCTCTCCTCAACTTTCTCCCGGGAACTGCCTCACGCGACTTGACGCATGGTCAGCATTCGCGCTCTCGCCGGGTTCTCCCACCAAACACACTCATTAGGCGGCGTGCGACAAAAGCGCTAATTGGTCGCGCGTCACACGCCGGCCTAAACCTGCATAGTGCGTGCATAGACGCGCACTCTAGCATGCTCGCTAACTTTCTCTCTCTCTCTCTCTCTCTGTCTCTCTCTACCTCATAGTCGCTGCACTCTTGCTTCTTCGGGCGCTCTCAATCTTGCTCGGCAATCTTTGGCGGCTGGAAAAACATAAAGGCCAGTGATTAGGCGCAATAAATATATGCGCCGAACGCTGACCACGTCGCCATGCCGAGCGATAAGAGGGAGAGAGAGAAGAAGGGCAGACGAGGAGCAAGCGTACTGCTTGCTCTCGTCACACTTTTGTTTCTTTGTTGCAGGTCGACGATCACGACGACACCATGCCCGTCTGCTAAGGCTAGAAATGTGCATACTACGCCGCTGGTTACTGCAGTCGGCAGATGCAGTGGGTGGAATCTCCACCATAGCGTGGGAGCAGGCAGTACGTAGATCGGACTGCACCCGTCAGACATGTCGTGCGCCAGTTATTTCGATCGAGGCCACCCACTTCTAAAAATATCCCCGCAGGACCATCCACATCTGAGAACATCTCAGATGTACTATACGATCTTGTTATCGCAGGGAAAAAAAGACTGTCGCCCATGGACGACACATTCGACGGCGCATATACACACGCACACACACATATGGAACGGAAAGCATGCGAATGCACGGACATTGGCTCAGAGAGCACATCAGCTCAGTAAGGGAGAGGGGGGGGCGAGTCGACAGTGCCAATGCACGTAAGAGGAGGGGAAATGTGTTGACAGTGTTAAGTTGAAGATGCACGGGCATCAGCTCAGGAAATCAGCTTAGTGAGCTGATACTCTTCTCAGCTTAGGCCTCTCTTATTTACCTACTCACGTCGTCACTTGAGTCTTCAAAGTCTTCGTTCGGTTTCGGTATTTTATCCGACGTGAAGAATAATCCGTGTAAATGTAACTTTACGGCGTTGCTGTAGGTTTTTTTTTTGTAAAAATGCGGTTGCGACTGGATAATTAGTATTCTTATGGTGTATTGAGGTATTCGCGAGCAACACGGTTTGTGGTCGAAAACTCAGGTATTTGGACTTTCATAGCTTTTTACGTGAATATAAAGAGGGGAAAGAAAAAGATACATACGGCGACAACGAGTCTTATTGTGTTTTGTAATTAATTTTGTTATTAGAGCTAGGTACAAAAACTTTATTGAAAAAGTATCTCACCGATGCTATCACCAATGTTACGTCTTGTTTTTATATTATATTATAAGGGGTTAACTCGCATGTCCGAGTGAATAGCGAAAGTTTACGGAATAATACGGATTTGATAGTATGAGATAGTATTCAAAAGCATGGAAGCAATAAAGTTAGCAAAAATGCAGTAACTCAAATTAATTAATAACAAAAATGTAACCTCAGATAATGAGAGATGTCAACTATCATTACCCATACTTATTGATTTACTTTGATAATCCCTTTATTAGTGACTGCACCACAATTTTTTTATTTTCAATGTTATGGATTTCATGTAATTCCTTCTATGTGCGGTAACGAGTGCACGAATGTGCCATTCTCAGCCAATCATACTTAGCACAAGTTCGTCGAAGAATTGGCAGAATAAATGATAATTATACCAAAAAATACGAGGAACTGCCGGTTATATCTGTGTGGTTAGATATTTGTTTTTTGAATAACAGAATGATTAAAGATATACTTAGAACCGATCAGTACCTTATTCTACACTTATCGAAAGAAAGTTGTACTACTCGGTCGTTAATTTTCCCACCTTGGGTCATCGCCAGTTAGGGAAATTAAATATTTGGCACGTGGAGGTAGTGAACTCTTGCTGACGTTTATGCAGGTATATTCATTTTACGTGAATCAGTTGTAATTTTAGCAGTATTAATTAATTTCGCCAACCTTTACCACTCTACTTTCTGAAGAGACTTTTTTAAGAACTCTCCCACAGTCATATATCGATTCACGCAATTTCTGCGTGAATCGATATATCCCTGTGAACCTATGGTTTTTATTTTTCTTCAACACAGAATCCGCAAATCGATTTATTTGAGGGTATTTTAACAACAATTTTTGAATTCGATATGTTAAAAAACATAAATAGAAATTATACTCGTAGTACTACAGGAACTTGTCAACACATCAAAAAACACCTTAGGTTCTAAATTAAGACCTACCCGAAAAATCGTGTCTATCTTCGAAGTGTGACTGCACACCATAGTTAGCGCGCTACGCATTCTGCGCTGGGTACGCAAAGATTACTGAATGTAAAAATGATAGGATGTTCTTTACGGTACAAAAAAGTTTATAAATAATATAAAAAAAATTCACCGCTATTCGACATTATATCCGCCGCGAATCACTTTTTCCCGAATTTTGCTTCAATTCGCTTTCCCACACTTCTCAAATTTGTCGACCGCATCATACTATACTACTTCACATCTTTCCACAAAACTAACCGATACTTTTTCATTTCATTTGCTATAATCGGAATGCAATACCCAACTAACGGATTTTGCAACTTGGTTATAAAAAAGAATAATTACGAACATATTTATTTGTTTCGTATTTTTGTTTTTCTTTCCGAATTCGGTAAAATATTATCAAGGTGGATTCTTTTTTTTTAGTGCGCGTCACTATCTAATGTACACATTGAACGTATAGAAAAGATAATAGGAAATAATGGTAATTATTTATTTGATTTTAACGATATCAGGTCACATTGGTACTATATATTCGACAAAAAAATACGAGGTGTGTTCAAAAAATACCCGGACTTTTTAAATTTCGCGGGTCTGGAGAGTCCGATTGTCAAAATTTTTTTTTATTATTGGTATACATGCCCCTGAAGTATGATAAAATTTTCAGCTATATTCACTGTTTACTTTGTCTGCGGTAGTCGCTAAGGTTTGACGTGTTTTTATGAGCTCGGCGATTTTCGTTTTTTAAAAGAAATGGATCAAAGAATTTGTATTAAATTTTGCGTAGAAAATGAAATAAAGTGTAACAAAGTGTGTGAAATGTTACAAAAAGCCTATGGTGAGTCTGCTATGAAAAAAACAAGTGTTTAGGAGTGGTATAAGCGTTTCCAAGATAGCTGCGAAGACGTTGAAGATGACGGACGCTCCGATCGACCCAGCACGTCAACAATCGATGAAAATGTGAAAAAAGTGGAAAAAATGGTTCTCAATGATCCCCGAATCACAATTAGAGAAGTTGCTGATGAAGTTGGCATATCAATTGGCTCATGTCATTACATTTTTTCAAATGTTTTGAGCATGAAACGGGTGGCAGCAAAATTCATTCCAAAACTGCTGAACTTTGATCAAAAAAACAATCGCATGAACATCGCTCAGGAGCTGTTAAACGACGTCAACGACGATCCAAGTTTGCTTGAAAGGGTCATAACTGGTGATGAAACATAGGTGTATGGTTATGATGTCGAAACCAAAGTACAATTGTCCACCTGGAAGCATTCAACGTCACCAAGAGCGAAAAAAGCACGTCAAGTTCGATCAAATGTGAAGGTTTTGCTTACAGTTTTCTTTGACTGCAGGGGCGTGGTGCATCATGAGTTCTTATCACAAGGTCGTACGGTTAATAAGGAGTATTACCTTGAAGTTATGTGACGTTTGCGTGAAGCAATCCGAAAAAAACGCCCCGATTTATGGAAAAACAATTTATGGCTTTTGCATCACGATAACGCACCTGCTCACTCGTCGTTGCTTGTTCGTAATTTTTTGGCCAAAAACAATACCGTAGTCGTGCCCCAACCTCCATATTCACCAGATATAGCTCCGTGTAACTTTTTCCTCTTCCCAAAGTTGAAGAGGCCCATGAAAGGACGGCGCTTTTCCTCGATTGAAGATATAAAGGCCGAATAGCTGAGAGTGCTCAAGGACATACCGAAAAGTGAATATCAAGAGTGCTTCGAAGATTGGAAAAAACGCTGGTATAAGTGTATATCTGGGGGGGGGGGAATTACTTTGAAGGGGACCACATTGATGTAAACGAATAAATAAATATTTTTTTGGAAAAACGATAATTCCGAGTACTTTTTGAATACACCTCGTATACGAGTATATGTTTGTATGCATAATGCATGGATGCATATATGTATTTATAATAAATGTATGTGTTTATGTATGTATGTGTTTATGTATGTATGTATAATATGTATGTGTTTATGTATGTATGTATGTCAGTATGTATGTGTATGTACGTGTGCTAATATCTGATTTTAAGGATTTTTATTTTTTTAATCAATAAACCATTCAATACAAGTAAATTGAATCAAAATAAATATTTATAACTATTAATTTTACACATTATTATTAGTTCGATGTCTTTGACAAAAATTTCCATTTAAATAGATCAAATGATGATTCCGAAGGAAGTACTTCAATTTGCATATACGATCTATAAGAAAAAAGTGAAGACAAAAACAAATATGTATTTTTCTATCTACTCACTTCCTAGATCACGAATCAATGCGCTCCGAAAAGATTAAAATATTATGTAATCTTAAATTCAGACTATACGTATAACGATTACCGAACTTTTCGTTGAAATTGAATAATAGTCCGACAATTAGAACTTTAAAGACGTAATTATATTAACCTTGGCGAATTGTTCAGAAAATTGACTAGTGTACATTATATTTATGCTGAAAAGGTCAACGTTATGGAGATATATAAATCGATGTCACCATATTTTTGAATTCGACATCTTTTTAGAAGATTACACTAATATTAAATCATTGAAAATTTTTCAAGCAAGTAATTAAAATTACAAGTAGAATTTAGAAGAGCCCAAGTAAAAAATAAATAAATATACATATTTCTAACCACTTACCACCTAGATGCACGTCATCACCATAACATAATACAAAACCGGACAAGTGCTGGATTTGCATAGAATTAATTAGATGTTGAAAAGTGAATACTTTTTTTTATAACTAGCAATTTAGTAATCCTCAAAGTATTCTACAAGCAAACCTAAATAGTAATTGGAAATACTACAAGTTGATTTTAGATACTTCCGTTAATGCGCGGGCAATTTCGATGATCGCGTAAAGTTCTGGTAGCACTGGTCGGTTAATGGCGGTCAGGTTTGCGGAAATAACAAAAAAGAAGAAAAGAGGATACTCACTCTTGAACGCCCGCCTACTACTACCTTTTTTTTTGTCCGGTCTTTGTAAATTTGTTAATGCCAGTAATTGCTATCTGCTGCTACTTCCTTTGTCCGGTCCTCGTAAATCTACTTTTGCTACTAATTGTTATCTGCTACTGCTTCCTTTGTCCGGTCCTTTGTTAATATTCTGCACTAAACTAAACTGCGCACTGTCTCGTATAACGGCTCCACTGCTACTGCCGCGGCGTTTCTCGGCATCACGTCGCTTCTCCTCGATTACCGCCCCTTCAAGTCGCGGGTTTTTATCCTATTGGTCTAAATTGTTGATAAGCCGATTATCAGCGCTGTCTATATTAGTATTTTAGCCCGCGCAATTTTACTACTGGTCGGATCTTGGAGACTAATTTCCCTACTAGTCGGTTAGATAGCGTCGGTTTTACCTTATTCGTCAATCTACCCCTATCCTACTCGTCATTAGTCGGTGTAGTTGCGCGCGTTGGTTAGTTTCGCGTCGTCATCGTCTATCCTTTGCGCGCATACGCTCGTTAGCCCTACCGATCGTCCCTACATGAGTATCGGTATCGTCTATTTCGCTTACTCGCAGGCTCTATGCTATCTCCCCGTTCACACCCGATTATTCTCATATCGGTCATCTCCCTCACTCTCATAAGCTCGGTTGCTCCTCTCTCGATCTAGCTCAAGCACGTCATAACATGGCCGTCGATCAGCTCACGTGTTAACAACGCGTCCCATTGCCGCTGTTCCTGTTGATTCCCTGGGTGCGTGAGATCAATCGTACGTATGTGTGTGCGTTTCCGACAGTCGTTTGGGTGTGCTAAATGGTCAGCCAGTGATGTTAGTGTGTATGTGCGGTGTTCCCCTTATGCGTTAGCTGGCAGGATTAGCTAATCTCAGCTGCAACCTTTTTCGTCGTCTGGCTTCCTGGGGGAGTGTCGGTCCGGGTTGCTGTGTGTGATAGTGTGTGTTCGGGAGTGTAAGGATCGTGCGTATCGATTTGGGCGGGTCCTGAGAGGTGTTTTTTCATGAGGTCTCGGGGCTAATCGTATGCTCTTATGTGAGTTAATGGGATCAGCTGATCGGGTGTCCGCGTCTTCTTGTCGGAAGAGGATTTTTCGTCAGCCATGTAGGTCGGGCGCATCACCACAAGTTCCATTCGTTATGTCTCTCTCTCTTCCCCCTTATGTATCAATATAAATATTATACTATTATATTATACTATATTGTACTTGATATATATAGCAGCAGCCGACGCAGCCAAAAGGTGAGAAAGAGAGAGCAGCTAAGTGTCGCGTTAGAGAAAAAGAGAGAGAGAGCGATATGCCCTAACATATACGTCGCGCTGAGAGCGTTTCGACAGGTCAGGACGTGCGCGACTTAGACTGAGGGAAAGAAGGGACATCGCGAGTGGCAATTACCTGGTGGACTTAAGGCGACAACACGTGTCTCTGCTCGCGCGGATAACTTTAGCCTTTTTTCTTTATTGTACGGCAGTGCCTTGCACGGACTTAATTAAGAAACCAGTAAATAGATTACTTTGTGGCAGTGTCTTTTTCTCACTAGTACAGTGGTGAATGTTCCCTTTGTCAAGACGTTGCTAGGGCATCTGAACTAATTCAAGAGTCCTACGCTTCGCCACCACTGTAACCACTTCTTCAACCCGCGAGAAGATTTAATGTCGATACTAAGACAATGATATTTGTAAAGGGCATAGCTGACGAGCATGTAAGTACCACCTCGTGATTACCACTTAATTAAATTTCTCTCTCTTTGCTGCACTGCTTACGCATGATGACTTGTACCCTCTAAATACTTTCTTTAATATAAAGCCGATGTTATTTGCAATTTTTGCGTCTTTCTCAATTACATGAATCTTTTACCATTTCCTTGCAGTATTACTACGTTCGTGTATACTATTTCTCCCTTTCAGCTACGCTAATCCACGACGCTCTATGCGGACCACAAGGCGAATATATTGTAAGTGCAAGTCATCAAGCTTGGCCACACACATGACATTGCACTTGCCTTATGGCGTTCAACTGATAACTTTTGCCGAGCAGTCAACCAAATAATCCTCTCGATTATAACGGTGAAGGAAATATAAAACCTGTTATAACAGATACCTACAGTCGAAGAATAAATTTAAAAATTCTACGCAAAATATAATTCTAAACTTCTAAAACACCCAAATAAACTTGCCAACAAATTTTTCAGGATATCCATTGCCAACAACAGACTGGAGAAGCATAAATTAACGTATGCGCAAATATATTAAAATAATTATTTCAATCATTTTGTAAAATAAAGACAATATACTTACTGCTTTTATATATACTAATTCAAGTATACTGCTATTTATTATATAGATATATTTCTAACAGTAACAAAATTTACTTATTGTCTCTATATGTTGGACAGATTGTCAAGAGACTTGGAGTAAAAAAAGAAAAAGAAAAACGCATTTGTTTTCAGTTGTTACAAATGAATAATTGTCATTTCGCTAACAAGGGAACCACCCAATCCCGATCTCACCGATTTGAATGATTTTGGGATATGTTGTAGTACTTGAAAAAACATTAGATACGTGTTTTTTTTTATCGGCCCATAAGGGATTTTAAGGGGTGAAATTCACCCTGAAAATCAACCCCTAAAATCAGTTTTTTTAATATTTCTCAGCATCAAATGAATATTTTTCAGTAAACTCAACGTTAAAAAATTTCTTATAGAAAGGTGCTTTTAAGGACATAACATATATACGGAAGGGTTGCAACCCCCTTTTTAATAGGGGTAAATACACTACGTTTTATACTGTTTTACGACATCTAATATAGTAAATCAGCTCAAGTGATTTCAAAATCGCACTGATAATGAGAAAATACCAAAATTAAATTGACGTGTCTCCGGATTTAAAAAAAAATATATTTAAGGGATTTTTCACCCCCTAGAAACCACCCCCGTCAAACTATTAGCAGGTTAATCCACCTAACCCTGGGATAAACAAGTTTAGTAGTTTGTTATTTCTTGAAATAATTTAATCCTATGCATGAGCAAGCTACCTCAACTAACCAACCTGCCTCTAACCCACCAAGCCCCCATAAACCACCTTTACCGAACCACATGCAGGCTAACCCACCTAATCCTGTGAAAAGCAACTTTAGCCGTTTGTTATTTCTTGAAATAATTGAATTTTACACCATAAGCGAGTTATCCCAGCTGTATAACATTACCTCTTATCCACCTACCCCTAACCTATCTAACTCCCACCCTTATAAACCACCCTTACTGAAACACAGGTAGGCTAAACCTCCTAACCCTGGGAAACACGAGTTAATTCGTTTGTTACTTCCTGAAATAATTTAATCCTACGCCTGAGCGAGCTACCTCAACTAACCAACCTGCTTCTATCCCACCAAACCCCCATAAACCACCCTTACCCAACCAAATGTAGGCTAATAGACCTAACTTTGGGAGAATTGAGTTTATCAGTTGCTTTTTCTTAAAATAATTGATTTCTACACCGTACGTGGGGTATCCCATTTTTTTTGATAAAATATATCTGTAGCTCAAATATAATTTATGACAAATAAAAATATGTTTAATACATTTTATTTTAATAGTACCAAAATTGCGAGAAATATCTCTTAAAAATAAACACGAGAATAACACGAGGTCTAATTATCATTTATAAATATATACATATATATTTATATTCGTATGTAGATACATAAATATATTTACGTAAGAGCCATCGTAAGCGATACTACATATATTTTGATGTTTCATAATAATTTTCGTCTTTTTCTTTTTTTTATTTATTGGTAAATTAAAATGTATCATTCAACGAATTCCTTACAGAAATGATAATCATCGAAAAAGTGTTTGAAATATAAAGTGAGTTAGCCTGCATGTGGTTCGGTAAAGGTGGTTTATGGGGGCTTGGTGGGTTAGAGGCAGGTTGGTCAGTTGAGGTAGCTCGCTCATGCATAGGATGAAATTATTTCAAGAAATAACAAACTACTAAACTTATTTATCCCAGGATTAGGAGAAGACCTGCTGATAGTTTGACGGGGGTGGTTTCTAGGGGGTGAAAAACTCCTTAAATATATTTTTTTTTAAATCCGGAGACACGTCAATTTAATTTTGGTATTTTCTCCTTATCAGTGCGATTTTTAAATCACTCGAGCTGATTTACTATATTAGATGTCGTAAAACAGTATAAAAAGTAGTGTATTTACCCCTATTAAAAAGGGGGTTGCAACCCTTCGGTATAAATGTTATGTCCTTAAAAGCGCCTTTTTATAAGAACTTTTTTAACGTTGAGTTTACTGAAAAATATTCATTTGATGCTGAGTAATATTAAAAAAACTGATTTTAGGGGTTGATTTTCATGGTGGATTCACCCCTTAAAAGCCCTTATGGGCCGATAAAAAAAAACACGTATGTAATTTTTTTTCAAGTACTACAACATATCCCAAAATCATTCAAATCGGTGAGGTCGGGTTGGGGTGGTTCCCTTGTAAGTGATAAAAAATGTCTGTCTTACTTTATAACGCATTCTATATAAGTATCCATTTGGTGATATCAAGTGCGTTTTTATAGTCACATAGCGGATTTGAGCGAAGCTTGATGTGGTTTTTGCATGAAGAAAAAGTTTAGTGTGATAGTTTCACAAATGAAGGACAATCCAAATCTTCTACGTTAATCACAACTGTTCTTTAAAAAATAATATAATAATAATAATAATATAATAAATAGATGCCCCTTTATAATTATATGTATGAGAAAGAATAAACTTACTTTGCATTGATCAGCAAAAACCTTAACCAATTTGCTTTTTCAAAGCCTCTTACAAAAATAGTAGCTTCAAAAAGAGTTTTTTTTTATTTTTTGCGAAAGTTCATCGTAAGGTATATCGTCACATTCCCAAGGAATGCCATGAAAATTTTTCACCAACCAACTATTTTCAAATTGATTTTTTTTCAATAACTAGCTCTACGGATAAAGCGGTTTGAATAGGAATACTGAAGGACTTGCATCTTTTGCTATAGAAACGATCGCAATCTCCTTGATTATAAATTTGTTCATAGAAGTCTTGACGTCCTGTATGTTTACGACAAACTCCATCTTGACTGATTAAGAATTAAACACTTGAATCAGCGCCTTTTATACATGGCTTGCAATCACTTCTTCCTTACCATTTTTTCGATGAATAAAATTTCTTTTTTCCGGTTAAAATAATATTATTTGATCCCCCCATCCATAATTTTTCAACCAATTTAATTCGCTGACTCCCGTCATACTTTTTGTAACCAATAAAATTCGACTAGTATTTGATAAAATATGATCAATTTGCTATATTTGATGAGTTGCTCCCTTGTATGGATGTAAACCGTAGTGAAATATTCCTTACGCGTCTTTCCAATTCCATATCATGGCCCAGTATTTTAAGGACATCGCTTTAATACTTTCGCATGCATATCGCTTTGCGGAGGCTGGTGATATCATTGTTGAAGATGTCGAAATATCGTTGAAATTAGATTCGTTGGTTTTACAAAAAGCTGAAAAACTTACTCAAACGTAAAATTTAACCGTAGCTAGCAGACAAAGAATAGCAAACAGCTATGTGTACAATTAGAAGTGTCTTGCATCTACTTAATGATTTTAAAATTAAACTTGTAGTGCACTGCGCAACTTACTACTGTAATATCGCGTGAAGAAGCTAGAGTCTCGCAATCAACACCATCATCATCATCGGTATATTAACCTCTGATTATGCTTGGTTCTGATGTGAAACCATCCAATGCTTTACGTAAAACAAAAAATGTATCCAAAAATGCAACAGTTCGTTGAAGTGACATTAACGGTATTTTGAAGGATAGAATCAAGACTGGTGTAATTTCCAAAATGAAGCATTTAGATTTGACTATGTTTTTGAGATATATGCCAAACAACTGTTTCATGCTCAAATCGAGGAAGCCTTAAAGAAAACGATAAATGTAAAAACGTTGATCGAACAACTATTATGAAAAATTGGCTATCACTTAATCCAAGTCAAAATTAGATAGCTCAAAATGGACTCAGAAGATGATCAATGAGGATGGATATTTCCATGTCACTATTCTTTTAAAGTTCATTTTCGGATTTGCTGAAGATTACCGCAAAATATTGGTAAACATTTAATATAAACTCATTCTCACACAATCGAGCAGTAATTTAATATCGAAACAATAAAATTAGTGGAACTAGAAACTATCTTTGAAAACTTCAAGATCGATATAACGCGTATCGAATGGCTGATGCCGTACGTTACTGTATTGAATACTCAAAAAATTCGTCTATTTGACTTTTCTGAAATGAGAAAAAAGCATTTCAGTTAGTTTTCGTAGTTGGAAAATATATGAGTATTCAATGTTACCTATGAATGCAAGTCATGTATGGACAGTCAAAACTTCAAATCAACTGGAAAAACCATGTTATGTTATCTTAGCTTCTTAAACTAAACGAAAAAATATTCCATCAGTTAATGCTAACGTATTCGATCACTACAACATTAGTAATATTAAACTCTAAGTGTTATCCTATGATAATTTTATTATTAATATAAGTAAAATATAAGTACTATTTCCAATGTTATACAACATATATACCAATTTCCAAAAGGCATACTACGGAAAAGACTCTAAATCGATGCTAAAAAATCTACCTTCAGAAAACAAGTATCAGTCATTGTTATTGATTGCTCTAAACAAAATGAGACATTAAAGATCTCTGCAGAGAGTGTGTGATTAAAGTTTCATACAAAAAAAATATTCTTGAAGGAACTTCAGCATATTGTTCCATTTTACATGATGAAATCCGACAATAGAACAAAATTTGGAGGAGTAAATAACGATCTCCGGAAAATCTACGATCTGTACTTAGAGACACCGTAATTTAGAGATGTGAGTCAAAACACCGCCTCCGCCGAACGTATTGAGTGACAGTTCAACCCAATCCTCCTCTCTTCCCACATTTTGGTGAATTATTAGAGGCAGCGGTTAAAAGTTTTAAGCATCACTTTAACTGTGTGAAGAAGGATCAAACACTCACCTATGAGCAACTTGACATTTTATTAAAGGAAATCGCTGTTCTACTGAACTCTCGTCCGCTGTATACAGACTCCGCGGACCGTAACGATGCGCTAGCAATCATGCATGCGCTTCTTTTGATTGGGTGTTCGTTCAATCTCCTACCTGAGCCTAATTTTGTTTTAGTTCCTGAAAAACGCTTATCCATCTACGAGATCATCTCTAAGATGAGACAGGACTTCTGGAAAAGATGGCACAAGAAATACTTGCACGAATTTGTCAAAAAGGTTTAACGTCCACCGCTACTTTGACACCCGACTGCGTAGTCATGTCAATGGAGGAAAACCCTGCGTGCGCAAGATGGCCACTGGGCGTGGTCGGACATTTACACTGGGAATGATGGCATCGCTAGGATAGTGACTATCAGAACAGCGTTCGGACTCTTCAAGCGGAACACCACTTGACTCTGCATCTTACCTTTAGATTAAGGTAACGCGCTTTCATTGGAGTCTACACAATCCTTCCAAAGTCGTAATTATCCCAGATGTGTATTCAGTGGTTCTCCATAAAAGAGTTAAACTATCAGGTATTCTGGAAAAGCACTAATAAGGCCAGGCTCGAGAATGGTGGAGTTCAGAGAACTCCACAGTCAGACGATCAGGGGTAATCCCTGATATGCGATATCGAGCCGAATACACCAGGTTCGCTATCGCCACGGAGACTGTGGACTATAGTTAGGGCTAATTTATCCATTCGTCTGCACGCGTATTGAATGTGTGCGTGTGCAAAGGGAACTAGAGTTCTAAAAAATCTAGCGTGGTGGCAGTACTGTGCAGTACTGCCATCGCTATCAAATTTGTTCACTGTACTTTGCTGGTTTTGACGAGAGTCATCGAAGACACCGTCCCGCGTGCAGAGCTTTCTCGCGATTCCTGCCGATATTAACAAAAGGCGTGCATAATCTATACTTTATCGCATTTTTCTTATCAATCTAATGTATCTCAACCGAATTTAATAATTTTTTTAATTTCTGCAGTGCGTATGAGAGTGAAATTTGAATGGGATTCCAGAGTGAGCACATGTATGCATGAATGTGCGTGGCTATTGTCTCCGCGGCATCACTCACTATTTTCTTGTTCGTTCCGTTGATTTTCAGTCGACCGTTCTCCTGTTAGTTTATAAGAATAAAAAAAAGTGTTGTTTATACGGTGATTGGCTTTTTCCCTTCAAAAAATAGTCTCATTTATTTAACCTGATCCCTGTGTTCTAACAATAAATTAATAAATTAAATTTAAAAAAAAAGAAATAAAAATAAGAAATTAAAAAAATATATATATATGGAACGTTTCACGTTAACCGAATCACCTGCGTACCCAAAATTTGTGTTGATGGATCTTGACGTTTGAGGTATCAAAATGTATGTTTGGACAAGAATTTTCACAATTTTACCGGCGAAATTCAAAATTCAATATGGCGGCTACAATATGGTGGCCGGAAGCTGGAAAAAAACCGCGTATAAGGCATGAAAAGCTTGCAGAAAGAAAAATGCGAAACCTATCGGGTCATTTTTAGGCTCAAATTGTAGCTTAGGGATACCCTTTATTAGCTGTTGGGGTTGGATGAAAAAATCCAACATGGCGGTTCCAATATGGCGGTCGAAATTCACTATGGCGGACAAATTTTTAAAAATCAATAAATTTATACCAAATTCGATATATGGGGGTTTTTAGGGTCGCTGTTCACAAATCTGGGTCAGATTTACAAAATTCAAGATGGCGGATCTAATATGGCAGACAAAATTTTAAAAATTAACCGACTTTTTTTAAATTCGTTATAGGGAGATTTTTGGGATCGCTGTTCATAAATCTGCGGTCGGATGTACAAAATTGAAGATGTTAAATACAGGATGATGGACCTAATTTTAAAAAATCAATCGATGCCCCTAAATTCGGTATATTGGGATTTTCGTGGTTGCAAAATTCAATGTGGCGGATGTAAGTGTATAGACCACTATTTTTAGTGAAAATTGCTACTCTTAGCACTACCCAGGAGCAACGACGTGGACGTAGTAGTTTTCTGCTCCCTTTGGGGTGCTTGTTTTTAGTGAGTCCCCTTGCCTCTCACTATCAGGATGCTTATTAATTTTTAAAAATCAGCTTATTTGTAATTATAATCAATTTTTGCAAGTAGTTTTTTTGCATGAGAGTATTCTAGTACAGATAGAGTTTTATCTGTATTCGGAACGAATCCATGCGATGATTGGATTTTTGTAACTTTTGGACATTTATCAAATCTCTTTTTCAGAACTGAAAGGACTTTTTCATGATCCTTCTTAGAATATAAGAAAAATTTTATGCCAAATTCTCGTTTATTAACCCAATTAAAGAGGCTCTGAACATTCAAAATTGCTTCATTTTCTGAAACTTGCAAGCTCGCTCTTGTAGCTTCTCTTTTTACAATGGCTCCGACGCCATCTGGAGCTCCTTTTCCGTGAGCAGTGGCGGAAGTATGCCATTCAGCATCCACTCCAAAATCCATCTTGTGGATCATTAGATTAACCATCTGATAACGATTTTTGAAGTGCTGTTTGGCACCGTCACTGATATATATGATCTTTTTAACATTCGGTATGACTTTGCAGATTTCAGGTACAAGTTTTTTTTGCATCAAGTATACAGCAGCAGCATCGTGCTTAGTACACTCCGACATCGATAAACAGCTAAAATGTTTTAATTCACCTTCTGATTTATAGTAAACAACAGCTGGAAATATTGTAGATTAATCATTATTATTGTTACGTCTTACGACGCATCCTTTTTATAAAATAAACATTTGCGAAATTCAAAGCTACTAAACTATTCGCACGTCAGCAAAAAGCTAATTAAACGCAGGTAAATGACTCTCCGAAATTAAGCCTTACGACGCATCCTTTTTGTAATATATGCACATTCAAAACTGCTAAGCTATTCACACGACAGCAATAAGCTGTCGAAACACACTCCGAAACTAAGTCACCAAAACGCAAGAATTTATAACCAGCGAAAACAAAATGTCACACAATATCGCAATACTGACCTGAAAAAGAACTATAAAAGATATAAAAACCAATGAACAAATCACTCTCAGCAGTTGATCAGTAGTCCGTCAGTCAGTCAATAAGTACCTGTAAGACTCAACTCCGTACACACCGGTCCGACAATTGGTGATCATTTTACTTAATAAACTCGCGACTGTTACAAAGTAATATCGTGCAAGTATTATTCAACAACCTATCCTATTCAATTCAACAAGCAGTTAGAGCCTGCTACATTTATTCAATTCAACAAGCAGTTAGAGCCTGCTACATTTATTCAATTCAACAAGCAGTTAGAGCCTGCTACATTCATACAATCCAACAAGCAGTTAGAGCCTGCTACATTTTATCAACAATTAAAGGCTACGATTATCAAGGTAGTACAATTATCAGACATACATTTCCACATATATTTATTATAAGTGAGACATATCCGACCACTAGTCAACATATTGGAACGTCTCATTCATTAGCTATTCGTAGTTGATGCACGAGACGTAACATTATAATGAAATTGCTGGGCGGCATTTTGAGCAACGTAAGCATAATTTTCTGAAAAATCTAATTGTACGAGCACTTCACCAGCTGAAAGATTATTCTTTTTTTCTTCAATAAACTTAGACTGTTGCTTAGCAATAAAGTGATGAGGTATCAACTTTTTCAATGCAAAAGAAAGAACTTCAATGAAATCTTGCGTTGATAGACACTGCTTTATCAATGTACATCTGTCGGTTGCCTGCCAGGTACTGAAGATTACTTGACTAATATTATTCTCTTCCATAACATTTTCAACGTAGTCTATGAATTTTTGAATTTTCGGATAAAGATCACACTGCTCCAAATAACAGTTTTCTGTCGGATTCTTACAAAGAACATAATTTATACAGTCTTTATAATCTTTGAGAGTACCATTAGAGATATTTTCTAGATTAATAGCGTCAATCATCTCTTTGAATTTTTCATGTATAATACACACGCATAATTATGCGTACCAGCGGATCCTGCGAGTACACACCACCTTGGTCTGAGCTCGGCAAATTTGGTAAGACCAATCGGATATTCAGTAAAATTCTTTTTAAACTCTATGTGAAGATTTTTAATATCATTTAGTAATAATCTTTTTTGATTTTTTGTCTTTTTATCATCAATACGAACAGTAACAGTATCTTTTTTATTGAACATGATTCTGCTGTTAATATCGTTTTCATAATAATCTATAACTGCTTTTATGGTTTCTGACGGTAAAGTATTTATAGATTTTGCAACTGGAGACGCCAAAATCCCAGCTGATTTTTTTAACTGTTTGTATATACGTGCCTTCCTATAAGATGTATCAAATTCCTCGGCAATTCTACGTATACTCCATCTTTCAGGCAAAATAGTGAGTATACTCGTACGTAATGGGTCATTCTGTGGAAGAGAATTAAATTTGTTTTTAAGTCCAGTTAAAATGTCTTTAAGATCATCAGCAGTATTTTAATCCTCCTCTGCCTCATTTGAGTCAGAAGGAGGCTCACTATCTTGTAATTCGGCATTATTACAAGAGTCCTGCTCAGAATCGAGACTCATATCGTTTGCTGAAGATGAGGTATATAGTGTATCAAAAGATTTTCTGCATGTATCACAAATTACTGACCATTCTGTAAATTCAGGATGTACTTCGTGAATTTTCTTAGAGATCTTCCTGATAATTTTGCTATGTCCTCTATCAATACCGAAAGGGTTAAAACATCTGTCTCCACGGAATTTTTTTTCTGGAAGAGACATTGTTCAGAAAATGGACGAACAAATTGGAAAAAAAGGAAAATATAAATAAAACTGAGAAAATAAAAATAAAAAAACCAAAAAATGTGTGAATGATAAAAAAAAATTTAGAAAGACTGGCCTACCAATTATCCTAAAAAGAACAATTGGGAAAAAAGTTGCCTACAAGTTGGTATTAAATGTCGCTGTTGGATTCTGAAAAAGACCTTTGAAAAACTCAGATAGAAATAGTAAACATCGATAAAAATTGCTGTATTTATAATTTTGACAAAGTAAATCATTTGTGTCTAGTCATACATCACCTAATGATGATAATTTGAAGTTTAACTATCGTATGATGACCAAAATGGAAAATTCAAATTAATTTGATTCTGCACAAGTTTGCTCTAAAAGAGTGTCAAAATTCAACGTTGTAACTCTAATTTCCTATATGGGGGTGTTTCGAATCATGAATCCAGATCTGCAAAATTTAAGATGGCCAATGCAAGATAGCGGAAGAAATCTTTAAAATTTGACTGATTTACTCAAAATTTGGTATACAGGCGGTTTTGGGGTAGCTGATTGTGAATTCGTGGTCAGATTTTCAAAATTCAAGAAGATAAATTAAAGATGGCAGTACATATTTGCAAATTTGTTCCGCATCTTGGATCTGTCATATTTAACTCTTAATTGGCACTGTGGGTAAAAAATATCCCAAGTAATTTTTGAGCTTAAAATATACGTACGTACTAAATTCGTTAAAATGGATCATGTGGTGACATCTATCAGTAGTTGATATTACTAACTACAGGTACAATAGGTACGCGTAGTGCAGCAGGCGTCAGTGTATGTTGGGCAGTCGCTCAAAGTAGACGCCAAAAATTGTTGGGAAATTGATTACCCTGTGTATTTTGCAAAATGAATACCTTTTTTTGGAAGCATCAATATCGCAGTAAATTTTTTCTTAAAGTATAATATCTCAAGCATTTACCCATAAATTTATAGCTACAAATATTAAAAATTATGCGACTTATGATTATTTAAGTGAAATTTTTTTCATGTTTTTTTGCAAACTATTTTTCAAAAATCTTTTTTACTAGATTAATTTAAATAAATGACTATGAAACCAATTAGACTTCGAAAAACATACCCGAAAGTACATTATATAATGTTTTTGAGCAAAAATATTAGTTATTAGCTGAAGAAAACTTATTTTAACGCGTTGGGATATTAAATACCCCATGTGTCAGTTACGTATATTGGAACCAATAGTGCCAATTACGTGATAATTCCAAATTTGACATTCAATATATGAATAGCAACTTTAACAGTCCCATATACCGAATTTTAGGGCAATCAGTTGATTTTTGAAAATTTTTCCGCCATATTGGATCCGCCATCTTGAATTTTGTAAATCTGACCCCGGATTTGTGAACAGCGACCCTAAAAACCCCCATATATCGAATTTAGTATAAATTTGTTGATTTTTAAAAATGTATCCGCCATATTGAATTTCGACCGCCATATTGGAACCGCCATGTTGGATTTTTTCATCCAACCCCAACAGTTAATAAAGGGTATCCCTAAGCTACAATTTGAGCCAAAAAATGACACGATAGGTTTCGCATTTTTCTTTCTGCAAGCTTTTTATGCCTTACACGCGGTTTTTTTCCAGCTTCCGGCCGCCATATTGTAGCCGCCATATTGAATTTTGAATTTCACCGGTAAAATTGTGAAAATTCTTGTCCAAACATACATTTTGATACCTCAAACGTCAAGATCCATCAACACAAATTTTGGGTACGCAGGTGATTCGGTTAACGTGAAACGTCCCATATACGAGGTGTGATAAAAAAGTAAGGTGAATTTTGAAATTTAGCGGGCTACGTCCGTTCGATATTCGACTTTTTTATTTGGTTATGTCGGTACACTCGTCTAGAACATACGCTCCAAATTTCAGCTTTGTAGTATGTTTGGTTTGTTTGTCAGAGGCATCAAGGTTAGAAGTGTTTTGCGTGCTCCACGATTTGCTGCTGTCTAAAAACATGGATCAAAGAGTTTGCATTAAATTTTGTGTGAAAAATAGAATCAAATGTTCCAAAACACTTGAAATGCTGAAAGTGGCATAGGGTGAGTCTACTTTAAGCCAAAAAAATGTTTACAAGTGGTATAAACTCTTCCAAGAAGGCCGAGAAGACACCGGCAACGAACCTCGTTCTAGACTCCCCAGCACATCAACAACTGATGAGAATGTTGAAGAAGTGAAGAAAATAGTGTTGGGAAATCGTCGAATTACCATTAGAGAAATTGCTGATGATATTGGCATCTCATTTGGTTCGTGCCAATCAATTTTGACAAGTGTTTTAGACATGAGACGTGTGTCAGCGAAATTTGTTCCGAAATTGCTCAATTTCGACCAAAAGAAACGTCGCATGAGCATCGCCCAAAAGCTACTGAATGACGTCAACGATGATGCAGATTTACTCAACAGGGTTATAACAGGTGACGAAACATGGGTATACGGTTATGACGTCGAGACTAAGACTCAATCGTCCCAGTGGAGGCATTTTGGATCACCAAGACCAAAAAAAGCACGCCAAGTTCGATCAAATGTAAAGGTTTTGCTTACAGTTTTCTTTGACTGCAGGGGCGTGGTGCATCATGAGTTCTTGCCACAGGGTAGAACAGTAAATAAGGAATATTACCTGCAAGTTATGCGCAATTTGCGCGAAGCAATCCGCCAGAAACGTCCGAATTTGTGGAAAAATAAAAATTGGCTTTTGCACCATGAGAACGCCCCTGCTCACACATCGTTGCTTGTGCGCGAATTTTTGGCTAAAACCAACACAGTAACGATGCCACAGGCACCGTATTCCCCAGATCTGGCCCCCTGTGACTTCTTCTTGTTCCCAAAACTGAAGAGGCCCATGAAAGGACGGCGTTTTGCCACGATTGAGGAGATAAAGACGGCATCGAAAGATGAACTAAACAAGATCACAAAAAATGATTTTTTGAAATGCTTTGAGGATTGGAAAAAGCGTTGGCACAAGTGCATTATATCCGAGTGGGATTACTTTGAAGGAGATAAAATAAAAATTGATGAATAAATAAATATTTTTTGAGAAAAATAAAAATTCACCTTACTTTTTGATCACACCTCGTATATACACTGCCGGCCAAAAGTTTGGAAACAGTGTTGAAAAAATATGTATTCATGAATTAATTAGGAAATTTATTGATTCACTTGTTTGAAACATAGTATAACAACAAAAAATGTATATTTTACAACAAGAAAAAATATATCTAGACAACAAGAAAAAGTGTATCTAGACATAAAAAGAAAAATACAAAAGTCTATAAAGAAAAGGTATTAATATATCAGATTTTTTTTTCATCAAAAAATCCACCCTTGCTTTTGATGACTGCTCTCACCAACCGTGGCATTCTTTCGATAAGTTTGTCCAAAGTTTCCTGTTCCAGAGAAGCCCACGCCTCTCTTAGCTTCTCCCATAAGTCTCCAGCGGATGTTGGACAACATTTTCTTATTTTTCGATCGAGATCTTCCCACAGAAGTTCGATCGGGTTGAGGTCTGGCGATTGCGGCGGCCATGTCATATTTTCCAAGACACCATCAGCTTTTTTTTGCTCTAAATAACTGCGGCAGAGGATCGACGTATGTTTTGGGTCGTTGTCTTGCTGGAAGACAAAACCACGGCCGGGTCCTCTTAATCCAGAGGGAATCGCATGACGAACGAGAATATTTTTATATTGCTCTTTTCTCATTATTCCATCAATTTTCACTAAATCTCCGGTTCCATGGCCAGAAAAACATCCCCACACCATCACTGAGCCACCTCCATGCTTCACAGTAGGCACTATACACTGAGGTGTCATTTTTTCGGACGCACTTCTTCTCACATAAATTCTACGTCGAGAGCCAAATATTTCATACTTGGATTCGTCACTCCAGAGCACATTTTTCCATTGATCCATCGTCCAGTTTCGATGCCTTTTAGCCCATTGTAGTCTTTTCTTTTTATTCTCTTTACGTAGTAATGGTTTTTTCACTGCAACACATCCTTTGAGTCCGGCAGCGTTTAATCTTCTTTTTACAGTTGTTAGTGAAACCGGTTTTTCACGACTTCTGTTGATGTCTGCGCATATTTCGGGAGCTGTTAACCGTCTATTCCGTTTACTGGTAACCACTATATGCTTACCTTCGCGAGAAGTAGTTACTTTTGGACGTCCGGTTCGAGGACGATCGTGATGATTACCCGTGTCTTCAAATCTTTTGATCGTTGAATGCACACCTTTCAATGAAATTTTCAATTTTTTGGCAATTTCACGATATGAGATATCTTCATTATGTAATGCCAATACAGCTCCCCTTTTTTCAAGTGGAATTTCTTTACGTTTTCCCATGACTGAGCCGTATAATATAAATATGTAAGCCAAAACTTTTACAAATTCCTAAATAAAAAAAAATATTCGAGACAACTTAAAGACGCTTACAGTTTTGACTCAAATGAGGGAAATCAAATACAAGACTTATAAAAAAACAATACTGACAAACCAAAGTAATATGGATAAAAGTTTAAAGCCAAAAAAGGAAACAAAAGTAGAACATCACAATAAATTTCTCATCGATAATAAACTCTCATATCGTCAATATTATGAAAACAAACGGACTGGCAAAAATTCTAAGTTCATACTACTTTTATCTAAAACCTTAATCCTCAAGTTACCTGGAAAGGCTTGATTCTGTGTCATTATGAGCAAAAAATACTTTTTTCGAGGCAAAACTCCTGGAAAAATACATATTTCGAAATCAGAACGAAGTGTTTCCAAACTTTTGGCCGGCAGTGTATATTTAGCAACCTGTAACGGGATGTGAATTTCGTTTTAATTTCTTTGTCTTACCCGATGCGCAGTCATACCGGAATGCGTGTGGCGAGATCGAAATAATCAATTTTATTAACTAACCGGAGAGCAGGAGAGGACAGGTGTCAGTCAACCAACTTACTAATAGCAAAGACAGCAATAGATTATCGTTTCAATTATACATGGACTAGTTTATTTATTATGTAATCTACAACATGTTTAGCCCGCGCATTTACGCTTATACGGTGTATGCGACAGTCTTACAATCGGTCGAGTTAATCGCTTGCATGTTTGCTCGCCGCCGATTTTCTTGTATTCTCAGGTGTAAGGGGAGAACAAAGATGTTACGCGCGGTCGTTTATCGAAACAATAACGCGAAGCTGGCCAGCTTACCTTATGCGCTTACCTTATTCGCGCTGTCAAGGGGAGCAGTTCAATATCGTAGTTTAGCGCGTGGCTCAGGTAGTCATTATTCCGCTTAAACACGAGGCTCTCTCTGTCGTCGTGCTGCTTCCATCAGACGGATTCAGCAATCTCGTGGCTGGCCTCCGATGGCGTCTCAGCTAGCTACTCGAACTCGCAGCAACAACAAAGAACTATGGGCCGTTTAACGTTCACATTCCTTGTGGTGTTCACACACACGCACGCCTTTGCCGATGCTAGAGGCACTCCTCGATTCGGACACGTTATTCGCGATTATCGGTTAGCTGCGCAACTCTAGCGTTAGTACTCCTGGACTCCTGCACGTTGTTACCGGTGATAAAGGTGCTTTCCCACTGGTCCTTTCTTTTTCGCGTGCGTTCCTTCCCATTTCAGACCGAGTTCCCGTTTTCGACTTACCCGGGCCGGTAGGTGCTATCCTCGCAGGCAGCCGCGCGATCGAGACGGTAACGCAAACCAGTCGTTTACCGTCACAAACCATAATAACGATCAATTAAAACATAAAAAATAAGCAAGGCTCTTTGTGTTGCCTACGACGAAGTCAAAATCTTTCATACACTTACTGTTAATAGATTGAGAATACTTTTATAGGAATGAAAACTCACTTTTTAATATATTATATTATTAATTTAATGTAAATATATTTGAGATTAATGTAAAAATTTATAGTGATTGTACCCGTAAGTTATATAGTAAGATATTAAGTTATTAAACATGTGTATGATAGGTTTTTCTGTTGTGTGTATATATATATATATATGAAATATATATGAATGAAAATTTTATGATTTGTTATAAAAATATCGATATTTCAATAAAAGGATCAGGTAGGATTTTCATTGTCTTGGATTCTAATGGTTAAAATAATAACTAATAAAATCTCGTATCTAGAGTTTTGCGGGTTTTCAAGTAAACTTTTTTTTTCTTCCCGGATACCGTAAGTACAAGCTACTAAGAATTTCATAATGAAGAGTTGTAAAATTAATCCAACATCAAAGAAATTATTTTTTTATTTTTTAAAGTAATTAAGGAAGCTGTTGGCACAGAACGGTCGATTGACAACACCGGTGGAGTTTTATACTATGATGTGATATAGCGAATGGCTATTTGATCGGACCTTATTTTTTCGAAGGAAACGTTAATACTAACACCTATTTAGAGTTGAAGAGGGATCGATTACCAGAAATTTTAGAAAATTTTGATTTAGAAATAAGAAGAAGAATATGGTTCCAGCAGAATGGCTTAGCACCTCCTTCGTGCGACTTATTCGTAACTTTTTGGACGTGACTTATGGACGAAAATGGCTCAGATGAAGAGATCCAGGTAACTGATCAGCTTATTACCAGATCTCACATCTTTTGATTTTTTTTGGGGATATCTGAAGAATATTATTTACGTAAAACAGCCAATAACGAGGCAGGATATGATAGTTCGCATCCGCCAAGCTTGCAGAGCTATTTCCAGGGCGTTTGAATCTATGCCTTGCAGCAAATGGAACAATTTTGAACAGCGATTCGTGGATAAGAACAGTGCAAAACGAAAAAGCACGGTAAAAAAGAATTATAGTGAGAGGCAAATGGATCTACACGTGTTTAATCGTCTGAACGTAAGATTTCACATATAATCCAAATTCGTGATAAAAAATAGAGGTTCCCATTTAAAATAGAACATTGATCTTGGAATGACTTTAAAGTTGAAGGGGGGGGGGTTAACCCCACCTCATACATGTTACATCTTTTGAACATAGAATTTCACGTAGAATCTGAATCCTTGATAAAAAATAACGGTTCTAATTTTAACAAAACATTAACTTTGTGATGACCTTAACGGATCATGTTCAAAATCAAATCCAAGGTCACCAAAACATGACCTCCAAAAGTTAAGTAACTTTGTATGAAACGTTTTTCGAAAAAACGCTCATCAATCCAGATATTCAAATGGATCTATTAAATTTAGCCATCCTGCATAAAACAATCATTTTCAATACATAAATTGTCATAACGGCTTCAGTATCCTATTAAGTTCATGCAACATTCTATTTTTAAAATGGATTATCTTTTAAATATTCAAGATTTTCATGTCTTAATTAATATTTTTATTTATAAAGAATTTGCTTATTTATCATGAGATATTAATACTTTTTCTAATATATTTTTTTTAACAATTATATAATTGGCTTAAGCTTCTTATCACACATCGTGAAGTGAATAAATGGTTAGAAATAAATCATCATGATATGTTTTGCAGATCTGGTATTGTACCATATAAAATTTTATCACGTGTTTTGTGCAATCTTTTACATACTCGTAGAAATATTTATGTAAAAGGATTAAAAAAGAATCAATGGTTTAAAAAAGTACTATTTGGAAAGTAAGTATAACAAATTTTATAATCATATACTGTTTAGAAATAAAAATTCATATTAAATATTTATTTTTCAGTGATAGAATAATCATTCATCTTGAAAGTGATATGAGGTACTGTCTATTGAAAGAATTACCTATTCCATTAAGGATGTATGTACTGAGTTTGTATGTACTATTGCAAATATATAAAAATTAACTAGTTTGATTTAAGAGAGGTATAAGAAATATAAATCAAATGGCATAGCTGAAGTTGATTATCATACATACAAAAATACAACTAAATATTTCGAAATACAAAGAATAATTATCATAGATAAAATGTTCTATAGTTAATATATAACTGAAAAAGAAAAGTAATAATCAATTCAAAATGTCTATTAATTCTATCAATCAAAAATTAATAAAAATAGCAGGTAGGTTGACGGAGTAAGATACTTGAGAAGTCAAGCAACTGTATTCAGAGTCTTGATCTCTCTCTAAATCGGCTAAGGCTTATATAGCGCTCGGCAGGGACTCGCGATATTTCTAGGAGAGAGAGAGAGGAGAGAGAGAGAGAGGAGAGAGAGAGAGAGGAGAGAGAGAGAGAGAGAGAGAACGAGTGATTGAAGGGAAATGCTCTCTACCACGCGCGATCTCTTATATAACTGTCCTAAAGTATACATTGCTTATTTATTTTTCTATGGAGCTTCTAAACAATCTATAATAGTAATTGTAGTTTGTTCATAAGCTATGCTTTGGTATTAATCATTTAAAACCACGTTGATATCGTTTCTCACATCAACTTTACAACAAAATAATAATGTATTGATGTTATTTTTTGATCCACTTCAATTGGCTTTCTGTTTCTTTCAGAGCTACAATGGAAGATAAAGCAGAAATAGAAAAATCTATATTAAGTATTGGATTAGTCCGAGATGGATCTCCTTGTGGTGATAACTTGGTAAGTTTAAAACTTCTGTACGTCATATTATTGAGTAGTCATTAAAATATAATTAGACAGATAATCCTTAGTCAATGACTCACTGATTAGTTCATCAAATTATTATTAGAATTATTATTAGAACGGTCTCGACATAGGTTGATACGAATTTATAATTACTCTCATTTTATATCTTCTTTTCCAAAAGATTGAAAAGCAATGTTACATCCAATTTTTTCTTTAAGATATCGTTTATCTGTCAATTAATTTATTCAGCTAAAGAACGTATCATCTGTATCATTAATAAGATCATTATATATAGGGAGCCAAATTTTCATCAGTTATAGATTAAAAGTTTTTTTCAAACCGTAGGAAGGTAGTACGGTGTGAGTTGTCGTGCAAATAAGATGTGTTTGCTGTTTCTTCAGCTTACAATACGAGTGTTTATATACTTGCGACGCGGTAAGTCCACGACGTGCTTTGTCTCGTATTGCAATATCCTATTACCTTACGAAAAAGTTTTACAAGCTAATCATAACTATCAGTGAAATAAATCAAGACAATGGCTTTCCAACTCTTTAACAGTGCAAAAAATTCAAAAAATACGTAAAACACAAAGAAAGAAGGATCAATGCTCTCCAAAGTAATGACTAATAGCATGTTTCCAAGGAAAAGTCAAGCAATAGTTACCGACGCAGTTCAAGGAGTAGATATAAAAATATATTTGAACGCCATCACCACTAAAACTGCTCCCATTAACATTGTTGCTGCATCAAAGATATCGCAGAACAGATTTTGCTGCTACTTAAACAAAATAAATTTAGTCGATCAACTAACAAAAGAGGGAAATAATAACGTTGAAATCAACGGTAAAACTTTGAAAGTGAGACCCTACGTGTTAAAGTTCAAATGAGTAATTTTTTCCAATGTGTATTCTATACGACATCATTATTAAGGAATGAAAACATAGAGGTATTTCCTCCCAATTCCAGCATGACCTTTATAAGGCTAGGTTTCGACGAAACTGGTTTCTTGCAAAATCTCAGTTTTCGACAATTATTTATTAGCTCAACTGACGTAAACAAGCTGTCAAATAAATTTATATAAATCATGAAGATACTATTCATTACATACGTATATCTATCTACTGACAAAATAACATGCTATGTTTGTAACTTAGGAGAGCAAACTGCAAAATATTACTCGACTGCAAAAAGTTTACACAGAACTCCACAGTACAGACGGCAAACACGATAATTAAAAATGAAAATACTCAAAATGTCGATGACGCCATATTGCTCAGTGTAAAACTCAAGAAAATAAAACTAAAGATATTTACAACACAGATACTCCTTAGCAAACGTGCCACTGTTCAACAAACTGTCTAAACCTGCATATTTCGTACGTGCGCTGTCTATCTCTCTCTCCCTCTCTCTCTCTCTCTTTCTTTCACTTTCTTCCTTGCGACGCTTTCTCATTCCCTTCGAGACGCTCTCCTTCGGACTTGTTCAGCCTCATCCGGCAATCATTGGTGGCTGAAATAAAGGCCAGTAGTTAGGGGCATGTTCAGTATGCCCTCAACACTGGCCAATATACCTTCCCGAGAGCAGGGAAAATTTAAGGATAACAGACGAAGTCACAAACTAAAAGTCGTAATTCAACTTTGGCGTTAAAGTTATTATGTTATAATGTTTAGTTCTATAATCCAAAACGGTATGCACAATCATGAATATTATATTTTTTAATTTGAAAAATAAAGCAGACTTTTATTCCATATCATATTCTATATAAGATTGTTAGAATATGACATAAATTTATGTTAGGCTCTGCAGTACCATACACTGTATCGAATGCATTGATTAGCAGTACGATGCACTCTTCGAAATTTTTGTGAGTGCTGAGTTGTGTAATTACAACTCAGCAATTATCGGATATGAAAAAGCAACGAAGTCAAGCGTCTAATTTAAGTGTGTACAGTCTGTCAAGTAAGAGTGTGGCGGCTCCTACCGGAAACAGGTAAATCGTACCTTTGGTTCCTACTGTGGGTAATGTAGATTCCACCTATGCCTTTGATACTTTGTAAAAGAATTGCGCCGGGCCGACGATTTAGTCAATGTTTGGCAAGGTGCAAGCAATGAGTGTTATTTTATACTAACTTAATTCATTCGTTAAGAATTGTTACATAATTAATCATTCACAACAACAATAACAATAATAATAACAATAATGCAGGACTGGCCGAGTGGGTGGTAACTTCTCACTAGGTAAACGCCAACTTTCAACGTCCATGATCGTACTCTGTAGAAACTTTGTTAGCTGCGTCAGTGCTCCTGGCAACAATGCTACAGCGGACGCGGCTAAGAGAAAGCAATGACTCACAGTGGAATAGTGGTACCTTACTGATCTGTACAACCATTCATCACACGCACACACTTACATGAACCCAAACTTGCTCCACATGATGAATGAGGGCCCTACCCTATAAATGGGTATCGTCTGAGAGTGAGAAGAGGGGCGATCTATAAATGGTTAAACCATTATCTAGATAGGTTTTACCGAGGACTATAACCGGGTATCTCCCGGATTCAAATGAAGTAAGCAAACTGTGCCCAGCAGATGCAAGTCAACAAAGAGGAACAGAGGTGAAAGGATATTTTGGAAGCACTCCGAACATACAGAGTGCCTTCATTCCTGATGCGCGTAATGGAGGAGTACTTATGAAACAGATGGATTAGATACGAGACGACAAATGAGACGGTGTCTAGACGGATCTTTGTAGGAGTCGCTCAGGGATTTGTTCTAGGCCTAGACCTTTGAAATATACTATATGATATAATACTTACAAGGGAACATTCCCAACCGTCCGCCTTCAGTTTTGTTGCAATAGAGATATGTTGTACTTTATAAAAAAATAAGAGACACGTATTTTTTTATCGGCGGAAAAAACTGCCTAGGAGGTGGAAACCACCCTCAATATTCACCCCTAAAAACAGTTAAAGAGTAGTAACTTTGGTTGTAATGAATATTTTTTGATGAAAGAAAATGGAAAAAATTTCTTACTTAAAAAACAACGAAACCGCATAGTCTTGGACTCGTGAGTTTGCAACTCCTACAATGTACAGGGGAAAAATTATATTTTTGTGTTGATTTATACAGAATCACAAAATGATCATAAAAATTAAAAAATAAATTTTCATCTAGAACATGACAAAATCATATTGACCAGTTTCGGTTTTTTTTCGTTAATCAATATTTCGACGGTGAACCACCATTAAACCTTACTACAGCTATATAAATAGTTGCCAATCACCAATTTCGCTGATTTTTCATTTACTATGACGCTTAAAAATTAATGAGAGAATTATACTGTCGTTGTGCTAGAAAAGGAATTTGGGGTCCGGAAACCACCTTTAAAAGCCATCCCCGAAACCCTGTTACAGCAATATTTTCGTTATTTATGACTATTTTTCGTTATTTATGACAATTGCTTTAGAACTAACTTCCAATTTTATAAGAATATCTACAATCCCGTTTTTTACTATTCATGTAGTTCGAACTGCAAAACTTGTTTTGTTCACTCAAGTTACATATGTTATCATATTCTATTGGCCTATTTCACTGAATAGAAAGAAACTGTTATAATAGAATTTCAATCTTGGTTTGCCTGGTTAACCGCAATCAAACCGAATTTTAATATTTGTTCACCACGTTAACAGCAACGATATGCGACACGTATATATATATATACACTGCCGGCCAAAAGTTTGGAAACACTTCGTTCTGATTTCGAAATATGTATTTTTCCAGGAGTTTTGCCTCGAAAAAAGTATTTTTTGCTCATAATGACACAGAATCAAGCCTTTCCAGGTAACTTGAGGATTAAGGTTTTAGATAAAAGTAGTATGAACTTAGAATTTTTGCCAGTCCGTTTGTTTTCATAATATTGACGATATGAGAGTTTATTATCGATGAGAAATTTATTGTGATGTTCTACTTTTGTTTCCTTTTTTGGCTTTAAACTTTTATCCATATTACTTTGGTTTGTCAGTATTGTTTTTTTATAAGTCTTGTATTTGATTTCCCTCATTTGAGTCAAAACTGTAAGCGTCTTTAAGTTGTCTCGAATATTTTTTTTTATTTAGGAATTTGTAAAAGTTTTGGCTTACATATTTATATTATACGGCTCAGTCATGGGAAAACGTAAAGAAATTCCACTTGAAAAAAGGGGAGCTGTATTGGCATTACATAATGAAGATATCTCATATCGTGAAATTGCCAAAAAATTGAAAATTTCATTGAAAGGTGTGCATTCAACGATCAAAAGATTTGAAGACACGGGTAATCATCACGATCGTCCTCGAACCGGACGTCCAAAAGTAACTACTTCTCGCGAAGGTAAGCATATAGTGGTTACCAGTAAACGGAATAGACGGTTAACAGCTCCCGAAATATGCGCAGACATCAACAGAAGTCGTGAAAAACCGGTTTCACTAACAACTGTAAAAAGAAGATTAAACGCTGCCGGACTCAAAGGATGTGTTGCAGTGAAAAAACCATTACTACGTAAAGAGAATAAAAAGAAAAGACTACAATGGGCTAAAAGGCATCGAAACTGGACGATGGATCAATGGAAAAATGTGCTCTGGAGTGACGAATCCAAGTATGAAATATTTGGCTCTCGACGTAGAATTTATGTGAGAAGAAGTGCGTCCGAAAAAATGACACCTCAGTGTATAGTGCCTACTGTGAAGCATGGAGGTGGCTCAGTGATGGTGTGGGGATGTTTTTCTGGCCATGGAACCGGAGATTTAGTGAAAATTGATGGAATAATGAGAAAAGAGCAATATAAAAATATTCTCGTTCGTCATGCGATTCCCTCTGGATTAAGAGGACCCGGCCGTGGTTTTGTCTTCCAGCAAGACAACGACCCAAAACATACGTCGATCCTCTGCCGCAGTTATTTAGAGCAAAAAAAAGCTGATGGTGTCTTGGAAAATATGACATGGCCGCCGCAATCGCCAGACCTCAACCCGATCGAACTTCTGTGGGAAGATCTCGATCGAAAAATAAGAAAATGTTGTCCAACATCCGCTGGAGACTTATGGGAGAAGCTAAGAGAGGCGTGGGCTTCTCTGGAACAGGAAACTTTGGACAAACTTATCGAAAGAATGCCACGGTTGGTGAGAGCAGTCATCAAAAGCAAGGGTGGATTTTTTGATGAAAAAAAAATCTGATATATTAATACCTTTTCTTTATAGACTTTTGTATTTTTCTTTTTATGTCTAGATACACTTTTTCTTGTTGTCTAGATATATTTTTTCTTGTTGTAAAATATACATTTTTTGTTGTTATACTATGTTTCAAACAAGTGAATCAATAAATTTCCTAATTAATTCATGAATACATATTTTTTCAACACTGTTTCCAAACTTTTGGCCGGCAGTGTATATATATATATATATATATATATATTATATATACAGGACAACTTAGTAGATAAGCCATGCATGTTCTGGGACACAAAGGAGCCGCCAGATGAAGGTGTCACTACTGTGACACCTTTTAATTTATGGTCAGACCCCATGCTGAGTATCTAAAAGGCATTTGATATACCTTTGACACCTCCCACGTGCCAGTGGGCCCCTTCGACAGAGTGAGACCCCATGCTGAGTGTCTAAAAGGCATTTGATGTACCTTTGACATCTTCCGCTGAGTACCTAAAAGGAAATCGATGTAGCTTATGCATTGAAGATGCGCCGCCATGAGGTATACGAGGGTCGTTTGAAAAGTCCGTGCAAAAATAAAAACTGCTTGATTTTTTTTAATAAATCCTTTTTATTTTTCAACATAGTCTCCTTTTAGGCTTATATACTTGATCCAGCGCTGCTCTAGTTTGTTAATCCCTTCCAATTAATAGGATTTGTCTAAGTCTGTAAAATAGGCATTCGTTTCTGCAATCACCTCCTCGTTTGAATAAAATCTTTTCCCCGCCAGCCATTTTTTCATAATAGGGAACAAATAGTAGTGCGACGGAGCCAAGTCTGGAGAATAGAGGGGATGTGAAACGAGTTGGAACCCTATCTCCGTCAATTTTGCGGCCAGAACTGCTGAGGCGTGAGCTGGCGCATTGTCGTGGTGGAAGAGGACTTTTTTGTGGGCCAATCGTGGATGTTTCTCTAGCAAATCGGTTTTCAAACGATCTAATAACGATGAATAATATTTGCCTGTAATGGTTTTACCCTTTTCCAGATAGTCAATGAAGATTATTCCTTGCGAATCCCAAAAGACAGTCGCCATAAACTTCCCGGCCGAAGGAATTGTCTTCGCCTTTTTCGGAGCAGATTCCCCCTTAGTAACCCATTGATTAGACTGTTCTTTGGTCTCAGGAGTGTAGTGATGTATCCATATTTCATCTACAGTGATGAAACGACGCTTAAAGTCTTGCGGATTTTGCTGGAACAGCTGCAAACCATTCTTGCAACACTTCACACGATCTTGTTTTAGGTCAATCGTGAGCATTCGCGGCACCCATCTAGCGGATAGCTTTTTTATGTCCAAATGTTGGTGCAAAATATTATGTACCCGTTCGCTCGAGATGCCTACAGTACTAGCAATCTCAATCTTCACTCTTCTGTCAGCCATCACCATATCATGGATTTTATCAATGATTTCTGAAGTGGTAACCTTAATAGGGCGTCCACAACGTTCAGCGTCTTTTGTGCACATATGGCCACTCCGAAAATTTTGAAACCACTTATAAACCATTCTAATCGAATTTTTATATGTAATATTGTCAACTTCATCAATACCTTCCATTTCAGATTGCTTTCGTCTAGCTTTTATCCATAAAAACAATCTTTGTGCATCTGTAACGGCACATCCAAAGTTAGCTGGTTTATTGTAATGATATGTACATATTGTTTCTAATGGGTAAGGTAATGCGCTCATTGGTGGACATCTCATCTCGCTTTCAAGTTCTAAAATTTTTCTAAAAAAGGAAAAAAATTTTTAATTAATAATGATTTTAATTTCTAACAAAAAAAATAAAAATACTTACTTTTCAGGTAAAATTTTGTGTAACTATTGTTTCTTTTTTAATCCTTTTACATAAATATTTCTAGAATTATATAAATGATTGTTTAGTACACGTGCTAAATTTTTATATGGAATAAAACCGGATCTCCATAATAAACCATGATGACACGTTTCTAAGAAATGATTCGCTTTTCGACACTTGAAAGGAAGTTGAAACCAATGATATGGTGGTTCGAAGAAGAACACAGTTGGAACAGTATCTACATCTAATGGTAGATATGCGAGTTCTTTACAAACAAAAGTCTCGTTTAAACTTTGAAAGCCTTGAAAATCTATTACGAAATCTATTTGAAAAGATGCTGAAGTTAATGTGAACTCTACTAGTTCCTAAACCCGTTATAAGAGTAGAGGCACGTGTTTGTTTTATATAAAGCCTATACCTCACTATTCGAAAGTAGAGGGCGCCATAGTCACCATACCTCACCAATCGAAAGTATAGGGCGTCATAGTCACTATATAGTATGATTATAGGTAGTTTTTATTAAATTCCAACAATATATATAATTTATTTTCTTTTTTATTGAAAAGCATTGTATACATTGATTACATAACGTGTTGTTAATTTCAAACTAATTTTTTAACATCACCACTAATTGGATTATATTGTACAATACGATCGTGTAATATTAAGCAGGAGGCTGCGGTATCATCAGTCAGAGTTTCAAATTCTAGGCGAATATAGACTGGTGCGCTTTTTAATGTTTCATTTTGTTTGGGGCAGTCTATAACTATTAGGGGCACTTTATTAATGAAATCTTTTTTATTGAGTAACGGCTAGTTTTCTTTACCATAATAAGCGTTTTGAAAATTAGTATACATATTGTAGAGAACAGCATACTGATTTTGATTGATATTCAAATTGAGATTTCCATACGGATAGCATTGTGAATTGAGGAATAGCATCACATTACTAATATTACAATGATCAAAATGACTAGAATTAACACTCGCTGAACTTTTACGTTTAGTTTGAAAAGCCAAAATAACAAAGCGAGGCTTTTCCAATTGATTGGAAGTCTTAACACTCCAAACATGCTTTGATGTACGTGGTAATTTTGGATACTCATTCATTTCCCAAGTACAATAACTCATTGTAATTACACGATCTTGTTCAATCTGATTGAGTAATTTGTGCAACCATCACATATGGTATCAACCATTCAACCTTAGTTAAAGTAATTTTTGATTTTTCTGAAGCATCAGGATTCCTTACTGGAATACTTAAAATAGCATTCAAATCATCTCTTGATCTTGTGAGAATACGTTCATGCTTAACATTGACTACAATTTTCCGATAATCTTCAGCAAAGCCCATCAACATACTAAGAGGGATAGTAACATCAAAAAAACCTAGAGCATTAGATATTAGAACTTCATTGTTATCATCATTCCATCCGGCACTTTCAGCGATAGAGCTCTGACATGGATTGAGTTAAAGCCAATTTTTCATGAGGGTCATTAAGCCTACATTTTTCACTTTGTAACGAGGGCAGCGCCTTGTTTGGCACTGATGTCACCAATTTATTAAGGGGAGAGTAAGAGAGACACTTTCGCTCTTTAACAATCGGGGAACGAGAGGATAGGTCGAACGAATAAATAATTTTCCTTAATTAGAACACACAACTTAAATCTATTCAGACAAACAAATACAAGATCGGTTATGATAAAAGTTTACATCACGCACACATGAACAGAACGACTTAAACTAACGCGGGAGGATGAATTGCCCGGCGACTAAATCACCTTGACCAATCACCTCCTTACAAGTAAAAGAATACGTCGAAACCTCACTACCGCATTACGCGGCCGCGCATCACCATGAGAGAGAGAAATACTGGGAGAGAGAGATAACCTGACCTTTGTCCTTCGCGATGAGCAGGCAACGGGGAGTTGACCTGGCCGCTGGCTGGACGTCTTCTTCGGCGTAGCCCGTGGTGAACCCACTGGAAGTCGTGCCGTGCACGGTGGCGAGGGCGGCACTGAATGACCTGCTGCAGGTGTTGTCGCCACACGTAGCCTTGTCTCGCCCTGGTCTGGTCACTGCTGCACGTGTACTTCTTCCCCTCTTTGCGCTGCTTCTTTCTCTTCGCTACTTCGAACTTCTCCCCGATACTTTCTTCCGGAAACTGTTGCACGCGCCTTGACGCATGGTCAGCGTTTGCACTCTCGCCGGGCTCTCCCCACCAAGCCCACTCATTAGGCGGCGTGCGACAAAAGCGCTAATTGGTCGCGCGTCACACGCCGGCCCAAACCTGCATAGTGCGTGCATAGGCGCGTACTCTAGCATGCTCGCTAACTCTCTCTCTCTCTCTCTCTCTGTCTCTCTCTGTCTCTGTTTCTGTCTATCTCATAGTCGCTGCGCTCTTGCTTCTTCGGGCGCTCTCAATCTTGCTCGGCAATCTTCGGCGGCTGGAAAAACATAAAGGCCAGTGGTTAGGCGCAATAAAAATATGTGCCCAACGCCGACCACGTCGCCATGCCGAGCGATAAGAGCGAGAGAGAGAAGGAGGGCAGACGAAGAGCAAGCGTACTGCTTGCTCTCGTCACAACTTTATCAATTTCAAAAGCATTTATGTCATATCGTATTTGCTCGAACAAGTGACAGAGGGCGTTGTTGACTAATAAAGAGTTCTCCACTGGCGTAGTACCGTCCGGCTTGGTCAACCTACCACAAATATGAATCATACAGCGTGATGGAAGCAGAGATAAATCTTGATGTTGAATTGCTATATGGATTTCATCGCTATTATTGAAATATGATGATGAATAAGGCAGATGCGCATGAACTTTATAATGAGCTATAGACTCATCGAAAGCGACAGCTGAATGAATGTCTAGAATTCCCTCCATATTGTTGTTGTTGTTTTATACAATACACTAATATGCACAATATTTTCTTCCACTATTTTCGACAACTTTTAGTCTCAAGCTTTTCAGGAATTGAATGTTCTGAGGTGTGAGCGGTCTGATAGCTCGCTGTTGACTAGCTGCTGATTGACATTTTTGTCTTTTAATATAACCTCAACCGCTCCTTATATTGTAAATGATACCCATTACTAAGATATCGTCTTTAAATGTATTCGCATTGTGATAACTTCTCCTCGAAAGTTAACGAGATTTCCGTCTTGAACAACTATACGAACTTGAAAATGATCAATACTCCTCACAGCGACAGGAAGGTAAATGACGAGAGAGGGAACTTCTATAATCTTATATCCAGGGACTGCTGGGAAAAATTTATGTATAGTATGTACTTTGCGTTCGTTTATTTAAGAGCCTGTAGTAATATTACACTCTACACGTAAAGCGTTGACTTTGAGTATAGTGACGGGTAAGTTAGAACTATCTGTTTTGTTTTCAATGAGCGTGCGTTTAGTGACGCCTAAAATTGATCTAATAGAATCTTCTGGTTCAAAATGTGATTTTTGACTGCACTGAATGACACCACTTCAAGTATTATTATTTCGTTTCAGGCTAAACGATAAACCTTTAGGTGCTAATGCTTTTTTGAGAAAGCTTCCAATATCTTTTATTTCGTTGCTACCAGTCGGTAAAGTGATAGCTTTTTGACCTTGTAACGAGGGCAGCGCCTTATTCGGCACTGACGTCACCAATTTATTAAGGGGAGAGTAAGAGAGGCACTTTCGCTCTTTAACAATCGGGGAACGAGAGGATAGGTCAAACGAATAAATAATTTTCCTTAATTAGAACATACAACTTAAATCTATTCAGACAAGCAAATACAAAATCGGTTATAATAAAGTTTACATCACGTGCACATGTACAGAACAACTTAAACTAACGCGGGAGGATGAATGGCCCGGCGACTAAATCGCCTTGACCATTTGCCTCCTTACAAAGGAAAGAATACGTCGAAACCTCTCTACCGCATTACGATGAGCGTAGCCGGCAAGTGATCGCCGGGCTACCTATCGTTCCTACGTGGCCGCGCATCACCATGAAAGAGAGAAATACCGGGAGAGAGAGATAACCTGACCTTTGTCCTTGGCGATGAGCCGGCAACGGGGAGTTGACCTGGCCACTGGCTGGACGTCTTCCTCGGCGTAGCCCGTGATGAACCCACCGGAAGTCATGCCGTGCACGGTGGCGAGGGCGACACTGAATGCCCTGCTGCAGGTGTTGTCGCCACACGTTGCCTCGTCTCGCCCTGGTCTGGTCACTGCTGCACGTGTACTTCTTTTTCTCTCTTTGCGCTGCTACTTCCAACTTCTCTCCTTAACTTTCTTCCGGGAACTAGATCACGCGACTTGACGCATGGTCAGCGTTCGCACTCTCGCCGGGCTCTCCCACCAAGCCCACTCATTAGGCGGCGTGCGACAAAAGCACGTCACACGCCGGTCCAAACCTGCATAGTGCGTGCATAGGCGCGCACTCTAGTATGCTCGCTAAGTCTCTCTCTCTCTCTCTCTCTCTCTCTCTCTCTGTCTCTCTCTCTGCCTCATAACCGCTGCGCTCTTGCCTCTTCGGTCGCTCTCAACCTTGCTCGGCAATCTTCGGCGGCTGGAAAAACATAAAGGCCAGTGGTTAGGCGCAATAAATATATGCGCCCAACGCTGACCACGTCGCCATGCCGAGCGATAAGAGGGAGAGAGAGAAGGAGGGCAGACGAGGAGCAAGCGTACTGCTTGCTCTCGTCACAACCTTCAATGTAAAATTTATTATAACCAACGTCAATGTTTGGTATTGAATTAAATGTTAATAGCTCAACTAGACCAAGAACGTATTTTTTGTTTGGTATCAATTCGATCGGTGGAAAATAATATGATTCAAGTACGGATGTTGTTCCCGAGAGACTCAATGTCAGTGTATTCTCCATGACAGATTCAATCAAATGATAGTCATTTGTCGAATGAGTATTTTTTATACTAGTTGTCTTTTCTATAGTTTGTTTAAAAGAAATTTAAGACATAGATGGCAGCAATTATATGTACTAAATTCTTGATATTTTTCTTTATTTATTTATTAACCAGAGTATAGTACAAAATATTACAACAAGTAGTAATAATTATACAATTATACATTACAATTTTGCAACTCGGCAGAGGATAAACTTGTTCGCTGGTCTGGTATTATAAAACTACTATACACTTAAAGAAATGAAAAAAAACTTAAAACTAAGAGTCGGTTTGTATAATAGATTATAATATTTCACAGATGAGGTATGGCTTAATATTGGTAGCAAGAATGCTTCCTATAAAAGCTTACTTCACATATATCTTCGATTTTGTTCTTCTATCACCAATATCTGATTACATTTGTCTGGCCGTTACGATTGTCGTCATTGATGCTTTCATTTTTCTTGCGTATGATATTCTTTCGTATGTATTTAGTCTAACAGGACAAGTAAGTCCTGTAGCACACGTGACTTTATAGAGAGGGAACATATCAGTATGCTGTCTATGTGAATCGCATTTACATGTTGCTATGAATACTATGTCATCTAAGAATATCAAATTTTTATATTTAGGTTGTTGTTCAAGTGAGTACAATGAATTAGTGAAAGTTTGATATCCTCTGTTACCTCTATAAAAGTATAATAATGCTTTATTATTACCAAGATTATTGATATCTCCATATGTCATTCGAATATTATTTATTTGTAGAATTGGTTTTCCTCGTGGATTTTGTGGTTTACTTGTTTCTATTTGCATACTATTGTTGTCTGCAATGTCATATATTTGTTTAAATACTGTTTCTATGGGTTTATATCTTACTTTATCTGTATTTGGTTCTTTATGATCTTCTTTGTTTTCTTCTTTTATGAAATGTATATGTTTTTTACCAATTAATTGTTTGTATGTGCAGTATTCACATTTATTAATGAATTTTATGTTGGTTGTATCTGTTTTTGTTAGAATGTAAGTTTCGTTTCTTTTCCCCTCCTTGAGTCCGTTTTTTGTTTTGGTATTAATAGTTATCCGTTGTGAGTTACATACTTTGTCAATCACATTTGCAATCATTTCTATTATTTTTCTGTAGTTATTTGATACTTTCATTTTTTTCATGTTATATTCAGACATTCGACGAAGAGAACGATTGTGATGAAGTGTACAAGTGCCTTGTGAACACAAATATGTCCTTATATCCAAGAGAAACTTATCCTTATCCACATCCACATGGACTTCCAAGGCTGGATTTAGACTATTATCAAAGTTCCCTTGTTGCTTTAGTTTGTTATAGATTTGTTGTAAATTGTTGCAGTGTATTTTGTGGTTCATTGTATTCCTGTATCTCGAATGGATGGCCTTTTATCCATTTTTTTATTTTATCCTTTATTGTTTTTATATTGCTCTTTAAAGTTTTGAGGTGAGCAGGTAGTTGATTGAAGGTGGCTAAAGCTCTTGTATAGCTATCTTTAATGCTGATTGTTAATTTTCTTTTAAGGGGCTGTATAGTTTTTTTCCTTGTTACGGAATTTTTCTTCAGGAACATATCTTGCAGGTTGACATAGTGATACACTAGAGATTCCATGGTGAATGTTTGATCTATGTTTAGTGGATTTTTTTCATTTATAAACTTGTTTTTATTTATTATTTGTAATAGTCGTGTTTGTAGAGTTTGTATATATTTGAGTCTTCCAATGTATGCTCCACCCCATGCTATAATATCGTAGGTTATTATGCTATGGAAAAGTGCATAGTAAATCATACGTAGATTATCTGTATTCATTATCCTAGATCATTAGTAGAAAATATAAGTTAGATATTTTAGTCTATTGTATAGCATATTTGTATGCAGGTCCCATCTCATATGGCTATCAAAATGCACTCCAAGGTACTTAGTGTTATCAACTTTTCGTATGGGTGCACCCTTTATATTTATATGTAGATATGTTGAGTTGCTATTGCAGTTATTTCCAAAAGCCATATATACTGTTTTGTCAATGTTTAGTGACAGTTTATTCAATGCTAGCCAAATGGATATTTTGTTTAAGTAGAAGTTCATATTTCTTTCGACTTCATGCCATGTTTCGCCTTTCACGATAATTACCGTGTCATCAGCAAAAGCCGACACACTATCATTTGGAAGCAATTGTAACTTATCATTTATATAGATTATGAAAAATAAAGGTCCCAATATTGTACCTTGTGGTACGCCAATGTTGACTTGTTGATATTGACTATATTTACCATTGAGTTTAACTCTTTGTTTCCTATTACTTAGATAGCTTTTGATAAGTTCATACGCACTTCCTCTAATTCCATATCTGTAGAGTTTTTTGAGTAGAATTTTGTGGTCCACAATGTCAAAAGCTTCTGCTAGATCCAAGAAAGTTGCTGCTATTGATTTACTTTTGTCTAGCTGATTGTATATTGAGTTAGTTAGGTAGTATAGGGCATTTTTGGTGCTAACACCTTTTCTAAAACCAAATTATTTATTAGAAAATAAATTATGTTTGTTGAAAAAACTTGTAATCCTGATTTGTATTAATTTTTCAAAAATATTGGCGATATTTGATATTAAAGATATAGGTCTATAATTTGTTGGTAGATACTTCTCTTTCGTTTTCTGGATAGGAGTAATTTCAGCACTTTTTAACTCATCAGGCCATATTTCTTTTTGTAAGCATAAATTAAAGATATAGGTCAACGGATCACTTATGTGATTTATTATCATCTTTAGTACCTGAGTGTTGATGCCGTCAGATCCTCCATTTTTGTTGCCCATTTTTCTTATTGTTTGTTGAACTTCTATTCCATTTGTTAAATGTAGAAAAATACTGTTGTTGTTCATAGATGGTAGAGTAATGTTACTATTTATTGGTTGTCTAATATTCTCACATATTTTTTTGCCTACTGTACTGAAAAATGTATTCATTTGTTCTGCAATGTCGTTTGAGTCAAAAATTTTATTATTACCTATTAATAGATGATTTATGTTATTGTTTTTTTTTGTTTTCTTCCCAATTTTGTTGACGATTATTTTCCATAGTTTTCGTGGATTGTGTTGATTTGTTTTGATTTGATTTTTTTCATATTTTTCTTTAGCTAAATCTATGGTCTTTTGTAAAGTTTCTACATAGTTTTTATATTTTTCTCTTTTTGTTGCATTATTGGGATCTTTTTTCCAATTATTATAAAGTTTTTCTTTGTGTACACATGATATCATTATTGCTTTAGTTATCCAATTACTCCTTGGGTTCATTTTATTCTTGTTGTGTTTATTATTATTAGATGATGCCGTAATACATGTTTGTATTTTTTCTATTAATTTGTTCATAGCTAGATTAGGGTCTTTTATAATTTGTATGTCAGTCCAAACAGTTCTTTTGGCTTTATTTTTTAGTTTAAAATAGTTTATTATTTTAAAATTGGATTTTTGTGTACATTTATAATTATTCCTTAAACTCATCATTATTGGGTAGTGATCATTGAAGGGTACGTTGAGGACGTAAGTTTTATATTTGACTTTTTCTAGCTTAACGAAGAAATTATCTATACATGTACCTTTGTTAATATCAATATTGGATGGTCTTGTTATGGTATGTAGTTCAGGGCAATATCCATTTTCTAGCAGTACTTGTAAAAAATCTTGATCTAGTATTTCTTCTCTCAATATATAAAAATTAAAGTCTCCCATTAAAATATTGTTTTTATATTTTTCGTTTATTTTCAATAATTTTTTGAGATTTAATAGGAATTCAGATTTAGATAAATCATGGGATCTGTAAATTGCAGACAGCACCAAATTTTTATTATTTTCTAGTGTAATATTAGAATTAATTATTTTTAATTTATCTATTTCAAGAATTTCTGTATTTTCGATGATTTCTTCTTTCATATACAAAACAACTCCATCTGATTTGTTTATTTTGTTTTTATTGTAATATATTTTATAGTCTGGAATATTGAACATTTCATGATTTTCTAAATTCCATGTTTCTGTGCATACTATTGTATATCGTTTTTTTTCGAGGTTCTTCAGAAATACTAGCAATTTATTGTAATTTTTTTTTTAGGCTTCTGATGTTTATACATAGAATGATATTATTTTCTTTACATATATATTTGTTTAGATCATCAATATTATCTGTTTTATGTTCATTTTCAAATATAATATCATATAAACTGTTATCCATATTGTAATATTGCAGAAAACTATTTAGTATTCCTGGTTTTATTACCTGTTGGACTTGGTGTAGATAATGATGATAACGATAAACTGCTATTTATTCTCTGACGGTTATATATCTTGCGGGTGTTTGTTTCAAAGTTTATTCTACCAAAAAATCTTTGATAAGTTGGTTGAATTGGATAGTCTGTCATTTCAATATACCTTTTTATTTTCATTTTTAAAACTTCACATATTTCGCTGTCGATTGCACTATGGTTTACGTTGTAGTTTTTACCATATGTTTCATTTTGGAAAATGCAGTTTGGACATTCGAGTATGCTGCTACTACACATTTTTGCTTGGTGCTTGCCAGCACATTTATAACACGTTGGCTCTTTTTTTGCTTTTTCGCACTTTCCGCCGCCGTGGCCAAAACCTGAGCAGTTGTAACACGGATATGTGTTTATGACGTCAAAGACTCTACGGTTTTGACATCCAACAAATAATTTGCTACTATTGTTTTTTATATATTTATATAGAATAGATGGAACTTCTACTATTGCAGTTACTGTTTTAATTTTTTCATTTGTAAATACATGATTTACTTTGCACTTTTCTTCGTATTGACTAAAATTTCTTGCATTAATATCAGTTTCTATATCTTTTACATTTGTTGTGAAAGCTTTAGAAATTCCTACTACTTTAACTATCGGTTTACGTATTTCTTCTTTTAGAACAGTAAGTGCCGGTAGTTTTTTTTGTAAAGTTTTTTCTAATACTGTGACATTTTCTTCAGTCATGCAGTTGATAATTATTGTGTCAGTATTTTTAACTTTTACACTTTTTGTTTGTATGTTTTTGTCTTTAATTAAGTAATGTGCTACTTGATTTTTTAAGTTTATGTTATCATTACTCTTTTTCTTTATTATTAATCTTGGTATTCTTTTGGGTTTAGGTTTTGGTAGTGAAATTGTTTCAGCATATGTTTTTCTCATAATGTTAGTATTTGCATTTTTATTTTGTTTTTCTTTAATTAGTAGTTCATTAAGCAATTCATTTTTTTCTTTTGTTTCTTTGTACAGTTCTTTCAATAGGTTATTTTCGGCTTTTAATTGTTGTAATTCATCCAATTCACTGATCTGTGTTACCTCCATATGATCATCGTTTTCATTTAAAATTTGCTTTTCATGCACAAGCTCATTTAATATTTCCTGTTTTAATTGTTCTCTACTTACAAGTTTGAATTGTGTTATGAAAGCACTAGCTTGTTCACTTAAGTCCCCATATGGCAAGTTTGATGTTAGTGCAAAATATGGATGCTTTTGGCATATTATGAATGAACTGTTTATTAGTTTGATTGCATTTCCTGCATTGATTTTTGCTACTATTTCACTCGTATGATAGAAATTTCCACATACTAAACACACAACTGCTCCTACTTTTGTATTTGGATGACACTTGTAATGCTTATGTAGCGATGATGCGTCAGGCGGTTGCACTTCCGCACCGCCTGACGGCGACATCGCGACTGAATGTAATATAATATACTATCTGAAAAAAATTCAGTTTAATAGGAAATTATAAGTGGATTGACTTTCTCCCCAGTTTAATAGAATTTTACAATAATGAAAAACATCGCAGAATAAATATGAAGCCTAAAGATGTGACTAAAGAAAATGAAATGCAGGTCTTGACACGATTCTCTTACTATCATCGTCTTTTCAAAAAACCGAATTTCCAGGTAGGAGATAAAGTGCGAGTGAGCAAATCTAAACACGTTTTTGAAAAAGGATATACGCCTAATTGGTCTACAGAAATTTTTACTATTCATTGTATTTCGAGAACTAAACTTGTAACATATTACCTACTAGATTATCAAGAAAATCCCATTGTTGGTGGTTTTTATGAGCAAGAACTACAGAAAGCTATGTATCCTGACATTTATCTTGTAAAAAAAATTCTCAGAAGACGGGGTAATGAAATCTTCGTAAAATGGCTTGGCTTTGATGATACTCATATTTCTTGGATAAATAAGGAAACTATACAAGAATGAATTACAAATATAAATTTATATGTATCTAGCTTGTATTTAAATAAATAATTGTTTTCATTTATAAATATTACATTGTTTTTTTTTTTATTTAAGGATAAGAGCCCCAACCTTCGCTCTTACCTGTGAGGTACTTTCATTTTTTATATTCGGCACTAGTGAGTCCATTAAGACAAATCGAAACCTGCTTTAGTAGAAACACTAATGACTCATTTATCTCTCCAGAAAATAAATTTATATAATACAATCGTTATTGAGATATAATAAGATATACAAATACATTTACTTAATATTAAATTGAAATCGATCACATCCATGATATTGAATAAATAATGCATATTTTTATACTCTATCAGAAAGATAAATAAAAAGATCCAAATGATGAATTATCGCTCTTGACATTCGGTCCGGTAGAACAATTTCGAACTCACAATTGAGTTCAAGAATAATTCGAGATTCATCTTGTCTCATGAATGTTATTAGATAATTCTCATCTTCATGCAATTCATAATGACTTTTTTCAGGAAGTATATCGAAAAGCTTCATTCCAATGTTATTCAACATTTCAAAATTCATCTTGCTGTAGGTAAAGAGATCTAGAATGTTACGTATTCTTCTTCTAATACTACGTCTACTACTACTTCTACTACTACTACTTCTACTACTACTTCTACTACTACTACTTCTACTACTATTACTTCTACTACTACTTCTACTACTACTACTTCTACTACTACTTCTACTACTGCTCTCACTGCTGTTGGTACTGATGCTGCTGCTGCTGCTACTGCTGCTGCTACTACTACTACTACTCGATTCTTGAGACAGAATGAAGCTCTTCGAGGCTCACAGCTCTTTTAAAACCTTTCCCCGCTACTTTAGTTTTCGAGCCGCCACAACCGCCTCCTTCTACTTTAAATTAGATTTCCATTTTATTTAACATATATATAGTGTGATGATTTTCTAATATAGGACCAAGCATTCGATTCGTCATCAATATACGTTTCTTGAGTAATATTCGTGATATAACTTTATTCAATTCAGCAATACGTCATTGGAAACGTTCGTGATGTCTTGCTATCTGCTTCCAAATACCTTTCCTAGAGTATTTTTCTTCGTATGGAAGGTGATGTATTTTAACTTTCTTCGCAAACCATACATGCTTAGAAGAGGAGTGAGATCTCCTGTTGTCTCTTATAGCTGGCATGGCTAAGTTTCTACTACTATTTCTTCTTTTTACAACTGCTTAGAACAAAATGGGCTTCCTATTAACATCTTATCGCTATTTTAGAATATAACCCCACTTCTTCGCTTTTCGAGCCACCGACATCGCCCCCTTCTCTCTTTATTTTTTTTTTTTTTAATAGGGAATGGTGAGAGCCCCAACTATCGCTCTCACCTGTGAGGTGCTTCCGCTACTAAGATGGCTTATGAGACCTTTACACTAAGTCGAAACTCAGCAGAAAGAACGCATAAGTAATTACTTCAACCTCTCCAAAAAAAGGATTTGAAGGAATAATTAAATTAGGATTAAAGACATAATTAAAATTTTAAATATAAATTTATTTACTATGTATACATTTACACATTATACTAATTTAATTTTTAAATTCAAAATTCGAGCCTTCTCAATGGTAAATAAACAACTCCTTTTTCTCCATAGTCTCGTATAATTTTTTCAACATATCTTCGTCTTTTTCTAACGCTAAGCTTACTCGCTTAAAAAAAAACTGAAAAAATTCCATAAAAAAATTTTTTTTGGTATTCATGAGGATTGAGGAAAACATGTTGCTTGACAAATTTTTTGATTAAGAGATCTCAAAACTAGAAACTTCAAACTTGAAAACGCTTTTTTTAAATTCGAGTACGACCATTTTCAAGGTAAATACAGCCAGTTAAAAAGCGTTAAAAAATTTGGAATTTTTTTTTGATCCTTTCATTTTTTCCACTAGTGTATTATTGATGATCGATCATTGGGCGCCAGCTACCGTCCTCGCGTTAGGAGGGCGGGTAGCGTTGCAGATCGGCTGGGTTCTGGTCGCTGTGGCTCGGGCGGTTCCGTTGCTTCCCTCGTCGTACGTTGACCTCGTGCGGCTACCTATAGGATGTTAGAAAGAAAGGGAGTGCGAAGTCCTGAATCGAACGAGCGAGTGAGAATCAAACGGGGGGGGGGGGATATTAACCACCCATGGCTGCGGCCCGATTGCTAGTCATTCTGTCGGGGCCAAGGCTCTTGTCTCGGCAGCGGGTAATTGGATCGGCGTCTTAGAATGTCTCGTTGACGATCCAAGGGCAGTAGGGAATTCAGGTCGACCGATTACGTGGATTAAAGTGGTGTCCAGGTGTCGACGCGTTTCCTAGTTTCGCTTATTCGATCACGACAGCTACGGGGCATATGGTAAAAGCAAACGGATAAAGTCAATGACAACAAAGGTTTAGCAAGGATTCATCTTTATTTGTAATTAGACTTGTTTTCCCGGATTAGCCCAAGGTCAATTATCTCGCGTTGCTTTTCGTGCTCACTCCTAATCGGTTATTCGCGACGGTCTGCTTCGCCTAAATTTACTAAGGGCACGGGTGGCGCACCGTGACGCGACTTTAACTCGCTTTCGTGACGATCGGGGATTGCGTGGCAGTCATATAGGATTCTGTTGATACGCGAACATTTACGACGGTACAAATGCATCAGCGGAAGTCTAATGCTATTGCGAGGAACTTGGCGATCAAGAAGGTCTGGCAATATTTATGTTTACATATGAGCTTAACGATTGCACAAAGGAAATCAGTGGCAAACTGACGCGCGCGCGAGGAATTCGTCATCCGTGCGAAGATCAGAAAGCTCGTTCGATGCACGAAAACTCACAAGATCATATAAAGAAAAATCGGTTGCAAACTGACGCGCGCGCGAGAGATGTGTCGATCGCGCGAAGGTCAGACGGCACTCCCAGTAATATGCGACGTTCTAGAGCAAATCTCAATATGGCTCAGGCGGCAATCTAGCATACGCGTAAAATTCATCGATCGTGCGAAGGTCGAACAGCACTCCCGTTAACGCCCGAAGTCTAGGCGGTCACGTATGATAATAGGGTGAGAAAGAAGTACTCACTTTGCGTTTATCCTGCTGTCGCCCGTTCGTTTGCTGCTGCTGCGGCTGAGTATGCTGTTGTCGCTGCTGCTTCCGTGGTATTCTACTGTTCACTCACTCGCGCAATCTAGGTGTCCGTGCGACTCCAGAGCCTAACGGGCTGAACGGCTACTCTCGGTTATTGCTGGTCGGCTACTCTGCGGCTCAGCTGCTAGTCGTCTACTGGCGCGACGTTTCGCGGCGTTGCGTCGCTTCTCCTATCTTACTTCCCCTTAAAATCGCGAGATTTTACCTAATTGGTTGGTCTGTTGCTAGGTCGGATGTCAGCGCCATCTATTTTACTAATTTTTGGCCCGCGTAATTTTATGAATGGTAAGTTCTTGTAGCCTAGTTTCCCTATTTGTTAAGCAGATAGCGTCGGTTTTATCATATTTGCTAAATCACTCCTAACCTTTTACCGATTGGTTGGTTAAGTAACGTCATCTTAGCTCATTCGCCGATCTACCCCTATCCTATTATCGATTGGCTAGTCGAATCGTACTCGTCGGTCAGTTTCGCGTAGTTATCGGCTATCTTCCTCGATTCCCCTCACTCGCGTCAGATCGGTCTCGTATCGTTTGTCTCGCTCGCTCTCACGCGGTCGGTTGCCTCTCTCTTTGTCTAGCCAGGTCTTCTCTAACTGAACAGTAGTTGCTAGGATTAGCTGCTTTCAGCTGCAATCTTCTTCGACGTCTAGCTTTCTGAGGGAGTATCGGTTCGGGTCGTAAGTGCGCGAGTGGTTGTACGCGGGCGCAAAAGTCGTGCGCACCAGCTTGGTAGACCCTGAGGAGTGATAAATCGTGAGGTCTCGGATGTACGCGGGTGAGCTATGCGTCATCAGCGGATCTCCTGTGAGCTCAATAATTATTTAAGTGATGACGCATCATCACAGCTCGATCCCCAATTCGTAACTGTAATTCACACTGCACCTAGATATCTAAATTCCTTTTCGATTCTCTCACTCATGCTAGTTCGAAAAATGGCGGGTGGTCAGCAAGACTCGATCAGAGCACTATATTCCCGGCGACGACAGATCCACTTCCGACGGGATTATTCGCACGAGAAATCACGTATCGCACTTCGCAACTATTATTAGTGAATGGCACTTTGCCTACTTACAGATTACTGCTGAAGACACTCGACAAACTCAAGATACTTCTCAACGAATCTCGTACTTGCTTCCTACAGCTGTAGCGATCAGCGGCAAAATGGACGAGAAACGGCTTTTCGCTGTCAAAGATTTTTTTTCCTCTTCTCTTTCCGAGAAAAAATGCTATTATTGGCCGATATACTAATTTCGATATTGATAGCGCCTTCCGAATATTTCATCATTGATCAATAAGCAAATTAGGAAAGTAACAGTGCCCTCATTTTATCTCCTACTTTGTTACTATTTACCCTCTCTCACCCCCACTAAGTCGGCCAGCATTGATTGATGAGAAAGATCTACCCTTACTCCTATTTATTTTTCGTTGCGGACGGAAATAAAATTTTATTCTAATTCGCTTATTACTCGTGACGTCACCGGCGAGTTTCGTCAGAGGTTCAAATTTCATTAATCAATTATCAATTTAATCTGTCAGGTTGTTTGTCGCTTATTAATACACTTAAGGGATTGTAGCGGCCGCATACAAGTATTTTTTAATTTTTTTATCAGTATGTTCCATGTTCCAAATCGCATCGCTAGATATTTTGCAATGACACAATAATTGTATGTCGGTTTTATCTTCGTAGCACCCTAATCATCGCATTTACGTTTGAATTAGTATGGTATTTATTCTAGTTCGCGCGCTTTCATATGGTCTCTCTCGCTCGCTCTTGTTTAGCCTGTCTTACTCGCTCTCGCTTAGTCTATATTGCTTTTCAAAATGGCCGCCTTCGCTCCCACGTGTTAGCTTCGTGCTCTGTTGCCAGTCTCCGAAGCGTCTCCTGGAGCACTCCCCCTCAGTCGTGTGGTGTAAATGTATACCCAGGTGTTATGTGTGTGTGTCTCCGGGTGTTATCAGTTTTCGGCAGCAGTGTTTGTATGTCTGTGTGGGGCTCAGGATATCCCCGATGATGCCCAGTAGCCTGACACAGCTGATTACCGGCTGCCGCTTCATCGACGATTTTCTGGTCACCCCAGGTGTAGCAGCGTCTCTAAAGTATTGGTGTTAGTGTCTGGGAGTGTAACGGATCTGCATATATCGCTAACATGCATTTTCGCTGCATTTTCCAGTCAAGTTTTCGTGTTTTTCTCTCCAGCCGGCAAAATAAAAAAGTTGTCGGGAGTGTGTGAGTGCGTGTGCTCTCTTTTCCTCGTCGTGCGTGCCATTTTGCACTTATCCGTCGAATCACGTTCTTCGAATTATTGTGTCGCTTTCTCGGGTATGGCTAGGCGGATATGGAAATAAATTAATGTCCGGATTAGGGCGCGCGTCGATCATAATTATCCGGCTGGTTACGGGGTGGCAAGGGATGGGGATGGCTTTTCTGAGGTGTTGCAAATAGTGCAGCACTCTCAGGCAAAGCCTTGTAATGCACCGCATTACAACATAATCTCTACCATATCTTGTCCCATTTAATAAGCATTGAGTGTTGAAGAATTAATAACTTTATTATTAACAAGTCTTTTCCTTGATAAAATTTTTATGCATGCATGCAAAAATTCAGCAAAAACATCATAAGGTATTTGATTTATTTCTAAATCATCTAAAGAAATGCCACTGTGGAGGTGACATGCTTAAATTTCGTTCATTTTATTGTTGTTTATTTATTTACAACTTATATGTTACATTTGGTTTTCATTTCTTATATTACAATTGTGTCTCGTGTCCAGTTTGTGTAATTGATAATGTATGTGTTTTGTGTGGGTATGTGTTTTGTGTATATGTGTACCTATGTAAGTGCGTCTGCAACTCTTGCGTCCCTGTCTTCAGCTTCTGTCTGTTCAGCTTTTCTTCCCATTTTTCTGTTGATTAATCTTCTCTTCCTCTCTCTCTCCGAGATCTGCCTTTTCCGCTCTTGTTTTTCTCTTTCTTGCTTATTTTCTTTTCGACTTCTTCCTTTGTTACTTTCTTTTGCCTTTTCACCTTTGCCTTTACTTTGCTTTTGCTCTCTTTCTTGCTGATCATTTCATCTCTCTTTTTCCTTATTAAGGCTTTGACACCTTTTTATCATTTCTTATTCCTCTCTCTCTGCCGTTCCTATCCTCAACCTCACTTATTTTCTTTAATATCTTATAATTTGTCTTCTTGTTTTCCTTTTTCTTTCTCTTCTTCGATTGTTTTTCTTTTCCATTTTTGCTCCTGCATCCAATACCTGCTTTCACTCGTCTGTGTAGTTGCTAGTACTTGTGTTTTGTGTGTGTGTGTATGTGTATGTTTGCATGTATGTGTGTGTTTTGTGTGTATGTTTGCGTATGTAGATGTGTTTGCGAGTCTTGGGTCTCTGTCTTCTGTTTCCTTCTGTCCTTAGAGTTTTGAAATTTCGTCTTTTTGTTTTTCTTTTTCTTTCTCCTCTTCGTTTCTTCTTCTTTTCCATTTTAGCTCCAATATCCACGCTATCTTTCCTTTGCTTCCTATTAATATTTTTTCCCATTCTTCCACATCCTTTAGCTTTTTTCACATTTTTCTACTATGTGCTTCCAATTTTCTTCCTCTTTCATACACATTCTGCATCACTCATTTTATTCTTTTTCCCAATACCTGCTTTCTCTCGTTTCATTACCTAACGTAAACCTTTCCCTTATTTATAGGACTTTTATTCTTCCCTCTCCTTGAATTTCCTTTAATCTGTACTTTTTCATTTCTTCTTTCAGTTCTTTCCACTCGTTTATGTATCTTGACTTTTCTAGCTTTTCTTCTAGTTTTTTTTCTTCCTTTTTCTTTAGCTCTTCTCTTATTTCTTCCCAAAACTCTTTTCTCATTTCCTCTCTCTCCTGCATCTTTCTGTATATTTTACTTTTTTCTATCCTTTCCTCTCTCTCCGCCTTCTTACCCTTTTTATCTTTTTCATTTCTGCCCCTTTTCTTTAATTCTCTCCATGCTTCTTTTTTTATTGAGCCATCTCTTTCTTCTCTTATTTTGTTTTCATACCTCATTGCTCTTTATAATGCTGTTTCTTTCATTTCTTGTCTTTCTGTTTCCCATCGTGTTAAGTAACTTGGCGTGTTTCCATCTAAACCCACTACCCACTTTATGTATTTTAGTTGTAATCTCTCTATTTCTTCATATCCCTTCGATCCCTAGATTTCTGCTCCATACATAATCACGCTTTTCGCCAGTGCGTCGAACAGGTTCACTTTAGCTCCCAATTGTCTCTAAATAGCTTTACTCCTAGCCCCCATAGTCTTCTGAGTCCCATATTTATTTTCCCTTCTACCTTCTTTATCTTTTTATTTCCGTTATTTCTGCTTATCCCATATCCCAAGTAATTGTACTCTTTAACCATCTCTATCTTCTCATCTTATCATTCGAATTCTTCTTCCTTTCCCCTTCCGCCTCCTCTCCTGCATTTCATCATCTTTGATTTTCCTACATTTAGCACTAATTCCCTTTCTTCCAGGTACCTTTTTAATTTTTTCAGCATTACTTTCATTCCACTTTCACTCTTTGCCATCATCACTATATCATCTGCATATCCTAATATCGATATTTTCTTCCTTCCTGTCACTACTCCTCCTTCTTGCACCTGTTTGATCTTGACTTCCAGGTCGGCGAAGGCAAGATTAATTAGCGTGGTGCTCAAAGGGTACCCTTATCATATGCCTTTGTAAGTCTTGAACTCCTTAATTATTTCTCCTTCAACTTTTACCTTACTCCCTGTTTTCTTATATATTTCTTCTATTCTTTTCCTAATTTTTCTATTTATCCCTTTCTCTTTCAGTGTTTCCCATATTTTCACCCTCTTTATCTTATCAAAAGCGGCCTTCATGTCGGCAAAGAATACAAACAGTTTTCCTCCTTTTTCCATTATTTCCTTCCCTATTATTGTTTTTAATATATATATTGCGTCCATTGTTCCTCTTTTCTTCCTAAATCCCATCTGCGTATCGCTTCGTGTTTCTTTAGCTTTTATTTCTCTTTCCAGGTTTTTCCTCAATATTTCCGCATATATTTTGTAATGAGGGCAGCGCCTTATTCGGCACTGACGTCACTAACACAGCTCCACAAAAAAAATGAAAGTCGAGTGTCAAAAACCAAACCTACCCTACCCTATGTTTTTCGGGTCGCTGAACACGAATCCGAAGTCCGTTTCACCCCATCAGGTCCTGATTCCCCATAATCTCAAAGTTTAACTCCAAAAACCACTAAAATCGTGATCTATGTAATTCTCAAGCATATTTACCCACAGAACAATATAATTAATCAATACACAAACCATAAGCCCTCAAACTCTGAGACCCTGTGTCGCCGTAACCTCAAAACCCGGGACCCCCGTAACGCCATAACCCCTTAACCCCCATGAACTCGTTTTACAGGCATTCCGGAAAAAAAATTCCGGAAACCAAAACCTACTTACCCTATGTTTTTGGGGCCGCTGAATACGAATCCGAGGACCGTTTCACCCCATCACATCAGGACCTTCCATAACCTCAAAAATCAACCCCAAAACCCCATAACTCGTGACTATGTAATTATCAAGAATATTCATCCACGTGACACACGAATGAACCACAAACCATACGCCCTGAACTCCTTAGACCCCGTAAAGCCGTTAGCTATAAGCCCAGTATACCCCCGTTATGCCATAACCCCGTGACGCCCATAAACTCGTTTTACAGGCATTTCCCGACAATATGAATATTAAGTTTCAGTGACTCGGTTATTGTATAACCTTATAGCTCGCTTTGTAACAAAGAATTGAGTCTCAAACACTGCGAGGTTGAAATATGCGCGCTACTCTTTGAAGTGTAGTAATATTTATCAGCTCAAAATCTGAAAACTCCCCAACTTTATCATTTTCCAGAGCCGCAAACCCAAAAATCGAAGAACTCTGAAACGTTCAAGCCTAATCAGCAACAGAGATCTTCAACGCGAGGTTGCAACAGATATTTGCGTCTCCAACGCTAAACTAATGTCCTGTATCTTATTATGTGAGGAACTTTATTAGTTTATGATAAGCGAGAAATATATTCTTTTCTCATGTGTTTAATGTGTCTCGATATAATACCCACATTCAGCCGAGCCCAGGAACGACGACGTGGACATAGCAGGATTCCGTTTCCTTTGGGGTGCTTTATTTTCGTGAGTTCCCCTCGCCTCTCACAGTCGGGGTACTTTATTTTCGTGAGTTCCCCTTGCCTCTCACAAATAGAAATATGAATATAAATTAATAAAAACAAATGTAAGTAGAATAAAAGTAAAGTTTTTCATTCTGTTTTGCATCTTTTATGATATCTCACTTGCTTACTCTCGAAGGATCGACGAAGTGAACGTCGCTTATGAGTTTGGCTATCCACTTGAACATCTCGTTTCAAATTCCAAACGTAATCTGCCATCATATTTACTCCCCAAACTCCTTGGTATCTTTTTTCCATATCTTTGATATCCTGGTGGAATCTTTCTCCTTTCACTTCACTAAAGTCGCCCAATTTATCTGGAAAGAAATTAATATGAGAATCTAAAAAATGTAATTCAACGCTCATGTTGCAGCCTAGACTTTCAAAATTGTGAATAAGATCACTCACCAGTTCCTTATAATTTGGACTTTTCATATTTCCGAAGAAATTTGTTGAGACGTAAAAACTTGTCCATGCAGCTTTCTCTGTATTCGTCATATGATTTATGAACAATGAATCGTTGAAAAGTTTCTCGGATTTGTGGACCATCAAATACACCTGCCTCCAATTTTGCATCACTTAGTTTGTTCATTTTCTGTGCAATATACTTGAAACAGTCTCCTGATTTATCAAGAGCTCTTACAAACTGTTTCATAAGCCCGAGTTTTAAATGTAAAGGTGGTATTATGATTTTCGATGGATGTACAAGCGGTTGATTCGTAACATTCACGGATCCTGGTTTTAACGACGATCGTTCGGGCCAATGTTTCACCTTGTAGTGACTATTACGAGCTCTACTATCAAAAAGGCAAAGGAAACAAGGGAATTTTACATTACCACTTTGCATCCCCAAAATAATCCCAATGATTTTTAAGTCACCACAAATCTGCCACTCATGCTCCGAATATTTAATTTTGTTCAAAAGATTCTGAGCATTTTCGTAATTTTCTTTGAGAACTGTGGAATGAGCGATTGGTATTGGAGCAAAGACATTTGTATTATGGAGGAGGACTGCCTTCAAACTACGAAGTGATGAGTCGATAAAAAGGCGCCAATCTTTTGGCCTGTAAAAATCAGCTTTTAAACTGTTTATAAGACCAGCGACATCGTTACAATATACTAAATGTTCAAATTCGTCATGTGTAAAAAACTGTCTTAGTTCGCTTTCGCGATTTCTGTATATCGTTATTTTAGTACCTTGTTCTAAAAGATTCTTTTCTTTTAACCTAGAAGCTAAAAGTTCATGTGCCTCTTTTGATAAATCCAATTCTCGGCCCAAATCATTTAGCTCATCTTGACTGAATTGTTGTGGAACTTTAGTCGTTTTACAGACGTCATCGCTCAAACTAGATTCTTCGTTCGATTCTTCATCTTCTTCAGTGCCACTGGTACTCACGTTATTTTCATCTTGTTCTACCATCGCTTCTTTACTAACGTTGTTTGATTCCATGGGGCGACAGTATGGGGTTTCCAGGAAGGTAGCAGGCGAAACATTTGATGGGTACCTATACTTTATTTTAGATTTATTTTTCGAATTAAATCCCTTGGTTTCCGTTAAACAGAAAAAACAATCATCTCTTGATTCTGGTTTGCCCCATACGACTGGTGATTTGAATTTTGAATTTGATTTAGCCTTAGTTCTGTGGCACGTAAGTAACATTTTGTGACAATAAGTGCATACAATGTGAGGGACCCAGTCTTCATTTTGATTCGACATATTACGATCGAAGCAATAGAGGTATGAACTCTGAATAGCATCTGTTATGGTTTTCCGACAGCTTGGTATGACGAAAAGACCGCACACATAACAGAAATTGTTTACTTTGTTGGGATTGTCGTGAACATGTATCGATACTTTCGTCTTCGTCGATGCTGGTGCACCGACCTTTTTGGAATTGCGGTTGCTTGATGACGACGCCTGCGGGCCCGCTTTCGCACCCTGACCAGCCGCCGATACTGGGGTTTCCAATCCCTGCATCGTAACTTTACTACGTGTGTTTGCCATGACGGCTCAGACGCCGTTATCCAGGGTCTCTGCCGGATGGCGAAACAACTCCGTTGCCCACCGTCAACCACGTGGAGGTGCCCTGGATTGCAAACACGCGTAGAAAATTACTAGATTTGTCATTACTAGATTTTTCTCACTATCAATTCATTTACGCCAGCTTCCCGACATTCGATTTCAGATTCCGACATTTGGATCAATTGGTCGTGGGCTTCATTTTTGAGATTATGGGAAATCCTGATCTGATGGGGTAAAACGAGTACAAGATTCGTATTTAGCGACCCGAAAACTATGGGGTAAGTAGGTTTTGGTTTCCGGAATTTTTTTTCCGGAATGCCTGTAAAACGAGTTCATGGGGGTTAAGGGGTTATGGCGTTACGGGGGTCCTGGGTTTTGAAGTTACGGCGACACAGGATCTTATGGTATGAGGGCTTATGGTATGTGTATTGATTAATTATATTGTTATGTGGGTAAATATGCTTGAGAATTACATAGATCACGATTTAAGTGGTTTTTAGGGTTGAACTTTGAGGTTATGGGAAATCAGGACCTGATGGGGTGAAACGGACTTCGGATTCGTATTCAGCGATCCGAAAAACATAGGGTAGGGTGGGTTTGGTTTCTGACACTTGACTTTCATTTTTTTTTGTGAAGCTGTGTAATTTATTAAGGGGAGAGTAAGAGAGACACTTTCGCTCTTTAACAATCGGGGAACGAGAGGATAGGTCGAACGAATAAATAATTTTCCTTAATTAGAACATACAACTTAAATCTATTCAGAAAAACAAATACAAAATCGGTTATAATAAAGTTTACATCACGCGCACATGTACAGAACAACTTAAACTAACGCGGAAGGATGAATGGCCCGGTGACTAAATCGCCTTGACCATTTGCCTCCTTACAAAGGAAAGAATACGTCGAAACCTCTCTATCGCATTACGATGAGCGTAGCCGGCAAGTGATCGCCTGGCTACCTATCGTTCCTACGCGGCCGCGCATCACCATGAGAGAGAGAAATACCGGGAGAGAGAGATAACCTGACCTTTGTCCTTGGCGATGAGCCGGCAACGGGGAGTTGACCTGGCCACTGGCTGGACGTCTTCCTCGGCGTAGCCCGTGATGAACCCACCGGAAGTCATGCCGTGCACGGTGGCGAGGGCGACACTGAATGCCCTGCTGCAGGTGTTGTCGCCACACGTTGCCTCGTCTCGCCCTGGTCTGGTCACTGCTGCACGTGTACTTCTTTTTCTCTCTTTGCGCTGCTTCTTTTCTTCGCTACTTCCAACTTCTCTCCTTAACTTTCTTCCGGGGACTGGATCACGCGACTTGACGCATGGTCAGCATTCGCACTCTCGCCGGGCTCTCCCACCAAGCCCACTCATTAGGCGACGTGCGACAAAAGCGCTAATTGGTCGCGCGTGACACGCCGGCCCAAACCTGCATAGTGCGTGCATAGGCGCGCACTCTAGCATGCTCGCTAAGTCTTTCTCTCTCTCTCTCTCTCTCTCTCTCTCTCTCTCTCTGTTTCTCTCTCTCTGTCTCTCTCTCTGTCTCTCTCTACCTCATAGTCGCTGCGCTCTTGCTTCTTCGGGCGCTCTCAATCTTGCTCGGCAATCTTCGGCGGCTGGAAAAACATAAAGGCCAATGGTTAGGCGCAATACATATATGCGCCCAACGCTGACCACGTCGCCATGCCGAGCGATAAGAGGGAGAGAGAGAGAGAAGGAGGGCAGACGAGGAGCAAGCGTATCCATCAGCATTATTCCTCTATAGTTTTCTACTTCTTCTTTCCTCCCTTTCTTATATATTGGTACTATTATTCCCTTTCTCCATTTTTCCGGATATCCTTCTACATTCCATATTCCGTTTAAGCATTTTGTCATATCTTTTAACAAGCTTTCCGTGCCTTCCATCCACGCTTCATTCGCTATACCATCTTCTCCTGTCACCTTTTTCTTTTTCAATTTTTTTATTACCTCTTTTACTTCTCTTACTTTAACCTCTTCAACTTCCTCTCCTTCGCTGTCTTCGGTTTCTTCCCCTTTGCTTTCTTCCTTTTATTTCTCTTCCAGTTGTCCTTTGAAGTACTTTAACCATTCTTTTTTTCCTATATTTTCATCTATTCCAATTCTTTTCTTCCTATTGCTATTCACTTTATCCGAGAATTTTCTTCTCGATATATCTTTTCTTATTTCTTCTGCCACTCTTTTCCCCTCAGCTTCTTTCGCTTTTCTTATTTCCTCTCTGTATTCTCTCTCTGGTTCTAGGTATTTGCCTCCGTCTCCTTCCCCTTTTCTTACCTTATTTAACTCTGCCATCACCATAGCTCTTTTTATCCTGCATTCTTCTCTCTGCCAGCTTTTTTTTTATCCTTTTTTTTCCCTTATCTTCTTTTTTACGACTGCGTTCCTCACTCTATTTTTTATCTCTTTCCATTTTTCTGTTCCCTCTATTGCGTCTATCCATCTCTGATACTCTCTTATACCTTCTTCGCTCTAGTCGTCTATCATTCTTACTTGCTCTTCTTTTCTTTCTTCTGCTATTTTGTCTTCCAATTCTACTTCTACAGGTAAGTGTTTCGACTTTACCCTCTCTTTTATTTAAACCCTTTTTATTTCCTCATCACCTTCCTCGTTACCTACTACATAGTCTATCGTTGACATTCCTCTCACTCCTATATATGTTATTTCTCCCTCTTCATCTCCTTCTTTTCTCCCATTCGTTATCACTAAGCCCATTTCTTCCAGCCATTTTATCAATTCTTCTCCCTCTGCATTTAACACTTTATCCTTGGCCTTTATTTCTTTTATGTTTCCTTATGTGTCCCATTCTCTCCCGTCATTTCCTGTTCTTGCGTTGAAGTTTCCTCCTATAATTATTGTTATTTCTCTGTTCTCCTCTATCTCTTCACTTAGGTATTCATATTTTTCCTTCTTCTCATGTTGCATAGACACCGATACTATCATGTATTCCCTCCCTCCGATCTTTATTTCTCCTACTATTACCTCACTTGTCCTTTCTTTCTTCCATTCAACCTTACTCATCCCTTTCCTCTCTCTTACCGCCATTATTCCTCCCCCTATTTCTCTCCCCTTTCTTCCTTCCCTTCTTGAGTCTCTCCACTCTATGTTATACCCTATCAGTCGCTTCTCCACCCCAGTTTTTGCCCATTGCCTCTTCACCCAGGTTTTGGTGTGCCCTATTATATCAAATTCCCTAACATATTCCTAGTTGTCTTCCTCCATGCTCCTAATCCCCGCGACGTTCCAGAATAGTATCTTTACTGCCTCTCTTCCCTCTCTCTCCCTTCCTTCCTCTCTCTCTTTTTTTTCTATTATTTTCGAAACCCTTCCGCCCTTTTTCCTTCCATTTTTCCCTCTTTCTCGCTCCACCACCATTCTTCTTCTTCTGAAGAAGACCCGTTATGCCACATCTTTACCTCTTTTCCTTTACTTTTTATTTCACTCGCTTTTCTTCTTACTTCCTCTCTTATCTTCATCTGCTTCCACGTCCAATCCTGATCTATAAAGAACTTTTTCTGCCCCAGCTTCTTTTTCCTCTTCATAATTCTCTCTTTTTGTTTCCATGAAGTGCATCTGATTCACCACATCTTTTTTCCTCTTTCTGTCCGATCATCCCTCTCCGCTGTCCCTCCTATTCTTCTCAGGTTCATTATCTCCACTTTCATTTCTAGTTCCTCCCTTAACCAGTCCTCTACCTCACTCTTCTTTTCCCATCTTAACCCACCCCCTAAGTCTGTCACTATTATATTGTTTATCCTACTTTCTCTATCCATTTTTTTCTCATATACTCTATTTCTGCCTTATTGCTTACTTCTGTTCCTCTTTACTTCTCGTTTCCTCCTTCTATACTTTCTTTTAATTTCACGCACGCTTCTTCCAACTGGTTCATCCTCTCTCCCCATTTTTCCTGCAGTTTCTTTTCTCTAAGTTCTGCTTTTTCCCTTTCTTCTTTCGTCTCTCTCCTTCTTTCTTCTCTCTCTCTCTCTCTCTCTTTCTTGTTCTCTCCTAACTTTTCCTATTTCTTTCTCTCATCTTCTCTTCTTTTCCCCTCTGTCTCCATTCTATCCATTTTTTCCATCATTTCTTTAAACATTTCTGTCCATTCTCTCCTTTCTTCCTCCCATACCTATCTTAACCCATTAACGACCAAAATGCTCAATTTGTTTGTCGATTTTCAACGCGTTTTTTTCGGTAGTCATAGGCCTATGAAATTTTTGCAAACACGTATTTATATGGAAAATTTAACGCTCTTTCAGAATTTTTTTAAAAATTGCGTTTGATTGCGTTATAATAAAGTTATAGCCAATTAAACAATAAAAACCTGAAAAATTTTGCGAAAAATCAAGTTTACGATTTTTTTTAGCAATGTTACCGCTAAAAAATCATCAAACAAATATGATCAGAAATGATCCCGACTATCAAAGTATCTCCAGGAATTTTGGTAGAATTTTTGGTAGAACCACTTCTTCCAACAAAATGGTGGCAAAAAAAAAAAAATCCATAAAAAACATTTCTCATTTTTTATCTCGGAAACCATTAAGTTTAGATAAAAAGTTCATTGAGCAAAAAAGTCTTAGAATTAAACGAGAAATACGCTTGAATTTTTTCAGAATTTTCCGAGGCGATTTTTGAATTTTCGGAGACTACGGAAAATCCATTTTTCTAAAATCATCTCCAAAAATTCTGAAAAAATTCATTCGTATTCCTTCATAAATTCTAAGATTTTTTGTTCCATAAATTTTTTCTCCAAACTCAATAGTTTTCGAGATAAAAAACGTTCTATTCTTAGCATGACCCAGAGATAACGATGAGGACGTAGTAGAATTTTGTCTCCTTTGGGATGCTTGATTTGAGTGAGTCCCCTTGCCTCTCACTGCAATACGAATTTTTTTTTGAAACATTCAACACAAATCGATAAATCACATTTTTCACAGATAATTCTCGTTCTTACGGGACAATAAGAACAAAGTTTGAGTTTTGTTTGTTTGGACATATTGTGTTTCTCCTTTTTGCATTGTCTCTGCGTCATGTAATTTTTAGCTATTGAAAGTGCAAAATCTTTTGTTGCAACCCTTTTTTTCTCATCATTGACAGCATTGAATAGTACAGTAGCATTTACAATCGAAGCTTGAATTAGTCTTAAAAAAACTACCCACGTCCACTTTTTTAAACGAATATTCGGAAGTAAATTGTTACAATGTCCGTCGTGGACATCATTGCCACCCATAAAACTGTTATAGACGCTATTAGCCCTCGGAAAAGGTATTTTAACTTTTTTTCCTTCTTGCTTACTGTATCTATTTGAAAAGGATAATACAGTTACCCCTGCAGCAGTAGAAATAATCGAAACTGGTTTTGAATCCATCATAGTTATGTAATTTATACCACTGTTCTTATCGTGCTTCTCGGCATACTTACTTCTTTGAGCTTTTTTATTTAGAACATTTTTATCTTTGACTCTATCTTCTCTAATAGTACCTGTACATTTTAGCCCAAGCTTCTTCAAATGCACAGCGAGATCTAAGCTTGTGAAATAATTATCAAAATAAAGATGGAACATAGATACTTTGCCCGGAGGTATAACACGAAAAAAATTTTCTAGTAAATTCATGACAACGCGAGAACCTAATGCACATTTACTAAATTTACTTCCCGTTGTAGAATTTTTTCTGCAGTATAAGTCAAGACCTAATACAAAACCATCGGAAGTACAAAGACCCCAGAATTTGAGACCAAATCGTATGGGTTTTTCTCGAATGAATTGTTTTAGAACCGTCCTCGCATAAGACTTAGCCATCATTTCATCGATGGAAAGAGCAGTTCTCCAGACACCGAACTTCATAATATTAATTTCAAATAGGTTTAATAGTGAACGGACACGCCAAGCATAGTCAGTTGGATTTTTATCTTTCGTTTGTGAATATTTTAATTTTGATTTGATCTCTTCAAACTTATTACGTGACATAGCAGAAGAAACAACGTTACAAGATAAAAAGGGATCACGTGACCAGTAACTCCTCTGAGATTTCCTTTTGTTGAATGAAGTCAAAATGATTATTCCCACGAATGTATTTAAGTCTTTTAACTTTAAATCAAAATTATTTTCTTTGCAAGCAGCTATAATATATTGCTTCATTTCAGTTGAGAAAAATGTTTCAAACAGTTCTACAGGCTCCATTTCTTGTATTTTATTTTTTACCAAGTCTTTCAATAAATTTTGTCTTTCAAATTATTATTATACTTTTTTTCTCCTTCCATCCACTGGAGTTCATGCGTTCTTTCTAATTTAGTTTGAGTTTCAGTATATGTTTTACAAGCTTCTGTGTACGTTATATTAGAAATTTCATCATCCGAATCATTATCGAAATCTGATCCATCAGAACCAGAATTGTCAGGATTTGGAAGGGTAACTATATCATCGTAAGTGTTCTTTGAAGTATCAATTTCGTACATTTCATGGGAGCGAGTGGAACGTCTTTTACGTTTTTGCGACATGTTATATAAAATAATAAAAATACCTAATGAAAATAATTACTACAGTTTTCAATGCTTCTTGTCAAACCTAGACTTTAGAAAGCGAAAATAATCTTTTCGATTCGATTTACTGTATGGTCTCAAAATAACAAGAGACTAGTAAAAGTAAGTAATAAAAATGAGCTCACATACAATTTTCTGAATTGCTTTTTTGATATGTGTATATTAGTATACACTATACAAACTGCACTTGTATACACATAAAAAGGCAAAACATTATTATATTATTGTTGAATGGCTGTTCTTTATTCCGTATCAAAAATATTAACGCTGCAAGGATTATAACCTAACTCACTTTTTATCTCGAAAACTATTGAGTTTAGAGGAAAAGTTTATAGAACAAAATGTATTAGAATTCATCAAGGAATATGTCTGAATTTTTTCAGAATTTTTGGAGATGATTTTCGAAAAATGGATTTTCCGTATTCTCCGAAAATTCAAAAATCGCCTCGGAAAATTCTGAAAAAATTCAGGCGTATTTTTCGTTTAATTCTAAGACTTTTTTGCTCAATGAACTTTTTATCTAAACTTAATGGTTTCCGAGATAAAAAATGAGAAATGTTTTTTATGGATTTTTTTTGTCCAAGCGTGAATTTGATAACATATCAAATTCACGCTTGGACAGCTCAGTCCTGTCAGAAGAGTTACTTGAGCCTGCTTGGTATAAATCAATATTTTCATAATCTAAGATACCCGAATCGAGAGATTCTTCATTTTCTATGGATTTTGGGACATTCATATCTTTTGACCTTTTTTCTGGTATCATTTTTTCTGGAGATATTTCGCCTTTGAAATCTAATTTTTCTAAAAAGTTTATTTCATTATATTATACAAGAAAATTGAAAAAAATAATTTTTTGAAGTGCTTTAGAGATTGAAAAAACTCCGGCACAAGTGTGTAATATATAATGGGCATTACTTTAAAGGGAACAAAATGGATATTCATGATTAAGTAAATACTTTTTGAAAACATACACAATTCGTAATACTTTTTGTACAGACCTCGTATGTTTTTTCAATATTTCAAGCTTTCTAGCCTGGATAGTCATATGAAGAATAATAAAAATTTATGCTATTAATGACTACTTGAATTAAATCGAGTACAATAGTTTCTAGAAATTTATAGGTTGGACAATATGTTTGCAACTTTTTAAAAACTGTTAATGACAATTTATCTATCAATTAATACATAATATATTGTTATTACGTTTCACTTCCAAATGTGGCTTTTTCATCGATGCAAGATCAATTGAGTCATTTAATTCTGAATCCTTCAATTCATCGACAACTTCAGGTTCATCATCTGAGAATATTTTTATATTACTCTCGTCTGAAGCTGCATAAGAACCATCTACATTCGACGTAACATATTTATGATTTTGATTTTCCTTTGTAGTGTCTATATGCAACATTTTTGTCGGAGTCGACATGTTACTGATTGGCGTCATCTCAATCTTAAGAAAATTATTTTAAAAAATGATTATCAATTGAACGTATAATGGTAACATTATAGGGGAAGTGGGAGTGAGTGGGGAATTAGTTATCCTGGAAGATAAACTGAGTGCACAAACTGGCAAATGAATATAAAAAATATTTCAAAGTATATTTTCGGATACGTCAGTTGTACAGCTGCAGGTAAATGCATAAAAATTAGTTATTTCAATTATCAGAACGCGCCAAATTGATAACATGACTTCTTTACCAAAGTAAACCATATTAGTGAGATTTGATTTCAGCATTGACCTTAAGGGTCTTAGTCAGTGTTTCAGGTTGCACAAATCTACTTTTTGTTTATCTTTTAGAATTATTCAAAATAATATTAGTAAAATTTACTACGAATCAGAAATATCATTACCTCATATGATTTTTGTTGACAGTTATTTTTTTTGTTTCATGAATTGATTTCAATTTTTCTTCTAAATTAAGGTTTCTTATCTGTAATCTTTCATTAATGATTCTGTAGGTTTCTAAGCGCTCGTTAAGTAGATCAATTGTATTTCGTAATCTGTTTTGCTGCATTTTTAAATCGGATTGTTCTTTTCTCAAGTTTTTAATCGTATCTTCTAAGCTATTTCTTTCCGAATATTTTGTATTTTCTATATTGAAATCTCTACATGAATTCCCTTGTAAAGCACTGTGTTCCTTTTCATCTACATTATCATCACGTTCTATTTCTTCATTGTTTAGTAACAAAGTTGGTGCATTTGTAAATTGTTGTTCTTTAATTTTTAAAAGGCTCTCTCGAAGCTCTTTGTCGTACATCTACAAATTAAAATTAGTTCATTATATCATTTTACAAAAGCTACATTATTTTTATTTTTGTTATTTTATTTTATTATAATTAATAGTTCATAATAATATTATAAACTAAATAACAATGGTGTTCAAAATTGATAGATATTAATAATAATGGAAGATGAAAACATTAATAGATTTGTTTGCGCTCGCGACGTGGTCCACGTGTTCTTGCTGTTCACACGTGTTTCGTAACATCCTTCTCTCTTCGTTAATGTGTGAATATTGGGGAAAACTCAGACAGTTCCCGCAACCGAAACGAGTGGCATGTGCCACTTAAACTGTCAGTCGTCATAAATCACCGAACAGCGATAAAGGAGACCTAGTCTCGCTGTTCGGTGTGCGGGCTCAAAAACAAAAGGGTTCCAACACACCTTAGCCAGATGTCCATCGGTCCAAGGAGAGTGCGCGGGGTCACTCTTCCTTTGCTCACTACTGGGACCCCCTGCAAGGGTCCAAAAGGAAAAGAGACGCCCACTTGGCAGACCTTTCAAAATAAGACGTCAGACTAAAAGACTTTTTCACTAACGTGCGAGAGTCCGACGCGTGCGGTAGCAACCCGAGCTCTGCAATATTGTAGCGATCCGCGAATCTTCGTGTTGTTTGTTATTGCGATACCGTATCGGGTTCTAGGGTTGGTTGTGTTATCATTATTGATCCGGGCGAAGCAATTGCAGCTTCGTGGAGTGCGTTTGTTGTGCGCCACAGCGCGAAACAGCAGCGGCTCCAAGGTCCCATCTTTGCGACAGCGCTGCTTGCACGCAGTAAGCAGTCCAACGCGGTCCTGGTGCAAAGGCTGTACCTGTCTCCAAGACGTTGGAGTATCAGGACGCGTAAGTGTTGGCCACCTTCTGCGATCAACGTTTTTTCTTGTTTGTTCACTTGGTATACCAGCGTAAGTAAGAGAGCTCTATATGCGCGCGATTTCGGATGCATCCGCTAATATATATGTGTTTTCCGTTGTCTCAACTTTAGTCGGCGAAAATTTATATTAACGCCATTGTAATTTTTCATAGTTATAATTTATTTACGGCTTATTTTTTCACATGCAATTGGGTTTTATTTTTTAGGCTACTTTAAAAAATCACTTTGAATTTGTTAATAAATATACTGATACTTGTTTTTCTTCTTCTTTATTATTGTAGTTGTGATTTCAGGACCTTGCCCAGCTCTATCAAGTCAACCCCCTTTTTTTATTGAACTCCCGCATTTATATTATCAATTACTTTGAAAGTTTAGTTTCATTATAAACAAGATTTCTAAGTACTCTGTAGATTCCTATCACCACTACGTAGCGCATTCTCAGGTTCAGGATCGATAGAAGAAACAGTCACTAAGGTTGAAGTCCTTTGAGATTGAACACCCTTGAGGTTAAGTTTAGAGGGGAAAACTAATTAGTATGAGGCCTCTAGGCAGGCTAAGAAATAGATAGAAGAAAAATATTGTAGACGATTTAAATAATTTATTAATAATAATAAATAATAATAATCATGATCATCATCATAATCATATCAATAGTAATAATAAATTTCTAACAAATATATTAAATTATCAGATATGAAAATTCACCTTTCTTCGCAAATTCAATTCTTGCTCTTTGGTATCTTTCTTCACTCTTTTTTTTATATTTAGTTTTGATGGAGATTTCTTTTGGTTTATATTATTTTCATTGTCATTATCACTGTCACATGAATCTTTATCTTTAGAGTCATAATATCTATCTATAATGAACTGGTTAAGGACACTAAAAACACCTCTTTTATTTTCGAACTCCTTTAAATCGTCTTCAGTTCTCAACACTGAAAATGAAGTATGATATCAACAAAGGCTATAGCGCGTTAACAATGATAAAATTGCCTAAGAATGAATCGTTATCGGGGATCAGCCATCCGAAAGAGCATATTTTGAGGCTCTCTCACCTAAATTTTCAGACCCCTAGGTGGCAATAGAGTGCCACAATCGTAAAAAACTAGTTTTTGTGAAAATAATTTCTCCTGCTTTACTGTTTGCTCAAAAAATTCTGAAAGAATTCATGGATATTAAATTTTTTACTACAAAATAGCCCGATTTTTTTCAGATTTTTTGGATAAAAATCGGAGTCAGAAAGAATTATTGAAATTTTCAATGATCTTTTAGGTTATGAAAGTCATATTTGGCTAACATCTACATCATCATTTTTCATGTATTTTTTCCCGTACTTTCGAATGCATTCATTCAAATTATCATATTTTGACCGGAACATGCTCAAAAACTGAAAAAACCGTTATTTTTCGCGTTTTTCCCATGTTTTTAGAACATAACCTCAAAATTAGATACTTCACTAGGTACTAAAATACCTATAAATACTCTAGGACTCTTTGCCTGTATGCAAGAACACCAAAAAGTAGTTTAGAAAAATTTTCCAACTCCTAAAATTTCATACAGTCAAGTATTACTTCTCTGTAACTGCAAAGAGCAAGACCAATCATTTATGATTGAGACATTTTTGTTGCTTAAAATTAATTCAAACCTTAAAGCTATAAAACATTTTGAATTAAAATAGTTTGAACAATATAAGCTAGACATTTTTTTAACGAGCCTCTTATTATATTGACAATCTTGTGATCCACAAGTTATAGTTATCGTACTTAGCCATACGTATTTGGTACAACCCTTTATTCATAGTTTCATTGAATAAAACTTGTGAGATTGCATACTTGGATTACACATTAATATAATAACACATTATATTACACATTAATGATTAAAAAAACATTGAATTTACTTCTGTGAGGTTATGAGAACGTTTTAGCACAACAACATCAGTTGTCTTCTGCTACGTCAAATTATCTCGACGACCTACTAAGTCGCCCGAAAAAACGCTCAGTATCATGCTGTGAGCTAACAGGTCGGCCTCAGAAAAAGTACTTTTTGGTTAGTGACCTACTTACTCTCTCGATGGTACTACCGGGCTTCCGTACTCCCCTCCCTCCGAGAAGAGCCTACGTAAACCTACTGCGCATGACAACGAATCGTTGGTCATCTAGCCCAATCATGGCCCACGATTCTGACGGTTCGCTTCTGACTATGTAAATGGAACAAAAATGTACCTGAAATCTGAACGTGGATCCATTTCAAGTTTGTATTTTCATGACATTCAAGGCAAAAATTGAAGAATTCCGTTAGGCGCTTTTCAAAAAAAGTGAAAAAACAAAAATTGAAAAATGTATTATATTTTGATAACATTTCATAAATAAATATCCTTATAGATATTTAAAATCTAATTAAAATGAGATATTTAGTTAAATTACTGAGGATAGATATTTTATGAATCATGTATGATGGTATAATATAAATTATTATAATTATGATTAATATTACTATTATTATCTAAAGAAATTATGACTATAATATTAAAAATGATTTCAATAAATTACGATATTTGACGGTTTTTTCATGCTGAGTTTTTCTCTAAGGTCCATACTCGCTCTCTGCAAAAATTCTGTGGGTATGTTCGACTATAGACTATAGTCCGACCATTCATCCATTATCCGTTTGACACGTACGATGACCGTTGAGTGACCGCAGCACTCGCAGCAGCAAAAGCTACCTCCGCAACAGATTATTCTCGTATTAACACCTATAAGTACTTGGTGGTAACGATTGCATTTCAAATAGAAAACGAAGTCAGTAACAGTATATACATATCGACCTTAAAGGATAAAAATTTTTGTTTTGTATTATTATAATCAGTATTATTAGTAACGTTTGTGACGGTAAACGTCATATTAGCGCTAATAGCCTAACCTAGTGGCTGCCCGCGGGGGCAGCACCTACCGGGAGACGGAAAACGTAATGAGGGAATTCGGCACACGACGAGGCGGAGCACGCGCGATTGAAAACGAACCAGTAGAGGATTAACTACCGATACAGAGAGCCGCAAGTGAGGGATTAGCCATCGTCACGCTTGGCCAAAAGTGCAGGACTATCTACCGATACGGAGAGCCGCATATCAGAATAACTACCGATCGCAAAGCCGTGCCGCATAACCTTCTGACGTTGTTCCGAGTGTTCCTGGGAGCGTGAAGACAGATCAGCTACGAGGATCGAGGGGAGATAGTTGACGGAACTGAGTGTGTACGAGTGTGTGCGTGAGTGGTGAATTTCACCATCGAGGGCGAAACTGCGGGCGAGAGACACCGCAACCGACAATTGGATAGTGCATAAAGACACAGCGTGCTGTACGAGATCCCCCTTCCCCCCCTTGCAATCCGTGCGAGAGCTGAAATAAAAAGGTGAGCTGGCTAGCTTAATTTCGCGACCGTGATATAATTGCTAAACAATAATCTCTCGACTCGGTGAAAAGCGTGCATGCAATATCTTGGCTAACAAAGCGGCGAGCGTTCCGACACTGTATGTTGTTGTCGTGCGAGCGCGGTATGTAAACATAAACACGCGGGCCGAATGTAATGTAACATTTCAGAAGTAATAAAGAGTTTTCGTCTGTGATATTAACCAGTACTTGCAGGAGCACATGAGACGCTTCATGAGCCGCTAGGGTGCAGAAGAACTGCTCGGGGAGTGGGCAGAGATGACTCAGCGTCAGAGGGCCTACGGAGAGTCCCTGCTGCGGGTAGACAAAGGACAGAAGTTCCCTGCAGCGCTTCCGGCGCCGGCTCAAGAGAAGAGAGCCCCGGACACTGGACCAATGCTCACGGTCCATGTGGACGGGCGTATGGCTCCGGATACCACAATCGTGGTCAGGTCCCAAATTGGTCGTGCAACCGCTACGGTGGGAGGCGTTACTATAACCGTCTCCCAAGGAGCCAACGTCCAGCAGTCCCCTCCTACTGCTGAGCAGCCTACACAAGATCGGGAAGCTTGATGAATTTTGAATTGAATTTTGATTTGCCATGAAATTTTGAAATGGATGTATTAATAACATTGTAGAAAGAGGACCAAGAAGATTTAGTATCATGGTCTGTCGATAGAGAATCCCAATCAATGTCTCGCAGGAAAGAATTAATCGCAACATAACCAGCCTTATAAAAATTCTTACATTTAACATTGTGACGAGTGTGATCCTGGTGTGGCGAGGTGACTTATTAAATAGGTTATTAAAAAAAATAAATCATTTTTGCTATATATCGATCTTTATGCAAAATTTAATTAGAAATTGAATGTCACCGGTCTCGTCTTGATACGACAATTAGAAAAACAGCTATTAATAAAAAACTAAAAAAAAGCCCTTTTTTTTCTTAAAATTGTTAATAAACAATGTTCCGACACATGTCATCGTCCAAGACTATTTTTCCCATTATGTGTACACCCTCCCGCGGCAAATGCAAAAAAAACAAGCTGTTACCAAAAAATATAGATCCACATACTTATTTGACTGGACTATAAAGTTTTCGTTGCATTTCTAAAAAAAATGAAAGATATGTTTATATCTATTTTGTATGAGGGAAAATGTAGTCATTTTTATTTTTTACGCTCCTAAGTTTATGGCGGTTTATGAAAGAAAGTTCAGTATAGAATACATTCTGACGAATTCAACAATATTTTTTTTATTGATTTCCTATTAATTTAAATAAATTTTATCGATTCATGAATATATCGAAGTGAGATACTAAGTCAGATACCAGTGAATTCTCACAATCCCACTGTCAAAAATTATGCTATGATAATTACCAATTACATTAATTGGATTATTTTATTGAATTAGTTTTGAAAAAATTAATTCAATAAAATTAATTTGTAGAAAAAAATTGATTTAAGTAGGCTGCAGATGAATTTTTTTAATAGAATAAAATTCCTTTTTGACAAAAGTATTACGCTCAAGTGGACTGATTATATCAAAAAGGACTAGGAAGCATTCATCAAAATTAACTTAATCATTAGATTTTGTCCTGGCTGTATGTACTCTAACGTTTTCAAATAATGAAATAGGCATTGCACTACAGACCGATGACTTACATATACAGTGCCGGTCAGCCACTTTTACCCCCCCACGGGCAAAATCAGTCTAACTTCAAAGTTTTATATCTCTGGTAGAAATTAACGTACAGAGACGCGCGTGGGTGCGTTTGAAAGGTTTTTCGGAGAGCTTTCAAATGATATGACTCACGGTTGCTATCGATTGTTTTTTTAAATTTTGCAACAATTATGCAAAATTGAAAATTCTGAAATTTTTTTATTATTTTTGATAATTAGCCAATTTTGGAAAAAAAATCGTACGAAAATTTGAAGTACACCATTTTTTAGCTATTACCAAGCCCTATCTGAATCACTCATCAAAAATTTATTTTCGTCAAATATGACGCACGCACGGGCATTTTTTCCTGTGAGTGACAGTTTTTTTCAACATTTTTTATCTCCGTCAAATTGTAATAATCGAAAAAAATTTATAGGAGAAAAAATGTTTGTTTTTTCACATAGAATACTGCAATAATTTTTTTTTAGGTTTTTCGAAAAATTTTTTTTTTCGGTTTAAATTAATTTTCAAGGTCGAAAAAAAAAAGATTTTTTTTTTTATGTAATTTACGATACTTGTTATGTAGTATTATTGAATGGGTGGAAAAAATTTTTTTTTTGTGGTTTCTCATTTTTTTAGCGTACCGACTGTGAGAAAAAAAAATTGAAAAAAACCGAAAAAAAAAATTTTTCGAAAAACCGAAAAAAAAATTATTGCAGTATTCTACGTGAAAAAACAAACATTTTTTCTCCTATAAAATTTTTTTCGATTGTTACAATTTGACGGAGATAAAAAATGTTGAAAAAAACTGTCACTTCCAGGAAAAAATGCCCGTGCGCGCGTCATATTTGACGAAAATAAATTTTTGATGAGTGATTCAGATAGGACTTGGTAATAGCTAAAAAATGGTGTACTTCAAATTTTCGTACGATTTTTTTTCCAAAATTGGCTAATTGTCAAAAATAATAAAAAAATTTCAGAATTTTCAATTTTGCATAATTGTTGCAAAATTTAAAAAAACAATCGATGGCAACCGTGAGTCATATCATTTGATAGCTCTCAGAAAAACCTTTCAAACGCACCCACGCGCGTCTCTGTACGTTAATTTCTACCAGAGATATAAAACTTTGAAGTTAGACTGATTTTGCCCGTGGGGGGGTAAAAGTGGCTGACCGGCACTGTATATTTCTTACATATATTCTTCTGCTAGGCAGTATCAATGCAAAGAGTTACAGCACAAATTATTAATTTAATTAAGGATGGTCGCAAATACATTTAAAGCAAGTAGTTCATCAGAGAATTGAAGCATCATTTTTAGTAATTACAATGACTCAAAATACCAAACATATCTTTTAGAAGAATTAAAATTTCTGAAATCCCAGGTTATCTGAATGTTCAGAAATGGTCTATTTTTCAAGAAAACTAAATGTTAAAGTGACTTATTATAATATATTATAATATATTATACATATAAATGATTGAGCTGAAATTTTGATCATAAACTGCAGAATATATTTAATGAATCTATTAAAAAGCGCAGCAAAATTAAAAAAGTTATCACAAGTCGAAGGAAAAATTTATTACAAATAAATACATGTTTGAATAGTGAAAAATTTTTTTAATAGATTAGTGGACTGACTATATCAAAAAGGAAGTATTCGTCAAATTTAATTTAGTATCATTTGATTTTTCATACAGCTGAATTTTACTCAATTGCATACAGTTATAATTTGATTTTTCCTAGCTGTACGTAGTGTAATGTCCTTCATTCAATTTTAGTGCAATATTTACATTTTTTTAGTATTAACACTGGCTGATTAATTGGCCCTTTAATTGTCAAATTTTTTCATAGAATATTTTTTTATCAAGTTTTTATTCTACTACAAAATTATTGATACAAAAGTTACTTACATTTTATTTTAGCAATTTGGATGCCTACTTCAATGGCTTTTGGCATTCTATCATCTTGCCACATAACTGTATATATGCCATCTTTAGCAATGTTAACATTTTCGGGGTTTGATTGCAATTCCAATATTTGTGTTACTGGCAGTACTCCTCGAATATGGTCGTCTATATATTTAATTTGGGCATAATACCCAGACTTCATGGTTTCTTGAAAAATGTTGCAATGCTTATTATATCTAAAGTAGATAAGTAATTTCTTCCAAATAAATTTGAAATTAATGAATGACACCCTCGAATACTGATGGTGCAAATTAATACAAATAGTTTTAAGATCAATACGTAATACTAATTAATAATACTGCAATAGTAATATTAATAGCCCAAGAATAATGTAAGAACATTGATTGAATTAACAAAGACAAAGGCCTCCTGGTCGCGGATTCCACGAATATAAAGAAACCCGGGTGGTGCTGATTGTACATACACATGTACCAACTGTTGCTTATACTTTATAGCTAAATAGCTAATACCAACGAATATAGACTCTAATAGAAGAACAGAAACAGACAAGACCTTCGTTAGTCAACTACTTCGAATCCGGTCACCCATCCAAAAAATTGTTTATCTCCATTCGTAGTGTATCTAGGTCTAACGTGTACTTATGGCCGTTCATTCTTCATCCCGTGTCCGAATTCCGCTTTTCAAGTTTGTTTTGGTTGGTGGAGAGTATTATTTGAGGCTAAAATGTACAGTGTTCAGTGCCTAAGCTTCCTGAGTTAGTTTATTGAAATGAATTATTTAACTCAAGTTGATTATTTTAATTTACTTCAACATTCTGAACACTTGGTAAGCAGTGATATATATAAATAAAATATATATAATTGCAGTGTCTAGTGAGCGAATGGAACAATTAATAGTTTTATTTAAAAATTGCTTTAGAAGATTATCCACCAGAGTTATTAATCAAGCATCCCTTGCAAAATACTTGGACTCTCTGGTACTATGAGCAGGACAAGACCAAGACATGGGAAGAGAGCCAGCGAGAGATTACCAGCTTTGATACAGCTGAAGACTTTTCGAGGTAATAAACTTTTGCTTTTGTCACATTTATTTACATGAATCACATCAAACAAGCAACATAACTGAGACAAGGATACGATGACATTATGTTTAAGCAAGAAATAACGATCCATGTGGGAAGATGCTGTCAACAAATAACAAAGATCAACCAAGCTGGACCGCTTTTGGCTAGAGATTCTGCTCTATATGATTGGTGAAGGTTTCAATTAATATTCTGATGATGTTTGCGTTTGGAAATTGCTGTTTGGACTGCAGATACTGGCACTTCTGCTAGCGTTATGGAGATTGGGTAGACAATTGTTTATTTTAAGCTTGCGTTTGTTATTCTTATATCAGAAGGATTTCCTTTTAAATAGATTCAAACAAAAGTAAATTATAATATTTGTAAAGCGCAGTAACATTAAACAATATATTCATGTTTTAGACACAAATTGAAGGAGAGGTTGGGGATTACTCCGAAAAATCAGATAGAATATCAAGATCATAGAGATCCTATGGTGAAGATTAGAAGTAAAACACTAAAACAACTTATTATATGTAAGGTGAAAGTGCAACAACATCACCACTTATACTGTTTATTTTAGTGATCAACGAATAAAAATTCAGTTACTGGCTGGAATCAGATACTGACGGAACATTGCATATAGAAACAATGGAAATGAAGAATATACTAAAACTATTCTTGAAATGACAACATCTAATGAGATCAAAAGTGAGAACAAACAAAGATTTTTATTTATTAAAAACACGTGCGAAACTTAATTTTTTACATGTATTTTTTAGGCGATCTTATTAAATTGTTATGGATTTTAGTCAGAAAAAACCATTCACTAATGTCAACAACTCAAATTCATCAGATCAATTAATATTTAGTGTAAGGAGTAAATATTTTTAGTTTTGAGATTGGTACAAAGCCATCTTTTATTATAGTATAATATAATAAGCATGTGTATATATTTTTATATTTTAGATTCTTCAATTCTATGAAAGTAACGGCGTCAAATTGAACGAGTTTCGAACGTGTTTATGGGGAAATGCTGCCGCAATGCATTATAGCGTGAAAGGTGAAGCTGATTCGGCATTATAGAGACAACCTTCGACTTCGCAAGTTTTGGATTTACTAGTTTCTGGAAATGTATCTAAAACTATTAGAGAATTTCCCACGCAAAGAAATTGGGAGGTTTGTTCTGATAATAGTTAGAGTATGTAATCGCACGAACAATAAATTCTGTAAATAAATTTTGTGCCTTATTTACATAGTAGGTCTAATAAATGACTACTTTGAAACTAACTGAAAAGCTTTACGCAATTGATAGAAAAGAAAAATCACTATAAAATGAAAGTGTTCTTATGAGAATTTCGAAAAGGCTCTTTTCTATTATTATTGTTGAGTTACATTTTTAATGTAATCCATTTAAAAAAAAGAAGTTTCTTACATTGTTAAAGTATAATGGAGATTATCGTTAAACTTGCCTGTTCCTCTTTCCAGAAGGTATTTTTTAAGAATGTTACTTACAAAATTTAATTAATATATCCAAATCTCAACTGACATCTATTATCTACAATAAGTTATTTTTTATGAATAGTACTTGTGTTTCAGGATTGCGTATTACGATATAAATAGAGACTTCCTCGAAAAATGTAAATCATTATTGTTAAAAAAAATGTATAATGTTAGAGTTGTATTATCAGTTAATTATATATAAACGTCTTATTCGCATGGTGCATGTTTTATACAACAATCTACTCATATTTCACCAAACATTCTCATTTACACCATACATATTACATATGTTTCATCATTTTCATTAATTTATCATTTAGCAATTATTTTTAGTATTTTGAGTTTTCTTTTTCTAATAAACATTGTTTGACACTTTTAAAAAGTTTTGTTGGTAACGACAGAAAAAGATTCCATTCGGGTTTGAATTTTTTTGCTGTCAGTATCTGATTCCAGCCAGTAACTGAATTTTTATTCGTTGATCACCAAAATAAACAGTATAAGTGGTGATGTTGTTGCACTTTCACCTTACATATAATAAGTTGTTTTAGTGTTTTAATTCCAATCTTCACCATAGGGTCTCTATGAGCTTGATATTCTATCTGATTTTTCGGAGTAATCCCCCACCTCTCCTTCAATTTGCGCCTGAAACATGAATATATTGTTTAATGTTACTGCGCTTTACAAATATTATAATTTACTTTTGTTTGAATCTATTTAAAAGGTAATCCTTCTGATATAAGAATAACAAACGCAAGCTTAAAATAAACAATTGTCTACCCAATCTCCATAACGCTAGCAGAAGTGCCAGTATCTGCAGTCCAAACAGCAATTTCCAAACGCAAAGATCAGCAGAATATTAATTGAAACCTTCACTAATCATACAGAGCAGAATCTCTAGCCAAAAGCGGTCCAGCTTGGTTGATCTTTGTTATTTGTTGACAGCATCTTCCCACATGGATCGTTATTCCTTGCTTAAACATAATGTCATCGTATCCTTGTCTCAGTTATGTTGCTTGTTTGATGTGATTCATGTAAATAAATGTGACAAAAGCAAAAGTTTATTACCTCGAAAAGTCTTCAGCTGTATCAAAGCTGGTAATCTCTCGCTGGCTCTCTTCCCATGTCTTGGTCTTGTCCTGCTCATAGTACCAGAGAGTCCAAGTATTTTGCAAGGGATGCTTGATTAATAACTCTGGTGGATAATCTTCTAAAGCAATTTTTAAATAAAACTATTAATTGTTCCATTCGCTCACTAGACACTGCAATTATATATATTTTATTTATATATATCACTGCTTACCAAGTGTTCAGAATGTTGAAGTAAATTAAAATAATCAACTTGAGTTAAATAATTCATTTCAATAAACTAACTCAGGAAGCTTAGGCACTGAACACTATACATTTTAGCCTCAAATAATACTCTCCACCAACCAAAACAAACTTGAAAAGCGGAATTCGGACACGGGATGAAGAATGAACGGCCATAAGTACACGTTAGACCTAGATACACTACGAATGGGGTTGGGTTGGGAAAAACAATTTTTTGGATGGGTGACCGGATTTTCATCACTGCCTGTGAGGGCTGTGAGCCTGTCTGCCTGCGGTATATACAGTTTACAGTCCTTCTTTCGGTTTGAATATCTTGATTGACTTGATTCGAGGGAGCAATTTGATAACAATAAAAATCCATTGAGTTTTCGTAAAATTATTTACTTTTTTTAATTACGTGTGAATTTAGGTTATAATAACACATTTATAAGCAGCTGTGCACTCTTGTACAGTTGCATTGTTTTATTGGAATACTAGCAATAATAGTTCAGAAAGGTAGGTAAAAAAATGTTTGTCCATAAAGTTTTTCATTCAAAGCAAAATAAATAACGTATTTAACAATGGCTGTATGATTCTAAATTTACAGTTATAGAATTTATTTTGAACAATTTCTTACACAATAGTGTTAAAAATGGATATAGATAGTTCTTCTGATAATATGGACACCACATCTATGACTGGAAGTCACGAAACTTTTTCAATTAATGCACTTCACTCATATTCTTATTCAGACGTAACAGCTCATTCGTCTAGTTCAGATAATGATACTGATAATTTATTTATAAAATTAAGGCAGTCTGATCAACTATCATTTACAGATAATAATGAACAATCAGGTTTCAATGTGGACGTCCTATCCAATTCAGATGGTAATACAATCAAGTTATCACTGATTTCTATTTTTTTCGTTGATTTACTTTTCGCTTGAATAATTGAAAATATTGAAATGTTTATAATAAAATAACATTGACTTTATAATCTTTTTAAAACTATAGAACTACGTTTGAATCAATTTAATTCAAAATTATTCAGTTATACGAGTACATGCCATAGAAAAGTAGTATCATTTTGTAAATAATATTGGATAAAAAATGATTGGATAATTCCTTAAAATTATACTCAAATAATTGAAAAATTATAAATTAAATATTTTATTTAGGTTTAAATCAATCTCACATACATTCAGATGTTAATCAATCTCAAACCCATTCAGATGTCAACAATCAATCCTGTGCATATTCAGATATAATCACTGTCATATAAATAGAGATGAAATCAGTGTACAAAATAATGTAAGTTTGCAATTGATAATAACATTTTCATAGGGTGAACAGTCGATAAATAGATACACTATGATGGCTCTATAAAAGAATATCACTTGAGCTTTTTTCACATTGGAATTTTCATGAGACTTATTATATATTAATTTATTTATTCATTTACATGGACAATTTCATATCAGTTCAACGGTCCAGAATTTACGTTTAAAATTATAGAAAATGTTCAACTTTTTAGCAGATCAATTTTGGCCATGAAGGACTCATTTTAGGGATATATAAATGGAATAACATCTACATTTGCTATAGTTTAAGAATCTATCATTAGTTGGTAAAAGTACTCAACTTTAAATTAATACATATTTACCAAAAACTTGAAGTACGACAAGGTTTGGATTGAAATATTCTCCATTAATCAATGCCTTTTTTTAAAGCAACTTATTTTCATGCCTGTCTTTTACAACACAGCTGTATGGGTACAAATATAATTGATTGCTGTAATTGGTGCTCGACCAATCACTGCTGTATGGATATATATGAATTTTTTACATGAGAATAATATCTTTAAAGTATGGCCTTGCACTGGACCAAGGAATGCCCAAGATTATGTTATGAAAAGTACTTGACATTTCATAGAAGTCATTATTTGAGCTTTTATTGCTGGTATCAAATTATAATTGTCCGTATATTGGGTAGGAAGAACAGGTATGAGATTGTATTTGCATTCCAAGCTGTACATGTATATGGTATATACAGAAAGAGACAGTGATAACAATTTTTCTATCAGATATAAATTGATAGCTGCAATGAAATCTCGAATAAAAACTTGTGCGAATCATCAAGTGCTTGTCGTAACTTGACCATGGGCATTTCTTGATTCAGGGAAAAGCCATCGTTCAAGATATTATTCTCTTGAAAATAAAATAATTATAAATACATTTGGTTTTACGCAGTACTTGTTAGTTAAGCAACAATTACAGCTATTAATTATTTTTGTAGAATCTGTATAAACAGGAAATTTGAAGCACTTAATGTCAGACAAGTTGTTGTTCGAGTTTTTGTTGTAACAATCAATTCATAACTAATATAGACACATGAGTTATTGTTATCACTCTGTCTTTGAAACTTGCTATTTCCTCTTCTTAATTCATCTTCTGTAGACAAATGAGTTGGTGGAATCTTGAAAAAAGAACCATAAAGTATTATATTCTTTATATAATATTCAATTGCATCATAGTATACGAGTAAATGCCACTTATCTAAATACAGTCCTTTGGTGTTGTTGATTTCAAAGCATAACTCAATTTTTTCTAAGGCATTTCTATTACATGTATATTTATCTTTGACAATCTACTTGATGTTTGGTCTTTAACACAACTAAATCTCTGGATGCAGAGTATCATTTATTTACTGTAGCAATTGGACAGATACAAAGTAAAAATTTCATGTAACTATGTTAGTCCAGGCAATTTACATACGATGCCACACTAAATTGAACATGGCTTTTTTTTTCATGAAACTGTTCGAATATCGTCGTAGAACGAACTTTTAGTAAATGCCAGACGCTGCCGTATAGGCAATTTGTTTAAACAAAGTGTTTAGAGTTTAAAATCGGTTTTTTTTTTCCATATCTCGGCGGCATTTCAATGTGGAAATATGTATTTTCGGTCATTTTTTTGTCTTGAAAATCCTTGTCGAATGAGATGTCGTTCGTTAAAATAGGTCAACAAGGTAATTAGTTATTATCAAAAAACCGATAAAAATTACTACTTTTTCAATAATTTTTTTTATTTGCAATAAACAAGATAATTGAACTGTAATAAATGCAAAGAATGCACTTTTTCTGTCGAAGTATATGTATTTTTTTTTCAGAAATTTTTCATATTTAAAAAGTTATGATATTATTTACATTAAAAACTCTTAATTGTAAAATGTCATAACTTTTGTTGTAAACATCGTATAATGCTCTCCGACATATCATTCGATTCCTTTTGAATTATATTTTCCGAATCAAAAACTTAAAATCGTCAATTATATCTTTTTATTATTGAAAAATTAATCGCAATTGTGCAATAATTTTAGACGACGTATAAAACCTCCTATCATTGTCGAATTTTTTTCACAGTGTTTTGCAATAATAATCTTTCAATTGTACATCATTTGAGGCACAGTTTAACCCCGGAACGGGCTCTCTAACTTTATTAGGGACAAAGATACGATTTTTTTTCTAAAAATCGCAGTGTTACGTCTTACGACGCATCCTTTTTATAAAATGCACATTCGCGAAATTCAAAGCTACTAAACTATTCGCACGTCAGCAAAAAGCTAACTAAACGCGAGGTAAATGACTCTCCGAAATTAAGCCTTACGACGCATCCTTTTTGTAACATATGCACATTCAAAACTGCTAAATTATTCACACGACAGCAAAAAGCTGTCGAAACACACTCCGAAACTAAGTCACCAAAACGCAAGAATTTATAATCAGCGAAAACAAAATGTCACACAATATCGCAATACTGACCTGAAAAGAGCTATAAAAGATATAAAAAGCAATGAACAAATTACTCAGTCAGTTGATCAGTAGTCCGTCAGTCAGTCAATAAGTACCTGTAAGACTCAACTCCGTACACACCGGTCCGACAATTGGTGATCATTTTACTTAATAAACTCGCGACTGTTACAAAGTAATATCGTGCAAGTAATTATTCAACAACCTACCCAAAACAATTCAACAAGCAGTTAGAGCCTGCTACATTTAAACAATTCAACAAGCAGTTAGAGCCTGCTACATTTATTCAATTCAACAAGCAGTTAGAGCCTGCTACACTCATACAATTCAACAAGCAGTTAGAGCCTGCAACATTTTATCAACAATTAAAAGCTACGATTATCAAGGTAGTACAATTATCAGACATACATTTCCACATACATTTATTATAAGTGAGACATATCCAACCACTAGTCAATTGGAACGTCTCATTCATTAGCTATTCGTAGTTGATGCACGAGACGTAACAGCAGCGCATTTGTTTATAAAGATTAAGGAACGAAACTAGTTTTAATCTATAGTTAAAATGTTCAACTTACACATTCTCTACTTAAAATCAATTTCTTTGTTTATTTATATCAATAATTCATTACAATACCACAACGTGGCTTCGACTCTCAACAGTGGGCAGTGGTGGGGGGAGCGCGCTCGAAAACTGAACGCGTAAGTTCAAAACCGCCGCGCGGAAAAAAATGCTCTAACTCGGAAAATTTTCATCGGATTATAACATTTTTTTTGTACATATTACAATAAAATTTCATGAAAATAACAAATCGATGAAAACTTTATACAAGTAGGGTAGTTATTTTTATTCGTATGAAGTTATTCCAATACTCTAACCCTAGAATATAGTTTAAATATAATAGAGCTTTGAATTCAATATTTTAAGATAGGTATACTTACTAACGTTTCTGCTACAACCAGAAAATTTATTTCATTTAAGCAAATCGAACCCTTTTTGGGTGAATTTACTAAATAGATAGATAATGTAGGAAATGGACATACCACGAAAATGGCAGTTCAGAACTTGTTATTTAATTATCCCACAAATATGAAATTGTCCATAATTATACGTTGGTATGAAAAGTGCATAAAAATAATATTTTAACTAAGTCTAAAATTACCATATAAAAAAGACTTGGATAAGCAACTTCTGGCTTTTTTGATAATCACCCATATTAATAAACATTGTCTATATTTTTCTACTAATTATAAAAATATTATTATATGTCATAAACTATTAATGATTACTTTTTACTTCTTTTAGGACTCTTTTGATATTGTACAAGATATAGGGGATTATTTAACGGATAGTGGCGACGATGAAGATTTTAATAATTTCAATAACTTAGCAATCAATGTTAATGAAACTGTTGAAAATAGATTTGAGAGATTAGATGAAATTATTAATAATGAAGACTACAACGAACCTTTGCACTTACCGATAGGTGTTAGTCGAATAGAAATAATATTAGCTGTTATGAAATATTGCAACAAATATCATATCCTAACAACAGGAATGGTAGATTTGTTTAACCCATTTCTTCCCAATCGACCATGAGACTACCGATTGGTTTATTGTCTTGTAAAATGGGTAGGATCGCTTGAAATCGACATGCAAAATACCATTTCCGAAGCAAAAAGACTTGCTCTTTCCGAATCTGCAAACAGATTTTCAAAATGTTGCGATCCAAAAACAATATGGCGGCTCAAACTTAGTGAAAATTTAATTTTTTATTTTAACTGAATTTCCTTTTTTTTCAAGTAAAGTATGTGACGTATACCTAATAAACAATTTTATTTCACTATCAGTATGGTTGTAGAACTTCTGTTATCGATTATTGATATTTTTGAAAATCCAAAATTTAAAATAGCGGACGAAAAATTTAAAATTTCTGAAAAATGAAGGAAAATGAGAAAATATATATTTCTTGTGTTTTTGAGGGTGTTGGTTTGATATCTGGTGTTGATTTTTGAAAATTCTTGCACCGAAAATAAATATGGCGCATTCAAAATGGCTGCCAAATTGAATTTTTTCGGAAAATAAAAGTTTTTCGCCAAAATACATTCTCTTTGCGTTTTTGAGGGTGCTGATTTGATATTTTATGTTACTTTTTGAAAATTCTTGCATCGAAAATCAATATCGAGCATTCGAAATGGCTGATAAACTTAATTTTTTTTTACTTGAGTTTTTTTTTTCCAAAGTACACATTTTTATATGCTTTTGAAGCTAATAAATTGATATTTCATTATATATAGTTATAAATCATTTTCAGTGTAAAAATTATGTTTAGTAAATAGTAGTAGTAAATAATTGAGTTACTGAGATGTTGAAAAAGTATGATCATAACTGTCAAAACATTTACAACATATGTATTTATCGCATTTGTCGCAAAAGTTGTTAGTACGTTGGTTATCACACTTTTCTCCTGATTTACATGTTTGTTGTGTATATCTTTGAAAACTTTGATGCAAACCATGGTAGGATCTGAAACATTGAACACAATAATGTTCTTTACAATCATAACAATAATAAATAGTTCGATCTTTACATACCATACATACTTTGCGTGCCTTAGGAATCATGACGAGTGAATGTTGAGATAGTGATTCTTCGCTTCGTTTCAAGTATACTCTTATGACATTCGAGACAAACTCTTTAGCTGATATTTTCTTACTATGCACTAAATTATATAAGACCATACCATTAGTTAGTGATGATTGTATAAACCTACAAAACATAGGCCATGTCCACTTTTTATCATGAATAGTTGGTCGAAAATTACTGTAATGTTGATTATGAAGATCAACCAACCTCACGTGCCTCCAGGAGTTTTCAAGCCCAACCTGCTGGGGGACCCGTGGGTGGTTGCAGACCCACTGCCCCTGACCACAGGCTTCCCTTGGCCTGGGGCACTGCGTGGAGCCGTCAGCCGTCGCCGGCTTGTTCGGCTCTGGGGTCTGCACCCCCTGGTCCGTCGTGGACTTAGACCGACGGGCCGTCCGAAGAGGGCCGTCGGTCTGGGTGGACGCTTCCCGGGTCACGGGCTTGGAAGATTGGGCCCTCATTCCTTCCCGGAGGAAGTCGTCCACCCGCTGGCGCGAGCGGCCCTCGCGAGCGGCCACCTCGACCTGGGCCCGGAAAAACCTACGGACATCACCGATCAGCCGATCGGTGTCCGGACCCAGTCTCAGGTCGAGCAGCATTTGGGTGGCCGTCTCGAAGGCCTCTTCACTTATGACCAGCTTCCTCTCCATCTGTAAAAGAGAAGAAGTGGGGTTAAGGGATTTCTCAGGTTCAGCCCTTAACCTAACCGTCGCAGTTTCACGCTCGACGCTATTGCTTACGAGGACATCCCGGTCCCCTGCGCTTTCCTCGCGAACATGGCCCATTTGCGGGGGTAGCTGGCAGGACCACTTTCCGCACGTGCTGAGCGGTTCTACGTGGCCTGCCTCTTCCCCTTACCGCATTGTCATCCAGGTCGTCTCCATCTGGTGCCTGAGATTCGCACGCAGGGTTCTTGCGCGGCCTACCCCGGCCTCGCTTAGCCGGCGCCTCGATCGGTACCTTTGGAGCCGCCGCGGGTTTCTCACACTCGTTCGCGGGAGCTGCAATCGCGACGCGCTCGCATATCGGATCCTCGCTGGATTCCTCGACCTTCGCTGGCGGGTCGCCTACGCCCTCCTCTTCCTCCAACGGTGTTGAGTCCCCGCCTCCTGGTTCCTCGTTGTCCTGATCCGAGAATGGACCGAAATAGGGCTTGAGGTCCTTGGCGTGGATCAGCTCGGGCAACTCTTCCTGCTGGTTACCTAGGCGGTAGGTATTAGTCCCACATACCTCCTGAATTACGTATGGACCAGCATACTTCGGCGCCAACTTCGCCGAAACGCCCTGAGCTGCGGAAGACAAGATGCGGTTCCGCTTCCACACCCAGTCCCCAACCCTAAAGTCGGCCTGACGTCTCCTCCGGTTGTAGTAGACCGCCTGACGGTCCGCCTCCTCCCTGGACTTAGAGCCAGCGCGTTCCCATAAATTGGGTAACTGGCGCATGTGCTCACCCCATTCGGTCAGTTCTTGGCCCTCGGAAGCTTCCCGAGCCAACTGATCCTGGGCCCTCCTAAAGGTCGAGGGGGGAGTAAGCTGTCTACCGAAGACCAGCATGGCTGGGCTGTAACCTGTCGCGCTGTGAGTTGCCTAGTTCAACGCAAATTTGAACTCTGGCAGGTGCTCATCCCAGCTCTTATGGTCCCGCTCCACGTACGATATGAGCATGGCCTTGAGGGTTTTGTTCACTCGCTCTGTGGAGTTTGCCTGTGGGTGGTAAACTGGGGTAAGGGCGCGCCGGATGCCGTTCCTCGACAGGTAGGCATCGACCTCTTGATTTTTAAATTCGGTCCCGTTGTCCGAAAGAAATATCTCTGGCGCCCCAAACCTGGTTACCACCCTCTCGTGCAATTCCCGTACAATGGTCCTTCCATTGGCCTTACGTACGGGTACACACTCCACCCACCGAGTGAACAGGTCTAAAAAGACCAAAATATATTCGAACCCTCTCGAGATCTTTGGGAAAGGGCCAGTAATGTCACTGGCCACCACCTGCCAGGGTCGCGAGACCTCTCGACGACCCATCCGCCTGCAAGGCGGCCTTTGTTCCGCCTTGCATTGCTGACATACCGGGCAACTCCTCACGTACTCTCTGACCTGATCGTACATCTTCGGCCAGAAATACAGGTGCCTAGCCCGGGAGAACGTCCGTTCTCTCCCCTGGTGTCCCGCTGCTGGCGCATCGTGCACCTCCTCGAGTACCTGATGCCTCTTCTCGGCAGGAACCACTAGCTTCCAGGCTTCCTCGTTGTCGGTGGACCCTTCGCTTTCCTCAGTCGGATTGTAGTGATACAATCTCCCTCCGACCACCTTCCAGGTAGGTTGAGAATGTGGATCCTGGCATACTTCTCTATACTTTTGAAGGTACCAGGCATCGGCAGTTTCCGGCTGATGAGACATGGCACCCACTTCTACCACCCCCTCCTCATAGGCCCTAGATAAAGCGTCTGGCAGCACGTTGAGGTCTCCCTTTCGATACTCGATATCGAACACATGCCCTTGTAGTGCTAACGCCCAACGCGCTAGCCTTTCTGTAGGATTCCTCATACTGTGGAGCCACTTAAGGCAACTATGATCGGTGATGACTTTGAAGTGGTGCCCCTCAACATAAGGCCGGAACTTCCCGATAGCCCATACTACTGCCAGGCACTCTCGTTCGGAGACTGTATAGTTCCTTTCCGCACTGTTTAAGGAGCGACTGGCGTACTCAATTACGCGCTCCTGTCCATCGATTTCTTGCGTCAACACCGCGCCTATCCCACTATCGCTCGCGTCCGTTTGTAACACGAACTGCGCGCTGGGATCTGGTGACTGCAAGATCGGTGCCGAGACCATTGCGTCTCGTAACCGTTCGAAAGCCTGCTCCTGTTCCTGCTGCCACGCAAACGGGATGCTCTTCTTCGTCAGGCGGTTTATCGGCTCAGCGATTGTCGCGAAGTCGGGTATAAAGCGACGATACCACGACATCATCCCCATGAATCGCTTCACCTGTCTGATCGTCCGTGGTACTGGGTACTCCATGATTGGGTTGATCTTCTCTGGATCTGGCCTTACCCCTTCACGGTTCACTAGGACCCCCAGGTACATGACTTCCGACTTACAGAAGTGGCTTTTGGTCTTATTCACAGTGAGGCCCGCACCCAGGATTCGTTGTAAAACCAATCCCAGGTGTCGCTTATGCTCCTCAAAAGACGGCGAGATAATAATCACGTCGTCGAGGTAAGCAAAAGCAAAAGGATCTAAATCCGGGCCAATCACTCTGTCCATCAACCTCTGGAAGGTCGCGCCGGCGTAAGACAGTCCGAAGGGCATTCTCTTGAACTGAAAATGCCCCAGGCCGGGGACTGTGAACGCCGTAATGGGGCGCGACTCCTTTTTAAGAGGTATCTGGTGGTACGCGCTACTCAAGTCCAATGTCGAGGATAACTTCGCATCCCTGATCCTTCGCAGGATGTCACTCATGAAGGGTAATGGATAGGCGTCCGGCTTGGTTACTGCGTTTACCTTCTGGTAATTTACGCAGAACCGATATTTGCCATCTGCCTTCTTAACCATCACCACTGGACTTGACCATCCGCTGGTTGCTGGTTCAATGACGTCGTTGTCCAGCATGGCCTTGACCAGCGCGTGCATTTCGTCTCGCACCCTGTCGGAGACCGGGTAGTATTTCTGTTTACAGGGTCGAGCGTCTCCGATATCTATCTCATGCTCGACCCCCACAGCACAGCCTAAACACTCGCCTCCGTCTGGAATTAATCCGTCGACGAGGCTAGCCACTTCTTGACGCTGTGCTTCCGTGGCTTCTACCAGGCCTACGGGTGCGAGGCACGACGTACTAGTGACGCTTGCCACTTCCAACAGTACCGCCACTTTGGCTTTCGTCAAGTACAGCTGGTCCGTGTCAGGGTTCAGGTTGGCGCTGAATTCCCTTACGAAATTCGCGCCGACATAGCAGTCATCAGACAGCAGTGGCGTTATAGCGACCCTTACATCTTTTGTGATTCCCCCTACCGTGAAGGGGAAAATCACATGACCCAAGATGGGACATGGGCGACCGTCGGCGAGCTTCGCTTCTCCCGCACGCGTGACGTCCAGGCCCAACCCCATGTCTGATGCCAACCTAAGCCCGAGTTGACCCATTACTGTCGATGAGGCCCCGGTGTCGTAGAGTGCCCTTAACTTGTAGGCACCTATCCCCACCTGAAGCCACCATCGGGTCTCATCCTCGGGTCTATACCTGCTGGGAGCTTTCGCCGTCTCTCTCCCCTCTGTGGACGGGGGGCTTTCACGGCTCTTCTTGCCTTGGGCAGCCGCTACTCGCATCGACGTGCTCTCATCCGCAGGTGTCTGGGTTGCCGGCGTATCCCCTGGAGTGTCCGGTGGTCTCCTGGAGCTTTTGGGTCTGACGGTCTCCTCTTCGACCCATTCAAACCCCTGCTCCACCACCTGAATCCGGCCTCCGTACCCTTCGAGGATACAAAATGCCCGGTTACCCAGATCAGGCATCTGCTCGGTCGCTGTCGCTCCCAACGCCACCGCACTGCCAGGTCTCGTGGGGTCCGATACCCCTGTCGAGACCTCCCTGAACCCTGGGGTCGCTGACGGGCCCCTGCCACGTTCAAGCGACCCGCGACGAGAGGTCACCTTTATTGGGGACGCGGAGGGGACCTCCGTCCTCCGTTTCCCTGCCCGTTTCCCTTGTAGCAATCCGGGCAGTACCTTCTGGTAAAGCCTAGTTTGCCACAAGACGAGCACTTAATCGGTTGGGAGTAGTCTATTTTCCTCCGCTGACCCTCTCGTCGCTGGCCAGGAGACCCTGGGGGGGTTTTATTCCTCCCTCATTTCTTGCGGCCGACCCCTCGGCCGCCTGGGAGAGTTAGCCTTCCTCTCCTTAAAGTACCGGTCCATATCGCGTCGCAGGGTCGCAATCTGCGACGACAGATCCTCAAAGCGGTCTGTCGCCTGCGTTGCGGCGATTGTGGGCCGGTCCTCGGGTTTCCTGGCCGGGGCTTTAACCGGTGACTCGGGTTGCAGCTGTTCCCTACCCCGAGGCTTGTTGGACATGGCCGCCGTTCGGGGTCCTGCCCGGGGCGGTGGTGCCTTAGCTGACACCCCCATGTGCTCGGGGTACAACGTGGACGTTGGCTCCAGCCTGGTCCTCGGGCGCTCGTCGTCTCGCAAGGCGGTCTCGATTTCGGTCGCCCGGGCGTGGAATTCGTCCACGTTGGAGAACGCATTCCTCCGCAGCTGCATCCGGATGGCGGGTAGGAGATTTGCATACATCAAATCTAACTGCCTCTGCTCTGGTAACGGCGGGCGTAGCTGGGCCAACATGAAGAGGAGGTGGCAGGCATATTATCGCACCAGCTCTCCCTTCTCCTGGTATCGGGCTTGGGCCTCTTGCAGCAATCTTTGTTGCTGCAACTCACTTGACCCAAACCACCGTCGAGCGCCTGCCACGAAGTCGGCGTAACTTCTCCACTTGAACTTGTTAAGCTCGTACCAGGTCCTCGCAACACCTTCGAGGAGCTCTGATACCGAGCACAAGATTTCGCCGTCTGTTAGCCCAGAGCCCGCGCGTAGATCCTCCAGTCTTGACAAGAAGGTGTCTACGCACTCTGAAGCCGTGCCAGAGTATCGCAGCTTCCATCCTCGGACAATCCTACCCGCGTCCCGAGTCGCGTAGTACCCCGACGCCGCATTGGCGTCGTACCAGGCGGATCTTTCCGGGATCGCCTGCCCTTCATCCATGTCGGCGTCTCCTGGCCCTTTTCTTGGTGGCTGTGCCGCCCTTGAAGGCACCTGCCTTTGGGGAGCCTCTCGAGGTTCGCCAGGGGTCGGTCGCTGGGGTTCCGGGGTACTTCCTGGTACCCTTGGGTCGTAGTGACACGTGTACGTGGATTGGAAGTCCACGGTTCTCCTGGGCCGCTCTGGTATGATCGTTCGTCGATTGGTGGGGTCCCTGTTCCTTAACTGCTGGGCTCCACCTGCAGAGCGGTCACCTGGTCACTCCACCGCGCGCATACCTGGTCGTGTCTTTCCAGCATCTCCAATATGCGGTTTATCCCGACCGGGTTGCGCTCGATCTCTTCCTTTAGTTGTTCGGTCACGCACCGCTCTTCCTCTTCTTCTTGAGGTTGTAGCTCCGCGTTCTCGAAACGACGGGCTCTTCGCCTATCCGGCGATCCGGTGGAGCCCTTGTGCTCACTACAGACCCCCTCCGTGGGCCCCTTAACCTCGCCGGTCCCCCCTTCCTCTATGGGCTCTCGCTCCCCCGTCTCGCTCTGACTCTCCTCTTCTAAGTTGTCGTAGACCGCGAGAGTCCTCGTCAGGTTCGCCTCTACCACCTCATCTCTGTATAACAGCATGAGTGGGTGGGCGACAAGATCCTCGGCATCAGCTGCTTCTAACTCTTGTCGCCTGGACTCCAGCCACCTCTCTCGGCTCCTTCGCCTGCGTTGTGTCGCCTCCCTATCCAACGCCGCTCCTTGGAAGTCTAGGTCGATATATTCGCCTAGCAACCAATACGCTAATCGAACTGCCTGCATCAGCTTGGGACCATCTGTGCGCAACTCCAGTTGCGTCAGGTATCTGTCCAGCTGTGTCGAAGGCAGTTCCGAAGCCCACCGGGTTATCGCGTCGGCGGTATCCTCCATGTCGCTTATGCTGGGGCGTAGGTGACGGTTGAGGTTAATTTCCCTAGTCGACCACTACCGCCTCCTATCGCCCAAGGCGCGAGCGGGGTGTTGCGATTTCTATCGCCAACTACCCAATTACGCCTTTAATTGCAAGGCAACTATACACGTGGCTTGTGGGTGTGTGCAGGTGCCGCGTATTCTAAGGAAGTACGAACTTCCACTTCGCAACTACCTGCCTATAGGTGGAGACTAACTGTTTGTTAGCTCCACCGGGTTAGTTAATCTAACCCTACACACACCCCAATTGCGCGCTCTGCTGGTACTGTCGCTCGGTGACTAACCCCCACTGAAATACTTTAATTTGTATTTAAACACTTAAAAAAGCAAAAAGTTAATCTAAATACGATTTGTCACCTTTTTTATTCGCGTTAGAGCGACTCCGGACGTCTCTTCGACCCCTGGGGTTAGTGTGCTCTCGGCTCACAAAAGCAGGTGTTATTGGGTCGGAGAGGCGTCTTTCCCCTACCGCAGAGCACGTACCGAACGAGCCACGCGTTATTTTACCCGCTCGCACCTTATTACGCACGCGCGCAAACGTCTCTCTCTCCCGCGCGTCGCTCTCTCTTTTTGTGCAATTTCCCTCGTGTGTGAGTCCTAATTTAGTTGGGCGCCATGTAACAGGCTGCCGTTTAGTCGACAATCTCTTAAAAGTGCCTTTATTACGACTAGACGACGCCTTGTTATCTCTGTGCTCAAAGCACAGCAACCTACCTTGCCTCGGAGTGCGCCTGCGCAGAGTCTCTTCACTATTCCGAGTTGGGTTCCCCCAACTCACCGCTTGGCGGCGCTGTCGCCCTTACTAGTAGCGCTAGTGCGGCCGCCGCTGGAACCCAAGTTGAAGATTCCCGCCTATCGCTATTTTCGTGATTCGTGCTACGCTACCGGCGAATTCGAATCAACTGTAAACAAACACTGACGTGACCTCCGGACAAAGGAAAGACGAAATAACGGTTCTTTGATTTAATAAAGGCTAACGTTCACTTTATTAATGCAATTTAATTACACGAGGGTTTTGCCGAGAGACTTACGCACGCTTACGCGAATGACAACACACGCAGATTGAGAGAGAGAGAAAACCGCGACTACCGCGAACTTACCGCTCGCGCGCAACAATTAATTACCTCGCGCACGCTGCGCGGGATCGCACGCTAAATACAACGGTAAAAAAGGGGAAGGTGCACCTACCGCGAGAACGATGAGGATACGGTGGCCAACCGTATCCGAACAACAAGTTGCTGAACGCCGCTTCGCTGCTCGCCGCACCGCCGCGATTACTGTTGCTGCTGTAGTTGTTGTTGCTGTCGCTGCTACTACTGTTATTGCTGCTGCTGCTGCAATTACTGCTGCTACTGTTGCTGCTACTGCTGCACTCAGCACACCACACCAAAGTTCGCAATGTCACAAGGAGAACGCACGAAAACTTCGAAATGGAGGTTAGCACGACGCTAACAGACTGAGTGGCACAGTCATACTGCCGGTCGGAGCCTCCCCTCCCGGTCATTGCCCCTACGCGCTCTCTCTCTCTCGCGAACCGAACGCGGCTCCTCTCGTTTAGCCGCTCATTAACCTCGCGCGAGTCTGACGATTTTCGGTAATCGTTGCAGGTTTTAGTTTTTTATTTGAAGAAATGAGGGATTCGTCAACTATTTGATACCCTTCTGGACAATTGCGTCCTTCAATTATCTGAACACTGTCAGCTGAATCGTTTTCATTGTTTGATTCATCTCCACTTCCAATATCATCAGGAATCACAGCAACGTTTCTAAATAAACTTTCGGGTAAATTAGAAAACGTTTTATCTATTCCGTCAACATGATCGGAATCTAAATCCATAAGCTCAGTAGTTTCAACAGTAATGCTACTGTCGGATTGCTTTTCGTTTTTCTTTGGCATACTTTACACCAGATGTTATTTTGTAAAGTTATTCAAAATTATAATATTATGAGGTTCAAAAATATTATAATAAATCAATCGCAGTAGAAGTCGAAGTTTTTATATAAATTATTAGTATTGTAATACAATAGTAATATAAATTTTGTAGTTTATTTTTTTAAGTATACAAATTTGCGGAAAATATCGGGTACCTATATGGATTTAGGATTGCAGATTTTACTGCAAGTACAAAAAAATGACTGTTCGCCACCTAGCGGCCGTTTTATAAGTGAAAGATGACTTGAAATAATTTTATTGTAACTTTTATTACTTAAAAAATTAATGAATGCTAAACCTGTGGATTTTCGCTAGAAAAAATATATTTATAAAATAAATTAAGTTTATCAGCCATTTTGAATGCGCCATATTTATTTTCGGTGCAAGAATTTTCAAAAATCAACACCAGATATCAAATCAGCACCCTCAAAAATACAAGAAATATATATTTTCTCATTTTCTTTCATTTTTCAGAATTTTTCAATTTTTCGTCCGCTATTTTAAATTTTGGATTTTCAAAAATATCAATAATCGATAACAGAAGTTCTACAACCATACTAATAGTGAAATAAAATTGTTTATTAGGTATACGTTACATACTTTACTCGAAAAAAAAGGAAATTCAGTTAAAATAAAAAATGAAATTTTCACTAAGTTTGAGCCGCCATATTGTTTTTGGATCGCAACATTTTGAAAATCTGGTTACATATTCGGAAAGAGCAAGTCTTTTTGCTTCGGAAATGATATGTCGATTTCAAGCGATTCTACCCATTTTACAAGACGATAAACCAATCGGTAGTCTCATGGTCGATTGGGAAGAAATGGGTTAAAATGATGAATATGTTTGTGGATAAAAAGCTGTTCCCAGATAATCGTTATCAGCTCGAAATGTTATTTAATCCAGAAGAAGGTATGGAGTATCACGCTGTATATCCAGTGTGTAAGGTCTATCTAGGAATATTTAAAAAAAGACAACGTTTAATGTTTTGCGAAGTTTGTGATAAGAATGTAAACTTGAAAGATCCTTTCTTTAGGGTTTATTTTGTAATACTTGATGTAGTAAGCGAAATCCAAGATCTTATCGAATCTAATAAAGACTTTTATATTGATGTCGTATCTCAACGAAATAAAGAAGTAAGTATTAATTTTAAGGATTTTTTCGATGGTCAAAGATATAAGCAGTTCCTGCCATCGTTGCTTGGTAACCGTAAAGAGAATTATATGACTATTACCTTAAATAGTGATGGGTCGCCAACTTTTAAAAGTTCGAAATGTTCTATTTGACCAATACAAATTCTTATTAATGAACTTCTAGTACATGTTCGATCTGAAAAAACCATTGTTTGTGCATTGTGGTTTGGACGTGATAAACCAAATATGACTTATTTCTTACGCCCTTTTGTGGAGAAAATGAATGAACTTTCTGAAAATGGTATACCATGCAAATTGAGAAATGAAACGAAAAATATTCATTTGTATGCGTTATGCTGCTGCGTCGATACTGTTGCTCGTGCACCCATGCAAGGTTTTGTTCAATTTATTGGTTACTTTGGCTGTAATTGGTGTTTGCACTCAGGTGCGTCTATTCGTCATAATACTGGATATTCAATGAAGTATATTATACTTGACGACCATCTTGGAAGACGAACCGCAGATGCCACATTGCAGCTCATACGGAGATACGTTGAAGCAAACGCTCCAATTTATGGTGTAAAAAATGCAACTCCTTTGTTGCTTTTGAATAACTTTAATATAATTGATGGTTTCGTTCCATGTCCAATGCACTGCGTTGATCTGGGCGTAGGTAAATAATTTTGCAACTATTGGTTTGGCTCATCTAATGAGCCCTATACTGTACCAAAGAGTGAAATAAAGAGTATCAATCAACTTATATCAAACTTCAAAGTGCCCACACAACTAATACGGTTATCACGTTGTTTAAGTGATTGAGCGTTTTGGAAAGCAGCTGAATGGTTAAACTGGATTCTATTTTATAGACCGCCAATATTAAAATTAATATCAGAAGATTTTCCACAGTTTGAACCATATATGAACCATTGGTTTCTTTTTGTAGAGGCGTATTATGTATTATTACAAACCGAAATAACCGTAACAAAGTTAAAAAGAGTAGATTTCCTTTTAAAACAATTTGTTTTCCAAACGGAAATTCTTTACGAACGCGATGCAATGACATATAACGTACACCAACTATTACACTTTGCACAGAGTGTTGCTGATTGGGGTCCATTATATGCACATAGCAGTTATGTATTCGAATCAGGTAATGGTAAAATTAAACAAACAATTTATGCTGCTAAAGGTGTTTTGAGTCAAGTGTGCCGTCATCTGTATTTTAAAGTAAGCATTAGGATATTGCAAAAACACGTGGAAGCTAAAGACGATTTCCCATGTATACAGTATGTCAAATACTTAGATAATGGATTTGTTGAAAATACAGTTAAATTTGCATTCAGATATTTTGGAAGGATAGCAGTTGACGACAGAATTATTGAGCTGTTCCAACTTCCCAAAGGGCAAGTAAGAGCTTTTGGGAAAATGGTGAAAGATATGTGCTTATTTAGATCTTCTACAAAAAAGTTATTTAGATCAGACAATTCATATGCAGTTTTGAAAAACAGAAATTATATAAAAATCGAGCATTTTATCATCAATTTTCATGATGGAAAAGAGTATACAATATATAGGATGCTTCAAGTTGATAATGATAATCTAATAGGTGATGAATTACGCTATGTCAAGATAGTTACTGGAACGTATTTACATATTGATATAACAGAAACTAAAAATATTGACAAATTGTGTGGTTATATGAATAATGATAATGCCATTTACATTTTATCACTTCCCAATATGTATTGGAAATAATAAGCAAGATGATTAAGGAGGTTGGAAACACTCGCACACCTCTACGCATAACCTACAAATAAGTTAATCGGCTTTAATGCTGAAATGATGTAAAAAATACTGCTAATTTATGAGCAGTTATCGTCCTCTGTTAAAATTGTTGATTTTTATTAACGTTTGTCTCAATTATATTCAGTCAAAATAAATTGTAAGAACGCTCAGAATTTTTATATTGGAAATCGATATATATGATAAATGATTCTTTTCTGATCTTTGAAATTTTTAAATTAAAGAATATTATTTTTAGCTAGCTCAATCGCACATGTATTTATTTTCAAGCAGTCTATCTCTTGAGTCTAAAGCTTCGTTACAACATTAAAAAGTGTAGATAACGATCACAAAGATATAACTTGTTACGATGTTTTGTCACTCAGTGTTTGACCGCTAAGGTGTGCAGACGTGCGAACACTGTATTCCATCCGAAAAGTTAAAGTATTAGCCAATCAGTAACGTAATCAAATTCGAGCCACCGGACGTTAAAAGAGAAATTTCTCAATGTCAAAACTGTCAAGAATACGGACATACAAAAAACTATTGTTATAAAAGTACTATGTATGTGAAATGTGCTGAATAATGCCAAACTAATGAATGTCCAATTAAACAAAAAATAAAAGACGTAATATGTGCAAATTGTACAGAAAATCACACTGAAAACTATAAAGGATGCCTCGTTCAGAAGAAATTACAGCAAAAACTATTTCCTAGACTAAGGGAAAAAATTTTGAATCAAAAGAGTATTCAAGTTCATAAAAATTTAAATTCACATTTAAATACTAACGTCCATAGAGTTAGACTAAATATAACATATGCACAGGTAATATTAAAACTAAATGATTAGAGTGTAATAAAAATATCAAATAAAATAGTTGTTCAAGCAGAGCTAAGTAGATATACTAACGAAATGAACACAAATAATAAACTCGAACATATGATGGAGCAGCTGTTGCAAAGAATGGATACTATGTTATCAGTACAATTAGATCTTTTAACTTTACTTGTAAACAAAATGGCATAAAGAGCAGTCTGAAATGCAAACTGTCTTATTCAGAGGCATATTGAATGCAAAGGAATTTTAATCTAAAATTTTAATAAAAAATAAGCCACAATATGCATATTTACACTAGTGAAATCTATTTACAAGTAACCAGTGTAATTATCTCGGATAAAAACGGACGGATAATAAAATCAGCTGTTTACTGTCCTCCGAATAAAATAATTACAAAAATAATTATAGAGAAAACTAGACTAACTTTTTTAACACACTTGGAAATTGCTTTATACGAGTAGTAGGAGGCCATTATAATGCGAAACATTCGTGGTCGGGATTAAGATGATCAACTCCAACATACAGAGGTAAAGTATTCTATGAAATACTACAAAAAAATAACTACAATACGATATCCACTGGAGAACCGATATACTGGTCTACAGATATAAACAAGCTTCCAGATTTGATTGACATTACTATAGTAAAAGGTATAAACAAAAATTATTTCAAAGTGTCATGATGCTTAGATTTATCATCAGATCATATATCATCAGATCATATATCATCAGATCATTTACCGGTACTAATTGCTTTATACTACCAAGTATTTAATAAAGTAAATAATTACATAAAAGTTGACTGAAAAAAATTAGCTTTTTACATAGAGGAACGTATAACGAGCAGCGTTTCTTTCAAAACAGCTAATAATATCGAAAGCAGCATCAATTCACTTAATGTAATTGTAACTCAAACTATTAACAAATGCTCTACTACAATAAATAGAAATAAAACACAGTAAATCATGTTCAATAAAATAACCCAAAAAATCAAAGAAAAAAGATTATTAAGAAAAAGGTGTCCAATAACTATATTAAGTTAAGACAAAGCTGAAGTAAATAAAAAAACTAATGATCTAAAAGAAATGTTATAGGAAGAAAAAAACACAAACGAAGAATTATCTTAGATCACTGAATCCTACAGAAGCAACAGATTACTCATTATGGAAAGCTACTATACCACTTAAAAAATCAACTACATTTATACTACCTATCAAAATACCTGGCGTTTATCTTGAAATAATCTCCGACCGAGAATCTTGCCGTTCTCAGCCTTGGTAAACAACAGGACTGCTTGGGGACAGGCAGTAGGAACAGCGCTAACGTTGACCTTTTCTTCGCAAGTGGTGGTCATTTCGTTGGTGCAATTGATGGCTTGTCGGACTTATTGATCAAATCTCTAGGTGACCTTCTCTATCCTGGGCTCATGCCTAACTACATTTCCATCCCTCATTGGCTCATGCTTTTTCTTCTGTCGCCATGCGCGCCGCTCCTCTCCCTACTCTTTCTTGACCAACATCTTCGTCATTATCTCACTCTCTCTCTCTCTCTCTCTCTCTCTCTCTCTCTTGTTCGCAGTGTTGTTCACCTGGTTGCTACTCTCCTCTCTCCCGGTCCTGTAATGACACTGTGACGAGAGCCACGGCTCGCGCCGCTGGCTCCGTCGACGTCTCTTTCGTCCCGGTGGCAGAGGGAGCGAGAGAGAGAATAAGGAATATGGTTTAGAAGCCGGTAGAGTGGCGCGCGTGAGTTGCCGCCGATTGCTCGCTACTCAAGAGTTTTTGGTGGGGAGACGCTCGGTGCCCGGCAGTAGATTGCTACAGCGATCGCGTGCGACACGCTTTGTCCGCGCCGTCTTCGCGATTGATTGGTTTTGGCCTTTGCAATAGCAAGTGAAGTTTGTTTCTGCAACGTGAGTGCAACTTAGTGTAACCGTTCATCTCTGGACTTGTACGAGAAAAGCGAACGAGCCATCAGTATCTCTATCACACGGGGACACCGAACATCTTTCCCGTAAGTTTGGTAAAGTTTTCTCTCTCTTGCGTGAGATCGCGTCGCCGGCAACCCGCGAGGATAGGGAGGCTCAGCGGTTATTTCGCTCGAGGGCCTACGGAGAAAAGCGGAGAATAGCTCGTAACCGTCGCGCCAGCCGAGTTCCATGCGATTTACCCGCAGGAACTCGCGGCTGCGGTAGTGCGAGAGCGCGATTATTGTGACGTAGGTTTACTGATTATAATTGTTAAAAAATGTGGATAAATATATGTATTAAACGAGTGATTATTGTGCTGACCATTCCTGCCTATTCCCTTTTCCGCGCGTCGAAACGTTGCCTTTCGCGTCCCCCGTGAAGCAGCTTGGCCTTCCGGGCCCTGATCTATAAAAATTCGTCATTTTCTTCGGCAACGGAAGAGATCTCGTGACAACACGAACATGTACACTTTGTCATCATACATGCTCGGTCGCTGCGCTCGTGCGAGGAGAATGCCCGCACAGGACCAGTGAACTCGCTGTAGCCCTGTTACACAATTTTCAGGACTTTATTCAGAAATTACAATTAATACAGAGGTATATTACTGAATTTTTTAGCTTTTTCACAATAATTAAAGTGGAGGAAATAACATTTTCCTCATAACTTATTAATAAAAAATAAATTAATATTTACAATAAAATATAATTTATGCACATGCAAAAATTTGAATTGCACATATTAAAATGATTTTATTTATTTATATTTCAACCTAAATAGAAGTTAGTATAATTTTGATGAAACATATTTAAATTCAATTGGGATATCTCAAGATTGAAGGGAAGATAAAATTTAAAATATCACTTAAATTTCACGATTACTTTATTAGAATGATTTTCCAAAATTTGTAACGTAAAATAATTAATTATTTTTTCATTAACTTTTACAGTATCTTTCATAAAGTTTCAGTATCATTCTTTGCAACGTAACTTTGAGCAATAAGTATGATTTTTTGCAATGAATATTTCGTTTTGATACTACATCAATTTTATTTTATGTAATTACAAAATACAAGCCAAGAATGTTTCGATCCTTCTCTTCTTCAAATTTAGTAAGATTCTTATATGTAACAAGTTTGTAGCAAGATAGTACGCTTTAGATATGTATAGAGAGATATCGATCGAAGATTATTAACGATGATGATGCCAAAAAAAATTATCTACATAGAAATCTTTAATAAGAAAAACATAAAATAGCAAAATGAATCTGTAAACAAAGTTAACTTTAAACATGATTACTATACGAGGTGTGGCTATTAAGTAACGAGACTAGCGCTGCTACAGAAAAAGTACGCATGCGCCAAAGGTTAATGACTGTCAGCTGTTTAGCCTGAAGCCTACTCTTTCGAATGCGATGTCTACCGTGTCTGTAGACAAACCAGTGTAGACGTGGCGTTCGTTTCTATACGAGCTGTTTTTTTGTTTTGCCGGAAAATTGATCGACGTAAAAATAGAGCAACGGATTGTTGTGAAATTTCACATGAAACTTGGAAAAACTGCAACTGAAACTTATAATTTATTGAAACAAGTGTATGGCAATGAATGTTTGTCGCGTCCACGTGTTTTTGAGTGGTTTAAGCGTTTTCAAGATGGCCGAGAAGGTGTTGAAGATGATTCACGTTCGGGTCGCCCTTCCACGTCAAAAACGGATGAAAATATCGAAAAAGTCGGTAATCTTGTTCGATCTGACCATCGGCTAAGTATTCGTGCGATTGCTGAATCTATAGGAATTGACAAAGAATGTGTGCGGCAAATTTTACATGAAAATTTTAACATGAGAAAAGTGTGTGCAAAACTGGTGCCTAAAATCCTCACGTTTGAACAACTAGAAGCTCGCAAAAATATTTGTATTGACACTTTGAATGCGATTGAAAAAGACTCAGACTTATTAGAAAAGGTAATAACGTGTGACGAATCTTGGTTTTTTACCTATGATCCTGAAACAAAGCGCCAATCCATGCACTGGAAGAGTCCAACTTCGCCAAGAGCCAAAAAAGCGAAAATGAGCAAATCAAAATTCAAAGCAATGATGATTGTTTTTTTCGATATTCATAGAATTATATACCTTCACTGGGTTCCTGAAGGTGAAACAGTTAACCAACATTATTATCTTCACGTTCTTACTGAACTCCGTGAAAGAATAAGAAAAAAACGACCCAAACTGTGGAAGGAGAAGTCATGGCTTCTTCATCAAGACAATGCGCCAGCTCATTCCGCACTGTCCGTCAAGAAGTTTCTAGCCAAGTACAACATCCCAGTGTTAGACCATCCACCTTATTCGCCGGATCTTGCACCGTGCGACTTCTATCTCTTTCCTAAGGTGAAATCTGCATTAAAAGGAACAAGATTTGAGTCTGTTGAAGCTGTGAAAGAAAAAGCGGCGCGCGTCCTGAAGGAACTAACAGAAAAAGACTTTCTGCACTGTTTCGAACAATGGAAGATTCGCATGGAGCGATGTAGGGATAGATGAGGGGTATATATTGAAGGTGATAATAAATAAATATACATAATATCAAAATAAAATGTTTTATATCACCAGTCTCGTTATTTAATAGCCACACCTCGTAGTTAAAGACAAGATTATAGGCGTATTTCCTCGTCAAAGTTGAGCAAACATGGTCTAAAGCATTTTGCCTTAAACTACCCTTGCCTGAACATTCGGATGGCAAAATTAAAAAAAAAAGAACACATGACCTACAAGACCTTGAAAGTCAAATTCATCCTAACTATGTTGCCTTATTTTAACATATAATTTCCCGCCCTATTTAAATTCATGTAAATACGACCTCCAAGATCAAAGACAAGTTTATAGGGATATATCTTTCTCAAAGTTGAGCTACTTTCATCTGAATCGTTTTTCGCTGATTCTCATAGTTCCTAAGAAAACTTACTGATTTGATTAAAATGGCTGATCCTGTATATTATACGAGGGTCGTTTGAAAAGTCCGTGCAAAAATAGAAATTGCTTGATTTTTTTTTAATAAATCTTTTTTATTTTTGAACATAGTCTCCTTTTAGGCTTATACACTTCATCCAACGCTGCTCTAGTTTGTTAATCCCATTCAAATAATAGGATTTGTCCAAGTCTGTAAAATAGGCATCGTTTCTGCAATCACCTCCTCGTTTGAATAAAATCTTTTCCCCGCCAGCCATTTTTTCATATTAGGGAACAAATAGTAGTCCAATGGAGCCAAATCTGGAGAATAGGGGAGATGTGAAACGAGTTGGAACCCTATCTTCATCAGTTTTGCGGCAAGAACTACTGCGGCGTGAGCTGGCGCATTGTCGTGGTGGAAGAAGACTTTTTTGTGAGCCAATCGTGGACGTTTCTCTAGCAACTCAGTTTTCAAACGATCCAATAACGATGAATAATATTCGCCTGTAATGGTTTTACCCTTTTCCAGATAGTCGATGAAGATTATTCCTTGCGAATCCCAAAAAACAGTCGCCATAACCTTCCCGGCCGAAGGAATTGTCTTCGCCTTTTTCGGAGCAGATTTCCCCTTGGTAACCCATTGTTTAGATTATTCTTTGGTCTCAGGAGTGTAGTGATGTATCCATATTTCATGTCAGTGATGAAACGACGCTTAAAGTCTTGCGGATTTTGCTGGAACAGCTGTAAACCATTCTTGCAACACTTCACACGATCTCGTTTTTGGTCAATCGTGAGCAATCGCAGCACCCATTTAGCTTTTTCATGTCCAAATGTTGGTCCAAAATATTATGTACCCGTTCGCTCGAGATGCCTACAGTACTAACAATCTCACGCATCTTCACTCTTCTGTCAGCCATCACCATATCATGTATTTTATCAATGATTTCTGAAGTGGTAACTTCAACAGGGCGTCCAGAACGTTTAGCATCTTTTGTGCTAACATGGCCAATCTGAAAATTTTGAAACCACTTATAGACCATTCTAATCGAAGGTGCGTAATCATCATAATGTTTATCAAGCTTCTATTTAATCTCCTGAGGCGTTTTGCCTTTGAAAAAGTAATGTTTAATCAATACACGAAATTCTTTTTCGTTCATTTTTTTACAACCACTCGATTTCTTTGATTGAAACGAATGTAAAACGCAAAGTAATTGGCCGATCTGGCTGAAACTTGGTGTGTGCTCTTCCAAGATATGCCACTAACTAAAAATAACCTTGATACGCACTAGTACCGCCATCTCTCTGACTTTGCACGGACTTTTCAAACGACCCTCGTATAATGCAGATTTTGCTCAGCGAAAAAAATTAACAGACAATATGGAGAATGAAACTTGCATCCTGTTGATCCACAGACCGTAGCTCTATCAACTGAGCCACGGGTGCTTTTACCTCTTGATAGTTTTTACTGTCTATATTAGCTAAATAGCCAAAGTGACTAGAATAGCTTCCCCCTCCCCTCCACCTGTGATCTGAGGTAGATTTTAAAAATCACGCGTTATCATTTATATATACTTATATACATCCATTCAGGCATGTATGCCTGTATGTATGCATGTACGTATGTATGTACTCATCGTTAATTAATTAAGCAGAGGAGCGGGGGTGGTTAATAGTAAACATTGTATTTTAATTGAAACTTCTTTTATTCATAAAAATACACTTTATTTTACGAGTATTAAAATTATTTATTAAAAATTTTCATTTTTCTTAAAAGAAATTTTTTTATTGATATAAATAAATCTCATTCTATAAGTCAGTTATTGAATGAATACTTATAAAAATCCTTTAATAATTTATAAATGAAGAATTACCACTCCGTTAATTGATAAAAAAAGTCTGTCTTCCTATATAATATATCCTAATTATTTATTCGTAATAATAAATTAAATTTTATAAACAAATTAAATATGAATATCTATTAGAAATGATAGATTTAAGCATGCGTAATACGCATGGTGATTAGTAATCTCTGAAAAGAATGGCTATAGCTCACAAAGCATAGCGTAGTCTAGCAATATATATATAATTAATATTATAATTTTAGTTAATAATAAATATTTTCTTATTTTTAAGAAAAATTCTTCTTAAATATTTAAATGACTTTTTTCTGTAAGAGATTTAATTAAACGGTGTTTAAAGGAAAGGATAGAAGGATAAGGCTGTCATGAAAGAATAAGTTGATATACATTATAAAACAATTTTCAGTATATGATTTTCATTAGAAAGGAAGACTGTTTTATTTTCTTATCATTTGCATTTAAACTTTTACTAATGTTGGGAAGACACGTGTAAAGTACACTATTTTTCTGCCCCATCCTGATGAAGAATGATTACAACAAGTTAAGTACTTTGTATTGATAGTTTAAGAAATCATTAAAGACCTACTAAAGATGTGTTGCCTTATATAGTTCATTATTCTGATTGGATAGAAAATAAAAGAAGTGGGTGGGGGCTAAGATAATTTTCATCTAGTCCATCTGCTACTTATGACATAAAAATGGACTAAAACTCAATGACAGTCATGTTTGACTATTCGCATCAAGCGTGTTAGTGTTAAAAAGAAGTGGTAAGAGCTTCTGTAACGCAACATGCTCGTGTGAAAAATAGTCTGTAACTATTATGAGTGAAAAGGTTACTACAGGTGACTATTTTATATATTTTTTTAAATATATTTTTTTTGTCATAGGCATTTTTGTTCTAGATTTGAGCAAACGAAGTTGGATAGCTTTACTGGAAGATGGTCTTGTGAATATGTACAATCAGTAGATCTAGCCGTAGCTGGGCTTTTATTATACAGGGCAGATTGATCGGATGTGCTGCTTTGAATATCGCATATAAATACGATATGTGGCTGAGAGAATAAGCTAGCTCAAGAACAGCAACAGCCAAGCCAACCCTAGCAACAGTAACCTTAGCTTAGTACCTTGCTGATTTACGTTTAAGAAAAAAAATGAGGAATGCAACAGGTACCATAGCAACTGTTTTTCATCAACGTACAGTGCCGGTCAGCCACTTTTACCCCCCCACGGGCAAAATCAGTCTAACTTCAAAGTTTTATATCTCTGGTAGAAATTAACGTACAGAGACGCGCGCGCAGAGAAAGATGTGAATTTTGCAGAAACTTGCTCAAACGTCTAACTTAGACGTAGTTGATAGACAGAAATTGTAGGCAGCTATGTGTACAATTAAAAGTGCTTTGCATCTACACAATATTTATAAAATTATACTTGTAGCGCAGTCCATCACTGCGCAACTTACTGCTGTAATATTGCGTGAAGAAGCTGGGACCTCGCAATCATCATCATCACCATCGGTACATGAATCTCTGATTGTGAGTGTGGTTGGTACTGGTGTAGAACTATCCAATGCTTCACGTAATACGATAAAATTAGCCAAAGATGCGACAGTTCGTTGGAGTGACATTAACAGTGCGTTCAAATGAAATATTAAGAATGTATTAGAGTTTATTAGCACCAGTAAGGAAGAATTTCATAAATTTAACTATCAATATTAGTAAATATAATCTTCTGAGAGATGATACTTATATGAAGTTGCCTAAACCTGTCTGAAAAAGGAGAACCTATGTAAATGTGTAGAACTACGATGATGATGAGTTTTAAATGGACTATCCTCTAAGCATTACATCCGGTTGCGATAAATCCAAACCGTGTTAACGCATATACTATGCATTAACATAAGTATAATTTTAGGAATCGTACATTATCCGTGGATCCGAGGCAAGTCGTTAAATTTGAAAAAGAAAATGATGTTTCAATATATTTTTTTAATTTGAAAAATGGTATCTACCTCGACATTTGATTGCTGAGTAGAAGGAAAAGTATGTGAACCTCCATCTAGTGGAGAATGATTACGTTGATATAAATGTTGACGAGAATGAAAATCAAATACAACGTTGTTATATGCCTTATAAAGTACATTATGTATGGATAAAAGACTTGTGTCAACTGAGGTATCAACTGTTGTTATATAGGAGATATAAGTCACATATTTGTGATTGTTGTCTGCACTATTTTCTGACTGAAGAAAGATTAAAAATACATAATATTAATTGTAAAAATATTAATATGTGCAAAACTATGCTTTCTTATGAGAAAGACAAATTTTTACAATTTGTCAATTTGAAAAATGTCCTGTATTATACATTCTGTATACTGATTTCGAGAGTGTTTTTAAGCCGGTGTCTAATGATGAACACGTTTATCAATATCACAAACTATATATTGTTGATTTTTTTGTGATATGTAGCTATGATGACTCTAATTTACATTTCCAAGGCTACAGACCGAAAACTATCGATGATGTTAGTCCAGCCAAGTGGCTTGTACATAATTTTTATGATTTAGCTATATACCTGCACAAGTTATACAAAAATCCACAGCCTATGAGAAATTTATCTTTTCATGAGACATTCAGCTATCTTTATGGTACGATATGCCATATATGTAACAAGCCTTTCGACACTGACAAAGATAAAAAAATTTGCGATCATCACGCTGCTTTGACAGGCCTTTTGAAATATAACTAATTGTAAGTACTATTGCATCTATCGAGAAAAGGCCCGATAGTGCCGCTACAAATACCTAGTCCAAACTCTAGGCAATATTTATTTTGAAAGAGGAGATAGTCTAAGGTTACTTTTTTCTCATAAGAGAGAGAGAGAGAGAGTCTTATGAGTTGAGCTCTTAGATTATCATATTGGGAAAGAAATAGCAGGGTTAACCACTGAATAATGAAATTCGATCTTAGGAAATAGCTGAATGTTTATTTTAAACAGTGCTCACGATGCTAAGCAAGGCAGGATTGTAGGTCCCCTTGACACAGCGACGAGCGAATTAATACTCGTGAAAGCGACTCCTTTTTACGTTTGGTAGCCCCTACGACGCTATTTTTGATATTCGCATATATTTTGCACAGGTTTTGTCACGAAATGGCTCCCTCGAAATTGAAAATTGGTGACTTAAAAAATCAAGTCTAAGATGACGAATGTATTAGTATAAATCGTTTTTCAAGGAAAAATTGTCTCTTAAAGTTATAAGCGATTACAGTTAGATAAGTGAACAACGCGAAATTTACAATAAATTTATAGAATATTTTTACATAAAAAAATCACTCGTGATATGCAGAACATTATTTAAAATAAAAATCACCAATTTAACGAACCATTTTTGAATAATAATTAAATAATGAATTCGCAAATTACTCTTTTTGCCATTATAAAATTAACAATCGGGTTACAATCGTTATCGGTAATTTTACATGTATGTAAAGTTGAATCGCTATCTCGCGACGTAATTTTAACTGTTTAAATAAATTATAGATTTTTTATTTATTGATAACAGTTAAAAATCAGTTATCAAAGTGTCAAATTCTTGCTTCTCTTTCTTAAAGTGCTAGGATCGCTGTTGTATATTTGAATTCGCATCATATTTATTTATTGCAAGACTACTAGCAATATTTACTTGCAAATTAGATTAAGTTAACAAATACGTATTCAATGATTATAATAACTCGAGATTCGAGATTAGCGCATGGAAATTGATTGAAAAATGTTTTTAATTCGTTAAAAAAACTTTGCAATTATTGATTTTACATTGTAAACAATAAATTTCCCACGCTCGTGACGTTCGCTCCTTATATGGTCTTGATTTTTGATGAACTACTCTAACACATTAAAGTATATGTAAAGTAGCACCGTAATTTTGATAACGCTTTTCTTCAGTTTTCCTATTCATGTTGCTGTTTCGCAGTAGGAAGCAAAAGACAAAGCAAATCAGATTAGACCGTTACAGTATTATCATTAATGATACTTTAGGAGATGTCTCTTCTTCAGAAACAAGACATACATATGCAGCAGTCTTTATGATTGGGATATCAGCTATAAGGTGTACGCTCACGCGGAACACGGTTGGAGAATGTTCAATATCACTGATCTTGGCAGCTATTTGGATCTATATCTTAAGACTGATGTTCTCTTATTCACTGAAGTATTTGAAAACTTTCGGAACAAATGTCGAATTGCGCATCGTTTGGATTCTACCGACTATCATACAACATCTGGATTAAGTTGGGATGCTATGTTGAAATATACAAGCATAAAATTGAAGCTTCTGATGGATATCGATATGCTCATGTTTATCGAATGTGATATTCGTGGAGGGATTAGCCAGTACTGCAACAGGTATGCTGTCACCAACAATCCATATATAGAGACTCATTATAATACACAAAAATTTGAGAAATACCTTATGTATTACAACATAAATAATCTCTACGGGTGCAATATAACTGAATATCTTTCACAAGGAGGTTTTGAATGGTGCGACATTGACTCAACGTTTCCGATGATTTATCCTTTGGATACATATTCAAAGTTGGTTAGAACACCCGATAGAAATTCACGACGCACATAAAGATCTATCACTTTGTCCAGAGCACAAGTCTGCTTCAGAATACAAACAGAAAAAACTCATGACGACTCTTGATGATAAAGTGAATTATATAATTCACTATAGAGCGTTAAAACAAGTAATAAAGTACGGTTTCCGTCACAAGAAAATTCGATCAGAGTGCATGGTTGAAGAAATATATTTGAATAGTAAAATGTGAAAACAGGTGAAATATCAGTTTTAAGAATGTTATTTAAACTATTCAACAATGATATGTACGAGAAGGCTATGGAAAATAAAAAGAAACGTATCGATATAAAATTGGTGGGCAAGTGGTAAGAGCGGTATGGTGCTGAAACTCTCATCACTCGACCAAATTTTCACAGTAGTAATATTTTTAACGAAGGGCTGGCGGTGGTTCAGCTCTTGTAATCAGAAATATCGGTGAGAAAATCTATATACATCGGGTTTGCTATCCTAGACGTATCGAAGACTCTCGTGTATCGATTTCACTATGACTATATAAGTAGTGTTATGGATAAGCATTTCAAACTGTTATACAGTGACACGCATAGTCTAGTGTATGATGCAACTAACATCAATATATATGACGTCATACATTGAGATATTCATGAATTCAATACGTCAGATTTTGGCGTAGTAAATCGGTTCAATAGTACAAGAGCCAATAAAAAGTTGTTAAACTGATGAAAGATGAGAACAACGGTGAAATCATGTTCGAGTTTATCTGACTCAGAAGTAGAATGTAAAGTGTTACAGTTTAGAATAGAAATTCAATAAAAAGGCGAAAGGTCTAAGAAGTTTCGTATTGTAAGCTACAATCGTATTTGAAGACTATGTCAAGTGTCTCCGTGAGAATGTAACTTTAAGTAGAGAGCGAAAGATCATCAGATCTCGTCAGTATCAATTATACAGCAAGAGGCAGATAAAAATCGTGCTTAGAGCGCATTATGACAATCGGTTCTTGCTTTCAGGTACCACTGATGCGCATACTTTGAGTTACAATGGTATTCCTTTAATGGAAAGCGATGGGATAGTAGCATTAGAAATAGTCCCAATTGAGCCGCGAGCCGTCGCCGCTATAGCTGCACTCCAGCATTGGAAACCGCTAACGAGTCGCTGAATTCGGAGAAAGGAGCCGAGAATAAAATTGAGGAAACCTTAAATCAATCGAAATCTCAGACTACACAGCTCATTATCATCGAGAAGATATCACCAATAGCAACTAGTGAGTAGCAGCAGCAGCAGTAGTAATGTTTTGATTATATTCTAAGTGAATGTGAACCAAGGAAAAAAAATTATTAGAAGCTAAATTTGTCGCTAAAGCTTCAAAATTTTCATGATCGAAAAAAATTATTCCACTCTTATGTCTGTGTAAAGGTTATTTGACGCTCGATCTTTCGCTAAAATAAATTTCATTGCCGCTGTCACGCTCTTGCCTGTTTTTTTTTATCGGAATAGTCTATGCATGCTTTCAAAGATTATCAATTACACAGGCCTGCAAAATAGAGAGTCGTCACTGTTCTTTTACAACTTACGGTCATTTCCGAAGTAATTTTTGGCGTAGAATTCGAATCCGTCATCAGAATTTCTCCATCACGTCAGGTTTTTGAGTAATCGTCCCCTAAAGGTCGAAAAAACACGTTTTTTGGCCATATTCAAGGCTTGATTACATCGTGAGTTTATATTCTTTTCAAAAACGGTTGACGGCATTTTAAAGAAGCACTCTTACCCTTCAAAACCCATTTTTCAAATTTAAGATATCATTTTTTTTCATCAAGATATCATCAATTGAAGTTTGCCATTTTTGAGGTTTCACCATGAGCTTAAAAGTTCAGCCAATTTTCCTGGAAGAATACGATATATTTTTTAGTTTTTTTTTAAAAAAAAATTCTAGAATCATTATCTAAAAAATACTAAGAAATATATCGTATTCTTCCAGAAAAATTGGCCGAACTTTTAAGCTCATGGTGAAACCTCAAAAATGGCAAACTTCAATTGATGATATCTTGATGAAAAAAAATGATATCTTAAATTTGAAAAATGGGTTTTGAAGGGTAAGAGTGCTTCTTTAAGATGCCGTGAACCGTTTTTGAAAAGAATATAAACTCACGATGTAATCAAGCCTTGAATATGGCCAAAAAAACGTGTTTTTTCGACCTTTAGGGGACGATTACTCAAAAACCTGACGTGATGGAGAAATTCTGATGACGGATTCGAATTCTACGCCAAAAATTACTTCGGAAATGACCCTCAGTTGCAAAAGAACAAAACCTTGCAGGCCTGTGTTATCATGAAAAGCCAATTATAATCACGATTTATTCTATGTATTGGTGAAAAAACATCTGCTTACGCTGTATCTAATGACATAAAATTAAAATTGAAATTCGGTATTGGACTTAAGAAAAAAAAAAAAAAATCCAAATAAAAAGGTCACACAAAGAAATGTCAAAAGTCGATATACTTGAAACACATAATTAATGCTGCATATTTTAAATTTCCAAAAAATAAATGTACTGTGTACTTAAACGATCATCGGTGCTGCTCTAAAGAGTTTATGGAGCCGTTAAAAAATTGGTGGAAAAGCTAACATCAAGAATCCGCCAGTTCTATCATTTTTAAAGAATATGAGAGGAGCTTGGCCCTTTCTTATTTCTGTTTTAGCTGATTTAACTGAAAATGGCGCTCTTGTTAGTAGAGTTGCAGGAATTGCATACGCTATAAATGAGGTAAATTCTGCAAAACGATAGTTGGAAGGAAGCAATACAAACAAGAAAATGATGGAGACTATTGCACTAGGAAAAGGGTTATATCTTAAACCGTATAAAATAAGCTTTGGAGTATATCTCAAAATATACTCAGGATCAGATTAAAAAAAAACTTCAAAGTAAATTTACCAGATAGAGCACGCAAAAACATCGATTTGATGAAGTACGAACAAATTTTAAGTATGCTAAATTTGTAAGGAGTGTTTATGAGAAACTATATAGCAAAATCTGGACCATATTATCGTGAATTAGCTATAATAAATCTTGACGATATTGAGAAAACAGGCACTCAATGGGTTGGATTGCTTATTGAAAAATCGGAAATAACGTCTCATATTTTCATAGCTTTGGAGATCTTAGACTTTTATTTGATCTAATTACACATCTAGGAGTTGATGAGACCAAATACAATCTAAAAGAAAGCAAGATTTCAATACTTAAATCCATGGTCATCTATGTTTGTAATTTTTTTGTGAGTAAGTTAAAACACTGTAAAAAAGGTTATCAGTCATATTTAGACAGTCATAAATGAATCATTTACTTTTACCCTCTCGGATAATTTTCTACCAGAAGTACAATATTTTCCACCCATTGAACTTACATGAAGTGAAAGATACGTTTTAGATTTAGTAGAGTTTTGAATATTCAATTTAATATCTAATATAGCTATAAATAGCAATACATTTTACATTGATGATAAACTACCTATAACTTTACCTGTGGGCAGTTATAAAATTGAAGACATTCATCAATTACTTCGTAAAGTCTTAGAGCTTCAAATAAAAGTGAGTCTGAAATTAAATAATAATATTCTACGTTATATAATTACATGTTCGGAGGACATAGATTTCCGATTACAAAATCCTATTAGACGAGTACTGGGATTTGTACCACGCAAACTAGAAAAAAAAATCTCTCACCACTCGAATCTCCCAGTAAAAATTCTTAAAGTAAAAGATTTGAGAGTAAAGTATAATATTATAATATTATAAGACAATATTTCTGTGCGATTAGGAATATGAATAAGTTTCACAATATTCATGAATTTTTTCTTGCAGTACCACCCGGATATAAAGTTATCGAAGTTTTCTCAAGTGTAGTTTATCTCCCAGTTACTGTAAAGTGTATAGATAATTAGAAATTATGCATCGTTGATCAAGAAGGAAAATTAATAAACTTTCGAGGTGAAGTAATAACTATTAGATTACACCTGAAAAATACATTATGGGAATCGATTACCATTCAAAGAGTGGTGGAAGCTATATAAGCAATAAAATATGTAAACCAACCATAAGTCATCGACCAAAAGTAAAAAGTAAACTCAGATTGTCAATCTTCATTGGAAATTGAAAGCATTAATACATCAAAAGTCTCGAAAATCTCTAGAAAGTCTCAGCTTAAAAGCCATTTCCGGTGGAAAGTAACTTGCATTATTTTTTGTTTCTTTCAGCAAAATAATGAAGAACATTCTAGAAATACAGTTGTCTGTTGTCTGACGAATTCTTAGCATGTTATGAGATCCATACATCAAAGCTCAATAAACAAAGTTGACTTTAAGATGACTTTGACGGTCTCCTGGACACTGCCTATAATAGGTCATCTGAACATAGAATTCCCACATTATCCGAATTCAGGTTCAACAATAAGAGCTCATATGTAAAGAAATTTGAGTTAACCTTGAAATGACCATGAAAATCAAGTTCAAAGTTACGTTTAAGATAATTTAGTGTTGCCCCCACTAAAACCATACAACTATTATTTAAAACATTTTTCGAATACTTTGTAAAGTTTTTATTTATTCTACTATTAAAGTTAAAGTAGCACATTGTATACTTTATATATTCACAGATTATTGAAGGTTTCAGACTATTGCCTCCTATATACAGTTGTGACGGGTGAAGCGATCGGTGAGATCATTCGCCCTGTTTGCCTCTCTCTCTCGTCCGCGTGCCACGTGCATATGGCTTTATTACATTTATCGTTTCTGATTGACATTAATGTAATTAATGAGCAGAGTGACATGGCTGATACGATAGCTAATACATTCAGAAAAAAGCGGCGACAGCTAGTCAGGCTTACTGGTAGAGAATTTGCAACCTGTTGGACCACCGTTAGCCCCCTGTCAGGTCAGGTATTTCTCTTTATCTTCAATATGCCGGTATTTCTTTTCTCTATTCCTCTCTCTACGAACGACAGGATACGGACGATCGGGTTTAGTGCGTTTAATTCGCACAATACTAGCACGATTCCCTGTAAATCGCACAGTTTTCTGTGCGTAAATTCGCACGAAGACAAGCGCGCCCGGTCTTTGCTCGATGCATATAATCGCATCAGGTATCTTGTTAAATTAGTCGTTATAATAAAGGAAAAGTTCACGAGAATAAGTGTCATAATTATCGACTCTTGTCTTCTCTCTCCTTTTGATGTTGAGTCGCGGCTATCGTGTTGGATAGATGACAAAAGCCCCTCGACGCCATACGCAGTGGAACGATCGCGCCTACCTCACCTTCCCTTTAAATAATTAATATCGCAGAGTTATCCAGGTTAGTCTTGATACGCGTATCGCTAAATCAATCGACAAATAAAAGCAGCTGAAAGATTTAAGGTTTATGAACTATTCTAGGTTATAGAGCTGTCGGATTAGTGAAAATAGGGTAAAGGTTTTTAAGTAATAGCCTCCTACATAATAGGATTCGTGAAATTAAGGTCTAAAGAGCTAAGATTATATATAGTCACTAGGTTATACGGTTTGTTGGTCAAGGAAATTTTGATTTAAGGGGTTATTACTTCCCATATCACAGAATTCGTGGGTTAATCAAATTGATAGTCGTGCGTTTAGGACTCTAAATTCTCCATGTTACACGATTAATTGGGTAAGGAAGTTGGCGTTTAAGTTTCTGAGTTCGTAAACCACAGAAATTGGGGTATAGCGATCTCTTGGAAATAATAATTTAGTATTATATAAATAGTTCTGTGTAGAAAATTTCTTATAGGACTCAAAAATATCTCATTTTGCTATTTTAGGTTAAGAAATCTGAAAAATTTTAAGTTATAAAGTTATTATATTGATGAAGTATGAATTAGTAACCTAAACAACATGCAAAGTCAAAACATCAGCTTCTTGGAAATTTTATCTCATTCACAGGCTTGTAATGAAAAATCTATAATGCTAAGCTTTAAATAATAATATCTTTGTAAAAAAAAGATTTTCTAAATTCGAAATTTCGTTTTGAAGAGCAAGAATACTTCTTTAAGATACATAATCCGTTTTTGAAGAAATAATTAATTCACGATATAATTAATCTTAATTTTGAGATTGTGATAGCTCTCAATGGATGTAATTTTTTTATTTTAAATCGTTATACATCTTTTAATATCGCGAAAGAATGCATTTTTGAACTTTTAGATTAGAATGACTTATATTAGAATTCAGAGGCCAAATTCGGATTCCACGTAAAAAATTACATCGAGAATCACCTTTGAGTGCTCTGAAATAAGAATTTGCATGCTTGTGAATTATTAACATACTTATTTACAAAGAAAAATACGTAAATAACTCCACTTTAATACAAGCAAACGAGGATGCAACATAAGAGAGATTAGATTAGTTAGATTAGTTCGTTTATTGAGCCAATAAATCCCGTCTGGCAGTTTAGAAATGTACAAATCAAACATAACAAAAATTTATATAATGACAAAAGAAGATGCAAGAATAAATATTAACGCGTTTAACTATTTAAAGAATATAAGTTTAGATAAATGCGTGAATTGTATGTACGGTGAGCAGCGAGTTTACAATGACAATAATGATAAGATGACTCAGAATATGTGTATGAATATAAAAAAAGAATAAAATATATAAAATATAATAAAATAAAATATATAAAAATATAATGAAATAACAGATAAATAACAATAATAACAATAATAAAAGATAAAAAATAATAAAAACGCGATGGCACCTATTTTACAAAACAGGTTGAAAGGAGGAAGGTGTAAAAGGGGAGCGACGTACATTTGACTAAAAGCAGCTAAGTTTAATTAGTTATTTGATGAATCAAAAGTCGAAAGTGGAGTTTTTGTGGGAGATTGGATAATTTTGGGAGAATGCGACAGGATTGACCTCGTTTGATATGCGAGTGTAATCTGGCATTAGGTTTTCGCGAGTCGCTCTCTCAATCCATGCTCTAGCCTCGTAATTTAAAAACAGATCACGTGTCTAATCCTTGAAATCAGAGATCCGATCAGTCGAGAACAGGGTCATGCTCAATGAGTTGAGTATCCTTTGTGCAAGGATCGTAAATGAATGGTACCAGGCCTCAGTTAGAGGAGCTTTGTATTCATATGCCGATGGTGGATGACGATCCGAGCGCCGGATAATGACACTATCAAGCAGGATAGATAAGTTTTTAGCTAGGTAGTGTGGCGATTTTCTAAACTCTACAGAGTAGGCCGGAACGGCGAGGGCTCTTGTTTGGTGTAAGTGATAGCCAGCCTAGGGCTAGTCTATGGTGGGTGATGTGACTGTTTAAGGATAGTGTAGATATATATGGAAACCATCCTATTACGAAGCGTACACAGGCGTTTTGGGTTACTTGTAGCTTAGACGAGCGCTCTCCATCGAGTTGAATGTAGACCACTGACAGGTAGTTGAAATGTGGAAAAATGAGCTGCTCGACAAGTACTTTTCTAAGGGTAGTGGAGAGAGATTTGCTGTGGAAGCGGAGTGAAGCCAGAGAGCCATATGCCCTCCTCGTCACGATTTTAACATGTTTAGTCCAATTTAGCGTGGGAGTCAGTATCACGCCCAGGTTACGAGCGCAGGTCACATAATTCGCGATATCATTCAAGTTTATAGCCCTAACATACTGTTCGCTGTCCAGTATCATCACCTTATTGTTAGTCTTGGTAAGGTTAGGAGAGATGCTGTTTTTTAGAGCCCAGTCCGCTATAACCTGGATATCAAGCTACACCCTCTCCAATGCCTCCGCAAGGCCGCCGGGATGACAGTGAAGGTAGACCTGCGTATCGTCGGCATAAAGCATGTACTTCATGAAGGAGAAGACAGGGGCAGGTCCAAGATATAAATAGCGAAAAGCAATGGTCCCAAAATGCACTCCAGTAGCAGCCCGGAGCCAGTCTGTCACTCTGCCGTCCTTCCCTATAACGGCCTGAAACCTGTCAGTCAGATGGCTAAAAAACCAACTCAAGACAGTGTTAGATCGGCGCAGATCCCTGAGCTTGACCATCAGACGACCATGGGGGATGACGTCAAAAGCCTTAGAAAAGTCCAGTAGGACGAGGATTGTAATTTTACGTTCCTCAATGGTCTTGCGGATGTCACCAAGGACACATAGGAGTGCAGTCTGAGTGCTGTGAAACTTCACGAAATCGGCCTGTCATGGGTCACGCAGTTTGCAGCGGTCTAGATAGGACGATAATTGTGCATGAACGAACCTCTCAAGCACCTTTGATACCTCGGATAACCTTATTACCGGTGTGATGTCCAATAAAAGAGCGGGCGAAGGTACTTTGGCAAGAGGGGTGATGAGAAATCGTTTCCAGGAAGTTGGAAAAACGTCGCACGTCGTAGAGATGCAAAAGTGTTTTGCTGAGTCGAGAGCATTTGAGACGTCATTTCGAAGTCTTTGATACGCAGCGACGTCACTGTCCGAGCGGGAAGAGGATGCCAGTTTATAGGCAGCGTCACGCCTTTTCATGAGAGCGAAAATGCTCGGAGTCACCCAGGGTTTACGCCTAGAAGAAAACTTGATGCACCTGAGAAGAGCTACCGAGTCGAAGGATTTTATAAGTACTTCAGTAAGAGAGGGAATGCAAGTCGGCATCCGTCGGCTGGTCCGAAGAGCGCTTCAATCGTACTGGAGATTTATTAACCAGACACGGAAGAAGACTGGAAGGAATGGATTTGACACCGCTCCTGATAGCTGAGCGCAAAATTAGACACTGTAGGGCTAAAAGAACTATCGGTTGCCTTAACTTGCAGAGCGGAGTTTTTTGGGATGATGGCAGTGGGTCGTTGTTTAGCAAACTGGGGCGCGAAATTGAGGTTGAGCGGTGCGTATCTTCGAGTGCCGATCGGGGTGCCAGACACATGGCACCAGATTGCTGAGCAGACGGAACAAAACGCTGGCCAGGAGGCAAAAGCGAACAGCCATCAATGTCACTCTCCGACATTATGGAGAAAGGGGTGAAACCCTCGTTTTCCCGCATGTGAATGACCATGCCCGAGACGAAAGAGCGCGTGGAACCCAGCTCGCGGCTACGTGCAAGCGCCTTCAAAAATAGATTGTGGATCGGCTAGGGTAACAGCTAGCGGATGAAGACGGAATTACCAAAACCACATTTAAAGATATCCCTCGCCGTCTTCCCAGCGGGCTTCCCAGAGCGCTTCAAAATAATATCACGCGTCACCGTTGAGTCGATGCGCATGACGAAGGCGGACGTAGTAGCGTGCGTCTGACTCCGCAGGGTATTTTCGGTCAGATTTGCACGTGAGCGAGTAGCAGTCCTTTTTCTGGTGGCCGCTATGCGATCCTGAGCGTTTGGGTAGCCAATCGCTTCAAAGAGCATACTGACAGCATCCTCCAATGAATCCTGGAACTCCTGCGGAAGGCCCAGAATAAAGAGCTCGGAATGTTCCTTAAGACCCACTGCGGATTTGATGCTCTTCACCTCGTCGGCGACACGATCGCCTTTGGTCAGGATAGAAGTCTGGCTGGCTCTAATCTCGTTACGAAACTCGGTTTATTCGTTATTTACGAAACGGGAAAACCATGCTGGCAGTTTGTCACCCATGGCGGGAGCCGTATTATCGAGTAAGAACATTTGGTCCGCGCTGGAGGAAGAAACAATGAGAAGGGCAACCGATCGGGCAGTGTTCAAAGAATCATTCCGCGATTCCACCTTCAACGTCTTCGACGGAAAGAGCTCGTAAGATGATGCCTGTTTCTTTCGGTCTGAGGTTTCAACGAAAGAAAAGGTGCCAGCTGAAGCAGAGTCGATTTGAATGGAACGAGGAGATGGTAAAAACGCGCCACCAGTTTGACGAGGGTTAGCCGAGACCCTAGTCTCGAAAGAACAGATACGGCAAATAAAGGTCGCGAGATCAGGTTCTAAGGTTTTATTAGTACCGTGCTGATGGAAAAATCTAGCACAAGCGAGATATTGCTACCCCGGTAACTCAGTGCTTCACTATACTCGGCACTAAAGACAAGACCATTTGATAAAAGTGAGCAGTTTGGAAGTTAAAAACAAATTTATGACAAAGAATAGAAATTTATAGATTGTATCAATTTTTATCCATTTCTCCTTCTTGAGTCTCAAAACTTCACGAGAAAACTGTAATACAAGAGGTAATTTAGAAAGAAGAGATTGATACAGCGATTTGAAATGTTCGAATTTCGCGCAGGATTTGGGTCATTGACCAGTCATAAACAGAAAGTAAAAAAAATCAGAATTTAAAAAGATTTGAAAATTGGCGCCTTAGTGGCACCAACCCTGTTGATTAAAGATCAAAATTGGTTGGAGATTAGGAAGTAAAATGGTGCAATTTACAGAGAACGGAATAGGGATTCACAAGTTAACCTAAAACGACTATACGAGGTCTGTCCGGGAAGTATCGGGCCTACGTTTATATTTTCGCGCCATAGTGTTCGAGCGACCTCTACCGAACGGAATCGTCAACAGTAAAGCCTCACGAATCTATTGGTTACTTACTGACACCTGTCAGACGTATAGTTCATGTCTTTGTTTACAGTGCCTTTTTCGTGTTCGTCGGATTTTTACATTGTCAAAAATGACTGAAAAACAAGATCAACGAATTTGCATCAAATTTTGCTTTCAACTCGGAAAAACGAGTTCGAAAACTATTGAAATAATGAAAAAGGCCGTCGGAAGCGACTGTATGAGCAAAACACGAATAAAAGAGTGGTATAAATGATTCAAGGATGGTCGCACTTCTGTCGATAGTGATTCTCGTTCCGGCCGACCTTCGACGACAAAAACCGCAGATAATATTGAGCGGGTGCGACTTGCAAATCGAACAAGATCGTCGTATGACTGTGCGAGAACTAGAAGAAGACCTTGGGATATCAAAAACTATCATTTCAGAAATTTTAACCGAAAATTTAGAGAGAGAGAGACAGCGAGAGAGAGAGAGAGATCACGGAGAGTGACGGAGTTTTAGGTCTTGGGTGTTAGCTAATCTAAATGTATCCACGAAGAGACTGTGACAGAAAATCGTTATTGATGTTTGCAACAGTAGCTACATCTCTCACCATTTACATTTTCTCATCACTCATCATGCAGCGGTGATCTCGTTATATGCAATGACTTTTGCAACAGGTCTGTTATTTGCTTCAGAGCAATAGTATACTTACTAGGGAATGCGGGTTATGATGGGTGATGAGATTTGCTTTCTATTGCTTAGGATACTAGGAACTACTACTGAACGTGTAGTAGTCTGACTCTAGCGCTTCTTGTACGTTTTACGTGAAGCTAGTTCACGATCATTCTTTTTCGCTGCTCTTACTTGTTGCTCCTCTCATACATCTCGCTTGGTGGCTGCCAAGTATGCTAGAATTCTCACAGTACCTGAACACAAAGAAACCAAGTGTAAACAGATGTACTTTGAAGTGTCAGCTTGCTGCTTTGCTTTTATAGCTAAAACTATTTCATGGTGTCGTGATATGTTTACATATTCTTTTAATTCCAAAAATGATAGTTAATTAGAGTGAAAAAATGAGATACTATTACAGTTAGTATGCTCTTAGTACTAATGTCTTGTACCTGATATATTTTCTAATAGAAAAAATATTTGTGAGACTATTTTCACTAAAGTATAAAGTTTTAAGATTACTGATATTTAATTGTGAACCAATCCTTTTCTATAAAGTTTTAATTTGATAAAGATAATAAACAAAATTATATATTCAGTATAAAACTCACTTCAATAGCATAAGAAATAAAAAATATATAAGCGGAAAGCACGTCACGTCGATATATTATATGAATATATTCATAAAATATATGTTATTCTTAAATTGTTTCAGATTTGCATTAATCAAACCTGTACTAACCAGTTCCCTCACATAGATTTAGATAAATGCCCTAGTAATCACGATAACCATCAGTGTTCAGGACATGGTGTAAGTATGCATACTAATGTTCAGTAAATACAATTTTAATTATACTGCAATAAATAAAATTTACTTATTATTCTATAAGTATACTACTTAATAAGAAATGGTACTAACTAGATTGAAATTATGTCATTGTAACAAATTTTATTGCATTACCTTTTTTGTGCACGTATCGCGACATTTTTTCTTTCGGGCTTTTTATTAAAGTTTACATTAATTAAACATTTTGCACATTATTAATCAGTGTAAACATATTATTTAAGTAGGAGAGAAGAAAGGCCGGTGGAAGAGTGTGGACGTGTCTTGGCTGTGAGTGCGAGTTTTGGTGAAAAAGTTAAAGAGGAAAAGTGTTTGAGGAGAGAAATAGAGGTGAAAAGAGCGTGGAGGCGGAAGAGGAGTGGAGTAAAGAGAGAGAGGCTTGGAAAAGAGTAGGAAAAAGCACAGAGAGAGGAATAAGGAAAAAAGAAAAGTTGAGGATAAGAGAGAAAATCAGAAAGCGGGAAAGGCAGATAGAGAGGAGTGGCGGTAAAGGCGGAGACAGAAATGGTAAGACAGGGGATAAAGGTGGGATCACGAGAAGAATTAGAGAGTCGAATTAAGGCGTACGGGATAGTGATGGAAAGATTTGTGACAACAGAAAAATTAAGAGATAAAGGTGGAAGGATGGATAAGAAAAGCCCAGAGGAGGAAAAGAAGAAAAGAGTAAAGGTGGTGAGGGGGAGAGAGAGAGCGGAGAGGGGCTGAGGGAGAATAATAGAGGAGAAATGAGAGAGGCAAAGAGATGAAAGAGTGAAAGCGAGGCGAGCGAGATGGAAGGGGAGGGGGGAGAAGGATTGGACAACATGATAAGAGAAGTGGGAAAAAGTAGTGGTGCACAAAATATAATGGAAAAGATACGGGCAGATATAAGGGATCTAAGAGAGGCATGGGAGGATGAAAGGAAAGAATGGACAAAAATGTTTAAAGAAATAATGGGAAAAATGGAAAGAATGGAGGCAGAGGGGAAAAGAAGAGAAGAAAGATAGGAGAAAGAAATAGGAAAAGTTAGGAGAGAACAAGAGAGAGAGAGAGAGAGAGAGAGAGAGAGAGAGAGAGAGAAGAAAGAAAGAAAGAGACGAAAAAAGAAAGGGAAAAAGCAGAAAGTAGAGAAAAGAAACTGCAGGAAAAATGGGGAGAGAGGATGAACCAGTTGGAAGAGGAGTGCGTGAAATTAAAAGAAAGTATAGAAGGAGGAAACAAGAAGCAAAGAGGAACAGAAGTACGCAATAAGGAAGAATTAGAGTATATGAGAGAAAAAATGGATAGAGAAAGTAGGATAAACAATATAATAGTGACAGACTTAGAGGGAGAGCTAAGATCGGAAAAGAAGGGAGAGGCACAGGACTGGTTAAGGGAGGAACTAGAAATGAAAGGAGAGATAGTGAATCTGAGAAGAATAGGAGGAACAGCGGAGAGAGATGATCGGAGAGAAAGAAGAAAAAACATGTGGCAAATTATATGCGCGTCATGGGAACAAAAAGAAGGAATTATGAAGAAGAAAAAGAAGCTGGGACAGAAAAAGATATACATAGATCAGGACTGGACGTGGAAGCAGAGAAGGATAAGAGAGGAGGTAAGAAGGAAAGCAAAAGAAATAAGAAGTAAAGGTAAAGAGGTAAAGATGTGGCATAACGGGGTGAAATCAGAGGAAGAAGAATGGTGGTGGAGCGAGAGAGAGGGAAAAATGGTAGGAAAGGGGGTGGAAGGGTTTCGAAAACAATAGGAATAAAAGAGAGAGAGAGGAGAGAAGGGAGAGAGAGGGGAGAAAGGCAGTAAAAATACTATTCTGGAACGTGGGGGGGGGGGGGGGGGGGTAGGAGCATGGAGGAAGACGACTGGGAATATGTTAGGGAATTCGACATAATAGGGCTAACAGAAACCTGGGTGAAGAGGTAGGGGCAAGAACTGGTGTGGAGAAACAACTGAAAGGGTATAGCATCGAGTGAAGGGACTCAAGAAGGGAAGGAAGAAGGAGGAGAGAAATAGGGGGAGGAATAATGGCGGTAAGAGAGAGGAAAGGGATGAATAAGGTTGAATGGAAGAAAGAAAGGACAAGTGAGGTAATAGTAGGAGAAATAAAGATCGGAGGGAGGGAATACATGATAGTATCGGTGTCTATGCAACATGAGAAGAAGGAAAAATATGAATACCTAAGTGAAGAGATAGAGGAGAACAGAGGAAAAACAATAATTATAGGAGGAGACTTCAACGCAAGAACAGGAAATGAAGGGAGAGAATGGGAGACAGAAGAAAGCTTAGAAATAAAGGCCAAGGATAAAGTGTTAAACGCAGAGGGAGAAGAAATAATAAAATGGCTAGGAGAAAGGGGCTTAGTGGTAACGAATGGGAGAAAAGAAGGAGATGAAGAGGGAGAAAAAACATATATAGGAGCGAGAGGAATGTCAACGATAGACTATGTAGTAGGTAACGAGGAAGGTGATGAGGCGATAAAAAAGGTTCAAATAAAGGAGAGGGTAAAGTCGGACCACTTACCAATAGAGATGGAATTGGGAGACAAAACAGCGGAAGAAAGAAAAGAAGAGGAAGAAAGAATGATAGACGACTGGAGCGTAGAAGGTATAACGGAGTATCAGAGATGGATAGACGCAATAGAGGGAACAGAAAAATGGAAAGAGATAAAAAATAGATTGAAGAACGCAGTTTTAAAAAAGAAGATAAAAAAAAAGGATCGAAAAAAAGCTGGTGGAGTAAAGATTGCAGGATAAAAAGGGCTAGGGTGATGACAGAGTTAAATAAGGTAAGAAAAGGGGAAGGAGACAGAGGCAAATATCTAGAAGCAAAGAGAGAATACAGAGAGGAAATAAGAAAAGCAAAAGAAGATGAGGGGAAAAGAGTGGCAGAAGAAATAAGAAAAGATAAGACGAGAAGAAAATTCTGGGATAAAGTAAATGGCAATAGGAAGAAAAGAATTGGATTAGATGAAAATATAGGAAATGAAGAATGGTTAAAGCATTTCAAGGAACAACTGGGAGAGAAAGAAAAGGAAGATAGCAAAGGGGAAGAAACCGAAGACAGCGAAGGAGAGAAAGGTGAAGAAATCAAAGAAAGAGAAGTAAAAGAGGTAATAAGAAAAATGAAAAAGAAAAAGGCGACAGGAGAAGATGGTATAGCAAATGAAGCGTGGATGGAAGGCATGGAAGGCCTGATAAAAGATATGACAAAATGCTTAAACGGAATATGGAACGGAGAAGGATATCCGGAAGAATGGAGGAAGGGAATAATAGTACCAAGATATAAGAAAGGGAGGAAAGAGGAAGTCGAAAACTATAGAGGAATAACGCTGATGGACACGGGATATAAAATATATGCGGAAATACTGAGGAAAAAGCTGGAAAGAGAACTAGAAGCTAATGAAACGCTAAGCGATAAGCAGATGGGATTTAGGAAGAAAAGAGGAACAATGGACGTAATATATATATTATAAACAATAATAGGGAAGGAAATAAGGGAAAAAGGAGGAAAACTGTTTGTATTCTTTGCCGACATGAAGGCCGCTTTTGACAAGATAAAGAGGAAGAAAATATGGGAAACAATGAAAGAGAAAGGGATAAATAGAAAAATTAGGAAAAGAATAGAAGAAATATACAAGAAAACAGGGAGTAAGGTAAAAGTGGGAGAAGAAATAATTGGGGAGTTTGAGACTTACAAAAGCGTAAGGCAAGGGTGCCCTTTGAGCACCACGCTATTTAATCTTGCCTTCGCCGACCTGGAAGTGAAGATCAAGCAGGTGCAGGAAGGAGGGGTAGTGATAGGAAGGAAGAAAATATAGATATTAGGATATGCAGATGATATAGTGATGATGGCAGAGAGTGAAAGTGGAATGAAAGCAATGCTGAAAAAATTAAAAAGATCCCTGGAAGAAAGGGAATTAGAGTTAAATGTAGGAAAATCAAAGATAATGAAATACAAGAGAGGAGGAGGAAGGAGGAACGAAGAATAATTCGAATGGGAAGGTGAGAAGATAGATATGGTTAAAGAGTACAACTACTTGGGATATGTGATAAGCAGAAATAACGGAAATGAAAGCAGATAAAGAAGGTAGAAGGGAAAATAAATATGGGACTCGGAAGACTATGGGGGCTAGGAGAAAGGCTATTTAGAGAAAACTGGGAGCTAAGGATGAACCTGTTCGATGCTCTGGTGAAAGCGTGATTATGTATGGAGTAAAAATCTGGGGATGGAAGAGATATGAGGAAATAGAGAGACTACAACTAAAATACATAAAGTGGGTATTAGGATTAGATAGAAACACGCCAAGTTACCTAATACGATGGGAAATAGGAAGACAAGAAATGAATGAAACAGCATTAGAAAGAGCAATGAGGTATGAAAACAAAATAAAACAAGAAAGAGATGGCTCAATAAAAAAAGAAGCACGGAGAGAACTAAAGAAAAGGGAAAGAAATGAAAAAGATAAAAAGGGTAAGAAGGAGGAGAGAGAGGAAAGGCTAGAAAATAGTAAAATATACAGAGAGAGGGAAGAGAGAGATGAAATGAGAGAAGAGTTTTGGAAAGAAATAAGAGATGAGCTAAAGAAAAAAGAAGAAAAAGAACTAGAAGAAAAACTAGAAAAATCAAGATACATAAACGAGTGCAAAGAACTGAAAGAAGAAATGTAAAGGTTTAGGTTAAAAGAAATTCAATGACAGGGAAGAATAAAAGGCCTACAAATAAGGGAAAGGTTTAGGTTAGGTAATAATACGAGAGGAAGCACGTATTGAAAAAAAGAAGAAAATAAGAGATGCAGAATGTGTATGAAAGAGGAAGAAAATTGGAAACACATAGTAGAAAAATGTGAAAAAAGCAGAAAGGAAGGGGAAGAATGGGAAAAAATAATAATAGGAAGCAAAGAAAAGATAGCGTGGATGATGGAGATAAAATGGAAAAGAAGAAGAAACGAAGAGAAGAAAGAAAAAGAAAAACAAAAGGACGAAACTGCAAGACCATAAGGAGAGACGGAAACAGAAGACAGAGAAGCAAGACTCGCAGACACATCTACACATACACACACATAAACACACATACGAGGTGTGATCAAAAAGTAAGGTGAATTTTTATTTTTTTCAAAAAATATTTATTTATTCATCAATTTTTATTTTATCTCCTTCAAAGTAATCCCCCTCGGATATAATGCACTTGTGCCAACGCTTTTTCCAATCCTCAAAGCATTTCAAAAAATCATTTTTTGTGATCTTGTTTAGTTCATCCTTCGATGCCGTCTTTATCTCCTCAATCGAGGCAAAACGCCGTCCTTTCATGGGCCTCTTCAGTTTTGGGAACAAAAAGAAGTCACAGGGGGCCACATCTGGGGAATACGGTGCCTGTGGGATCGTTACTGTGTTGGTTTTAGCCAAAAATTCGCGCACAAGCAACGATGTGTGAGCAGGGGCGTTATCATGGTGCAAAAGCCAATTTTTATTTTTCCACAAATTCGGACGTTTCTGGCGGATTGCTTCGCGCAAATTGCGCATAACTTGCAGATAATATTCCTTATTTACTGTTCTACCCTGTGGCAAGAACTCATGATGCACCACGCCCCTGCAGTCAAAGAGAACTGTAAGCAAAACCTTTACATTTGATCGAACTTGGCGTGCTTTTTTTGGTCTTGGTGATCCAGAATGCCTCCACTGGGACGATTGAGTCTTAGTCTCGACATCATAACCGTATACCCATGTTTCGTCACCTGTTATAACCCTGTTGAGTAAATCTGGATCATCGTTGACGTCATTCAGTAGCTCTTGGGCGATGCTCATGCGACGTTTCTTTTGGTCGAAATTGAGCAATTTCGGAACAAACTTCGCTGACACACGTCTCATGTCTAAAACACTCGTCAAAATTGATTGGCACGAACCAAATGAGATGCCAATATCATCAGCAATTTCTCTAATGGTAATTCGACGATTTCCCAACACTATTTTCTTCACTTCTTCAACATTCTCATCAGTTGTTGATGTGCTGGGGCGTCCAGAACGAGGTTCGTCGTCGGTGTCTTCTCGGCCTTCTTGAAAGAGTTTATACCACTTGTAAACATTTTTTTGGCTTAAAGTAGACTCACCGTATGCCACTTTCAGCATTTCAAGTGTTTTGGAACATTTGATTCCATTTTTCACACAAAATTTAATGCAAACTCTTTGATCCATGTTTTTAGACAGCAGCAAATCGTGGAGCACGCAAAACACTTCTAACCTTGATGCCTCTCACAAACAAACCAAACATACTACAAAGCTGAAATTTGGAACGTATGTTCTAGACGAGTGTACCGACATAACCAAATAAAAAAGTCGAAGATCGAACGGACGTAGCCCGCTAAATTTCAAAATTCACCTTACTTTTTGATCACACCTCGTACACACAAAACAGGCACACACACGCAAACATAAACATGCACACACACACAAAACATAAGTATTAGCAACTACACAAGCGAGAGGAAGTAGGTATTGAAGGATGGAGCAAAATAGAAAAGAAGAAGAACCGAAGAAGAGAAAGAAAAAGGTAAATTAGAAGACAAATTATAAGATACTAAGGAAAAATAAGTGAGGTTGAGGAAAGGAAAGGCAGAGGGAGCAATAGGAATTAAGAAAAAGGTATCAAAGCCCTAATAAAGAGAAAGATAGATGAAATGATTAGCAAGAATGAGAGCAAAAGCAAAGGAAAGGCAAAGGTGAAAAGGCAAAAGAAAGTAACAAAGGAAAAAGTTGAAAAGAAAATATGCAAGAAAGAGAAAAACAGAAGAGCGGAAAAGATAGATCTTGGAGAGAGAGAGAGAGAGAGAGAGAGAGAGAGAGAGAGAGAGAGAGAGAGAGAGAGAGAGAGAGAGAGGAAGCCAAGATTAATCAACAGAAAAATGGGAAGAAGAGCGGAACAGACAGACAGAAGACGAGAACGCAAGAGTTGCAGACAGACCTACATACGTACACATATACACAAAACATACACACACACACACACACACATAAAACACATACATTATCAATTACACAAACTGGATACGAGACACAATTGTAATAAAAGAAATGAAAACCAAATGTAACATATAAGTTGTAAATAAATAAACTAACTAAACTATAAGTTGACATCAAATTTAAGTAATACATATAAGCGGAATATAGATGAAAAAATATATTATGTATATGAAATATCCTATAACAAAGATATATTCGTGAAGGTACTCATGTATAAACGAACGATTGTGATGGAAAATAGTGAACATGGACATCAATAGAAATCGACCGTAAAATTCAGAAACGTGCTTAACACGTGTGTGCGTGAAGTGGTTGAGGTGGTTGAGGCAGAGCTGCACGCAATTAAGGAGAACAATATAGCTGTGATCCACAGTTTTAATGAGCCTGATACGCGCTATTTTTTTTGTCTTTTATTTTGTCTTTTTCCTGTTGGAGAAATCCTATTCCTTGGAGAAAGGCGAATCGTGGGTGTTGGTGCAATTTGTAAGGAAAAGAAAGTATGATGATCGCCGACTTTATGCGTGTCCTACGAGAATTTGATACCCATCTGCGCGAATATCATAGTATTTTCCTTTTGGGCTATCGCTCTTGACTTTTTTTTAATATTAATACTTAATAAAGTAAAAATTAATTGAAAGTTTAATTTATTTATTTATTTATTTCTAGAGTAACTCATATAAATTATAAAGACGTTATATATGTACGTATAAATTGATATACGTATATCTTGTAGCGCGGAGAGTAAACAATCTGCCGAGATGCCGTTGGGTAAGGCGTCGAGCACAATAATGCCCGAAATTATGAAGTATAGGGCTGTGCGGACTCTTAAGCAACAGATCAATCGGACACAGCCTGCGGAATTGCTGGGTCTTTTGAAAAGGTAACGGATGAATGTAACAGGTCGCTTCATGATTTCGCACATTATCGCGCATCATGCGCTCCTGAAGCTTACCAAAGCCACATCGAGCGTCGATACTTGGTTCGAACGACTAAGACATTGATGTGGCAGCGGCAAAGGGGAAGGCACGTGGAAGAGAGATAGGTAAACAGGACGAGCGATCTCAGTGATCGCCTCACCCATTATACCTCCTTCCAAGTCCAACGATACCCTCAAGATCTCTCCCCCGAGGATCATTGACGAATGTCCTGGATATTCATAGGGATAAAGGAGAAAAAGGAAGGGTAACATCCACCCATGTAAATACATATTCATACATTACCGGAGCTTTCAAAACCTACACACTACTCCTACTCACCAGCCTACTAATCTACGTCCAGGGCATCAGGAGTGCAACTTTGCAGCGCGAAGCGCCGTAGCCGCACTATCCTCATGTATTTTGCCAGGGTCGGTGCAAGATCTGCCTGCGATATAAGTTCAAATAATGCTACACTTGCGGCCGCTCCAGTAGACTCGAGACTCGAGAGCGCTCCAGATAGAGGTTGTCCACCAATTATCTGGGTGTTATCGTTGGACTTGGGAAAAGGTGTGACGGATGAGACGATCGTTGAGATCGTTTGCCCTGTACGTTTCTCTCTCTCTTCCGCATGCCTTCCCCTTCGTCACTGCCATATCGATGTCTTGGTCGTTCAAAACAAGTATCGACGCTCGATGTGGCTTTGTTTCAAGTCTGATTTTTGATCGGCGTCGGTGGTCGGAGCGGCTGAGGGCTACAGGCGAGAAGAGGAGAAAGATAGCGAATGAAATGTGTCATCGGCGTGATCCGCACATGTGTACGTAGCCGGCGGTGCTCGGCCGATTTTGAGTATTGAAGGAAGGCGCAATAATATGCCACAAAAAGGGATAGAGCGCGGGCAGTACTGGCTAGACTAGCGTTACGACATAAGCTAAGAGATAATGAGAAAATCTAATTATGAGTAGTGTCGAGACAACAAAGAAGACGCGGACGGACATCTGCCTTCTCTTGTGGCAGCGTGGAAGCGGCGAAGAAGTACACAGCGAACAACAGCCCCATCGCTACTAGGAATTAAGAACAGCAATGAAAAGGATAGGCAACGAAAGCTACAAAGGCGTCATCGAGCAGCAGATCAACAGCAGCAGCTCACCAGATTTTCAGCGACACCCCTGCCTCAGGATAGGTATCCTTTGTATTTTTGGTGGGCCCTTCGTTTCTTTTTCTCGGCGGAAAACCATCGGGACACGGAGGAGTAGATGCGAGTGCGTTTGGATCGTACCGCGACTACTAGGACTATTTAACGAATAAGTGTGAGGTCATGCTTTGTCTCCGATGCGTTCATTCGCACGGAGACGAGCTCGCACGGCTTTTTCCTCCGATACGTAAAGCCGCATTGTAAATAAGAAGCATTGTAAATAAGAAGCAAGTGTGAATAAAGAACGCTAAAAATATATAATTCTCGATAATTCCTGTTCTCTCTCCTTGTCTAATAACTGCAGTAATCGAGATTTTTGGGCAACGAGAGCCCATCAGCGCTTTCCGCGGCAAAGCGAACGCGCCTTCCGAACCTTCTTCTTTTAAAAATAATTAGTAATGCGACGTTATATGGTCTGATTCTTGATGCACCGCAAGGTCGTTCAGGAAATAAACTGTTAATATTATGTGTCACAATTTTTCGCTAAATGTAGCGTATATATTTTTGAAATGACTATATTATTTTTATGTCTGTTAGTACTCAATGTAAATATGTCTAGTTTCGTAGTTGTTTTCTCACGTGAGTTGTTAATAGGTGAACAATTAATATTTTCCGGTATATGATCTTAGTTTATTTAGTTTTTTATTTAGATTATTTAATTTTGCTACACCCGATAGAGTTAATTAGCAAGTTGACATTATAGTGTATGTCGAATCACAGCTGAATAATATTGACATTAGTCTACATTTCCCTAGTTTTAAGACTCTACGAAAAGATCAACTACAACAATAAGGAGGGGGAATCATTGCCTTCATCAAGAACAACATAGCATATAAAGATATCGACAACGCGCTTTCTCTAAGTCAAATTTTTAAATATCTAGTCTTTAAGATTACGAATGTCACTCCTAATCTCGTATTTCATATGTACTACAGAGCTCGTGGAAATAATCATTCCCAAAACAAATGAAACACTGTTTTTGATACTATTACTAAAATGAAAATTTGCTAATTACCGGTGAATTTAATGCCCATTAGACGTCGTGGAAATCTGCAGACTCCGATGCTAATGGTCAATGACTTCGTTTGGCTTATGTAAATTCGGATACATTCTTACACAATTACGACTCTCACACTTGCTTTTGCCGTAATTCAAACTATTTTTTTAATCTTGACCTTATATAAATTTGAATAACTTTGCTCATAAAGTAAATGTATTAGTCAATAATAAATCTAAGGCTCTGATCATTTTACCAATGGAATTAAAACAAATACGCCTGTAAGGAGAATCTTTAATAACAAAATCCACCGAAATCCAGTACTCGCCGGGATTTAGACTGCAACAGAATTAAAAGACTCAGAAGAACAGCATTCAAAAAATGGTATTCCTCCAAAAAACAACATGATTTTATTGAATACAAGAAAGCCGTTGCACTGGCCCGTAAGATTTTTTAAGCTAAAAAAGAGCTGATTTTCATAATTTTGCTGAAACGCTCAACTTTAACATAAATCAGAAATGCGTTTAGGATAAATCTAAGTTACTTAAGAATAAATAGGTTAAAACCACTCCAAACAGTTCATCTAATAACTACAAGAACACTGATCTTATTCCCGATTACCTAGATCATATCAGTCCAAGCTGGTGTCTTAACAATCCGGACGTTCTGCCTAACTGTCCAATCCTCTTCTTGAATATGTGTTCAATTTTGCAGAATTTAATATTTAATTTAATTTTTCTGCTCTCAGCAGTAAAAGTACTCGCTCGTCAGACATTAGACCAATCGCTCTTAGTTCATGCTTATGCAAAGTATTCAAAACTATGCTCAAAAACAAGTTGCAATGATGGGTTGAAACCAATAGCATTCTTCTTAATTTACAGACTGGATTTAGAAAAGAACAATTCATCATTGATAACTTGATTATCCTAACTTTGGAGTTTAAGGAAGTTTTTTCTGAGGGTAAAGACATAATTTCTGCATTTCTAGATATTCAAGACGCATTTGATAAGCTCAACGTTGAAATCCTTTTGGATAAACTTGCGACTGCCGCCTGCCCCTTTATATTCATCAAATTCATTCAACACTTGACTTGGGACAGAATAATTCACTCTGAAAGATTGGGCGAAAATATTGGAACTGTCAGTAAGGACGTCTCTCAAGGTGGGTGGGTCCCCCGTTGCAGAGATCCGGGCTTTTTTAATTTTAAGATCTCGACCATATTCTGTGTCAATGTACTTAGTTCGATAAACAAAGAAGTAAATTTATTAACAAACTTAAGATCTCAAGAATGTTCCTTCCTCTAGCACAGTCTTACTAAATAATATTGATGCTCAAATTGCTCGTCATTTATATACGTTCTTCAATGATTGTAGGATTGTAGTCTTGTGTTATAATGCCAAAATCAGCCATAATATTCTTATTTGATGTAAAATTATATGTACTATATCTCTGTCTTCCATCTGACTCGCTATACACAATGTATCAATATATTCTTTCCTTTTTCTGCAAAATAATCCTTTATAGGATTAAACTTGCTTAAATAAATAAATAAAAATAATAACCGATGAGAGGGATATCAACTTAACAACATCTTGTAAATTTATAGAAAAAAAGAAATCTAAAGATTATAAACTTTTTATTGTAATGAATAGAGATTGGTTAATGAAAGTACGTGCGTAAGTACGATAAGGTCGCGATAAGAAATACGAGAATGAAAGCGAAAGTTATTAAATGAAAATCGCTAGTTGGAGGCATATACGTATAGCAATATACAACTTTGCATAGTCGCTTTATTGTTAAGATTAAGTTTACAAAATTTCTCTTTTTTGGCTTTATTGATTAGCCTACATGTCCTTACGTACGACTAAGTTTCTCGCCAAACGTCAATATTTGTATTATAGAGACGCAATAAAAACGTAGATTACTTCATAGTATTAACCTATTAAAGCCCATGCAAAATATGGATAAGATAGCAACAAAGTAACTAGACTAACATTTGCATAATCAAAAAATAAAATATAGTTGTTTTTTCTTTAGCCATTTGCAATAACTGAAAAATTCCTAATTTCGTAAAACTCAATGCAGCAATCGATTCTACGAGAAAAATCATGACAAAAACTTACGTAACATTTTTTTGTCAGAGTCCAATTTGTTAGTGTATAATGCAAATAAACAATCGCATCACAGGAATAAAAAAGATACAATTCAAACGTGATCTCTAACGCGGAAAGATTCGGCAAATAAAAAATATTTATCCACTTTTATTATACAATCAAGAAATCGATTCATAAGTCTATATTTCATACAGAACAATAAGTACTTGGAAACGTGGGATGTTTATCCTCATTTCACACTGCAAATCGGACTCTGACAAAAAAATGTTACAAAAGTTTTTGTCATGATTTTTCCAAAAGAACCGATTGTTGCATTCAGTTTTCCAAAATTAAGAATTTTTTAGTAATTTGTTTGAATAATTTTTTATAAACATGTGACTGAGTACGCTACAGTGAGTACGCTGGCCCTGTGCGCAGCACTCTCCTCGCATGAGCGTAGCGATCGAGCATGTACCATACAACGGCTACATGCTTGTGTCGTTACAGGACCGGGAGAGAGGAGCGCGATGGTCGGCGAGGTGTCGCCGTGAGTGCGAGCGAGAGTGAAAAGAGCGAGAGAAGGAGAGCTATATTGGCCGATATTTGGCTGCGGAAGAAGTGGGAACGTGGCGGCGCGTGGCGGATAAAAATAGGAGTGAAGAAAGGCCAGTGAGACGTGAGCTCTTAAGCAATTAGGGCCGTCTTGAGCATAAAGAGGATCGAACTACTACTCCTACGAGCTAGCGAATATAATAAGTGCCGCGCTATTACGACCGCCAGCAAAAGGGAATTGTCTGCAGTTAAACCTAGAGCTGCGATTATTCCGCGTCACAGAGGCAAAGGCCGTGCTGCGGTCCTTCCTGCAGCAGTGACCATCATCACCAGGGCGCCGTTCCCAGCCGGACTACGTTTCCGCCGGCGTCGTCTATCCACCGACGGATCGTCGGTGCCTGGTGGGTCAAACCCTAATTGTATCTCTCTCGTGCCAGCTCTCGCTTGGTTTCAGATTCGCGGATTCTAAGTGAACATTATCGCACACGCTGAACGATTTCGCTCGCGTGATCCCGCGAACTTTGGTCGCGGAAAGGTCTGAGCGCGCGCGCTCACCACGGCGAAGTGAATTTTGTAGCGTGTGTGTATATGAAAGGCGTCAATAAATGGGATCGCCAAATGTATTACTTTATCTTCGATAACACAGGCCGACAAAAAATTTTACCAAGAACCCGAGTATAGTTTTCCGAAGGTTTTTTTCGCGCTGAATCCGAATCCGAGGTCAGAATTACTCTAGTGGCTCCGGTTTTCGAGATATCGATCACGCATACCTGTAATTAGAAAATGAGTTTTTTTATCAAAAAGCAGTTAATTAAACTTGCTCTACCCAGGGTTATGTGGGTGAGCCTGTTTAGGGGTTGGCAGGGGTGGTTTCTACCCGTAAGAGAGCATTTTGTAAATAGAAGCACGATGTTCACAATATTTTTTAGTGTTTTGTCATATTTCCAAGTTTGGTTTAAATTGGTGAGTGGCTCTTTAATATGGTTACTTGTTAGATAGCATGGGTTGAATGATGTGGTGCTTTTTAAATTCATAAAATTTGAAATTTTCAAATTTGTGTAACTTCGTGAAAAAAAAGATATCCGAGCATACTCAACGGCATTTGAAAGAAGAAAACTCATACTTTAATTTGATGTATACAGTTTTTTGAACAAAAATTTCTTTTCTTTGCTACATAACCTCAAATATAGGCAAAAATCGCGTTTTTTGCACTTTAAGGTTAGGATATCTCGAAAACCGGAGCCACCAGAGTAATTCTGACCTTGGATTCGGATTCAGCGCGCAAAAAACCTTCGGAATACTATACTCGGGTTCTTGGTAAAATATTTTTGTCAAATTCTGTCGGCCTGTGTAATTTATTCATTTGATCCTTTCCCAAAAAGAGCGAACGTGAAAGTCAGCGCTGGCTTTCTTTACTGGGATTGAACCAGTAAAAGAAATTTAGCAAAGTTTAGCCCAGGCACACGGTGGCTATCCCCTCTCGCAATCAATTACAAAAAATAGAAGAAAAAACATGAATATTTTATATTTTAATTATGCAAAAGTTGGCGTAGTTACTTTGTTGCTACCTTATCCAGATTTTTCATGGGCCTTAATAGGTTAAGTAACGCTCAATATTTAATCTGTTGTTGACTTTTACCTGATTCCCACTCGCAGTAATAGTAGGCATTTAATTTGATTTGTCTTTAGTTGATTTTGCGAATTTGCGCCCGTTTTCATCCGCGCGAAATTCACTCGCTGCAGTACTCGGTTACCACGTATAACAATTTATTTAAGCCACTGTTACAATATATACATAAAATTTTGTTTTTAAAATAAATAAAAAATATTTTAAACGGAGAATCACGGCTCTTCCGGTATTCTCCGTTGGGCTCTTGTCGATATCCTTATGCCGAGCCACGCTGAGAGTGTGTATATGTATCCATACTCCCATACTTATTCTTCCTGTTTGAGAAATGGCGTAAGGTGGTTGGTGAAACCGTGAGGGGAAATGAAGCGAAGCAGAACGACCTAGTAACAAAGAGCGAAGAAGAAAGAGGGAGAGATTGAGAGAGAGAGATTGATTAATTGATTGATTGAAAAATATTTATTCGCCATATCCAAAAAACAATAGTAATGTGATGTTAATATCATTTATTATTTATTATTTTGTTCGTAATCTTGTGGACTGTCGTGTTAATGAGTAAGAATTTTAACTTAGAAAATACGAGTATATATGAGTATTGAATTTGAAGTAAAATTATAAATGAAATATCTATAATTGTTTGAATGGGGCTTAAGAAAAGATAGACTTTACTCTAGTTTCTTATGGTGCGAAGTGTCCCATAAGCAGAGCTTAAGTCTCTCTTAAAAAAAAAGATGTAATTCAGCCCAAGTTTCTCATAGCGCGAAATGTTCTATGAGTCGAATGTACATCACAATAGTAAAGGAAAGAATTGCTTAGTTAATCACATGAGAGAAATAACTTAGGTATAAGCCAAGTTTATTCATTCTCGAACGCTAACTTTGCAAGGCTAGGAGAGAATGCTAGCCTGTTCCCAAATCATGCGTATTTTTACACAGATTTTCCCGCCTATTTTCGCAGGATAGCCCTCTTCGAGCTGTCTAGGCTAGTATGCAAAATTATTTTCTCTTTTTTACAATAGAATAGACAGCACTAACGAAATTCTAAAGCATGTAAAATTTACAGAAGTAAATATGGATTATTTAAGTATAATTTACATTTATCACAAAAAGTAAAGTCAAAAGTTATTAACTAATGCAGTTTGTTAATGCAATAGCGCAATATTTACAATAAAATAATGATAAAATTTTACATATAGCAATAATTTATCGTTAGTAGAAGTGATTCCAAAAAAGAACTACTTAAATTAGTTAATAACATTTGAATTATAATTAATTTTCGTATTTCTGCAAAATCTTATAGTGCAAATATATAATATAATTACGATTAATAAATTATAACAATGTTGTTATTATGTACAAAATTAACGCTTTCGATTCATATACAAGTAATTGTTTATTTATTGATAACAATAATAACTAAGCTGTTATCAATGAAACGAATTTTTACTCATGTTTCTGAGATAGTCATCTTGAGTTCAGAGTATCCGCTTTATTATAATAATTAAAATTTACAACGTAATAGACAAATTAAATTTGCACATTAAAATTCGATATGATTTAGTAGTTAAAAGTAATGAAAAATATTATAATCTTTTTCTATACCCTAAAATCTATATAAAAAATACTTTGTTTCATTGAAATTACTCTGAATTAACGCAGTTTAATTGAACAATAAAAGTTATTATATCTATATCTAAAAGTAGAGTCACGACACGCTCCTTATATGGTCATGAAATTTAACTCATGAAAAATGGCCTACTTTATTCAAATCATCTTTCTTTCACGATACAGGGGTCGCTAAATTCAAATGTGGTGTCCGTTTTATGAAATAAAAGGTTCAAGGTTAAAGTCATGTTAAGGCTGAACGTATTTATTTTGCCCAAAATGAAACGGTTTAAATGGACATTAAACTTCATTTTTTTTTGTAGGCATATGTAATTAATGACAATTTATCTAGATTTCAACGATAACTTGAAAAGTTTGGAGGTGTTGACGGATGTAACGGTCGTTCATCTAGAAAAGACCAATCAAGGTAATTTGATTATTTTAGAAGTATACTTATTCATAAAAAAATGACAAGATTCATAACGTAACCTCGTTGGTGCCAACTGTTTTTAATTATTATTTTAATTAAAATCATTATACAACTTTGTACGATTAATTGACCTTTTATCGATTTATTAAAGCTTTTGAATGTATCTAATAGAAAATTTTAGTTTTTATTCAAGTTTTTACTGATACTATGATTTTTTTAAAACATTTTGATAGCGATAATTTTGTTCATTGAGCTGCTGCACTTTGGTGAAGTGATAATGATAAAATCGGTTGTCTTTACTAATTTATTGTACCTAAGTGCAGAAATGAGATGTGTGCAATGAGCACTGTCAACCATTCAAGTGAATATCTAATGGTAAATTTACTTTTAGTCATTGCAAAAACTATAATATACATGTAATAAATAGCTCTTGAAAACATAGGTCGTACGAGTAATATAAATAATATACTACTCGTACTCTTGCATCTAAGTATACGACGCATCATACACATTTGGGAAAATCCAAAGAGAATTGTCTATGTGCGCGCCGAGATAAGCAGTAATCATACTCCGAACTTGAGGTTCGTAGCGATGGCTAGGTATAGGAATATCCTCACCAGATTTTTAGTACGCTCGCGTAACAAGAGAGTTTAGCTATTTTTGTTTCTCGCTTGTATGTGTTAATTATAAGTAACATAATATAACGTGTGTAATAGATCCATCGTCATTTCCTCAAAATCAGAAAAAAATCTTCAATATAATACTACTTAGCTTTCGACAACAACAATAACAACAACAACAATGAAACAACAGTAACAACAGAAATAGTAATTGTTTTATAGTAAAAAAATAGAAACAATGAATTTAAAAAATTTCGTGTCCTATAAAAAATTAGTATTTCTCCTCTACTTAAATTTGCCATTTTTAGTTTTAATCGATGTTTAATAGAATCGAAGATATTCTTATTTAATAAATGGCTTTTCTTCCATAAAATTTTCGGAAATTTATGACCGGTACGGTAGATCATACAATTTTGAAACTGAAGAACGTGTGTATTATGTGCAGGATTGCGTACGGTATATCTATTATGTTGCTAACATATCACACGAATACTGATAAGACTCAGGATTTGATAATTTCTTGATCAGTTTTTTATATTACAAAATAAAAATTATTGCAATTGTATTCATGTTAAAAGTTATTTTAGGTCAAATTAGTTTACCCCGCCTGATTACATACCTGAATCAATAAGCCATGCTGCTAATTACGAGAATATTTATTAATTTTGGAGTGTTTTATGCAACAATGAAATATTTAATATTATCGTTGAATAGACTGATGAAAAAATTAAAGAAGTTTTTACTCAAATTGTTGCTGAGAATGTTCAATTTCATAACTACTATCACCATGCCATGACATACCTAAAATCAAAAAGCATTGATTGATATAGTTACCATTCCGATATATGGAAAGTAGTTGCAGAGAAATTATGGAATTGTGAAAAAGGAACTCTACAGAGTTTTCATACTTTTTGAATTAAATTTTTTTATATTTACAATTCAGTTTTGGAATATTATACTTATAGTTTAATATCAATAAAAATAGAAATATTAAAAATCAACTTTCTCCAATTCGCTAAATCTATGATACTCTTTTTTATAAATATCTACAGAGAGAATTATAATCCTAATAACATACAGTAAACAAGCAGCAGCATGGTTTTTGCGACAACTGTAAGCATTGTATGTATATGAAGTCAAGACTCGATTAATACAGACTCATGTTGAAAATTCTTAATGATCCGTTAACTTTCTACGTGGTAAAATTATTTTCATTGCTTATTTTTTAAGTATATTATATTTTGAATTTGTAATAATTTATTGTGTTTTCAGATTTATATCATACCTCACTAAGGTATAGGACATGGACTTTAAGCTTCAGAATCAGCATCGGAATTTTGTTTTTTTTTGAAGATACAATTCATAGAACTAATCATACTGTCACTTTTAACTATTGATAATATGATCAATTAGTTCACAATAATTCCTTTATTACTTAGAATACTGGTACAATCTTATAATCTGACCTTATCGGGCACTGGTAGAAAAAATAAGCGTAAGATTCCGCTTGAGATGAAAATCGTTTGTAAAATTATTTCAGGCAATAATTTCTGCCACAGTGTTAAAATATTTTTAGTGTGTTACATCCCAAAGAAAAAAAAGATTGTAATGCTTGTTTCAACGTTTAAAATAGCGATTGGGATTACTGTAAATAAAGCAGATATGGTTAAGCATTATAACATGATAAACGGATAGAATCGATGTATCGATGATCAGCTTATCGATGATCAGCTATGTCATTCATTTACAATATCAAGGTAAACCAATAAATGGTCATTACGAAACTTATTTGACGTATTAAATCAAGATTCTACAAATTTCAAAGTCGTATTAATGAGCAAGTTACATAGTGAGAACAAGTAAAAAAATGGTCAGCATAAGAATGTTTTGAAGAATAGATGGAAGATCTTGTAAAAATAATAAAAGAAATATTAATGACTTATAATTTACCCAAAGCACTTCCTTCACTCAGCAATAAGTACAATTTTAGGTATCGATTCGTTACGAATAGACAAAGTAAATGTTTCCAAGATTTATCTATTAAAAAACTTTAAACGATGTGCTTTTTCACATGCAACAAAGATAGAAAAGCTAAGCTATGCTACTTTGGTTACGTTCGTCCTGTGTGTAATAAGCACTGAGCAGGTGTTTGCTTCGACTGCTTCGACTGTGTGGATATTGAATAGCTATTCCAACTTCAAAAATATTATGTAAAAAATTAGTCAAAGAGAAAATTATAAGTGGACTTAAATTCTCCCTGATATAATAGAATCTTACAATAATCGAAATCATCATACATAGATATGAAACCTAAAGACGTATCTAAAGAGAATGAAATATAAGTGTTGAGATGGTTCCCTTACGACTAACGACTTTTCTTCAATAAACCGAAATTCCGAGTAGACCATAAAGTACTAGTGAGCAAGTCGAAAAACGTTTTTGAAAAAGGATATAGTTTCAACTGATCTACAGAAATTTTTACTCTTGAAAGGATCGTAAAGACAAAGTCTGTTACATACCACTTTAGAGACTACAAATACAATCCAAGGTTTTTACGAGCAAGAACTAGAGAAGGCTATGTATTCTGATGTTCATCTTATTGAAAAAGTTCTAAAGAAACGTGGCAATCAAGTATACGTAAAATGATTGCGATTCGACAACTCGCACAAGTCATGGATAGATAAGAATTTCTACACATGAAAGAATAAAGAATTTTATGTAAAATAACTTTTATTCGAATAAATATCATAATAATAAATAATTTTTATTTTATTTTTAATGGTAAGAACCCCAACCTCCGCTCATCTGTGAGGTACTTCTATTTGAACATCATCACTTGTGAGTCCATTAACACAAGTTAAAACCTGCTTTAGTAGAAACACCCATGACTCATTTACTTCTCTACAACATACATAGTAAAATTTTTTGTACAAGCATTATTGAAATAACGATACATTTGTTACATTAAATAATAAAATGATATTTATCAGAGCTTTGATATTCAATAAATAAATAATATCTTTGTACATTTTCAGTAAGTAATATATAAATTTTGTAATGTTTTATAATGGCTCTTGAAATTCTGTCTGGCAATATAATTAGTAATTCGGATTCGAGTTTAAGAATGACTCGATTATTATTTCTTTCATAAATTCTGTCACTAAATAACAAAGATTTTGTTCAAGATCATAAGGATTTTTCTCTGATAGTAGATGAAAGAGCTTTACAGCAATTTTATTTAATATTTCAAAGTCCATCTTGCTAGTAGAGATTTAGTTTGAGAATAGAGGCAAAGAAGGCGGATACTTCTGTTGATGATTCTTCTAACAGAATGACGTTTTCCGAGCTCGTCTCTCTTTTAAAGCCTTTATCTCCGCTACTAAACTTTTTCGCGCCGCCAAGACTGCCCCCCCTCTTTTTGCTTTCTCTTCCATCTCCAATTAGATTTTTAATTCATTAAGTCGATATACTGTTTTAGTATAGGTTCAAGAATATGATTCATCATTATTATAATTTTTTTATCAGTGGCCGCGATATTATGCTACTTATTGTTAGTTGCATAATAGTCGTTGGAAGCATTCTTGATCTCGTATAACCTGCTTCCACACTCCTTTTCTTGAGTCTTTGTCTTTAGTAGGAAGATATTGATTTTTAACTTTTTCTGGGAACCATACATGCTTCGAAGAACGAATGGTCTTCTTGCTTCTAATAGGTGCCATGATGAACAAAAAAAGAATAGTGTTGCTATAGATGATTCCTCTTACTGAATGATGGTTGCACAAGCTATGCATTCTTCTTATAATGCCAGAATAATTCAGACCGCTTATCACACAGCTAACTTCCCATTCTCGTTAGTTAGGAAATCGCAGCGCGTCTCACGCTACATATATTTTTTTTACATACGTATAAGTTATTCTGTATCTATATGTATTTTATACTAATTTACCTTCCAGTGCTAAACGATTGTACACCTGTCACACACTTTTGACGGGACATCCGCAAAACTATTAAACGACATTCGTCGTTACGGACCTGTCTGTCTGTATCTGTCTTTCGTAATTTTCACAGGCAAAAATGGCGTGGATAGTTTGATATGTCAAATTTATCAATATCTTCGTTCATGATCTCATATACGAGGTCTGTTTAAAAAGTATCGCGAATTTTAATTTCCGCTATTAATCCGCTATTAATGGGCTACGTTAATTTGATGTTTGATTTTTTCGCAGCGTTCTGTTGGTACTCATGTTCCTTACTTATGCTGACTTATACCTTACTTAGCATATGGATGATTGAGGCATCTTGCACCATCTCCACTTCTATTAAAATTAAAGATGGTCCTGAGTTACCTTCCTAGTTTTCATTGTGCCGTAAACCCCGTATGCCATATGACGCTCAATTATTGGGATCACTGTATCTGACAAACTTCCTGATAGTGCATATTTGGCTTTCCATCGACTGTAGTATCTCATATGGCGAGCGCTCGCTCGTCAACCCTTGATTGCTTATCGAAATATTAGCTTGCGGCTCTGTGGTTTTCGAGTCTCATTGACAAGCGGTATCTGCCGCAAAAAACTGCTTGCAGGCACCAAATTTTATATTAGATGACACCGATTCCTTGGCTCTGCACACTGATTTTCACTTTGGTCATCCATAACTGGTTTGGTCTTCAGACCCATGGTATATAGTTCACCTTCTATCAAGGTCCGTCCGGCCACTATCCTGCCTTCTATACGAGATCTGTGCAAAAAGTATCGCGAATTTTGAATTTCCGCGGGCTACGTAAATTTGATTTTTGATTTTTTTGTAGCGTTATGTTGGTACTCATGTCTCTTACTTATGCTGATAAGGTCGGCCATTTTGAATGTTTAATTAATTTTTGACAACTGTTTTTCTTGGATGTATTTTGGCTCGTCTTCGATTTTTGCCTATTCTAAAAAATGAATCAAAGAATCTTAATCAAATTTTGTGTGAATAACAAAATAAAGTGCGCGGACGCATTTCAAATGTTGACTGTAGCATATGGTGAAGCTACCCTGGATCAAAGCAACATTTATCGGTGGTACAAAATATTCTCAGAGAGCCAAGAAGATGTGAACGATGAACAACATGCCGAACGCCCAAAACCGTCAACAACAGAAGAAAACATTGATAAAGTGAAGAAAATAGTATTGGCCAATCATCGAATAACCGTTAGAGAAATTTCTGAGAATCTAAACACATCGATTGGCTCATGCCATTCAATTTTAATCAATGATTTGAGCATGAATTGGGTCGCCGTAAAATTCGTGCCAAAACTGCTTAATTTCAACCAAAAACAGCTTCACGTTAACATTGCTCAGAAGATGTTGGACTCGGTCCGTGACGACCCAAATGTGCTCTAGAGGATCATAACTGGTGTTGAATCATAAGTTTATGGTTATGATGTGGAAACCAAAGCTCAATCATCCCAATGGAAGCTGCCGCATGAGCCAAGACCGAAAAAAGCGTGCACAAGTTCGGTCGAACGTGAAGGTGTTGCTCACAGTTTTCTTCAATTACAGGAGCGTGGTGTATCTTGAGTTCTCGCCACAGGGTAGTACGGTCAATAATGAATAATATCTGTAAGTTATGCGCAATTTGCGCGAAGTAATCAGCAAGAAACATCCGGATTTGTGGAAAAACAAAAACTGGCTTTTGCACCATGATAACCCCCCTGCTCACACATCGTTGCTTGTCCGCGAATATTTGGCCGAAAACAACACAGCAATCATGTTGCAGCTACCGTATTACCCAGACCTGACCCCCTGTGACTTTTTCCTGTTTCCAAAACTGAAGAGGCCCATGAAAGGACGACACTACGCCACGATTGAGGAGATAAAGATGGCATCGAAGGAGGAGCTGAACAAGATCACAAAAAATGATTTTATTAAGTGCTTCGAAGATTGGAAAATGCGTTGGCACAAGTGAATTATATCCGAGGGAGATTACTTTGAAGGAGATAAAATAGATATTCATGAATAAATAAATAATTTTTGAAAACATACAAAATTCGCGATACTTTTTGAACAGACCTCGTATGTCAACGTCTTTAATTTCATACATGAAGCTGTCCGTATCAGTATAAAGTCATTTACATTTTTCACCAATTCGTCGCTTCATATATCCATAATGAAAGTCATAGACAAATGTTTTTGAAAGATCTAGTACACAGTCCAATGTACATGGATTTTCTACACCCCCACGAATACCTACTTGCATGAATAAGACTGTATCTTGCAACGCTTCAAATTATATTACTTTCGAACGCGTACAAATTTTTTGTTATATTTGTTCTTAACCGGCATTTAAAAAGAATTTAAACTCAGTCATGCATCATCAATTTATTGTTACTCGAAATAAAAAAAATTAATCTTTACATAAACACACGAATGTGATGATAATGATTGTGTGAATAGTAAAAAGCAACTAGCAGTCGCTCCGAAATAATATTTCGAAGCAATAACTAGTTACAAAGGGCCGTATGATCAATTATTTCTACCCTCACTGTAGGAAAATAGACCGCATAGCATCGGAGCATTGATAAAAGGTCACTCTCAACACTTGTTAATTATGAGAATATAATGGTTTAACAATAATTTTAGAAGGCTACTGTCTCTCGGATAGAAATTATTATCCGGAGATAATCTAAACTAAGATGAAGAGTAAGGTTCTGAACTAACAGAGAAACAAAATTATTAAATAAAGACTGCTGCCAGCCATTTATTCAACATCAGTCTAACTGCCTACGTGGTGCTTACAACAATGCTGATCCAAGTAACGTACTCCTGCCTATTTATACATAGTATCGGATTGCGAATCTTACCCTACTACTTCAGTTACAAGTATCTTTGTTTTCGCACATCGAAAATTCTAGAGCGCCGTTTTGCCTATGAACTCTCGCAATTTTCCATGTATTTCGCTTTAATTAATAGAATTTTATCAGTTTCGATACAGCCAATTATTTATTAAATTGAGTAGTCATTGACTGATAAATATTTTATAGATATCTACCTATTTTCAATTAACTTATACGTATGTAGCGAATATTATTAATCAACATCGATTAAATCAACCTTAGCTGTTTGCCAAATTTTTGTATTATTTACAAATGCTCATAATAACTTCATGAATTTGTGTAATTACATTTCTTAGAGTTCATGGCTTATTACTTCATATAACAGGTCTATCGACTTAATATCTAGTTTTGTTGATAACTGTAGAGTTAAACTGTTATCAACGTTTAAATTCTTTTTAATTGCAATCTCGGTAAATAAGTATTAAGTATGTTATTCGTTTGATAGATTAAAATTCGTTTGTGTAAGATAAAATTTCTCCTTAGTTTGTATATTAATTCGGAGGTTGACGGAAACTTGAGGGGTCTTTCACCTATTGTGTTTATCTAATTTGACTTTTCGCGCGCGACGTCATAGCAAGATTTGCTGTTTTCTAAGTGCGAAACGTCTGATAGTTCATTGCCTCGGTTCAAATACGAAGCGTCCGTTACATAGCCCCCGATTAGACTGAGGTGTTACGAGACTCAGTCTAATGGAGGTAACGGTCTCATTGTTAATTGTTGTTTTTTTTTTCTTATCAATTACATTATACATTAGTTGCGGATAGCACTATTAACCGTTTCGAGCTCCTTCAGCGTCTGCGCCAATTGTTTCTCAAGATGCTTGATTTGCCGCTTTACCCTCCTTATTTGTTGACGAGTTAGCTTCCTAACCTCTGGAGCCAGTTGGTTAGTCCTCTGTATTGAAGAGGGTAGGAAGACTAAGGGATGCACCGGCTGAAGACGACCTTTAGGAACAATGACTAGTGGGAAGTCATCTTTGGAGAATTTTGCAGGAGTCTGCGTCTTTTTGCAGTTTGCCCATACCAACATGTTTTTTGACGAAACGTAGGGCGGTTCCTTAGGATAGGGAATATAGTTTTTTAAATCGGTGGCATCGGTTTGCACCGACGCATATTTTTGATTGAAGCCATTGCAAAAATTATTTAACTTTCATACGTGAATTCATCCTTATTCATGTATGCTCACTGCTAATTTTACTGATGCTACAATGAATCATCTTGTGGCGGAAAATGGTACGTTTTTAGCAGTGAAGTGTGAAATGTTCCGCGAATCTTCGCATTTTTGTATTGGAGCACTTACCTTTATAGCAATTAATACGGGTATTCGTGTAGACCTAGAAATTTTTTAATTATATCTTCCATCTTTGTTTGAGAAGTTTAGTCTTTTTAGCAGAACGCAATTATTGATTTTGTAAGTAAATTGATTAACGTTTTGATTCGTGTCATTTGCACGTTTGAGGAGCTTATTGTGCATACGATTTTGGATACTATCTATAGATACATATCTCGTCTTTCCGTCCCCAATCCATCTATGCCAAAATCGTTCGGGTTTAATGTGTAAATGGACTTCGAGTGGAGTCGTCTCAATCGTATCGTGGTATACGTTATTCATAATTTCCTGGATTTTTGGGATTAGGAGTGCCCAACCCTTATGGTTATTCCGTGAGTTCGCCCTTAGAAAATGACCTAACTCTCTGTGTATTCGCTCTTATATTGCTTTGAGGATGATAAATGCTTGAATATATTAATTTCACGTTTTCGGAAGCAAGTTCCAGGTTTTTGACGTAAATTGTGTGCCGTAATCGCACATTATAGCGCTTGGCTGCCCGTAATTAGGAACGTAATGCTCAAACAATTTTTAATAGTTACGTGAGTTGTTGCCCGTTTGATCGGATATATCACCACGAATTTACCGAAGCAGTCAATGATGGTTAGTATATATTTTACGCCCCCGAGAGACTTGGAAAAAGGCCATTAAAATCGATCGACAATAAATCATTTGGTTTTCTATTAAGATCGGTTGTAGTATCGAGACAACTGTTTTCGTGAGATACTTCGTCCTTTGGCATAAATCACATCGATTCGTTCCTTCTATAACTCTCTTTCGTAGTTTTCGTATGCGAAAGTCTTCTTGTAACATTTTCATGATTTTTCGCGAACCAATGTGGCTATACGAGGGTGGTCCGATAAGTACTTAGTCTACAAAAGAAAAACGAAAATTTTGGAAAAGTGGCGTTTTATTTTTCAACATAGTCTCCTTTTAGTTTGATACACTTGGCCCAGCGATGCTCCAACTTCTTTAACCCGTCTGAAAAATACGTTTCCTCGAGGTCTGAAAAGTAGGCTTCCGTGGCAGTGATTACCTCCTCATTCGACTCAAATTTCTGCCCGGCGAGTGACTTTTTCAAGTTTGGAAACAAAAAGAAGTACACGGAGCTAAATCTGGAGAATACGGTGGATGGGGCAGCAGTTCGTAGCCTAATTCGACCAATTTGGCCATGGCGACGGCGGAGGTGTGAGCGGGTGCGTTGTCATGGTGGAAGAGCACTTTTTTCTTCGCCAAATGAGGCCGTTTTTTCTGCAATTCGACGTCGAATCGGCCCAATAATTCGGCATAATACAGCCCTGTAACTGTTTTACCCCTCTCTAGGTAGTCGATGTAGATCTCACCTTGTGAATCCCAGAAAACGGTGGCCATCACCTTTCCGGACGATGGGGCAGTCTTCGACTTCTTCGGAGCACTTTCGTCGGGTAGTCCACTGTTTCGACTGTTCCTTGGTCTCTGGTGTATACTAGTGGATCTATGTTTCGTCGACTGTCACGAAACGACTCAGAAACTCCTTCGGATTGCGCTCAAACAGCGTCAGACATTGCTCTGAAGTTGTCTCACGGTTGCGCTTGTTGTCCGGAGTGAGCAAACGCGGCACCCATCGCGCCGACAGCTTTCTCATGCCCAAAATTTCATGCAGGACATGACCCACGCAGTCTTTTGAGATGCCTACGATCTTAGCTATCTCGCGCACCTTCAATCGTCGATCTGCCAATACGAGATCGTGAATTTTTGTCACGTTATCCTCCGTGGTAGCCATTTTCGGAGCACCTGGACGTGGCTCTTCAAAAATTGATGTGCGACCACGTTGAAACTCGTTAAACCAATTTTTGACGGTCGCCATCGAAGGAGAAGAGTCACCGTACACAGCATCCAAGCGCTTTTTGATATCGCTGGGCGATTTCCCGTCCAAAAACAAGAATCGAATCACCGACCGATACTGCTCTTTTTCCATTTTTCAAAAATCAACGGACACACGTGCTTTCACACGCTCTCAAAAATAAACTACAACTCCGATACGGCTGGAATCTTGACAGTAACCATCGAGAAGGTTGTACTACGTGATAGAATATTTCTTTTGCGAGAGTGGCGCCATCGGGTGGTAAGGCTAAGTACTTATCGGACCACCCCGTAAATTTCGTGCAATTCGCGGATTAATCCAGGTACCATGACATCCTATCATACTATTTTATTATTTTGTGATTCTCGTTTGTATATTAAATTATTGTTAATCTAATAGCATTTCTCAAATTTTTCTAGCTGTTTTAATTTATTAAGTTATTGATCATTGCGTTGCAGTTCATGAAGATTCTTAAAGTCATTTATTAATATTTGCGATGGCTCTTTCATTAACACCTCAATTTTGATTTCTTCTCAACGTGTTCATTATCACAATTTGTGATACATCTAGATAGAAAATCCGCCACCTTGTTCTTTTTCCCAGGTAGATATACGCAACTCAACTTATAATCTTGCAGGAATAAACACCATCTTACGAGTCTCGCGTTAGTAAACTCACAAATCTTAAAAAATTTAAGCGCTTCATCATCCGTACGCATGATGATCTCTTTGGTTCCTCGTAAGTATGCTTCTAATTTTCTGCGGAATCTGCTCCGAAAAAGGCGAAGACAATTCCTTCGGCCGGGAAGGTTATGGCGACTGCTTTTTGGGATTCGCAAGGAATAATCTTCATCGATTATCTGGAAAAGGGTAAAACCAATTCATGCGAATATTATTCATCGTTATTGGATAGTTTGAAAACTGAGTTGCTAGAGAAACGTCCACGATTGGCTCACAAAAAAGTCCTCTTCCACCACGACAATGCGCCAGCTCACGCCTCAGTAGTTCTGGCCGCAAAACTGATGGAGATAGGGTTCCAACTCGTTTCACATCTCCTCTATTCTCCAGATTTGGCTCCATTGGACTACTATTTGTTCCCTAATATGAAAAAATGGCTGGCGGGGAAAAGATTTTATTCAAACGAGGAGGTGATTGCAGAAACGATGCCTATTTTACAGACTTGGACAAATCCTATTATTTGGAAGGGATTAACAAACTAGAGCAGCGTTGGATGAAGTGTATAAGCCTAAAAGGAGACTATGTTGAAAAATAAAAAAGATTTATTAAAAAAAATCAAGCAGTTTTTATTTTTGCACGGACTTTTCAAACGACCCTCGAATTGTTTACTGTTCTCATCTAGCGGAATTTGCCAAAAACTACTGATCTCCTGAGTTAGTTCCACGGCATCGTTTTCCGCCACCCCAGCGTCTAATGTATTTCGGGATACGTCAGTAAAACAGGTTAGTTCGTCATCAAAACCTATATCAATATTATACTGATATAATAATATATAATATAATAATTATATAATCGCTAAGCTTTCGAACGTTTTTCCGTCAATATAAGTTTTGTTGTAATGTAGAGTTACTAATTGATTATCTATTTCAATGGTAATTAGTTCCTTGGACGTGTCAAGGCTTAACTTCACGTTTTTCATGGTATTATTACATTTCACTAATTGTAAGGCGGGAATTTTTAATCGTTTTTGGGCTGTGATTTCTCACTTCACTCGGGTAAGAAAAGATTTGTGTTGGCTTAAATACAAAAAATTTGATGTGCACGGCGCGGGTGCTTATCTCATCCCTGAATCTAAATCGATTATTCTAGCACCAATCTTTTCAAAAGGCACAGAGCATTTTCAATTATAGATTCCACTCAAACCTATAAAGATCCTATTGATCCAAGTTCTGAGTATTGAACTAAGTATCAATTCTATCCAACTTGTTTTGCAACAAGAGGACCGAGCAATACGGAATTGGGAAAATTGATTTAAAGAAAGGTTATTAATAGAAAATTATGTGTTTGGAAATTAATTTTGAACTTACTTTTATTAAAATTGAAATCATTCCTCACAATTTGAAATGAAAATTAAAACTTTAAAAACTGAGCCTTGCACGCTCACAACTTAAAAATAATTAAATTAACTTTGTCCCAAAAATAGTCCTTGTCACCGAGAGAGAAGAGGTCTGGGGAGCATGACAGTCCAGACTGTGGATGGCCTAGGAGTAACAAACAGTTCGCGCATTACTCAAAATAGTCCCTCGGGATGCGCTCTTTTTCAAAATAATACCGCAATAGCCTCTTAAGGATATGAGAATGAAAACTCCAAAAGTGATTGGTGGAAATTTTCCTGCAAGAGTGAAAGACATTTTAGATGGGGTTTAAGTATGGACGCGCGCAAGGAAGTACTAGATTTTGTCTGTATAGCTATTTTCAAATTCCAGGCTATTTGGTCAGCTTGTCTTCTCTAGGAATCTGAAGAAACCTTGAGAAGAAAAACTTTCCAATGTATTTTCGCATTTTAATAGTGTTCCAAATTTTGTACAATTTGATGCGCTTTAGTCGTAAAATAAGTAAAAATAAAGTTCAGTATTAATATTAGTTATCCGACAATACAGTATTATATCCGATTATGCATTCTTATATAAGTTTTGGAACAATTAAAAAGATAATATCGACGAGCGAGTTTTCCCATTTTACTGTTAAATAACCCTGTTTTTCTAACCTAATGGTTTTTTTACCTGTTGCAACTTTAATAATATGCCCACTAATCAAAAGCGTAGGCTTTTCTTTAAAAGTACTTAAGTTTTGATTATAGAATTCCACCGAGATCGCAGAAATTTCGCTTCTAGAATCAAGCTGAGATTTCACAGGTTCATTTTTTAACTGAAAGTTAATCTCGGGGCATTTTTTAACTATTGGATCGACATCATTATTCAATAAATCACCGTTTATTTCATCAAGATGGTCATCAAAAATTGTTAATATTTGTTTTTGTTTTAACTTATTATTGTTTTTATTTTTTATCGTTGCTATCCGTTGTTTTGAGTTATCCGATTTTCGAGAGGCAACAGCTATTCGTTTCCCGACGATGTACGCGGAGTATTCACGACTAGCGAACTAGTATTTGATTTTGTTACGTTTTTCGTTTTGTTGAATTTATCGTTACATATTTTCGTCATTTGTTTCGCTGTTTTGACCGTAATACTATTAACATATGCTCCGCGCCATTGTATTTTTACACATTTCGTGAGTTTGCGTAATCGTCTTTATCGAGTGAAAACAAAACCTTGATAAATTCGGTGCAATTGCGAACGGGCTTAACGAGAGATAACTATGGCGCTTGTTTGCCGGATGGGTCCGGAGCCTGGAGAATCGCCAACGGTTACGCAAGTTATCGAGCATATCATAGATGTAGGCAATGCGCGCCACATGTTACCTCCGATCTTAGCTTTTCCGCAGAAGGAAACGATGCGATTTTAGAATATCCTGCTCCGCGTAATATCGATCATTACGTCGTTTCTTCGATATGGTAGGATGGTATGCGCGTTTTATTGAACACGAAAGCGAGATTAAAGTCCCGTTGACTAAACTCACTCGCAAGGACTAACCGTGGGTGTGGAAAGACAAACAGGTAGCATGCAAAAGGTTGAAACGCGTATTCACAGAGACGCCGGTACTTCCTTCTTGGTAAGAGCATGTTTGGTACAAGTGTTCAATGACGGCTATTTTCTTTCTCTTGGAAATTTTGATTACAAATATGACATTTTCTTACTGTTATGAATGCTTGTTCATTAATAAACGACAAATCCATTTCTATAGCATTTTCATACACATCTTGTAATTGAGCTAGTAAAGATTTCAATTGTTTGACAAACCATTATGATGGCGATTCGTCTTCATTAGACTTTTTTCTGTAAGATTAATTACATAGACGTACTGTCGTCATAACGACATTTTATATATAATTCTACACTAAAGACTTTATGTTCTTGAAAAGTGTGACTGCAACATTGAGTTGTCTAATTTTCCACAGGTTTGAATAAACATTCAAAATCAGCAAATGTGACAAACGGAACCTCGTCTTTTCCTTTATAATTTTTAAATTTGAGAGTTGATCGTTAAGTAGATCAATTGGATACTTATTTATTTTCGAACAGTCAACTTCGTGAAATTTAAAATTTTCTTTGTTAGTAAAATAGTGAAGACAACGTTCACAAAGATAAATTTTGTCTGTATGTTGAGTAATACGACTGTGCATAAAAGCAGATAAATTTTAATCTATTGATAGTGCAAGTTCAATGTGAAATTTTCGTCATATTTTGGATACGTCCGAGGTCTATTATTCTCATAGCCATCAATGTATTCATTATATATTAAAAGTGTGTTTTGAACTCGTTACATAGTATGGTGAGACTGCATATTTGTTTCCATATTTTTTAAGTACTATGTATAAATTTATTGATATGTTATTTAACTTTATAAGTTCAGGAATACTTTTCATTTGTACAGGGAAGCTGATACCATCAAAATTTAATTCATTCTCATAACGTTTATGAGAATTTACTCTATAATTATGTTGCTTAACTGTGTGACGAGGGCCTGTCTGGTTCGCTCTCTCTTTCTCTCTCTCTCTCTCTCTCTCTCTCTCTCTCTCTCTCTCTCACAGCCTCGCTCCTTCGGTGTTGCCCTGGCGAGCGTTTGAAAATTACGAACCGATACCGATGCTTGCACTGCTTCATTTCAGGACCATACCTGAGCAGGGCATCGTCATTGGGAGCCAATTAGGAGCAAGAGCGGCTACGGCAAGAAGAAGAGAGAGAGATTGACGCGTCGCGAGTAGAGAGTGAGCGAGTGCGAGCGACCCGCGGCGATACGCTGGCGAGAGTGAAGCCGCTGGCGGTGCTTGAGCCGGCGCGCGAACGGTTGAGGAGAGAGTTCGAGTCGAGATCTTGAAATAGACGGATCGATTAGACGGCCGAGTGTGCGCACGTGAGAGAAAACCGAATCGTCGATTCGAGATAAAAAAGTTAGATGACGCCGAACAGAGTACTGCACGGAGAGGATTTCCAACGACACTTGGAGCATCATGGTACCATTCGAGCCTGCCACAAGCCTGCCAGTAGTTCCTGCAGTATTTCCTGTCAGCAGCAGAAATAGCAGCATTTCCTGCCAGCAGCTCCAACAGCATTTCCTGCAAGCAGCACTAGCAACGATTCCTACCAGCAGCCTTCACCAGGTCAGGTCGTCTCTCTCTCTCTCTTTCTTTCTCTCTATTCGCGAGTGCGCGACGCGTCGGCGAAGTGCTCGCTATCTTCCGCGAGCATGGCTAAACTGGCAAACAAAACGAGTACCTCCTTTGTAATCCTCTCAAATTATTGTAACGTGCCCCCGTGCGATTGTTCGTACGAGCGCAGGCATGCGGCCGTTGAGGGCGACGCGTGAACTCGCGTCGTTGCTCTTTGATTGTTAAACGTATAGAAATAAATATTGTTAACGGTTATCGGGAGTGATTATTGTGTGCGCCCGCCATTCCCTTCCTCTCGATTCAACGCCCAGAACGCCATCTTAGTGACGAGGCCCATCGTCACCGTTTCAGAGGAGCGAAAGAGTCTCCCTTACCTTCCCCTTTATATAATTTGTGACACGGCGCTTAGGCTCGGGCCCTTGCATGGAAGTTATTAAAAAGGTAATTCCCCAAAACGCGTTAAATTTAATCGTTAGTGTCACATGGCATCTCTTTTGGGGAAAACTGAAAAATTGGCAATTTTTGGTCTGAGAGGAACGGTGTGCGGAATAATGTGAAATAATGTGAATGTGAAACGCACTTGTTAAATTTCAAAATCGATGAATGTGAGAGGACAAAGGCTGGATGGAAAGCACGCGTTGAAGCTGCGCGAAGGTCGAACAGCGTGAGTTAGCGCTTGTTGTTGTGAGCCGCGTAAGATCGATTAATGCCGGTTAGTAACCCGAGCGGTTTGTTTACATTCACGCAGGCTGGCTGCGCCTTCGAAACGAGGCAAGCTAAGAGCTACGCGGACCGTCAAAATACCGAGTTTGGATGTGAACGATTTTTGTCTTTTATTTTAATTTGATAGCAAACATCACCGCTTACTGTCGTCGCTGCGCTTGGGCCTGGACGGGTGTGCTATCGGACTAGTGTTCCGAAGGTCACCAATTGTCGTTAATTGTTTTGGTTGTAAGGCACAAAGCTGAATCGAGTAGTGTTATTGCTAAGCGGGTTATCGCTGAACAGTTGACATGTCTTGGCCTGAGAGCTCGGCTAATGTGCATGTTATGAAATTTGACTTTGTAGTGTAGGATTTGTTGCAAGAAAAAGGGAATTGTCGGATGCAAGGGTAAACACTTGGCGTAAATCCGCTGAGTGTACCTAGTGCGAGAAAGAATTGCGTTAATCCGTAACCTACTCGAATAGAGTCTTATACAGCCCGACTAGAGGTGCATAATGTCGCACGTGAGTAATTCTATAAACTGCTTCTTCTGTAAGTTCATCGTATCTGTACCGAAAGGTTTTGTCGCGTTATTGCAGGTGTAGGTCACGGATCTTGCCGGTGACTCGCGTCAGGGACGGATCATTTGCGCCGAGAGGTGACATTTAAATTTATGAATGAATGATGTTATATTATACAGTATGGCTAATTAGGTTATTTGAAAAACAGGACTTACCTTGGTTGAGTTATTATCTGTAGGTTGGGTTAATTGTCTACTTGCCTCTATCTCGACGACATGTAAAAGGTGATGAATAAATAAGGATACGTGAACACTCGATATTCGTTATTCCGACAACTATTTATTTATTCGAAATTAGATAACAAAGTATAAATAGTGAGTTATTTAGTATTTATTCAGCTGTCACGCGTCGCGCGTCGCGAATCAACTGCTGAAAATCACGCTATAGGTAGTACGTTCATTTTTTTGACCTAGATAAATTTTGCTGAGTTCGGTCAGGTATTGGTGATTCGAGAATTTTGTATTTCGCAAAATAGAAATGACGTTGAATGTTTAACCTACTATCTAGGTTTTAATTCATTGCTGATGTTATCAATAAAAAGCTTATGTATCAGAACGTAACAATATGTTAATGTGTGTTTAATGTATAATAAATTAAACATATATATTTGCATCAAAAAATTATTAAAAAATAAAAAAAATGTTCATTTTGTATATTTCAAGTTAATAAGTAGTTGGACCTTGAAAAATCTAATATTATTTTCTATTAAATTTTTTTTATATTCACTACTTTCAGAGATACTGTAACACGTACGTTAATAATTTAAGCCCGAACAACATTCCGTCACAAATTATTTAAGGGGAAAGGCTCGGAAGGCACACTCGCTTCGTTGCGGAAAATTAACGAGGGCTATGTCGTCCGGTAATATCGATAATCGCAATTTAACTAATTACGAGAGAGACAGGTTAAACAGAATAAACTCATCAGTTCAGCTATTTTACACTTTATTACAACAATAACGTACATACAGCGTTCGACGTGTGCGTCGGCCGAGTCCGGGCTAAGTTCGTTCCGTGCGAATTAACGCACAGGATACAGAGCATCACCTTACAACTTGTCCCGCGAATTCCGCGAGGACGATGCGAGTTCACGCATGCAACCGCTCGTCCGCGTCCGGCCTATACGATGCTCGGAGAGAGAGAAATCGAGACACGCACCGAGAAACAAAAAGGGTACATGACCTTGGGAGGGAGCGCTACTGCAGAAGTCCGCGTCTTCTGGGCCAACGATGTCGTCCTTGAAAGGCGGGTTTCTGGATGGATGCAGATGGTCCTGTCCTCCTTTTCTATTCCATTCACTCAATATGCTTATCGCACACACTTCTCGGTCGCGAGGCTCAACTCTCCAAATTAATTGCTGGTCGAAGCCGCACTGACTGCGATCTCGCGCCTTCCGCGACGTCTTACTCGCCCCCTCCTTATAGGTACTCAAAAACGCCCGAGCGCCGCCGGCTACGCACACATGTGCGACTCATGCCGGCGACACTACTTCTCTCTCTCCTCCCCTGCTCTCCACTCTTGCCCTATCAATCGGCCCATCACCACGTCCTCTTCCCCGGTCCTTACGGTCGGAGTTCCGACGGAAAAGGCGTCCCGCAATGGGGGCCGCGAGCTCTCTTCCGAAGTAGTCGGCCTCCCCCCCCCCCCCCCCCGCCTCGCCCAGGTTCGGGCCGGACAGCAGCAGACAAACATGAAGTCCCCAGCGGAGGCGACCTCTCCTCATGCGTCTCCCAAACCAGTCGGCGGTGATGCGGAAAAACCCCCAACATCGGCTGGGCCCCGTCCGTCTCCCGGATCCACCGTCCAGCCCGGAACACCAGACGCGGCGGCTCGGCGACACCTGACCAGCCAATCCGCGAGGCTCCAGAGCAGGCTCTGCGGAGACTCCTCCATCACGACCGCTACGGCTATTCGCCACCGGCGTCTCAACGGAACGTGGAGGCGAAACGTGCACCTCCCTGGGGCGATGGGGGCAGGGCAGCCCACGGGCTCGTCCTATCTCCAGCCGACGCGGGCGCCTCGCCAACGCCATCGCTTCCGCGGACGCCTCGCCATGGAAACAGTGCGAATTTACGCACACATCTCCCGGCCTAGCGTCCTCGGTACGGTGGTGGCCGATCCTAGCCTCCGGGCTACTCGTCGACGGCCGCTCCGATCCCTCCACTTCGGCCTCAGTCAGAGGCGAGACCCAGTTGCTCGCCGAGAAATCCGGGCCCTTACTCTTCTTCTTCTTTTTCTTGCTGCTACCTCGTTGCTCCTCCGCGGTCCTCCTCCGCTCGTCCTCCAGGTACCCGGCAGGCGGGATGTTCGACGGCGGCCCTTACCGGCGGAAGCCAAATCTAGGGTCCAGCCGTTGCTGGTGCACCGGCACCCACTCCATAGGCTCATGAACATGCCTCTCCGGCCGCACCACCGCCGTCGCCGTTGCCGAGTTTGTTCCAATTCCCGGAGCCGGCTCCCCCGCCCACTGCAGCAGTCCGTTGGTGAAACCCAACTCCTGGGGCCGGTCCGTCGCTGTGGCCGATGGTAGGCCAGGCAGGTTCGCAGAGCCTCCGGGGCTCGACGGACGTGCGAATCCACGCACAGGCGTCTCGCCTCCCCAGCTCCTGCGGCTGCGCCGGAGGGCTCCTTAGCAGCAGCTTCTCTAGCTCCAATTCCGCCGCGTTACTATCGACGACCAAGCCGGTCGCCTCTCCTCTCTCGGTATCCGGTTTCTCAGGCAACCCCAGACCAACGCTCAGGACGCGGTAGGCCGAGAGCTCCGCGACCATGGTCACAGCCCGCCTCAGCACCCACGTACCCCGCGTTTCTCGGGTCCCGGGAGCCACCTCTCCGGTCGTGCGCTCCAAGTCGCACGGATCCGGGAGCACTTCTTCCTCCCCGCCCTCCGTGGGACCGGCAAGCGAAGACTCGGCCACGCTTGCCTCCGTATTCTCGGGCTGCGGGTCCGTCGTCCTGCCTCGTCCGGGGGAAGGCTCGCTCCCGGCGCCTATTTCGGCCGTCAGAGCGGCCAATGCCGTGATTTCGTTCTCCATCCTGTAAATTTAAGGCTTATTAGTTATTTGGTCTTTCTTCGGTCAAAATCAGTAATGAAAAAAACAATTAAAAGAAAAAAAACGAAAATACAATCTAACCCGTCCACTTCATTACCCGATGGCGGTCGCTCGCCGTTCGTTGCCCACACCGCGCGGCGGAACGTAACGCTTCAAGTCCTTCACGTGGACCATCGGGATCCGATAGTTATGTAATAGCGTCGGCGTGCAATGCCGATAAATTCACCACTATTACCAATTATTTATAAAAGGGGAAGGTAAGGGAGGCGGTGTATCGCTCCAAGCAAAGCAGGAAGGAGAACAGTGGCAAAATAACTTCACACACATTCAATTTCGTTAATAAACCATTTATTATAAACGCACTACTTCGAGTGCCGACGAGAGTACAAACCACTTATTAGCAATAACGCAAAATTTAGTCTAAACGAGATGACCGGCACGTTAGCGCCATGTCACCTCGTTAACCGGCTCAAACGACAACTTATACTAGACACTGCCGAAAACCACGCCGGCTCGGGGAAGCCTGGCGTAGCAACGCGAATCGTGAAAATCGCCGATATAAAGAGAGAGAGGAATGGATGACCTGACCAAATTCGGCGGACGTCGCTGTCGCTGGCAATCTAGAAGGTGTCCCACCGGCGGCTTAGTAGGAAGACGCTTGGCTGCTGTGTGGCCGGTGATTCGGCAGAAGAACCCGTCGGGTGTTGTCTCGATGACGGCTTCTTGCAGGAAACCTCCTGACTGCTGCGTCGCTGGCAGAGAAAATCCCATCCGGCCAATCTGTCGAGGAATGCCAACTTCTTCCCGAACAAAGGGCATAGGCTTCGCAGCGATGGTCACCAACTAACTAATGCGGCCGATTACTCTCGCGTGCGTGCGCGTCACTCTCTGTCGCGAGTGCCTGAGAGCCGGCTACTCATGCCTTCTCCCACCACTCGCCTCCTAATCGGCGGCACGCGGCAATGCCGGTCGCGACAAATGCCGCGCGCCAAACCCAACCACTAGACTATAGTTTCTCTCTCTCTCTCTCTCTCTCTCTTTCGCACTCTCAATGTTCGATCGCGTCGTCGTGTCCCTGGCCCCGTCCTCCGCTCTCGTGCGTTGCTGAAAATGAAAAAGGGCAGACATCAGGCACGTGATAAAAACGTGCGTTTGATGCCGGCCGTGTGCCTTCGCCCGAGAGAGAGAATACAGGCATACACGGTGTAGGCTATGACCAGCCTACACCGTCAAAGCCCCTCCGAAGGCCAAAGCTCTTCCTTGGAGACAAGGCCTTACCTCTCTTTAAGCTTTTCTCTCTCTTTTCCGGCAAATGGCTCACGGCTCGGTCAAACGCTACAAACTAAAAATAGCTTATACGTAAACTTATAATACTTAAACTAGCTTAATCCAAGTTTCATTATTTAGACGAAGATTTGAATTAATGACCGATCTATACAAGCTAAGTCTTACAACATCAAGCACAAGAGCAATGCGTGATTCAAACGATTATTCTAAAACAATGAAAAATGAATCCAAAAAAAAAACTTTTAATTAACGCACAATCCGATCGAATCAACGGCGCACCAGGACGCCACACGCACGTATCCGCCTCATAAAGAATACCATACCTTTCATTCGGAGACTAATCTCTCCTCTCCAAATACTTGAGGCGCAGGGCTCTTAATTCCTCCGCCACCGGGGTAAGGGAGCCAGCACCACTGAGCCGTTGACCGCTCGCGACAGCTGCTACCGGCGGGGTCGCCTCCGATGTTTCCATCGGGGCAACTTCCGGGAGCGAACTCGAGACTCAACGTCGCTCGTCTGCTGCCGAGCGCTTTTACGTGCCAGCCTTTCGCGGTACGCCTTTCCCGAGCGGTGGCGTTTCTTCCTAGCCACTCCCGAGGTGGCCGTCGCGACTGTCGATGGAACCAAAACTTGGGGCTCCGGTTCTCGAGGAGCCTGCTGTGGCGTGGGCCTGTCTTGTGGGACAGACACCACACTCGCCAGCGGCTCACTCGAGACCGAAGCCGGGGCGTCCCGAATCGCTCGCAACTGCGCTTGCTCCCGTGAATACGCCTGGCTACAACGCGGACAGTTGTCGACAATCGTGTCCAAACGGCGACAATTCCGACAAAAGTCGCGTCTGAGTGGCGGCCTCGTGCAGTCAACCCTGCGGTGGGAGCCCGTCCGACAGTTGAAACACCGGTACGGTGGGAGATCTAGTTGATCGTCTCACGGCACCGAAGCCAACCTGCAGAGAAAGACTCCCCTCGCAAGCCTGACCTCAGGGTTCGAGGCGCCTACTCTAGCCGGCGTATTCATCGGCAACGACCTTTCCGCGCGTGCACCCTCGCGCCTTACTGGTGGGCACGCCTCTGATGATGTCGAGGTGCGCTCAACAGTCGGCACGGGGAGGACCGGCAACGGTGACGGAGGAGACGGCGAGAGCACCGACGGCCCGTCCACCTCCATAGCGCCGACACCACTCCCGCAGGGCCCAAGCCTTCGAACCACACCGTGACTCGCCGCTCGACTCGCCGAAGCCCCGGTACGTTGGTCGGGGTCCATTGACGCAACGTCCGCGACCAGGCGAGCCGAAGACGGCGGCATTGGGTCCCGCGAGTGCAGCGGCGATTCTATGTTACACGAGGATAGGTTGAGCCGGCCCCGATTTCGCCTCCGTCCCGCGTTTACGCGCTCCTCGTGCTCGCGCCTTCTCTCGTCGGCCAAGTAACCCGCCGGTGCGAAGCCACCCGGGCTACCAGTTCTAACGAACTGGTAGGCCGGGTCGAGCCTCTGAAGCTCGAGAGGCTTCCACGGCAAAGGTTCGTGTACGTGCCTCTGAGGCGCCACCTTAGGCGCATCAGCGGCCCGCGCACTCTTCCCGGCCGAACTACCGTCGTCGTCGAGCATTTCAAGTACCCCGTTCGTGCCCGTGGAACGTGCCAACGAAAATGGCAACGGCGTACGGCCAACTCGTCTTCGCGAATTCGCACGCGTCTTAGCGGCTCTCCCTATTACCGGTCTAACGGCGCAACTGGCCGCGGGGAGTCAGTCCGGCGACGAATCACTCCGGGAGTCCTCTCCAGCCGGTGGCTGGAATAAACCTGCCGAGGCGGACATCACGCGAGATCTCTCCGCGGCTTCGCGTATCGCGAGAGTCGTGAGTCGGAAGGAAGCGCACTTCCTCACTGCCTCCGACCAGGTCTGCACCGGCTTAGCTAAACGGAGTACCGTTTGCGGAGCCTTGCCTCTTCTAGCAAGGCGCACCTGGCTACTCACTTCGGTTGGGACCGGTCCCGCCGGCAACGGGGGAGGAATCGGCACGTCGCGGCCCGAACCGGCACTGCCAAGCTGGACAGTCGAGGCACTTGGAGGCAGTGGTTGAGCCTCGGCTTGAGAGGCCGCCTGCTCTTCCTGCAAAGGAAGAGCGGCAGGTTTCTCAACCTGGCTCGATTCCACCTGCTCCAGCGCCATCGACTGTTCGACGCGAAGCGCGGCGTTCAACTCGATCGCGGCAACGGATTGCGCAGAGCGATCAGGCTCGACGGGTGCGGCTGCTCCTGACTCCATCGGCGTACCTTCCATAGTACTACAATAATATAAAACCTACAAACAAAATGAAACAGCACATACGTTAAACAACTGAAATAAACAGGTATACAGACTACTCACAACCTTTAACTCTACGAGGTGGTATGTATCGCTTCAATTCCGATACATGTACTCTCGTGCTACGGTGTTTGCTATCTGTTTGCAACTCATAAATCTCGGGTGAGACCACGTTAATGATCTTAAACGGACCGTCATACTTCGGATCTAATGTCGCGTTCATACCCGCGGCAGCGTTAGAGAGAGTATGGACTTTCCGCCAGACTAGATCGCCTACTTGAAAAAGTACTTGCTTTCTACCTCTATCATATTGACGTTTTTGCTTTTCTTGAGCTTCTTCAATATGTTTTGCCACTAAGTTTCGAAGCGCATTCAATCGCGTTAACCGATCCACGCTTGCGTATCAATTTTCGTAATAGGCAACTTCTTTTCCAACTCTCTTCTAAGACTTTTAACCGGCCGAGGATCTCTACCAAAGTTTAAGAACGCCGGTGATACCTTAGTTGACGACTGCGTCGCGGTATTTAAAGCGTGCCTAAACTCATGCAAATAACGGTCCCAGCTTCGGTGGTCTTTATCGACGAACATAGCATTCATAGTTTTCAGCGTCTTATTGACGCGTTCAACCGGATCGCTCTGCTGATGATATGCGGGGCACAACACGTGCTCGATGCCATGCTCTCGCAACATACCCTGGAAGATCACGCTCTTGTATGCTTTCGCATTGTCACTTATCAAATACTCTGGCGTTTCCCATCTAAATAAAATTAATTCCTCCAAGGCAGCGGCAAGAGCAGGCCCGTCCGCTGACCTAAGCTGTTTCAGTTCTATCCACTTGGTGAATAGATCTTGAAACACGACCATATACCGAAACCTGTTTTTGCTGCGCGGTAGCTCGACTACCTCCGTGGCTACTACGGCCCAGGGGCGTTCTACTGCACGCTTTCCCATCAGACCGAGCGGCGCCTGTTGTACAGTTTTGTACTCCTGGCACTTTTTCCACTCGGAAATGAAGGTACTAACGTCGTACCAAACGCCCGGCCAGTAGTACTCACGTGCTATCCTATCGTAAGTCTTTTCCCGGCCTAAATGTCCAGAGGAGGGCTCGCAATGAGCATCGCGCAATACGCGTTCTCTATGCTCGACCGGCTCTACCATGCGCCAACACTCTTCTCTGTTAGTGATCGGATCGAGCAAGTGATTTTGCATAAATTTATAGAGCGTGCTACCTTCTACTCTCCAAGTTCTATACTTTTTCGGCCTAGATAACACGTCCTGTATCCGTTGCAAATACCATTTATCGCTCGTGTCCTCAAACGTGCATACCTCATATTCGCTTTCAAATTCTCTAGATAGCGCGTCTGGCACATGGTGTAATGCCCCTTTCCTATGTACTATCTCGCAGTCGTGCTGCTGAAACTCATGTACCCACCTCTCTAACCGACCGGTAAGTTCACTTTTATTCAAAATTTTCGTAAGCGCGCTATGATCAGTAACTACAATGAAGTGTGACCCTTCTATGTACGGTCTAAATTTCTTTACCGCGAAAAGAACGGCTAAAAACTCTATCTCACTAACCGTGTAGTTACACTCATGAGTGTTAAGCATTCGGCTGGCAGAGCATATCGGATGTTCGCCATCGTCGAATATTTGAACTAAACACGCGCCGACCGCAAAAGATGAACCGTCACAGTGCAAGTAGAAAGGGCGCGCGAAGTCCGGGCGCGCAAGAACAGGCGCCTCAGTCTTTCAAACGCGCGCTTCAACCTTTCAAATGCGACTTGCTGAGCTTCACCCCAATCCCACGGTTGATCTTTACGAATTAATTTTGTTAGAGGAACTTTGATATCACTTTCGTGTTCGATAAACCTAGCGTACCAGCCTACCATCCCGAGAAAGCGACGCAACTGAGCTACATTGCTCGGAGCCGGATAGTCTACAATCGGTTGTCGCACCTTATTGTCGTCCGGACGCAAACCCTCACTGTCTAAGCGATAGCCCAGGTACGTCACTTCTGTGCAGAAGAAATCCGACTTCTCGAGATTAATTTCCAGACCTACGCTAACTAACCTTTTTAATACCTTTTCTAGCCAAAAGACATGACTTTCAAAGTCCGCGCTAACCACTAGTAAATCATCAAGATACCAGAAAACGTGCGGTTCGTATTCAGGCCCGAAAAGTGCGTCCATTACCCTCATGAACGTTGCTGGCGCGTTCACTAGACCAAAGGGCATTCTATCAAACTCCCACAAACCTAGTCCCGGTACTACGAAAGCTGTATATTACTTACTTATCTCCGAGAGAGGAATTTGCCAAAACGCTGAATTTAAGTCGATTTTCGAAAGATGGACCGCGCCGCGCAACCTATCTAAGATTGAGTCCATGCTTGGCATTGGATAAGCGTCAATCTTTGTCACTTTATTAACCGGCCTAAAATCTAGACAATATCCTATAACCGCCGTCTTGCTTACGTACGACTACCGGCGCGCTACACCATTGACTGTTCGACGGCCTGATTATTTTTGCTTTCCACAGGCGCATCGTTTCCTCCTGCAGGAAAGCCAAGATTTTCGGCGACATTCGACGCATTGGCGTTTTAATCGGGCGCGCGTCACCGACATCGATAATATGTTCGATAACGTTAGTGACTGCCGGTGAATCACCAGACTCGGGGACGATCCGGCGAACAAGCGCCATGATCGTCTCGCGCTGAGTCTTTTCGTACCTATTCAAACCTGCGCATCCAACAAACACGTCAACTGCTTCACTACCTTCGTCGGCAAATTGACACCAGTCGCTCTGATTACCTGACCGCCAAGCACGATTCCCGAAATCAATGTTAATTTGCCAGTTCTTACAGAAATCCGCGCCTAATATCAGGTCGTGTTTTAAAGTTGACACGGCCGTCACGGTAAGCCAGGCGATTCTACCGCCTATCTCAACACACAGTCTGAGATCGCCTAATGTTCGCGCCTTTTCACCTGAAATACCTTGCACGAATATAGTTGGCGGCCTCAAACGTTCCTCGTATTTTTGTGCAAGCCTTGGTCCTACGACTGACACCTGAGCACCTGAGTCCAGCAGCGCGTTATAGACTTCATTGCCTATCTTCACCTTCAAGAAAAACCTATTTTCTGTCACGGCCACTAACGCTTGATCCGACTTTTCCGTTCTTAACAAAGGTACTGAGCTATCCTCAGTCTCCCCCCTCACCGAAACGGACGGTGCGTCTGTACATGTCGATGTCATTTTTACGTACGGTACCTGGCTTTCGCCTTCACCCGCACGGCACGCCTACGTGCGTAACGAGGCTGGGATACGCCCAGCCAGCGCGAGCCGAGGAGTGCGCGTTCACTCCCCGACTCTACCGATTCCCTTGAGGGAGGGCAAGTCCCCCAAGGACCCTCGGTGGGGGCCGGGACCCATCTAAATCCCTAACGGCTAAGCGGGCCGCTCCCCGAGTTGAGACCGCAACTCTCACGTCGCAGCGCGAGCAGATTCCGATCGCCGATGGTGCTTTCGCACCCGAAGCGACCTTCACCTGCCCGTCATTGCTACCCCACGATATGGGGTCGTAACCACTGCCACCACGAGTCCAACCTATCGACCGGGACGGAGGAGAAAACTCCCACGCGGGCCCCCGGTCTCCCGTGGTACCGTTTATACTCAGGTACGAGTCCCGGTAGAGGGCCTTGCCGCCCTCGGCACCGGTCAGCCAGCTCGGGTTCGCGGGTTCGCCAAACCCGAAGATCAGTGGAAACCTTCCCCGCTTGCGCAAAGTCGGCGTCCACCGATCCCCCTGCGATTTTAGTTTCCCCCACCCCTTCCCCTCCCTCCCCTTACTTTTCCTTACCCGTCTACATTCATCCTTCCTCTTCCCTTCTTATTCTTTCCATCACGCTTTTCCTCATCCTAAACGCCCTCTCCGCAAACTCACACATCCTTTCATAGCACTCCTTCTTCTTCAGCACCCCACTCACATCCCATTTTCCCTCCCTCCACACTACATTCATCCCCTCCAAATCTCTAAACCCTACATACAAATCACACTCACACAGTACATGCACCCAGTCATCATTTTCATTCCCACACACACACGCGGGGGACCCAACGAGATTCCTTTTATAAAGGAACCCGTTGAGGCTCCCGTGACCAGTCAGGATATAAGTCGCCCCCAGACTCGGGTCGAATCCCTTCGCCCCGGCCGAGAACGACACGTCCCTGATCCATTCATACAACACACGCCCCTTTACACTCCTGTCCCATCTCTCCTGCCATCTTTCCATCACCTTTCCTTCCACCAGCTTCCTAACCTCTCCCATCCCGAGTCCTTCCACCTGCTCACTCGTTGCCAGATCCCCTTCTCCCAACTGTATCCCTTTCCTCACCTTGTAAATTGTTATTCTCTTCCTACACTCCAAGTCCCACGGAGGCGATCCAAATAGGACCTGCATCGCCTCCGTGGAGACCGTCCCGCACGCCTGGGTACAGGCGTACAGGATCTTCCTCTGGCAACGAATGAGCTCCTCCCTGATTCCCTTCCATTCCAACACTTCTTCCCACGCACTCACACCATACATAACCGCCGGCTCTACCAAACCCTTCACCAGTATCTTTAGCACCCTTTTCCCCAACCCCCATTCCTTCCTCGTTTCCTTCCTCACATGCGCCCTGGAGTCCATTCCCACTCCCATTTTCACCCCCAAGTATTTCACCTCATCCACAAACTTCACCATTCTGTCCACTTCCTCCTCTCCCTCCCCAGTCCTAACATGTATCCTCCTGTTTCGCATCTTTAGCCCCCCTTTCAGCACCATGGCCACTGTCTTTGCGTCCGACACTTCCACTCCCGCTCTTCCTCCCCACTCATGCACCACCACCATCTTACGCCTTGCCCATTCCTCCACTTCTCCTCTGGTACTACCCTCCACTATAAGCAGAAGGTCGTCCGCAAAGGCCAGGTCCACGGCGCTGAATTTCCTCCCATCTCCCTCTTCCTGCCCCCTCTCCAATTTATCCCTCTGCCTCTCCTCATTCATTCCCCTCAACTTCTCTATCAACTCATTCATACAGACATTCCATATGAAGGGGCCCGCAATCGACCCTTGCGGCGCTCCCTTCTCCAACCCTCTCATCACCTCATCCATACCATTCCCCAGCCATAATACTCTATCCCTGAAATAATCCCCCCATAGCCTAAGATCCCACCCTTTACACCCCATTTCTCTAATCTTTCTCAGCGCGTAATCCTACCTTATATTATCAAATACCCCCCCCCCCCCCGGAAATCCACAAACACCCCACATACATACTCGCATTCACTCTCACCCACCACCTCCTTCATTTTGTTCCACGCGTCCTCCGTACTCTTTCCCTTCCTAAACCCAAATTGCATTTCATTCCATTTTCGCTCCATAACCTTCTCCATACTTCCTACCATCATCCTCTCCAACACCTTTCCTAGCCCGCTCAAGAGGGACACCGGACGATACGAGCGGACTTCGGTCGGGTCCTTGTCCGGAGACTTAAGCAGTGGCACCACCCAAGCCTCCTTCCAAGGCCTGGGAAAGACCCCGTTTCTCAGACAATCCCCGTACATCTCCCTCATCTCCTTCTTCAATCCGTCGTAAGCTGCCTTAACCATCTCGTTCGTTATCCCATCAATCTCCGGGGTCCTTCCCATCCTCATCTTTTCCACCGCGTTGACCAATTCCTGCTCCTCGTAGATCGTCCCTTCTTCCTCGTCCCACTCCCATCCCTTGGCATCCCTACCCTCGCAGGCCGGAAAGAACTCCTCTAGCAAAGCCAGAGCACTCTCCCCCCAGGTCCTTGTCCACCCCTTCTTTGCCCTCAACCCCGCCAACCCTCTCTTCTCGTACTTTCCTAAATATATCCTATATATTTTCCCCCATGGATCCCGGTTCCCCTCCCTTCTCACTGTTTCCTCCCAGTCCCTATCCTTCTCTTCCTTAATCTTGTCCTTATATTTCCGCATGCAGTCTTTCCACTCTCTCCACTTAATTCCGTCTACATCCCCCTCTCTCCTTCTCAGTCTTTGGTACTCTCTCCTCCTCCTCTTAGCCTCCCTCCTCAATTCCCCCAGCTCCTCAGTTCACCACGTCAGTCTTCTTTTCTTACTCTCCCCTTTCACCCTTTTCATGCATTCATCATTCATACTAGTTATCCACTCACTCAATATTGCCACTTTCCCGTTGACCTCCATACCCTCGAAGTTATCCCACCCCGTCATTTCCGCTTTCTCCCTCAGTCCCTCCGCGTATCTGTCCCAATTGCACTTTCCCTGCCTCCACCTAATCCTCCTGTCCTTCCTTCCTATCTCCTCTCCCTTCCCCATTCTCACCCCCATTTCTATTATTATGGGATTGTTGTCCCCTAGTGGCCATTCCTCCCTCACCTCCCAGTCTATTATGCACCCGTCCTCAGTCCCCGCACTCAGTGTGACATCAATGTCACTCTGGCCACGTGGACCCGAGAAGGTGTACTGCTCTGTCGGGCAGTTTATGACCTCCAGATCCGACCTCATTAGCCATTCCTCTACCACTTCCCCCCTCCTTGCAGCTCCCGTTCCCCTCCTTATCTCCTTGCTGTGCCACATCCATGATGTGGCATTCGCATCCATCCCGATCATCAACTTCTTGCCCCTCGCCACCTTCACCATCTCATCAATATACTCCAACCCTTCTTGCACACTCCTCCTCGGCCTCAAATACACGGATCCCACATACATCTCCCCTCCCTCCCCTTTTACCCACACACATACCCCATTCCCCCACTTACACTCCTCTACCCGCAGACATTCTATCTCCCCCCCTATCACACATATTGCACTAGTCCCGTTTTTCCCCAGGTACACCCTTGTCCCCCCAGGCAGACCCCTCACGCAGCCACGCCAGACATACGGCTCCTGGAGGATGAGGATTTGTATCCCCGCCTCCAGGGCAAACTGCCCGAGGTCGTTCATCACTGCGTAGCTTCGCTGGCAGTTCAGCTGGAGGAGCCTAACCCCCACCCATTCCCTTCCTTCTCTATCCATGATCCGTCCTCCGGGGCACTCCCGCGACCTTATGGAGTGCTCCGCCTCTCCCTGCATCTCCCACATTCTTCCTTCCCCTTACATTTCATTGCCACGAGCCCTTCCCCCCCACACCTAAAACAGACCACTCCCCTCTTGCATTGAAGTGCCTGGTGGTCATACCCCAGGCACTTATAGCATCTCTCCACCTCCTCGAACTCCTCACTTCTGTAGCTCCCTAGTCCCAAGTATATCCTCCCCTCCTTTACCACCCTATTCTTCCCCACCGCCGGGCACCTTACTATTACCCTTCCCGTCTTATTCTCCCTCCTCGCAATCCTCCTCACCACCTTCACCCTATTCCTGAACTCCTCCTCCGTCATTATTCCCTTCCAATTCTGTTGCCACAGCCCCTCCAACAACACCTCATCCTTTAGCTCCTTGTCCACCCCGTAGATAACAATCCTCGGGTCCCTCTTCCTTGACGCCTCCACCTTCCGCCCGGCCTCCACCAGCCCCTGGTTCCCCAGGAACCGACCCCTCTCCGCCTCACTCGGCACCTCCACCACCAGTCCCCCACCGGTTCTGGCGGGCCGAATCGATTTGATCTGAACCCCCATCGTCGGTGGCATTACCTCCAACATCCTCCTCTTCACCTCTCCGCCTGTGAGCTCCTCCACATTTCCCTTCACCACCACCGCATAACTACTCCCTCTTCCGTCGTCCTCCTTTCCACTCTTCATCCCTGTCCCCTTCCTTTCCAGTCCACCCATTCTCTCCCTTCTTCTCTCCAGATCTCCAGGGTCCCAACCCCCCTCTTTCATCCTCTCCTCCAGTCCATCCACCTTCCTTTCGACGCCCTCAAGCGCCTCCTTCACCCCCCCTCCCATGCATACCCCACCATTTCCACTAGCTCCCTCCCACTTTTCTCATACCCCCTCATCTCCCCTTCCACCTTCGCTTTCTCCACAATCAGCCCCTGTATCAGTTCTTCATACTTCATGCACTGTCCCATTACGCGATCCACCACCCATTTTGTAACCTTATTGGCATCCGTCAACAGGATGCTCCTAAGGTCACGGGTAATGGACCGCATCTTGGTCAGTGCGTCCTCCCGTGCCTCCTCCTCCTCCGCCTCTATCTTTCTCCTCTCCGCCTCCTTTATCCTCACACTCTTTCTGTCTACACTCACCTCCTCCTCCCTCTTCCCCTCACTAGTCCTACTCAATTCCCTATCCTCTATATCCTTCTTTATCATCTTGGGCCCTTTCCTCAAGTCCTCGTATATACTACTACTACTATATAGATCTCCTTGTTCCCTCCCTTGTTCCTGTCCATTGTCTTTCTCTTCCCGAACACCTGCGAGGCCTCCCCCACTTTCATCCTCTCCTCCCCTTCCTTCTCCTCCTCTCTCTTCTTCTTCTCCTCCTCTATCTTCCTTCTTCTCACTAGCGCCTCTGCTCTCTTCTTCTCTATCTCCTTCTTCATCTTCTGCCTCTCCTTCTTCCCTACCTTCCTTCCTGTCGCCTCCCTCTCCGCTTCCTTTCCCTTCGGAGAGCGGGATCTCGATCTCGCTCCCCTTTCCTTCTCCTCACCATCCCAAGACGACAGGGATGTACTCCTCTCTTCACTACTCCCCTTCAGGAACGCGCTTTTGTGGGCTGGGTTACCCGATTGATCGTGCAACTTCAACGTGATATCATTTTTGCTCATTTCTCATATTTCAATTGACTTGATAGCCCTTGAGCAACGGGGCAACCACGCCTCCCTCCCCCCCAGAACCCCCAACCTACTTCCACGCGAAGCTTACACGGTGCTTATCAATGGGAGTGGCCTCGGGGCCGGCAACCCGCTGCCTCCTAACGCTACCCGCCCGGGTGCCACCCGGAGCGCTTCGGACAACAGCGGTTTTTACACGCGATGCTACGGGGCAGCCCGATCAAGTGGCGAACTTGACCCGGGCCCCGGTACTACCGCGCGGCCTGGGCTTGCACTCCCCTCCCTCCGAAAGGAGGGGCTCCCAGTTTCAGCCCTGTACCCTCTCCCACTGACTCACACCGCACCACTCCACGCTTCCGCAGGCCAGAGGTCCAAGAGGTTCGGTCAACGCTGCTCAAAGAGCAGGCCGCCCCGAAGCCCAAGGACCGCCCCACCAGGCGCCAACTGATGGGGCCCCCCGTGCTTGGCCTACTGGAGCGATGTGTATGCAAATACACACACACCGCTCCAGCGTTTCCTCCCTGTCGCGACGGAGACGCGCACGGTGGGTTTGACAGGGGGTGCGTCTGTACAGACAACCGGACGCTTGCCCAAAGCTACGGAGTTGGCGGGTTTGTCAAATATGTGCGCATTATCTATGCGCGAATTTGTTGAGCCCGCCGTGTCGTCAGATGTGGAAGAGTCCACGTTAAGCTAAACTTTGTTTGTTCCGACCGCATCCCACGCATCATACTTAAACAATGTTTTGCTTGTCAACTCGTCCCGCTGTTCATGACCGGCCCTAGCACTAACACGTTGAACCGAGGCTTTTCCGCCGCGCGAAATGCTCGATTTTTGGTTCTCTGGCTTTAGGGGCCCGTCCAACGCTGAGGAAATAGACTCTCCATTAACTACGAGATCTGGTCTCTCCAGCTTCTCGTCAGCTACATCGTAAACGACCTCACTACCCAGCCTACAAACGACTTGCTTACTTTCGTTTGCATCCGACTCTAATTTCTCGTCTACACCAAATACTACCGGCCTGCAAACGACTTGCTTTCTTTCGCCTGTATCCGATTCTATTTCTAACCTTACGTTAATGATGCGATTGGAATTCCTTATTTCCGACGCAACAACCGAGTTACTCTTCTTTCTTAGCAACTCGTCTATCCAAACCGCCCGTTCGATTTGCTTTAAGCAGGAGTCGCTGAGCGGTCGGCGGCTCCCGCACCCGAGTTTCCCTGTCTTACTTGACTACAAGTCAGACAATTTCGGAAGATAAATCCAACGGTCCCGCAAACCTGACACTCCGGCTTGGCCTTCGTCGGTCTCGGCGGGCAATTGTTTGCATAGTGCCCAGGTTGTCGGCACTTATAGCAAACAATCGGCTGCGAATTCTGCGCAGTCGGGCACTGAGACCTCTGATGGCCAACCAGGCCACACGCGAAACACGCGCCTGCGAAAGGACGTTGTCCTCTCGCAGCACCTGTTTGAGCGCCATTAGCTTGTCCACGCTGTTGTGGAATCAAACTCGGCGCAGAAAACATCGGCACCTGGGCGGCCGGCGGCTGCGCCGCAACTTTCTGCTGAGCTGCAATATTCGGTTGCGCTGCAACGTTCGGTTGCGCAGCCTGCTGCAAAGAGCGGTTCGTCGCTTGCGGCTTCGCGCCTTGGGCATTAGCCGCGGCAACTTCGCCCTTCGGCCCTTTGCCCTTGGCCTTTGCCTTTTTTTTGTTAGCGGGCGTTTCTTTAGCCGGTTCTACTGTTAAAACCTCATCTAATTCGCTCGCGACCTGTTCTATCGCTACGACTGCTTTCTTTCCGGCCAGTTTCTTAGGCTCGGTATAAGCAGACTCTGGTACGAGCGTAACATCCGCGCTCGGTGGACGTTGCCACCTTCTCCAACCTATCATACGGTCTTCTAACGCTAGGCCGGCTTCCTTGAATTGGCTTAGGTCTTTAAACACTTTCGTTTCAAGGTATCGCCTATACTGCGGATGCAACCCTTCCACAATAATAGCTACTTGCTTTTTATCAGAAACCGGCGGATCGAAACGTCTCAAGATCGACTGGAAGGCCGCTACATATTCAGAGATGCGTTCGCGTTCTCCTTGCGACCTCTGCATCAATTCCCTATATAACTGTTGCCTACTAAGCCGACGACAAAAATTGGCTGAAAAGCTCTTTCTGAATTCCGATAAAGTCGCCCATTGCTTTCGATTAAGCTCGTACCAGGTACGCGCCTTACCACGCAAACTAGTGCCTACTGCGTTTAGCAATTCTTTATCCGGAATTCTATAAAAGCGCTGACAGTCCTCTAGTCCTGATAAATAGCTAATCGCGCTCGTATTACCATCATCCGAAAAATGAAGCGACCAGGCATTTAGCGCACTAACACCATCGGCTGGCACGCCATTGATATATTTAACGTGCTTTTCTTTTTCTTTTTCTTTTCTTTTTCTTTTCAGCTTTCGTCGTCTTGTCGCTTTTACGCGACGCGTCTTTCCTTTGCTCTCCGATCTCTGACTCGGAGGAGCTCGAGAGCTCTACGGTGCTGCCATGGTCCGGCAAAGTTTTCGCCTTGACCGGCTTACACTCCGACGCTCTCGTTGAAGCTCTGGACTCCGAGTCCGAGTCTCCTTTTTCTCGCCTAAACACTCGGGCGCATACGCTAACGGGCGCTCGCACAGCTCTTTCCCATTCAGAGATCCACGACTCTCTGTCAGATGGTGGGCACTCAGGAAAGAGGACTTGACTCACTGGCTGAGCGTTTGAGCGAATCTGGTAAGCAGGGCTGGCGGCCGCTGGCACGTTGAGCGCCGCGCAGCTGATCGTCGGATCGGCTTGCAACGGCTGTTGAGCCGCCTGATCCGCACCACCCTGCATTGCCTCTCTCTCTACCCTATACACGTTATTTGTGCCGTCAGTGATGCCTTGTTGCACTTCCCGTCGGTATATCCATCGCGGAACAGCTGTTATTGCATCCCATACCTGGCTCAAGGTGCCGCCACTACGTCTCTCTGTCTCGGGCGCATTCGTCGCGCGCGCGCCTCGCTCTGGGGGGGGGGGGGTAGTTCTTACTGGACTGGTTACCGGCAAGATAACCTCCTTGCGAATTGGCGTCATCGTACTAGCACTCTGAGGCTGAGCCGTACTGACAGCGCCAGTTGCTGGCAAAATTACCTCTCCGCGATCAGCGGTCGTAATCCTAGCACCCTGCAGCTGAGCTGGCCGATGCAGAGCGGCAACACTTTGTGGTGACAAAGTCGCCTGCCCTGGCAAGCCTGGCTCTACTGCCCTTGATGACGCAACTCTAACGTATTCGACCGGACCAGTCTGGCTTTCGTCGCTGCTAACCGCCGCGTGTGTGGGTTCGCGCTGCGAAAGGTCAGGCACGCGACCTTCTTTAAAGTCGCTCGGTTGAAGCGGTGCTCCTAACTCTGGCCTTTCTATCGCAAGCGTAAAGCGCAAGTAGCGTTCCCTCAACTATTCGATCTCGCCGTGTAAAGAAAGTTTCCTATGTCGCATTAACCGTAACAATGCGACCGGCTCTGTTGAGTCGATACGGCGCTTGACTTCCTTGACGCGAGCATCGCGGAGAATTCTACGCATGGTTACGCGATCCTTACATGCAAGCGGCATGATGCGATCGAATCGTTAGCTTAAAAAAAAAATTCAAATGAAATAAATACTTAAAAAAAACTATTTTCAAATCCAACGACGCGCGCGAGTTGCCAACAGACAGCTAACACGTAAAAGAAAAATATAAACGGAAAAACTATACTATATGTAACTAACCAAAAAAAAATAAATAAATAATAAATGAATAGAATAATAAAAAAAACTATGTTCCTCCAGTGTGCTAGGCCGGCAAGTTATCGCCTTGTCTAGAACCAGAAAGGAATGCAGCGTACGAACGTAAACACACTCGGACGCTCGAATTCTCAGAAGCAAACACGTGTTGGCGCGAGCGACCTTTGCGCGCCGCGACTTGATACTCTAATGCTTACAGTTTCCAAGTTTTTTTTTTTTTTCTTAGACAAAGGCGCGTTGTTTTAACACGCTTTGCCCTTGCTAACAAAACGCGACGAAATCACTTTCACAAACCATACTGTCGAATTTACCGTAAAAAAAGAAAATGTAATCACTAATGCTACTTATTAGCTATTCGCGCAGACACATACGAACACTGTTCTCAATTCTGCTTTGCCCTTCCGCACAAGGGATGCCATGTAATAGCGTCGGCGTGCAATGCCGATAAATTCACCACTATTACCAATTATTTATAAAGAGGGAAGGTAAGGGAGGCGGTGTATCGCTCCAAGCAAAGCAGGAAGGAGAACAGTGGGCAAAATAACTTCACACACACTCAATTTCGTTAATAAACCGTTTATTATAAACGCACTACTTCGAGTGCCGACGAGAGTACAAACCACTTATTAGCAATAACGCAAAACTTAGTCTAAACGAGATGACCGGCACGTTAGCGCCATGTCACCTCGTTAACCGGCTCAAACGACAACTTATACTAGACACTGCCGAAAACCACGCCGGCTCGGGAAAGCCTGGCGTAGCAACGCGAACCGTGAAAATCGCCGAGGAAAAGGAGAGATGTAAAGAGAGAGAGAGGAATGGATGACCTGACCAAATTCGGCGGACGTCGCTGCCGCTGGCAATCTAGAAGGTGTCCCACCGGCGGCTTGGCAGGAAGACGCTTGGCTGCTGTGTGGCCGGTGATTCGGCAGAAGAACCCGTCGGGTGTTGTCTCGATGACGGCTTCTTGCAGGAAACCTCCTGACTGCTGCGTCGCTGGCAGAGAAAATCCCGTCCGGCCAATCTGTCGAGGAATGTCAACTTCTTCCCGAACAAAGGGCGCAGGCTTCGCAGCGATAGTCACCAACTAACTAATGCGGCCGATTACTCTCGCGTGCGTGCGCGTCACTCTCTGTCGCGAGTGCCTGAGAGCCGGCTACTCATGCCTTCTCCCACCACTCGCCTCCTAATCGGCGGCACGCGGCAATGCCGGTCGCGACAAATGCCGCGCGCCAAACCCAACCACTAGACTATAGTTTCTCTCTCTCTCTCTCTCTCTCTCTTTCGCACTCTCAATGTTCGATCGCGTCGTCGTGTCCCTGGCCCCGTCCTCCGCTCTCGTGCGTTGCTGAAAATGAAAAAGGGCAGGCATCAGGTACGTGATAAAAACGTGCGTTTGATGCTGGCCGTGTGCCTTCGCTCGAGAGAGAGAATACAGGCATACACGGTGTAGGCTATGACCAGCCTACACCGTCACAGTTATTATCAGTCTCCAACTCGTATATTACGTTCGAGACTTTCCTTACTATTTTATACGGTCCGGTGTATTCGGGGTCCAGTTTCGCGTTCCTGCCCATCGCAGCACACGACAACGACTAGTTCCTCCGCCAAACTAAATCGCCTACGCTAAATACTACGTCCCTTCGCCTCTTGTCATACTCTCTCTTCTGTCTTTCCTGCGCTTTCTCGATATGACGTCCCACCAAGTCTCACAAAGCATTGAGTCTTTCTAATCGATCCTGCCAAATTTCGGGTTTGATCCTCATCACGGGAGAACGCCGCTCTATTTCCCTCCTTAAACTTTTCACCGGCCGAGGATTCCGACCGAAGTTCAGGAACGCCGGCGTAACCCTCGTAGAAGACTGTGTCGCGGTGTTAATCGCGTGCCTGAATTCGTGCAGGTAGCGGTCCCAAGTCCGGTGATCGTTGTCCACGAACATAGCTATCAGCGTCTTCAGCGTCCGATTAACTCTCTCTACTGGGTCACTCTGATGATGGTAAGGGGGACAAAACACATGCTCAACGCCGTATTCTTGGAGCGTATCCTGAAATACCTTGCTCTGATAAGCTTTCGCGTTATCACTAACCAAGTACTCGGGCGTTTCTCATCGGAACAGGATCATTTCCTCAAACGCGTGCGAGAGCGACTTTCCGTCCGCAGAGCTCAACGGTTTGAGCTCGACCCATTTAGTAAAGAGATCCTGGAATACTACCATGTACCGAAATCGGTTTTTACTTCGCGGCAACTCTATCACGTCCGTCGCAACCACCACCCACGGGCGCTCAATCATCCGTCTTCCCATCAACCCTTTCGGTACTTTCTGCTCGACCTTATATTTTTGGTAAACCTGACACTGATTTACGAACGTCCGCAAGTCATATCGCACCCCTGGCCAATAATATTCCCTTATTACCCGATCGCACGTCTTGTCCTGTCCAAAATGTCCGGCCGAAGGCGCACAATGGGCATCCTGCAAAACCCTTTCCGCTCCCCCGTCGCCCGAAAACTTCAGCGACCAAGAGCGAAAAGCCTTCACCGCGTCCACTGGTTTATAACGTCGGGGCTGACGCAGGCCTGAGCGCCTGCAAGTACTCCGGCGCTTCGGTCTGCGACTGAACAAACCCCGCCTCATCCGGCCCGTCCTCATCCGAACTCGGGAACTCGCTCCAACTATCTTTCCATTCGCTTGCCGATGGGCACCTCGGCCTATACTTCTCTCTAGATTCCCCTGGGTCGGTAAACCGTGGCCTGGCCCGCGGCGACGTTCCCTCGGTTTTCACCGCGTGATTCTCTCGCGCGCCGCCCTTCAACAGTTTCTTAACTAAATCTTCCCAATTCTTCATGGCCTCTCCAACCTCGCGTGGCAACGCCGGGTGCTCGTTCTCCGGTCGAACGACCCCAATAATCCCTCCGCGGTGGCGTCGCTTTCCACTTCGGAGAAAAATTCGTCTTCCGAAACCGGCTTACGCGAGCTTCTTTCCCTCCGCCGGCGCGACGCAGAGCGAGATCGTCGCTCCTCTTGCGCCCGTCTACGTGGCGTCCGAGTCGTCGTCATGTCCTCGGCGCGCGGCGCATCCCGCCTACCCGCCTGCATCTCCAACGCGGCCTCTTCTACGCGATATAAATTATTCGCGCTTTCCGATAATGCTGCACGCACTTCCCTCCGCATAACCAAGCCAGGCAGGCTTACGACGATGTTCCACGCCTGTCCGAAAACGTTCGGCCCTCCCGCGACACCCTGGAACGCCACCTCTCCGTGAGACGCCAACTCTTTCCTCGCATCGGCGAGAGCCGTCGCCCCATCATGTGACGCAATTCGGGCGTTATCCTACCGTCCTCGCTCCTATGCTCTGGCCCGCTTCTCTGCGCCGCTACCGGCGGCGGCCGCTCGTCCGAGGATGCCAAGCTCTCTCGCCTGCGAATTAACGCAGGCTCGATCTGGCCTTCCAGACGTCCGTTACTCCCCTCGCCTCTATCAGGCTGTAGGTCCATGTTGACCTCACGCGATTCCTCCCGCAGAATGGCCTCCGGCGGGCCCGGCATAACGCCCGACTCAAAGTCACCAGGACTCAGGGGCGGATTAAGCTCCGGCCGTTCACGCGAGATCATGTAGCGCAGCATGCGCTCCTGAAGTTCCCCGAAGCTACCCGTCACGCTAAGGCCATAGCTCTTAAGAAGACTCAGCAACTCCGCGGGCGGCGTTTCATTGATTCGCCGCTTAAGAGCTCGCACCGACCTATCCTTTAATATTTCGCGCATAATCGCGCCCGCCGTCCCGCTTGGCGGCATCCTGACAAGCCCCCTGCTTCTCACACCGCCCGAACGCTCGATCTACTATCACGCTCGCGATGTGGGCACAACCGACGACCGCGTCGCGCAACTGTCCAATTATAAAACGAAATTAAACAAAAAGAAACACTAATGACCAACACTAACTTGCCCCAAATTATCGTCCGGCCTACTCTCATCAACGGCGGATGCGACTTCGACGCATTCGCTTTCTTTCGTTAGTCCGTTACTTGAACAATAATATAAAATAATTTTTCAGGCAGTGCGAATTATACGCACTGCTCTGCGTCCTTAATCTCAAAATAAAAACACAAATACTAACTACTCTCTCTCGTCGCGGCTCCCAGGCAAGGGCACACCTTTTATAATCCGCTAATCAAAACAGATTAGTACCCAATGGCCATACCGTTCAAGTATCTAACTAACTACGCTGACAACAACCGCTTCTTAAATAGACTCGTCTATCTGTCCTTTTACTGGCCGTATACCATGGGTATGATGAATAGTGGCCTTCGACACGTTAGGTCGATGACTCACTCGCCCGTGCCTGAGTGTAGCGACGACAACACAACCATGCTACAATTTCGGCCTCGTATCTCTCTCTCGATCGGCGCTCTCTGTGAACCCGAGATGGGGAATGTAAACAAACACCGCTCGAGCCGCGACTCAATGCAGCTCGGCCGATCGTTCGGTCACCTCTCCTCTCGGCCTCAACCAACCTTTTCAAATTCCTTTGTCTCCGCGAATTACTTTTCTACTTTATAAATTCACGTCCTGTCTCTCTTTCTCGCGATCATCTCAATCCCGATTTCCGCACTTTCCCCACAAGGGATGCCATGTAACACGTACGTTAATAATTTAAGCCCGAACAACGTTGCGTCACAAATTATTTAAGGGGAAAGGCTCGGAAGGCACACTCGCTTCTTTGCGGAAAATTAACGAGGGCTATGTCGTCCGGTAATATCGATAATCGCAATTTAACTAATTACGAGAGAGACAGGTTAAACAGAATAAACTCATCAGTTCAGCTATTTTACACTTTATTACAACAATAACGTACATACAGCGTTCGACGTGTGCGTCGGCCGAGTCCGGGCTAAGTTCGTTCCGTGCGAATTAACGCACAGGAGACAGAGCATCACCTTACAACTTGTCCGGCGAATTCCGCGAGGACGATGTGAGTTCACGCATACAACCGCTTGTCCGTGTCCGGCCTATACGATGCTCGGAGAGAGAGAAATCGAGGCACGCATCGAGAAACAAAAAGGGTACCGGACCTTGGGAGGGAGCGCTGCTAGGGAAGTCCGCGTCTTCTGGGCCAACGATGTCGTCCTCGAAAGGCGGGTTTCTGGATGGATGCAGATGGTCCTGTCCTCCTTTTCTATTCCGTTCACTCAATATGCTTATCGCACACACTTCTCGGTCGCGAGGCTCAACTCTCCAAATTAATTGCTTGTCAAAGCCGCACTGACTGCGATCTCGCGCCTTCCGCGACGTCTTACTCGCCCCCTCCCTATAGGTACTCAAAAACGCCCGAGCGCCGCCGGCTACGCACACATGTGCGACTCATGCCGGCGACACTACTTCTCTCTCTCCTCCCCTGCTCTCCGCTCTTGCCCTATCCCGCCAACGCCAGGCATCTCCGCCGAACAGGAATCAAACCTGCAACAAAGCCACATCGTGCGTCGATACTCGGTTTTAATCAACCAAGACCGATGTGGCAGCGGCTCAGGGGAAGGCACGTGGAAGAGAGAGAGAGAGGCGAACAGGGCGATCGAACTCAACGATCGATTCGCCCGTCACAATACAACGAATTCAATAAAAAGATCAGTTTTTTGTAAAACGATATGTAGCTCGCAAGAAACAAGTTACTATATATAATAATAAGTTATATAATAATAAATATATAATAATAACAATAAGTTTATATAATTTTCTCGCATATGGATTTTGTAACTTTTCAAACGAACTTTGGAATGATATATCTAGTTTCCTTGTCCGATAACTTGCCACAAAAATATATCGCTTTTATGTTCAAGAGAAAAAAACGGAAATAATTGATTTTGAATTGTCACACAACCAAAAAAAAAGGAAAATCATATATGTATTTCATGTTGTTCGAAAGCTCTACAGAAGACCTCTAAGATCATATCCCTTCGGTTGCTATTATGGAGCCGAAATATAACACTTTGAAGTTTTACTAATTTTCGTCTGTGGTGGACAAAAGTCATCCGACGGCTCACTATATTCTAAATTTCAAAAAAATAGACAAAATGAAATATTTCGCGATCCAAAAATGATAGAGACACGAATCTATCTGCATTTTAAAGCTCATGTAATTAGAAATAGAGGAAAAATAGTCCGTGTTTGCTGGTAGTGAAATAAGATGACGGGTTGATAGCGATGGCACTTTATTTCTTCTTCTGGAACGAAATCTTATAGGGGGCTTGCCACTCGGGCCTGATCGACATTTGTACAAGCGCTCAGGTACAGGCACAAAGGACTACTGACTAAGATGGACGCGGCCAAAAGGCGGCGGGCGCGGCTTGGTGGGGGTTCGAGCTCTGACCCCCCCCCCCTTCCTTTTTCCATCTCGAGAAAGCGCTCTCGCTGGTCACTTGCATCAAATAGTCCGGTTAATGCAGATCAAATGTTTGACCTTAATATTTAAGGTCGAACTTTGACATTTAAAAAAAAAATGATCTTTTGCATTTTTAAACCCTATAACGAAATATTTTTCAAAAACTTCGGATGTTTTTGGATAGTTCTCATTACGAGTAATGAGAAAATATATATTTTAAAAATTTGATCATCAAGATTCGGCTGAGATGGGAGAGATCAAAGTGTCACATTCATCAACTATAGTTTCAACAAAAGGTAGGATTAGCTTCCGACAAAGTAAGTATCCAAATTCGACAAACTGAATGCATATTTACAAAATGCCCAATAACTTACTATTTTTTTTACAAAATTGATGAATCTCATTATAACAGAAAATATCAATATAAGAAAAACTCAAAGTTATATTAAATACTTTTAACTACGAAATCAATTTCACTTAATAAAAATATACGGATATACAAACATTAGTACATATATAGATTATCCCATATATACCAATATTTGTTCTTCTCAATTGATACATAAAAAAA